>NW_027206068.1:772500-1372500 GCF_024711535.1 Dipodomys merriami
GAGGCCTCTGGTGGTCTCTGCTGAAAAGAACAAGTTACTATGGAGTGGTACCCAAGATGCTGAAGGATGCTGGTCTCCACTGAGATTGGTCACCAAGCCTGTCAGGAAAAGTGACCTCCTCTGACAAAGTGACAGCTGGTTGAACTGTGAGCAGAGTGTTGGGGTTCACGGAGTCTTTTAGACAAATAACAAAATCAAAAACTTATTATGAAGTGTGTGCAGTGGTTTACTCTTTACAGTCCTAACAACTCAGAAGGCTGAGGCAGGAGAAAAGGAAAGGGAGGAAGAGAGGGAGGGAAAGGTAGGTGAAGGGTCAGGGGAGGGAGGAGAGGGAGGATGGAAAAGAGAGAAAGAAAGGATTGAAACAATACGATGCAGCGCACTTTGTGATATTTGTAAAGGGTAGTATATGTCACAATCCATTTTACAATCGATATGTCAATTTAAATAATACCTGTTTTATTTCTGAAATTTTAAATTTAATTCTCTAACTTATCTTTTTCTATCAAAAGGTTTGTAGTTAACAATATTATTAACATGAGGAATGCAGGCACTTTGAGTATTTTTTTTTAATTCCACATCTGTTCATGGAAGTTGGCAGAAGAGGAAGGGTGTAGTTGTGAAATCCACATATCATGCTTTCTCACAGAGCAGATCCTGGAAGGGGTCACACAGAGCTGTCAGTGTTTGAGGACAGACGGACGGACTTCACAGCTTATGGAGACCAGCATGCCCACAGAGGGCAGACCAGCTGTTAACAGCTGGCTGTTCTGACAAAAGCCATTTTGCCAGCTGCCCCCCCCCCCCACCAGACTAGGCAACAAGGTGTCCAGAGCTCTTTTACAACCAGCCTGTCCGGAACAAGCATCCTGCTCAGCTGTTTCAAGCGACTACTTTATCTTCCCATTAAAGGGACAATTGCACTTGCAATCACAGCACTGTGGTCACTGATTTCTAACTCTCAGAGACAAGTAGGGGCTTTAAAATAATAGTAGTATTTGATGAAACTACTCATGCCATGGCCTAAAACAAGTCCAACGAGACTGCTTACGCCAGCTTAGGCACCTGTTGTATAAGCTGAAATTTCTGTGTAACTGAATGACATATAGGGGAAGATTGAGCTCAGTAGCATTCTGGGCATCTGCAGAGCAAACCACACACCACAATATGCGAGAAGAACGCCATAACGGAGGTGAGAGAACACAGAATGCTACTGAAAGTTAAACTTTTCCTCTGGAAGAAGGACAGGTGGTTTTAGGTTAGACAACAGGACCATGTAATGAAAGCTGTCAATGGCTAAGCAATGTCCTCATTTGGCCTTTGACCACCATGAGACCCTCCCTCCACCCAAGTGGGTGGGATTCCCTTTTTTTCCTCTCCAGGAAAACCAGGAAATTCTGGAAGTCAGAAATCAAACCACAAGTGAATACTTTTAATACTTCACTTACTTGCATATTATCTCAACTACCATGATGATTCTTTTTAAGGAGGAAGAAATATGAAGCCTCAGATACCCAAAGGTCCACAATGCAGAGTGGCTGGTTTGTCTATTCTTGCTTCTTGCTTTCCTTTTCTTTATTTGTTTGTTTTTTTTTGTTTTGTTTTATTTGGTTTGGTGCATGTCCTGGTCAGAGCCTGGGCGATATCCCTGAGCTTTTATGCTCTCAAACTTGAGCCACAGCTCTACTTTTGGCTTTTTGATGGTTAATTGGAGACAAGAGTTTCATGGACTTTCCTGCCTGGGCTGGCTTCAAAACCTCAACCGTCAGATCTAAGCCTCTTAAGTAGCTAGGATTACAGGTATGAGCCACTGGTGCCTTAGCTTACTTTATGTAATGTTTGACACTGTCTTTTTTATTGAAAAAGAAATCAAAAGGTGTTTTTTTTCCTTAAGAATATATAGTTTTTACTGTCTGAAGAGTATTTTATTATACGGAGATATTTATTTCTACATCGAGCCAGTTTTTCATTGTTGGAAGGTCATGCACCTAGAAAGGAAGTGCATTGTCAAGTGGCACCCTCTGAGCAGCCGTGCAGAAACGTATGCCTTCCATCCCAGCCAGTACTGCCTGCAGAAAGCTACAGACTAGTTATTCAGAGGCACATGGTCTAATGAAGTGTTGAAAACCAATGAGTTCAATTGCTAGTGTGACCACTCACCCCTCATGTTTTCCAATCTTATCTTTTGCAGACAAATGGACCCTCAGGGAGCACCATTATTTATTGTAGTAAGAAAACCAGTCAAAGAATACTAAGTGTGTGTGTGTGTGTGTGTGTGTGTGTGTGTGTGTGTGTGTGTGTGTGTGTGTGTGTGTGTGTGTGTGTGTGTGGCATGATTTGAGAAGCTTTTTACTATATTTTAAATCATTTTTTCAAACTTTCTATAAGAAAACATGATATACAGTACTTTTTTAAGTAGAGAAGATCAAAGGATGAACGTCATTTTTGAAAAGTTTTGGGGAAAAGATCAAGAACATGAAGCATGAGGAACAAGAATTGAATGCACAGAAGTGCACATAAATAAATCCGACTTCTTTTCTCACCAATGAGCTCATTGTGTAGGGAATTTTTAAATTTTAATTTAATGTTGTATTACGTTAAGTAGTTGTACAAAGGAGCTGCCATTTAGCAATGCAATTTATGGACATAATGCCCCTTGATCCATGTCACCCCTTTTAACATTCTCACACACTGTAGGCATTGTGGGGGAAGAGTTACAGACTCCATCCTAGCCACCAGGCCCTGGGCACAGCATGCTCACTTGTGGCGTCTGGCTGTTGTTCAGTGTTTCCCTGGGAGACTACATAGGCACACACAGTGTTTGTGGGTTCTGAATCTCCACATCATGCAAAATAAGAAACCAAGTGCTTGTGGATATTTATAATTGAGAAATTCCAAGAACTCATAGAATATTTTCCTTATACAAATTTCTTTTCTTTTTTTGAATTTTTGTTGTTGGTCATGGGGCTTGAACTCTGGGCCTGGGCGCTGTCCCTCAGCCCTTCAGCTCAAGGCTAGTGCTCTACCACTTGAGCCACAGTGTCACTTCTGGCCTTTTCTGGTGCTGAGGAATAGAACCCAGGGCCTCATGCATGCGACACAAGCACTTTACCACTAAGCCACCTTCCCAGCCCCTACAAATTTCTTAAGAGACCTTGTCTGTACATTCTGGGACCATCCTGGGGTCTTAGAAGGGACTTTAATTTCATCAGCTGTACAGTAGATGCCATCTTAGCAGATATGGTGCAATTTACAAATCCTTTTTCTCTTTGATAGATGTTTAGGGTTTGTTACATGTTTATTGTTTCCCTTTAATATTGGGCAGATTTTGGATGGGGAAGGCCCTTCATTGAGATTTTGCTTTCAAGTATTACTGTTCCCCCCCACCCCTCCACCTTCAGATTGGAGGAGGCCTTGGGACAGAAAGTAGAAGGTTGAAATTCTCCATGCCAAGAAGTAAGGACATAGGGAAGTGGGTGTTCAAATGTGGCCTTACACTTGGGATGCCTGTGAAAGCTACAGCCTTCTCTGCCTGTAAAGGTATGATGGAACACAGAAGTATGGGGTTTTGACAAATTTTAAATTCACTGTGTATTAAAATGCTAGAATCACATCTTTTCTTTCACATGCAGAAGCTAGATCTAAAATATACCGAGACATGACAAATTATGCAGGACTCTAGGCATTCCCTCACAGTGAGACCACAGGAGGGTCTTCTTAAGGGAGGAACAAAAAAGCCCAATGCCTTTGATCCTACAAAATACTATTTATTGAAATGAACTCCAGGAAATGGAAATAAGAGACTTTTTAAAATTTTCTTTTTGTCTTTGGGAGGTAAAGGGAGGGCACAGAAATGGAGGGACAAAAGGTGAGCAAATGCAACAGTGGTACTCACTAGACACTATGTTGAAAATGAACTATACAACCAGCCAGGTGCTGGTGGCTCACACCTGTAATCCTAACTACTCAGGAGGCTAAGATCTGAGGATCGCAGTTCACAGCCAGCTGGGGCAGGAAGGTCCGCGAGACTCTTATCTCCAATAAACCACCAGAAAACCAGAAGTGGTGCTATGGCTCATGTGCTCTAGTGGCTCAAGTTCTCGTCTTGAGCTGAGGAGCTCAAGGACAGCTCCCAGGCCCAGAGCTCAAGACCCATGACTGATTTAAAAAAAAATGAACTATGCAACTTGTGGGCAGGGATTGGAGGAAAAAACTTGGGAAGAGCAAGGGAAGCTGAGACATTGGATAGACAACATCACCCTTGTACATCACCTTTATAGTAATAATAAAAAATTTTTAAAAATCTAGAATCAATGACTTAGGCTTGAGAATTACAATGGCCAAGATGAGTAATCCGCCAAAAATGTCCTTCACTAAATGAATGGGTAAAGAAAATATGGTACATATACATGATGGACATAAGTAAGGCATAAATAAGAATGAAATGTATCATTTGCAATGGGCCCTAATTTATACATCAGTAAGAGGAATAAACTCTGTTGTTTTATAACTCAGCAAGGTGGCTATAGTTAACAATAATACATTATATACTATAGAATAGCTAGAGAAGCTTTCAGTGTTTTACCAGAGAGAAGTAATAAATGTTTGACATGATGGATGTACTAATTACCCTGATTTGATAATTATACATTATATTCAGCCATCAAAACAACAATTGTACCCCATAAATATTTTAATAAATATTGTATCAATTAAAGAAAAGATAGGGGAAGGGACACAGAGAGTGAGGGAGAGGGAGGAAGAGAAGGGAGGAAGCAAGTTAAAAAGGAAGGAAGAAAACAAGGAGGGAAGGAAGGAAGGAGGAAGGAAGGAAAGAAGGAGGGAAGAAAGGTGGAGCTATGGGCAAGTCTTCTGGCTTCACTGTTTTTGCAAGTGACTGGAGGCTTCTGTGTGCATTTAGAGGCTTGCTAAGAATGTAGGCAACAAATATTCATCACATCCTCCTTTCTACTTTACACTAGCTTGGTACAGGGTAGATTTTATTATTATCTAATCTAGGCAGAAGTTCAGTAATTTCAGAAGGCAACAGACAAGAAATACTGTCACCCTGATGCTCTGTCTCTAGCAAGGAAGCAACCACTCAGGGTCACTGCCTGGTGGTGACAGATGATATAACAACACCATCACCAGTGTAAAGGAGCAGAGGGATTATGACTTTTAGGAGCCTGTTTAAAAGATGTTGATATGGCAGCCGAATGAGGAAGAGCTTGGCCTAAACACCTGACCAATCAGTTTACAGCACAGTGAAAAAATATTGTGGCTTCTCTAGTCCCTTGTATCTTCCTGGAAGTAAAATCAACATAACTAAAATACACTCAATTTAAATAATAGCTAAACTCCATGAGCAATTACCTATGGCTTAATATTATTTTTATAAAGAAGAAGACATAAGCATGAATCTGAAACAGAATTAACTCTCATTATATCCAAAGGTTCTGGTCCATAGGCAATTCCAGAGCTGACGCTTGAAACATGCTTCAGTATACATACATCCACAGGACGCTCAATCATCACACCAAGCACCCTAGCGAATAACTGGAAATCTAAAACCCTTTGAGGGTTGTGTGTTATTATCAGAGACAATTTTCATGGAGAAACGCTCAGGTAGGGCTTTGAATTTGATGAGCAGGATTGGATTTAGGACCAGAGAGTCTGGAAGCCAAGGTTTCATGCATCTATAATTGAACTTGGATTTTCCCTTCAGTGACAAGTAGACAGAAATAATTGTACTCTTTCTCCTCTTTAACCAGTTCATGTTACTTTACATTTGTGTATGTGCATGTGCAGGTGAGGCTATCTTACTGTGTGTGTCTGTATGTCTGTGTGCTTGAGTGTGTGTGCGTGTGTGTGCTTTTCTGTCCGTGTGTGTCTATGGCTGTGTGTGATCCCATAAGCCAGGTATTCCCTTCGTCTACAAATCAGCAAAAACAAACAAAACCAAACACAACAAAATAAAACAAAAAAGGTTCCAGATGCTCGCTTGTACTAGATTTTCACCACTGGCCTGAGTAGGGCTTAGAATGATGGAAGTATAAGTCGTGTTGTTCCCAGAGTACAGGCATATCTGAGCACTTACTAAACTGCTTTAGTGAAATGAGTCTTCTGTGGCAAGCCTACAGGTAAGAGAAGAATAACGAATAACAGTGGCTGCTAGCCTTGCCAGGGACTCTCTGCGTGGCTGCTCTCCATGCTCAATCTTCACAACAGTCTTAGAAGTATCAAGAGAAAGGGGTGGAGAAGCAGAGAGGTTGTGTGGCTTGACCTTTTGCATCAATAACTGAACCAACATGTAAACAGGAGAGAGAATGCATTCAGCAGGAGTGGACTTGTATTTTGTGGGGTCTGAAATGTTTGCAGTGTTTAAGTGGAGACTTAAAACAAATGCAGAATTCGGAGTGTACCATTCAAAGCCCAGCTATGGAATGGGCACCAGGGACATGAAAGTGGGGGTAAGCTTCCTTGGCTGCAGGGGGAAATCCAGATCCCTGCCCTTGCCTACCATGCAACATCCCCTTCCCCATCTCTCTGTCTCTGGGTATCTCTGGCTCTCTCTGTAACTGTCTCTGTCTCTTCCCTCCCCCCCCCCCCTTATTAGGATAAATAAAACCAGAGATAAGAGAACCCTGGGATAAGCCTGCTAGGGAGAGGCTACATCTACTTTAGCACCTGGTGACAGGCTTTGTTGATTTTCTAGTTCTGTTCACTCCCTCCCTCAACCACTTTAACAACAAACTGTCCACATCTCTAGGTGTTAGCCCAGCACAGGGTTTGCAGGACTGTTTTACAGGATGTAAAAGGATTGCCAATGTGGATATACTGGCTAAAGAGCTCCCTTGCCAGGAAAGAGGTTTTGTTTGTAGAGACCTTCAGAATGCATCACCTTGAGCACAGAATGAGAATGTGCAATCTAGAACCTGGGACTATGGAAAGAGAATAGCAGTCTACACACATCTTTTTTTAAAAGTATCCTTTGGTTCTGTAAGTGCTACCAGGAAATGTATTTTTAAAAACGTTTCCTCCTTTCTGTGTAACACTGAGTCGACTAAATTTCCCTAAAATTCTTCCCTCATCAGCTATTAAGAATGATGGGGTAAACTGGGTGTGGTGGCTCATGTCTATAATCCTAGCTACTTGAGAATAGAGATTGGGAGGATAGCAGTTCAAAGCCAGCTTGAGAAAAAAAAAAAAGTTCATGACACCCCATCTCAACAGATAAAGCTGGGTGTGGTGGTACATGCCTGTTACCTCAGCTATGTGAGAGTTGAGATCAGGAGGATCTCAGTTTCAGGACAGCCTGGGAAAAAAAAGTTGCCAGATCCATCTCCAACAGGAAAAGCTGGGCATGTACCTGTGATCCCACCTCTGATGAGAAGTGTACATAAGGAGGATTGAGGTCCAGACAAACCCAGGCAAAAAAACATGAGACCTATCTCAGAAACAACCAAAGCATAAAGGGCTAGAGATGGCCACATAGCAAGTACGAGGCTCTGAATCCAAATCAAGTACTGTCAAATAAAATAATAATCATGATGTTTCATGGCTAGATGCTTTCAAGGAGGGGGGGGCCTCTGTGAGCCCACTCTTTAAAGCAACAATGGGCACATATCTTCATCCCCATCTTAACTTTTCTCTAAGTGGATATGAGATATGACCACATAAATATAATCCGGGAATAGTTTGCATACAAGCAAGATGAATGGAGAAAGGAAATTATTACAATGATTTGTAATAACTTCCTTTTCCTGTATGTGTCATGGACTCTCTGTATCCATCGAGGACTTGCGTATTCTAGTAGATCCTTGCTGCTACACAATCTGCAGATCCAATTTAGGCATTCTTCCTAAACTGGTATATTGACTGTCCAAATACTTTGCCCTTGGAAACGTGTTTCTGATTGCATCCCCTAATGGGACCAGCTACTCTCCCACATCACCACCCCCACAGCTGGAGGCCAAACCTACACAGGCCCATGCCCTGCAACCCACTGCTCAGGAAAAGCTGATGCAAACCACATGAACTTGGCATCAGCATGAGGCAGCTGCCTCTTATAGTGGACCAAGAGCTCTCTCTCTCTTGAGGATAAGAAGCTGCATGCTGGGTTAAGACAATTCATTTTGCTCCTCATTAGTCAATGGAAATCTGCTTCCATGGATTCATTTCCAAATGAATAAATGTTATCACCAGATGTCAAATAAGCTCTCTTTTAGGCCCAACTTTTCCTTCATTTGCGGAAAAACATGAGTGCCTGGAGCCAATCCACAGCTCTGTAGAATAAACTTTACTTTTTATATGGCAATGATGCCTCCCGTAGGCCATATTAGAAGTTCTTGGTGGTTGTAGATTCTGTCCCATGAATGGTTTTGCCATCATCTGCCACCAAAGTGATGTTTCACAGAGCCAATTGCATTGTTTTCATCGTATCTCCCTATCCCAGGCCTCCTGGACAAATCCAGGAGCTACCAAAGCAATTTCAATAGGACCAGAGCACTTAGCAACCAACCAACCACTGACAAACTAGATCCAAACATCAAGCAGGAAACCCATAGCTGGAAGAAGTGCACAGACAGTGGAGCTATGATATCAGAAGTTAACTTCTTGTGCTCCCTAAATGAAAAAAAATTCTCATGGTTTTAATAAATAGCTATGCAAGTTGCTGGTAGCTTATATCTACAACCCTTAGCTACTCATGAGGCTGAGATCTGTGAATCAAGGTCCAAAGCCAACCCAGGCAGAAAAGTCTGTGAGACTCTAATCTCCAACGAACCAGCAAAAAGAAGTAGAAGTGTGGCTCAAGCGGTAGAGCACCAAAACAAAAACAAAACCAAAAAAAGCCGAGGGACAACACTCAGACCCTAAATTCATGGACTGACACCAAAAAGTTAAAATAAAAAACTTGGTTCAGTGAGGTATCTCTAGTCCACTTAACTTATCTCCTTTAGGTTTCAATTCTTTGTCTGTTGCTTATTTTGTGTGTATATCGTTGTAGTTTTGTGGTATATGAGGCGAGGTGGTGGGGAATGGAACTCAGGACCTTATGTATTTGGCAAATGTTCTACCACTTCGCTATGTAACCCCTCTTGACAAACAGAAAGGGTTGAGGGAAGACACTGGGCAGGTAAGGACAGGGTATATAGAGTGAGTCAACAAAACCATTTTGTCCATGTGAATTTTGGCTCTCACTTCTCTAATCAGTTATTCTTTAAAATGCTTCAGTCCAAACCCTCCAAATCTCTAACCTGATCTCCCAAACTGACTGATCTTTAGCAACATCATCAAAACCACATTTGTTATCAGCAAACTGCAGGAGCTATTGTGCCCTGGCCCCGCCTGGTGCAGCTGATGCCAGGGCAGCACAGCTGTAATTAGCCCAGCACGGGAATGACGTTCAGTTCATCTGCTTGTTATTATCCTCAGTGACATTTGATATTGCAAGCTTGTTTTCAAGTGTCAGAACAGATATACACACTTGATTCCATACAGGTGTTTTGTATGATATCAAATTAGAATGCAGTAATTTTTTTCTTTCAAAATACCTCACGAGAATAATGTAATGAATATAGGAAAAAAAGGCAGTTGTAGGCAATTTTAAAAAAAGATCATTTTTGTGGGGGGGGGTGGCTGTGGGAGGGGGCACTGGGGAGGAGGAAGAGTTGAAGAGGGCTGGGCTCTCGACCTAGATTTGATTTACAAGTGCCCTACACTATGAAATAACAAGGAGATTGGATGTGGAATGGGACACACTTCATACAGGGCTGCAAGGAAGGCTGCCTTGAACACTGATTCAAATCTCCTAGGCATAATTAAGGCGAATGCTCAGCCTCACAGGGAGCCACCTAATCTTACCCTCTGGGGCATTTCCTGAGCTCCTCACATACTTTTCTAAGACTCAGCATTCACTGAATTGTCAAATGCAAGAGGAAGAATGAGAGCTGGGATGCACAATGTTACCCCTTCCTATTGTATTGTACTGTTAAGTCCCATCCTCTTCCCCTATCCTGTTCTTAGAACTATAGGACCACAGGTAACAAAGGAGAACTCAGCCACCTGGCCTTAATATTGCTCACTGCAAATTAGTGAGCTACACATTAAAGGCATGTAAAATCAATTTAGTGGGTTGTAATAGAATTGTTTTTTAAGGAAATAAGAGTGGGCTAGAGAATGTGAGCCTGGATTAGTCATTGGTAAGACTTTTGGAGAGTATGTATTTGTTCTGGGAAATGTGTGTGTGTGTGTGTGTGTGTGTGTGTGTGTGTGTGTGTGTGTGTGTCTATGCGCGTGTGCTTGTGGGTGCAGAGGTAAGACTTTAGAGAAGGTGCTCTACAAAGTCCCTTTTGCACTGAAATCTCCCTGCTGTGAGTCTTCATATTTGGGTACAGCTATCAGAAGGTTCAAGGTCCCCTATTTGAGAAATGAGTCCAGATACAAGTGTCTCAGAAGGTCCTAAACAAGTCAGGACTAGATTTTGGAAGCTTTTTTACCCAATGAATAGATCTTCGACAATAATTTCTTGAATTACTCAGCTCTTCTTGGCCCTGCTCTCTGGCAGGTGACAAGAAAGGGGAACACATGCCAGTTTAACTGGAGAGAATGCAGACAATGATGTGTCTCCTACATTTTTCTTTCACCTCTCCTTTCCTGGCTGGTACTCATTTTCCACTCTATGCATCCTGTGCTAAGAACTACTGACTTTGGTCTCTAGGACCTTACATGACAAATGGATTTAAAATTACTTCCTATCCCATGATTGATAATTAGATGAAAGATTCACCAAATCCCATCAAATAGTTGTTGCTTTTAGTGCCAAAGGCTCATTTTGCACAGTTGAGGGTGTTCTTGGCTTTCTGATGTTACGGAAGAACAAGAGTCTTTATTGAAGAAACTGGGTCAAGATATTCCCTCTGTTCTATCACTTACTACCTTATGATTGTGGGCAGCAGATCCTGTCCAGATGTATTAGCAAGGTCAGATGAGGTCATGGCCAAGCAGTAAAAGAGTGTCTTACACCTACAAGGCATCATATATATGAAAAAAAAATTACATTGAAAAAACTTGTATATAAGGGCTGGGAAGGTGACTCAGTGGTAGAGCGCTTGCCTTGCATGCTTGAGGCCGTGGGTTCGATTCCTCAGCACCACATAAGCAGAAAAAAAAAGCCGGAAGTGGTGCTGTGGCTCAAGTGGTAGAGCGCTAGCCTTGAGCTGAAGAGCTGAGGGACAGCGCCCAGGCCCAGAGTTCAGGCCCCATGACTGGACCCAAACAAAACAACAACAACAACAAAAAACTTGTATATAAAACTGCTCTTTGTGGGATTTTGTTTGTTTGTTTTATGAGTTGTGTGCTTGAACTCAGGACCTGAGTGCAGCTTGTTTTGCTCAAGGCTATAGTACTCTACCACCTGAGTCACAGCTCCACTTCTAGTTTGTTTTTTTTCTTGGGGAGCAGGGGTAGTTCATTGGATAAAAGAATCTTACTTGTCCAGGCTGGCTTTGAACTGTGGTCCTAAGATCTCAGCCCTTTGAGTAGCTAGGAATACAGGTGTGAGCCATTAGCACCCAGTTGTTCTTTGTATTTTGTACAAGTTGGTTCCTTGAAAATCATGCAGCTCTTCAGATTTAAAAGAAAGACTTCTTCCACAAATAAGAGCATTTCACCTTTTACTGGCTCCATTCCTGAAGCTAGCATGGTTGATTGAAAATAAAGATAGTATTTACAAGGTATACTCTATATGGATGGGGTTGGGAGAGATGAGAGAGAATATGGAAGGGGTGATACTGATCAGGATGCATTGATCAAGACATTGATCAAGCTGACACGTTAAATTGAAAACCCTTTGCACATCTATTTAAAGATAATTTTTAAAAATTAAACTTCAAAAAAGAAGGCAACAAAAAGGTATATTTCAAACATTTTAATAGTTATGAGACTCAACATACAAGGCTTTCCATTTCTTGTCATCTTGAGCTGTATGTCCAGGTGGGGCTTTAACTTTTAATGTAGGTTTAGTATGTGCGTTTTTAAAAAGCAAGGTGAACCATTCAAACTGTATGATTGGTGATTTAATAAGTAATATACTTACTACTGTTGTAAATGCTTTTATGTTATAGTTTTATCTTCCATCTAGTTATTATCTCTTGGTCTTAAGTAATGGGGCCAATTCAAGGCAAGCTACAAAGAGGACAGTGAAGAAAGGCCTCCTTAGTATTAGCTCCCCCAGAGCAGGTATCTGGGCCAGGCCCAGCCCAGGACAGGGCTTCTTAGCTGCGCAGCCTGGCTTGTTCATAGGCTTTATTTTTGTTACTAGTTGTATCATCATCAAACAAGACCAATGCAATTTTGAGGTCACCTGATATCTTTTCTTAAAAAGAGGGGAAAAAAGACATATGTATGAGCTGAAATGCTCAAAGAAGCCCTGATTACATTATCAAGTAGAGAGAGTTGCTGGAGGTCAGCCGGACAGGTTGATAACTGACATGGGAGTTGTGTGTTTAATTTTTGACCTGTGATAGTGGCATTCCAACTATATAAGAAAAAAATCCATTTTTACACATGCAGACTATGACACATGGAGGGTGGAATGACATGCGTTCTTTGCTATGACATGATTTGCTTTATAATAGGTTAGAAAGGCAAAGACAGGTATAGAAAGAAAAAAGACACTCTAGGTTCTTGTATGTGCTACCTTTTGTGAGGAGGTGAAAAATCTAAGAGCTTTTATGAAATACCCGACCTCTTCTTCCAGGTGCACCCTGCCAGCCCCACCTGTGTGTGCCAGGGAAGTAGGTAGAAATAGGGTTACTTGCAGGACTGGATAAATGTTCTGGCTAACATTCCAGAACCATCTAAATGGCTGTTGGAGACAGGCAGTGGTTACAAAACAAGGTTGCTTTATACGTACTATAATTTGGAAAGCCCTCAAGCAAAATGAAATTGACTTTGAAAAATAAAAGTAGCTGAGATTACAGGAATGAGCCACTACACCCAATTTACACAATCTATCTTTTTTAATTATTTAAGCAATGGTACAAAGGGGTTTTACTTTAACAAGGTACACTATAAGTCCAATACATTTTGATCAGTGTTACCCCTTCTACTATTCTTGCCAGAATCTACTTTTTTTGTACCTATCTGCATGTGAAATAACACACACACACACACACACACACACACACACACACAACTAGAAAGCTATCTCCCTCATCCCTGACTAAAATACAATCAAATAAAGAAAGGGAGACAGAAAAAAAGTTGTTGGGACTGAGAGGAGGGAGAGAACAGGACTGGAGGGGCCAGGATGCCAACAGCCAGAGTAGGATGTTTTCATAGCTACAAGGACTGAGGTGAGATGGATAACTCTGGTTTCATTGCTAAGGTCCCATGAGCAGAATGAAGGGGGTTTCTCTGGTAATCACGGGGAAAGTGGAGATGACCACAAAGGTCGCATGCCCACAGGAACGTCCCTGTAATTTGTATTGTAATGAACGATTACCTTAGCACGCTCACATGGCAGGCATTTAACTGGCAAGGGCAGATGCCTGGCCGTTGACTTGAAATTACTCGGAAATTATTCCTATGTCATCTGAACAAGCAGAAGCCCTGTGACCAGAGCCTCCTTAGGGGATGTCTGCATGCAGAGGGTCAGGACTGTGGCACTTACAGTGCCCACATCTGTGTCACAGACCGGATTGCAGACTTTTCCTCTGGGGTCTTTTGTGTGGAGGACAGAGGCCTCCCCCGAGCCCATCCTACCTTTCCTTTAGAGGCAAACTGAAGAGGAATGTGGGGTAGCCAAGACTTCTCAGGCTCTTGAGGGCTGGGCTGCCCATTCCTTTCTATGTGGCTTAGGTTTGTAGGGGAGAAAACTGGGCACCATGGGAGAGGTGGGAGACTGGCGATCCTGAATTCGATTGGGTTTGAGGAAGGAAACGCCATGACCATTTACTATTCTGCAGGTGCTTCTAAATTGGCTCCCAATGCAAGCGACTTTTCCTCCTTTGATTAAAGCATTAAGAAGCTTCAGCTTTACCCCTAGCAGTACCTTTCTGTGGCCCTGGACACAAAAAGGAGATGAAAGAGAAAGAAGGGGAGGCTTTGCTCATTAGTTTCTTCTTTACCAAGCCTCCTTCAGTCTACACTAGGGACTCCTGTCCACAGATTGGGTAAGGATGTGTCTGACAGGCTGGGTTTAAATGTGTGTGTTCAAGAGACTAGAGACCTGTCTATGAGTCACAGGGGCCCTGTGTTCAAACTCAGTACTGCCAAACATCCAAAACAAACAAATAAATAGGTGTCCAACCAGGCTGGAGATTTCAGATCTCTGACATCATAGAAGACATGGGAAAAATGAAGCCTCCTTATTTTGCCTTTCAAGTTTGGTTCTGTGGATAAAAATATTAGAGCCAAAGAAACACAGTTTCCCATGTATTTTCCCCATGTATGATCTGCAACGTAAGACAACTTCGGTAAAAGCACAGCTCCTATTCTGTGGTACACAGAATGATGTTTGGAAGACACATTTCTGTTCCCCTTCCTCAATATCCTAACCACTGGCATGAAAAATACACATGATTGGGGGATGCTGGAGGACTAAGAACCCACAGTTTCAATAAGCACCCTTGCTAAGGTTGTTGCTCAATTCTCTGAGAAATGCTTTTTTTAATTGTGAAAATACCATATAGAGGGGTTACAATTACATGGGCCAGATTGAGAAATGCTTTTTAAATTTTCTTTTGGTGGCTGGTTGGAAATAAGAGTCTCATGGGCCTTCCTATCAAGGCTGGCTTTGAACCGCGATCCTCAGATCTTAACCTCCTGAGTAACTAGTATTCTAGGCCTACGCCACTAGCACCTGGCTGAAATGCTGAGTTAATAAAGGAACAGTGCACCTCTGCTCAGCTAGATCCCAGGCTTTAAAAAGCTGAGAAACTTTTGAAAAGGACCCTAGGATACTGCCGTCAGGAAAAGGCAGGGAGGCTGCTTGCAGATGTGGCTCAGCCAGGCTTGTGCTCTGCAGGGGATGCAGGTCTGAGCTGGGCAACACTGCTGGCTGGGCTGCAGCTGGCTCTGGACAGCGCTTTGGTGGCGGGGGGGGGGGGGGGGGGGGAGGGGGAGGGGGAGGAGGGATGTTTTCCCTTGTCTCAAGTGGGCAGTGGAAGTAGTGAAAGCCTAAGTAAACTCTGACCATTAGATAATGGGTCATTATAACTTTGGATGACTTCCTGAATAGCCCTGAAAAAAAAATGGCTTTCTCATTTCCTGTCTGAGGAGAAGAGAAATATTAGGATAGCATTGTGTGCAAATAATGCAGGTTTGAGTGAGAAGCGGAGAGAGGCAGTGGGAGGCTGTTGGTGTATGGGGATAGGGTGCCAGCAGGGATGCCAGGCTTTGAAGGGGCAAACAAAAGAAAAAAGAGGAAACGACCAACCCCGGCCTCCTCAAGCCCCATTTCCATTGGTCGGTCTCACTAGGAAAAGCTGTGGCCACTACTCAGCTGCCCTCTGCTAAATGTTTTCCTCTGCCTCTAAGGAAGGTCCAGCCTGGGAGACCTGCCTGCTGGCCTAGGGGTCACTCCTGAGATAGAGTCCAGCAGCACAGAAGCCCATGTGAGCAGAGAGTAAAATGAGCAAAGCCAAGGATAGCCAAGGCAGAGTCATAAAAGAATGGAACAAAAAAGAAGAAAAAAAGTCATGCTGCCGCTCATATTAAAACAGAAAACTTTGCTTTATTTGGGTCGATTCCAAGGCACTGCCAGGAAAGCATTGGCTCCCCAGAAAAGCCACAGCTTCATTTTTTCCCAGATTCAAATGATGTATCTTTCCAGTGTTCCCTTCTCCCCCCTTCAATGTAAGCAAAATAATCTTACTGACTTTTGGTTTTCAGCTTATACCCTTACTTAGGAAATATAAGATTCATTCTGGGTTGGAAGGGAATTCCCTGATTCCACACTGGCCAGTTTTGTGAAGAGATCAAATTATTCAGTTTCTAGGAGCTTTGTTTTCCTCAATATTAAAATGGAGATATTGTAGCCAGGTCCTAGTGGCTCATGCTTGTAATCCTAGCTACTCAGGAGCCTGAGATCTGAGGATCACAAGTTGAAAATAGCCTAGGCAAGAAAGTCCATGAGACTCTTATCTTCAAGTAACCACCAAAAAGCTTGTGGTTCAAGTGGTACAAGCCAGACTTGAGTGAAAAAAGCTGAGGAACAGTGCCCAGTCCCTGAGTTCAAGTCCCAGTACTGACACTGACACACACACACACACACACACACACACACACACACACACACACACACACACATAAAATGGAGCTACTCAGTGGGGAAATATGAAGTGATGCAGGAATTTAGAGAATTTATTAAAAATTACCTTACACAGGGCCTGCCTGATACATGGTAAGCATGTGACAAATCATACCTACTTTCATGCTGTTAAATAATTTGAACTGTGTTTGAGACCAAGAATGAGAGTGCTGTCTGCTAGGAAATGGGGGTGAGGTGAGGAGCGATCCTGTCTAATTCATAGCAGTGACACACCTAGAGTAGTTTGCTCAGTGGCTGACACACAGAACAAAATATACATGAGCTCAAAATCGACTTCTGTCAGTTTCTCAGTTAGGGACATTATGATGCCCTACTTCCTTATTTTCAAAAGTGGCTAAGGTGAGAATTAGTTGGTTGGCACAGTGTGCCAGCATATAGGACACATGCACTGAAAGTCAGGTACGCTTCTGCTCTGATTCTCACACATGTCTGATTTAAATGTATAGCCCCAAACCATTATAATTCTAAATGTTCAAGGTACAAGGAATTTTTTTCCTTTTTGTGCCAGTACTAGGGTTTGAATTTTAGGCCCAAAGCACTGTTACTTAACTTTTTTGCTCAAGACTGATACCCTACTGCCTGAATTATGGCTCCACTTTGTTATATTTTTTTTGTAGTTAATTGGAGAAGAATCTCATGGGCTTTCCTGCCAAGACTGGCTCTGAGCTAAGATTGTCAGATCTCAGGATTACAGATATGAGACATCAGTGTCTGGTTTTATGTTCAAAGATTCTTATCCAGATACTTCAGCAATAATTTTCAGAAAGTAGGAGAAATATTACTAGGTCACACATATTATCCTTTACATCATTAGATTATCATGAATACTCTTAAGAAATAAAAAAAAACCTCCTAATTAATAGACAACAAAATTGTCTGGGTAAGATAGAAAAAATTCCAAGGGATCAGAAAACCCATAGCAGACCTGGCTTTTGAAGGCAGCCAGTGTTATTTTAACCCCAGAGTCAATAATAAGTCTTCATTCCTCTATGCTCAATCCCTGGAAAAAAAAACAGATGCATAGAAAGGAACTAAAGAAGACTGGGAAGGACACTGAGGTTTTGAAAAATTCAAAGGATTTACACCAGAGCAGTAGAAAAGGCCCAGCTGCCTCTCTAATACCATAAGAACCATACAGCTAATGATGTGGTTGTTAACACTATCAATTTGATGGATAGCCTTTACATTCTTAAGTATAAAATGCCTATGGAAATGGTTTTATTCTAGCAAGATAACTACTGTCTACTTGAGTGCTGGAAATCTCTGGAGGATTCTCATGCCCTATTTGATGGTTGAGAGACACATGCAAGGAAGGTGACACCTTCCTGAGATTTGAGCCTCCTTCCAGTAAATCATCCTGATGAAACGGTGCCTTCTCCCTGGGTAATTCTCTATTGAATGTTCACATTGTGTCTGACTGCTGAAGGGCATGGGGCTAGGCTCCTCTGGTGTTAGACATGTGACTCCATGGAGACCTTAGAATGGACACCAGTATTAAGGATAGGTACCCAAGGAAGACTCATCATTTCTCTCCGGAAGGTCAAAAACCAATACATCAAATTCCCCTTTCCCAAAAGGAATCTGAAGACAACTTCTAGAACCTGTTAAAGTTTTGATCTTAAATGTCTCCATATGCTAAAAGCCACTAGGCCACCTATGATGCTCTTGGGAAAGGGAGGACACTATTGGACGTGGGGCCTAGTGGGAAGGAGTTAGGTCACTGGGAGATGTACCTTTGAAAGGAAGATTGAGAGCCCTGGTCCATTCGGTTTTCTCTCCTGGTTTCTAGGCTGCCATCATGCTCCCACCATGTGATACTTCCTTGACAAGGGATCAGACAACCATGGACTAAGATCCATGACATTATGTGCCAAAATAAACTTTCCCTCCACTTCATGTGTATATGGGGGAGTGTAAGGTCAAGGAGAGGGAGGTGGATGAATGAAGAGAGGAAGGGTAGGAGCATGCAGTCATATAGTATTCAGTGTATATATGTGAAAATGAAAAATTAAGGGGAAAGGTGGGACTGGGACAGATGGGGGAGAATAATGAAAGGGGTGACACTGATGAAGATGCATTGTACTCATCAAATGACACGTTGAGTTGAAATTCCTTTGCACTTCAAGAATAGTAACAAGCAAACCATTCTTCCTTTAAATGATTTTTTTTCAGCTATAGCACAACAGCGATGGAATATTGACACATAAACACCTTGAGTGAATATCTCCAGTTCATCTTCACTTGTTACTGTGACTTTGTCCAAATGTCTCCCCATGCTCTAGAAATCTCTGCTCAGTGAAACGTCAGAACTAACTTCTAATCCACAGAAGCTTTTCAAGCTTTAGATCTTTTATCTCATAATGCAACTTGACCCAAATGCATGATAGATGTTACTCCTATAATTAGGCAATATGAAAAAGCTGAAGTTTCGTAAGTATAATGAAGGTCCTCACTTGGTTGATTTTGAGTTCTTGAGAAAGGAAATTATCCTAGGTGGGCCTGACTTGATCAAGTGAGGCACATCAACAATGGACTGAGCCTCTATGAATGGAGGGCGACATACCCCTGCTGATCTTGGAGAGGCAACCGGACATGCTATGAACTTTGCTTAGTGAGCCAGTCCTCAATCATACAACCTTTAGATTCCACCAAAGAAAACTCAAATGAACTTGGAAGACAGCCAAAAGCTCCAGATGAGATCATACCACATTTTCAGCCTTGTAAACCCTTACAGATTCTGAGACCCAGGTACTCTGTGTGGTATACTTCAAACAGATTTTTATACTTTTCTCTTTTCTCACAAGGCATTCACTCAAGATGGTATTCATCAGAGGGGTCTAGATTGTTGACATGAAGGAATGCATCTATTACAAGCTCTCTGGACTGTGGGAGGCCCACTATGGAGGGTGTCATGAGGAAAATACACAAAAAGGCTTGATCTATTGTCTGTTGTCTGGAGACTGCTAAGGAAGAAAGCCTGGTATGTTAAATCTTCTTAGAAATCACTTTCAGGTCCTTTGTTGATCAATGCTAGAGACACTGCCTTGGTTAAAATCAAAGTCTCCATGAAGCAGTACATATATTTTTAAGTGCTGTGAGTTGAATTGTTTTCCGTAAGATTCATCCAAGTCCTAACCTCTGAAACCTTATTTGGGAAATGGGTCTTTAAAGATACAGTTAAGTAATAGTGAAGTCATACTGGATTAAAGTGGACTTGGTAACTAGTATCTTTCTAAGAAGAGATGTGGGCACAGATGAATAGAGAGAATGCCGTATGAGGACATGGAGACAGGCAGACATGAGGAGAAGGAAATGAAAGTCAGTACGTGGAAGGCAGAGAGAGGACAGACTAATGCATCTGTAAAGCTGGAAACTAGCAACAGGGAAACCAGGGAGGGAAAACCAGAGGCCTATCCACCAGAGGTCTCTGAGAAAAGCCCTGCTGGTGCTTTGATTTTATACTTCTGAGGCCCAGAACTGTCCACTAATAAATCTCGGATGTTGTGACTAGTTACAGTAGACTTAATGAATGACACACTCTGGTGGCCCTGAACCTCTGGGTCCAAGAAAACTCCTAAGAGAGGCTCTGTGGAACTGACAACCTGATGTCCAAGGTCAAGTGGTCTCTGCTGTGTTGAGGGAATGGTATACACTGGATGAGAAAAATAAAATCTTGGAAACAATATTTCAGGAAACAGAAAAACATCCTTGTTTCTGTCTTAAGAAATACTTGCGGTGGCAATCTATACTGCTTTGCTCTTGTAAGTGGTTCTATAGCTAAGCAGTAACGTAGATGCCACCAGCTGAGCGTATTTGTTTACCTTTTTCTCATTTTTACTATTTTTTGCATTAATATTTGCAGTAACTGTGATAATGCCATAGATACATACAGTGTATTTTCAACAAGTCCCCCCCCTCCATTGTATTCCAATACTTCTCTCTTGCCACTATTTTCAAATATTGGTTGGTTTACTGAGCTGTGTTCATGCATATACACATACATATATAATATACTTAATTATATAAAATACTTTCTATAACCTCCTTTAGTCCTCAGTATCCTTCCTCCTCCTCTCCCTGCCTCTTGCTCCTCCAACAGACCTTCTTTTACATTCATGCCCCATTATCAATACCCTAAATCCATTCCATTCATCATTTTAGGTTAATACATGGTTACTTGGCTTTTTGACCTTGGTTTATGTTGCTCAACACAATGATCTCCAGTTCCATCCCCTTTCTGCCAAATGATATAATTTCCCTTTTCTTTATGGCTATACTACTTCATGGTGTGTGTGTGTGTGTGTGTGTGTGTGTGTGTGTGTGTGTAATTATTTTTAAAGAAACCATTTCTGTATACATTATAGAAGAAAGGAAACAAAAAGAAAATAAAGATCTTTATGCAAGAAATGGTATTCAGAAGAGAAGAAAGAAAAAAGTCTTAAGATTACGTATTTTCTATGGATGTTTGAGATTCAAAAACTACTTTTCTACTTACTTAGGCATCAAGAAAGATCCAAAGTTACTGACAGTTTTACCAAATGAATACCAGGACACTGAAACATTTGTTGGAGAGAGGTTGGGATGAAGGGAGGAAGGCAGATGTATGAGGAGAGGAATGGTGGATGAATATAGTCATAATATTCAGTGTACATATGTGAAAATGGAACTAGACAACCTGAGAAGGATGGGGCTATGGCACAATAAACCACAATAAATGAACTATAAACCACTTTCTGTTTTCTTGTGGTTAACTGGAGATAAGAGGCTCATGGACTTTCCTCCCCAGGCTGGCTTTGAACCAGGATTCTCAGATCTCATCCTCCTGAGTCACTAGGATCACAAGTGTGAGCCACCAATATCCAGAAAAGTTTCTTATATGGACTGCCACTCTGTTACTTTGGGTTAATTACACACGTGTGGCCTCTGTGTCCTGCTATGTACAGAGGAAGGAATACACTAGACAGAGGTTTCAAACTGTGATTCTCAACCCCATAGTGGGCCACGTGGGTCAAGACTGATAACAGTAGGTAGAAACCAGTCAGCCTAACAAAGAGAAAAGTAAATAGAACTGATAAAAGAAAATAAATGATATCAGAATACCATACTGGAGGCAGAATTATGTGGTGAAGCCTTACATAGGGCTATGTGGGTTATGTCAGGGTATTCACATGCATTTCTTACATTGGTAAGCTCAACAAATATTTGAAAACCCTTAAACTAGAACCTTTACCCTGCCTATAACTAACTCCAGTATCTCTTATAGAATAAGCTAGAACAACATTAACACCTGTTCTAAAGAGGAACAAAGCTTGTCACTTGCTTTTAAAGTAGGACTACTTCCAAGTGATACCTTGGCCCACTTTCCTTCAAGCAGACCAAGTTGCTGTGCAGAATCTTCTAGTTCAAGGTGAGTGGGTAATTCACAAATTGCCTGCCTGCCAGGGCAAGGTGGGAGTCCTATGTTGCCAATGGCAACACCGAAGGGAAGAATTCAGCACTGCTTCCACCTCTGAACGATCATAGATTACAGAAGCTAGGTCAGCTCCAGGGTTGGGCTCCTATGTGGATATATCAAAATTTAGGTCCTGGTCTTTGTCCGGAGTCAGCAACACTCTCCCGCACACAGGAAAGGTAGAGCAAACATAGACAAGCTTTCATCATTCTAACAGGATGAATAATCCAGAAGACTCACATCACCTTGCTCTCAGCATAGAAATCTCCTGCAACAGGCAATGGATGAGGAAGGAGAATGTACACATAATCCAGCATCTAGTGAGTAAGTTTCTGGGTGCAGACTATATCAACAGATCATATTGCTTTGTTGCCAGAAGTCCACAATCAATAACTGCCTTGTTAATCATTTCCACTCTCTATCGCACAGAACCCTGACAAAAGTACACTGCGAAACTCTGTTCCACGAAATTGCTGCTGTTTTTCCGGGAGCGAATGCTCTACCTGTGGAAATGTCTCATAGCACACAGGTGGCAATCATGTGGACTTCTTAAGCAGTTATGATCCAGGGATGTATGATCCATTTTTCATTGCACATTTTTCAAGACATGTTCTAGTGCAGGTGGTGACACAGGCAGGCGCTTGGTCTTTATGAGGGCACTCAGCCTCCTGATAAATGATGGACGTCACTGGCTGACTCCTGGGTCCTAGTGCAGCTTGAACGACTGACCCACGTCTGTCTTTATCATGTTGATGCTTTAGTGACTGACACTTATTTTATCCGATTTTATTTTTAAGCAACCAGAACATTGCATACATTTATGGTACAGAAGCTGAGGTTTTGAATATGTGTGCATAAATGGTGGAAGGGTTAAATCCAGCTAATTAACGCAATCATTACCAGAAGATTAAAGAGCTCATATACTCCATTGGTAACTTGGATATACAACATCTTACTATTAACCATGATGTAGGGAAGATTTCCTGAACACCTTTGTCCTGTTGAACTACAAGTTTGTGTCCTGGTACCAATATCTTAGTCCTACCTCCCTTCTTCAACCTAAAGGCCCTGGTAGCCATCCTTCCACTGTCTGCTTCTGTAAAGTCTAATATATAATAGAACTACATATACATATATATATGTACGTATATATATAATTGTAGAGACTATATACTAATATATAAAATATATGTAATATATTGATACACATAAATATATACTTATATATTTAAGTTCCTCATACAAGTGAAATTAGACAGCATTTGTCTCTCTGCACCTAGCTTACTTTACTTATAATGGCCTCAGGTTCATTCATATTGTCAGAAGTGACAGAGTTTCTTTATTTTTTAATACATACTACTATTCCATTCTATGCACCAAAAGAGTATGCGATCAGGATAAATACTATGCAGTTCCTAGTGTAGTTTGAATGCCTGTCAAACTCATGTTGAAGTTGAACCCCCTCCCTATGAAATCCTAAAAGGTAGGTCTAGGTGGGTCATTTAAAAGGTGCTTAGGCCATAAGTCTCTAATGAGTTGAAATATTAATGGATTAATGGGTTAATAGGTTATCTTGAGAGTGGGTCTGTTATACAAGCCAGTTTATTTCTCCTTTGAACTGGCCCCTCTTTCCATGTGATACCCCAGAACTCTTGTACACTCCTACCAATAAAAGGCCCTCCCTGGATGCAGGCCTTTAATCTTGGGCCTCCCAGTCTCCAGAACCTCAAGATGAATAAACCTCCATTCTTTTTTTTGTGTGTGTGTGTCAGTCATGGGGCTTGAACTTGGAGCTAGGGAGCTGTTCCTAAGGCTTTTTGATTAGGTCTAGCACTCTACCATTTTGAGCGCCACTTCCTGTTTTCTGATGATTAACTGGAGATAAGAGTCTCATGGAATTTCTTGCCTGGGCTGGTTTCCAATCAGGATCCTCAGATCTCATCGTCCTGTGTAGCGAGGATTATAGGTGTGAGCCACTGGTACTCAGCCTAGTGCAGTATTTTTAAAAACAACACTTCTTAATAAAATCTGTGCTAACAAAATATTATAATGTAAATGGCAGACAACATCCATTGCCTGACTCAGCTCTCTCTTGAATTCTGGTCTGGATCCTAAAAAAGTAAGAGAGAAGGGGGGGAGTTTTTCTTGGGGGTGGGGAAATAAAACCTGATCTGAGAGGAGCAAATCAAATGTACACTCCTAAAATGTACATCTCCAGTTTCTTTCTATAAATAAATCCTCCCATTTTCAACAGCAAAAATACTGGAGTCATCTGCATAAGCCAAGCCTATCCAGAATACTCCTGTTTCCAGTAACTCTGGCTTACCCTTCCAGACTCTCATCTGAAGGCCTTCTGAGGGCTGCTTTTTCTCCTCCCTACCCCTTAATCCTGGGGATTGTGGTCCCTGTGTTCCAACAACTACCCATACCTACATACTTGGCCTCTCAGAAAGATGACTTGATCTTCTCTTCACCCTTTGAAAACACTGAAGTAAGTACTCTTCTGGGATCTTGAGGTGGGGGATGAAGGGATGAAGGGCAGGGGCCAGGTCCTATCACAATCTATCCCAGAAACATACACATACTAGACAAGGGTGTAGCTGATAAACAAGGAAGTACAGTTTCCATCCTCTCTTCCCAATTGCTCTACAGAGAAGAAGCAGGAAGTGGGACTATATCTGCTACCTAGACACCTTGTTGGACCCCTGAATCCCATCTCAGGAAGCTCCTTGGCTCTTCCAAGCACAGCCCCAGGTTGAGAACTCCTGAAGAATCTAGGCTCTTACCAAGACTGATGCCTCACCTCACACTAGCCTGGTGTGGAAGTTACTCAACCAACCCATCACAGTCATTGATTATACTGCATTGTGTCAGTGATTCCCCAACTGACAGGACGTAGTATATGTGAGAAACGACTCCCCCAATTCTTCAGGGTGCCCAGTCCGAGGGGAGAAGTACAAAGTGAAGTTTTGTTCCCTGAAGTATTATTTGGGTGAGTGTAATCAGTGTGTATTCTCTACCAATAGGAAAAGTAAAGTGAAAAAGCAATTTTTTTTCTAGGTGGACTTGATGCCTTTAGAGACAGTGCTATAACCTTTAGTTTGGCAGTGAAGAAGGAACTTTCTGGTCCTGCTGTATGTTTGGGAGAAGTATGGGGGATGTGTATAGTGGGGGACAGGGTGAGTAGTCTGCATTCCCCTAGTTCTCACCCTGTTTTTCCTTCTCTCCCATATACCCACATTCAAAAAGTAAAAAAAAGAAAAAAAAAGTTCCAAGTCCAGGATAACGTCACAAAGAAGAACAGGATCAACACTCCAAAGTTTCTACATAGCCACAAAGCACATAGCCTCCTTTGATTCATGCACATTATTCTAGGCTGTTCCGGGTCCCTGGTGTACTTTATCCCAAGAGGCCTGGTCCACCTCCTCCCCCTTCCACACCCACAGTGTCATTGGCTCACTGAAGATAGTGCTTAACTGGAGCAACATTACACTTGTGCAAAACTTTACTACCTAAACAAAACAGAGCCTGGATGGTGTCTCAGACCCGCTTTCCAGTTCCAGTTCAGACTACAACATCCGGTTCTTTGCAACTGCCACAGTGTGAAAGAAAAACCAGGCCTGCCCTGGGAAAGCCACTTCTCTGAAACATTTTTCTAGAATTCTTGCAGCTCTAGCACCGGAGTTTCTGCAGCCGGGCAGAGGCAGACTCCTCCCGGCCTTTCCCGAGAGACCTGGCACTCTTGTACTTGCCTATTTTTCCAATTCTCTGCCAAGTCTGGATCTTCTACTATATGAACAGCTGCCCTTCCCTGGATTGCCCTGTGTTGGTTCCACTGAGGAGAAAATATTTCTGTCATTTAATCACATCAGAACCACTTGGGAAGAAATCAAATGAGAAAGTGTGAGGTTATGCAAACACACACACAGCACAGGCATAGTCTTACCAGATAGAGAAACAAGGAGAGAAGAGTTTTTTACATTTTTGATGCAAATGACAAGACTACAATGAAATCTTTAGTGAGATAATGTACTAAAATTGATAGTATGCTATTTAGTTACCTACTGTGTTAGCCTCAGAAGAAAATAATTTTATAATTTCAAGATAATATTTCCCCTCAAATCTTACTAAAAATGATCATCAAAGTTTCTTCTGTGCTTGAAATTACAGGCTTGATACAAATACATTACAGAAAATGATCACCTCAACTCTCACATTTTATCTGGATTGACCAATGATAAAGGGCTGACCCAAATACCACTTTTGGAATCTTACATTTTATTAGCAACTAACAGATTGTAGAAAAGACATTTCCACACATGTATACATGTATCCCAATCAACTTCACCTTTTCTATTACACTCTCCTATGCCATTTCCCCTTTTTAAAATAATCGCAGCAGCTTTCACTGTTTTCTTTTCATGCATGCAAACAAACTATGTGGGCTATATTCATTCTCATTCATTAGCCTAGGTATACACCTTCCATACTTCCTGTTTGACTTTTCTATCATTCTTTTTTTTTTTTTTTGGTCAGTCATGGGGTTTGAACTCTGGGCCTGGGCGCTGTTCCTCAGCAATTCAGTTCAAGGCAAGCACTCTACCACTTGACCCACAGCACCACTTCTGATTTTCTGGTGGTTTATTGGAGATAAGAGTCTCACAGTCTTTCCTGCCCAGGCTGGCTTTGAAACCTCAATTCTCAGTTCTCAGCCTCCTGAGTAGCCACCAGCTCCCAGCCTCTTTAAGTGTGTATTAATTACACCAAGAGGTTTCACTATGGTATGTCAGATGTGCATGTATTATGTTTTGCTCAGAACAAATCTCTCCATTTCTTTTTCTATCACACGTGTCAAATCTCCTATTGAGAGCTTGTATGCTGTCTTCATAGAGAGCTGTACTCTATTTTGAAAGTATTCGCTTATATTGACACCAGAGTGAGTTTTATATAACTTTCATTCTGCTTTTATGTGTCCAACCAAAGCAAAGACCTCAGGCTCAGGCCATGGGTTAACATTCCTTCATATTTTTATTTTTTTGTTCATCATGTTATCAGCAACCTACAAGACAATAATAGAGCAACAGCATTATGGAGGTATAATATGCATACCACGTTGCTCAGAACTCTGATAGAAATTGTATCTAGTGGGGGAGGAGTATATACAAATTTGTTCAAAAGTGAATGAGCTATGGGCTCCACTAATGACATTCAAAGAAAAATAAGTAGTTTCTTTAGAGTGAATCTTCACTAGGGAAAGCAAGAAGTATGCATTAAGCAAGTTTTTGGGGGTTTTTGGTGAACACTGAAAGATTCATACAGATAAAAGAGATGAAATTGTGTGTGTGTGTGTGTGTGTGTGTGTGTGTGTGTGTGTGTCTGTGAAAATCAACGTATATGATAACAAAAGAAGCAAACTCTTTCTCTTGACTATAGTTGTGTTTCTAGGTCTAGGCCACATAGTATTTTAAAATATTTTAATCATCCACTGTGTAAAAACAGTGGCTATTGGGACTCTGTCTACCAGAAACCACCTTTTACTGGTATCTCTGAGCTCTGATACTAAACCTGTCTTTTACTGCACCTTAGAGTGAAGGAATTTAATAAGATATACTTGAATTCTATAAGATATACTTAAGATATACTCAAGTATATTTGAAATACTCTTGACACTTAGTAAACATTTCTGCTGATTCATTCAATTATGAGAAGAATTCTTTATTTTAGTTTAGTTTTGGTTGGTCATGAGATTAAGGGCCTAGGTACTTTTCCTGAGCTTTATTTGTTCAAGAATAGTGTTCTACCACTTTGAGCCACAGCTGTAGTTTTGATGTATTGTTGTTGTTGGTGGTGATGGTGGTGATTAATTAGAGATAAGAGTCTCACAGCCCAGGCTGGTTTCAAACCACGATCCTCATATCTCATCTTCCTGAGTGGCCCAGATTACAGGCTTGAGCTGCCAACACCCAGCAAGAATTCTATTTTTAGAATTTAAGCAAGGTATGCCATATGAAAATTTCAAAAAGCTCTTATCTGTTATGGGTTATAATATATTTAAGCTGATAAAATAATGTCGATAGAGTGCCATAATAAATTACAGCAG
Source organism: Dipodomys merriami (assembly GCF_024711535.1). NCBI lineage: Eukaryota > Metazoa > Chordata > Mammalia > Rodentia > Heteromyidae > Dipodomys > Dipodomys merriami. Next base: position 800,389 of record NW_027206068.1, read on the forward strand.
TATCTTAAATGACATGTTTCCATAGCAAATGTCCTATTTGTAACTAATTACTAATGGGCAATTGCTAGGCTGGACAAGTGGACAAGGACAATTAATTGAGATAAACAGGCTTGGACATTTCCAGTTGAATGGAAATTACCACTCAGTGTGCTTGCTCATCTTTTTTTTTTGTAAAGAATTGTGATGTTATTACATTCCCACCAGCTCCACGCCAGCCCATCTAATTTAATGCTCTTTTTAACTCAGCAAATTCTGATTTGGAGCATTGATGTGCATGGATTTTTGTGCGATCCTATTTACAAACCAACTGGAAAGGGAAGGAAAAAAAAAGAGTTCCAGTCTCAGAGTACATGGTGTAGCTTGGAGCTTGCCAGGGACGGCAGCTGTGAGAGCCTTCGAGAAGGACACCGCTCTGCACTCTGTCCTCCGCACTGTGGTTGATTCTGCCTCCTAGGCTTACCCATAACAAAAACTCCAGCTCCAACTAAGCCCCTACAATCAAGATCAAGAAGTCATTTTCCCAAGATTCAAGAAAAACAGAGCTATCTATCAGCTATGATGTAAGTGAATCACATCTGGAGGAAAATATCAGATTAGCAAGTTTATTCCGACATGTATTATTTAGCTATTGTCCTTGTTGCTGTCTATTCCCCAGTGAATATACTCTGAGATTAAATAGAAACAGTTTGGATTATAAAAATTCTCAAAACAAGAATTTGTCTTGTGGTGTTTATAAGTCAATAGATTTTTTTAAAAGGAGCTTCACAAAAGGAAGTCTCTGAGTAAAAGAAACATAGTACAGGTGAATAGGAAAGTGAGGCATGGCTCTGCACTGACTAGTGATGCCCAGATTGTCAGATGGTATGCACTGGCTGGTGGAGGTACCAAAAAGCAGATCTCCCTTAGCTCCTACTTCTCCTGTACCAACTTTCTCTTCCCTTTTGAAAGAATGCAAACCTGAAGCCTGCTTTGCTTAGGAAGTTGGGAGATGGCTTGTGATATCCACATACCCTCTGACCTTCGGTAGTTCCTTACAAATGTTTCAAAATTCTTCAGGGGTTCACAAAGTTGAGGTTACAAGTATTGTGTGAAGAGTCGTTGACTTCATTTTCCACTAATGCAACTATTGTGTCAGGGATCTTAGCCAAAGATTTCTCAAACAGATTTCAAAAATACCACACAATCTCAAGGTTTAAACTCTGGATGAAAGGAGTGTTTTGTTGAAATGACCTTCCCAAGAGAATGCTTTACTTGGTAATTTGAAATGATAGGTTAGGCATTATTCCTTAGTTAGGAAAAGAGGATCTTGACATTGTTAGCTGTTGTGGACACTAATTGATTTTGCTAATTTCCTTTGACGTTAATGAATGAGTCACTCTATTGTTGTGTGTAATATTAAAATAGGCTCCTCAAATATTTGATGTTCATGACGTTAAATGCAGCAGTTATTTAGAGGTGAGAGAAGGAGATATTTTCAACTTAAGGGTTTAAAAAATCCATATTATCCTCAAAAATAATTCTTGATAGACTCCTCTATCTTTTCTCATTAAATGAGAGGCTAGGATTTCACAGCTAACACTTTCTGTTTCTATTTTATGTACACAGACTAGTTGAGGATAACCAGCTGTCAGTCAGGGCTCCTTTTGATGACTTCCTTATAACGTCCAATTCTAATCCAAACCAGATAGAACTGAAATGAAGCAGTCATAACAAAACCCTAAAGTAAGCGACCAATCAGCAGGGAAATCAAAATGTGCTCTCTGAGAGAAACTGTCCTCTGAATTTTCTTCCTCAGTTGGGACAGGAACTCATTGTCAAAACAGATATTCTGAAACAATTTCAACATGACTCAGAGACTGAAGCAAGGGCGGGGAGCCAGCTTCTTTGTTTTCTCATAGGGTTAATAGTGTGTATCTTAGATGAACCAAAGTTCAGTCTGCATGACAGAATGTGACCTCACACTCCTACAGAACTGGAAGTAGTGAACAAATAGGAACAAGGAGCCATTACAACAGACCCTGTACCAGCCCATGAGTGCCCAGGAGCAGCTCTTTCTCTGCTGTTTAAATTCTCAAGATAAAAAGGTATAAAACACCTGTTAATTGTGAGGGACACACATCCTTATGACATCCTTATGGAAGTTTACAGTCTTGAAAGGAAAAATATACATGCTATATTGTTTAAGTGACAGCATATTTGCCGTTTCTAAAAACACTGATAAAAATCTCAAGCAGCATCCATGTAATTAAGAGGGTGGCAAAAGAACAGGGAATGGTTCAGTCCAAACATCAGCTTCCTTGATTTCCTCCTGGGAAACACAGGAAGAGATCCATAGCTATGGCTGATGTATATAAATGCAAAGTTATATTCACAGCTGAACCTCATTATTCTGTTCCCCTTCAGGCAGCAGCCAGTGTGCATTTTATTCGAAGTCCTGGTTGGAATGATTTGGGACTAGGCACATATTTTGGTGGCACGTACACTGGACAGAGCTCTGGATTACAGAAGTATTTCTGGCACATTGTCTTATACTGAATTGAAATCTTTCAGGGAGTATTTAATTTCATTCTCACAAAACCTCCTTGGGACACTTCGTGTAACCTTGACTATCAAATCTTGATCATAGACATATTTGCATTGAAAGAATCCAGTATTTGGAAAAATCACAAATGACTAAATAGCTAAATACCAGGGAGAAAAGACTGTGAAGGTAGATATTCTTCTAAAGCATTATAAATGACGACAGATTGGTCAAGTAAGGAGACAGATGACCACCCCCCCGCCTTGCACCCTCAACACAAATCAGACATAGGTAAGCCTATGATTTTCTTTTTTACAAATAATGAACATTTTAGTCTGATTATCAGGAAAATTACCAGACAGTGAAATGAAATGAACTTCAGTTATGTCCCTAAAGAGAGACAGTGAAATTCCTTTCTATGTGGAATTTTCAAAACTGGCAAATGCACAAGAAAAGAAAACAGCTTCATTCAGAGATGTCAGATGAGTACTGACAACACATTTCATCTTCACTGTCTGTCATCTTTTAAGAATTACACGAAAGGCCTCTAACTTGAGAGAAGGATGTGTTAAATGTATTTGTTGATTAATGATTTAACTACAACATAATATTTGATTTTTATCCAAACAGCATTCCTCAGAGGAGTGATGAACCATTTATGGCCCTATTAGTAGAAACAATGAATGGGTAAATGAAGTGAAAAGAAGCTGTCTTTATATAGTTAGTGCCTTTTAAAGGAAAAATCAGCTCCTTAAAGTAAGGAAAGCCGTTACTGGTGACAGGAGCCACCGTACCGTGCATTCAAACCTTCATGTCCACTAGCAAACGTCATCAAGGCCCTGAGCCTCTGAAGTAAAAACTATTATTAGATCCACAGTGCTCTCCAGAAAACACAGGCACAGATGACTCGAGACACTTACCAAAGTCCCTCAGCTGTAAAGTGGGACAGCTGGGATTTTCACTTCATCTATGTGACTGTAACGTACCTGCTTTTACCTGTGATATAAGACAATCAATTTAAAAAAAAAAAACAACTAAGACTCAACTAGAATCATTTATTTGTGGCAAAGTGTGCAAAGTTTCTAAAAAAAACTGTTAGTTTGCTAAAAATAACTGACATTTTAACAGAAGTGATATAAAGTTAGAAATAAGTTTTCACTTGAACTTTATACAATATACACGTTTTACTTACTTTGGTATAGGTCATATCTCATATACAAAATCAGAGTTGAATTCAAGGTCCTTGAAAAAAAATTGGGTGGCAGAGAATATAGCATATACATAGAGAATAGCATATACAAGTAAGATTCTCCCAACATAACACACACACACACACACACACACACACACACACACACACACACACACACACACACACACACACACACACACACACACACACACACACACACACACACACCCCTGGTCCTGGGCAGGGAGTACATTTGATAATAAGCATACATTATTGATTGCAGTGTGTACACTGAAGACTGTGATGGTTACAGTGGTTGTAGAAGCCATTTAAGTGTGGCTTCTCTTGTTTTCTCTCCAGTAGTCCAACCAGCCAGTCCAAGAGAAAAATGTGCAATAACATTGACTCTTCTCTGTTTGTGTTGCCAAGTTACTATTTTGCTTTGCCTTGTCCAGAAAGCTGTTAATTGAGATACACTACATTCTAGAACATTGTACAATGAGCCCTAAATGTGCTCTAAGATTATTTTTGTAAAGTTCTTTTTTCTTTCTCTTTCAAATACAGTTTGAGGAAAATCCTGTGATTCTATACTGATTTGAAATGAAACTCTCAAAAATTTTATTTAAGAGGAAACCTTTATTCTGAAACCTTATACACAGATCTCCACATGTCCGAATACACACACACACACACACACACACACACACACACACACACACACACTCATACTCAAACACTTCAGTGAGACTGCTTAGAAAGAAAGGACATTCACAGTTTGAAAGAGATGATGAGACTGAATAGACTAGGTGGCTTTGCCAAAAAATACTGGGAGGGTTGGGGCAGAGTATATGCAGGTAAGGGCCAGGGAAAAGGTAGTATCTTTGACAAGCTACAACATGGGGAAATGGCTCACATGACACGTGTGTGTGTGTGTGTGTGTGTGTGTGTGTGTGTGAGTGTAAGTGTGTACAGGGAAACCAATCACAAGACTTCCCACAGCACATGTCAACCCTTTGACCAATCAGAGCAGTGTCACGCCCTAAAAGGGAGGAGGCAAAGGAGTTTATATATACGTATAGTGGCCGTCAGCAGAGAGGCTTCAGGGTACCCTTGGGTCTTGGATCCTCCTTATACAAGGAATCCCTCTCACTGTTTCATTTCCTGTTTCTTTTGCTCTCTGCTTTAAACACTTTGTCGCCCTTTAACTCTTTAATTGGCAGAGACAATGAACCTGAACCCTATTTGGCATCACAAGTCCCTCATTTTAACATACTCAAGCTATCTGCCTAGAACCAGAAGAGAACTTTCCATGTATATTTTGAATATCTGAATCTAAAATGAATAGGGAAAGCACAATTATACCTAACATAAAGCAAGTAGATATTCAAAATGATTGCTTTTTTTCTTTTGTGTATAAAGGCCATACACAGAAATAAAGGGTCAATTTTAGAAATAAGCGCATGCCTTTAGATCTTTGCTGAGTTTTTCTATTTTACCACATATGTAATGGAACAGGAATGATGTGTCTTTTCTTCACCCACTCAGAAGTTCTTCCTGCTTTTGGATGTTCCTCCAAATTCCTTCTTGCTTTCTAGCAGTGTCAGGACCTGTCTGCACAGTATTTGCTCCATGTCAGGAGTTAGCATTAGAGCAACCCCAAGGAACAACAGGAGGGCCAGCATGTGAACTCTAGGTCTTGTCTTTATTCTTCCTCCTGCTGGAAGCATTTGGCAGAGACTTCACCTGCTTCAAGCCACTGAAACTTCCAGTGTGCTGTGTATACCATGTTGCCATGGAACGAAGCAAAACTTTACACAGCTGGGATTAAATGAGATTCTTCTAGGGCCTGTCAGCTGGGTCTATGGCTGTTCTTTGCCCTGGCTCCTTTTGTTTTCTCCAGAACTGATGTGGGACAGAAGACAAATACAATAGCATCCCCAAAGGTCCTGTCAATTGATAGAGGCAGAAAGACAAAAAATCCAAGATCCCATAGGTGTGATGTATTCTTGCACATTTGCAGATTTGCTTGGTGTTTGTATGTGTGTGTGTGTGTGAGAGAGAGAGAGAGAGAAAGAGAGAGAGAGAGAGAGAGAGAGAGAGAGAGAGAGAGAGAGAGAGAGAGAGAGAGAGAGAGAGAGAGAGAGAGAGAGAGTCTACATGCCAGTCCTGGAGTTTGAACCCAGGGTCTGAGTGCCATCCCTTAGCCTTCTACCACTTGAGCCACAACTCCACGTCCAGCTTTTTGGTTGTTAATTGGAGGTAAGTCTCATGGACTTTCCTACCATGGTTTGCTTCGAAACTTGATCCATGGATCTTAGTCTTCTGAGTAGCTAGGATTACAGGTGTGAGCCACTGGCACCCATCTCCAGATTTGCTTTTAAAATCAGCCCAAGCTGGGAAACAAGGAGTTAACTAAAGAACTAGAACACTGTTTGCAAAACTCCTCTGTGTTTATGTCTGTTTTTTTCATCTGTAAAAGAACCCAAAGAACTGGAGAATTGTCAGGAGTCCTTCTGACTCCAGCATCTTATCATCTTTGAATGGTTGCGTCTAACTTTATATCTGTCTGTACTTAACAGCTCAGAGCTCAAGGAAATGTGACACTTTGGTTTTCTTTTCTGCTTTCATCCAGGAAACATTAAAAAAGAGTAAGGTCTATATTCTAAGCAGTGGAGGTTTTGCTAAAGCTGAGAAGTCAAGGGATTTTGAATATCCAAATGACAATAAGTAAGTCGATACTGGACGACTCAAATTAGTGTAATTGTAGTTATCAAAGCTTGGGTCTGTTTAACAAGAACTAAAGAGAAGCACTGTGCACTGGGAAGGTAGAGAAAGCAAAAAAAGTTTTCACTATTTGAAAGGACAGCATACAAGTCTTAGTTTTCTGGTATGAGCATGGAATAGGGAGGAAATATAATGTTCAGACAAAGTGAGATGAGTAATATAACACTCATCTCCACCCTAAACAAATCAGTCTGCATATCTGCATATGTTTGTGTATGTGTGTGTCTACTTTTCCAGAGTGATACTTTAAAAATACCTGTATCCCTTCAAAGGAAATCTCAGATAAAGCTAGTGGTATGGTTCAAGTGGTAAAGTACCTGCCTGGCAAGCACACAGCCTTGAGTTCAAATCCCAGTACTTCTAAAAAGGAAAAGGAAAAGAAACTTTAAGTAATTTCTTACTTTAATACATGATATATTTATGAAATCTTTTTATTTATTTTATTTTTAATTTTGTGTCACATTAGGGCCTTGTGCACTCACTTTTTTTTTTAACTTAAGGACAGCACTCTACCACGTGAGTCACACTCTACTTCTGGATTTTTGCTGGTTAATCAGAGATAAAAACAAAACAAAACAAAACAAAAAAACCTCATGGACTTCTCTGCCCCGTCTAGCTTGAACTGAGATCCTCCTGAGTAGCTAATATGAGCTATCAGCATCCAGCCAATATTCCTGAATATTTTTTTTCTGAAAATAAACCATCAAGATGGTGACTGGGGCAGGGAAGGAATGCCTGAGTGGTGTGTTCAAGCTCTGTGATAAGGCAGATAACGTTCGGAGTCCTGAAAGGACTCTGTCACTGAAAACTAGCAGCCTTTAGGGCTCACCGTGTCTTCTCAGTCCTCAGTCCTATAGACAATGGTATGAGTATCTGGAGAAGAGTGAAGGATAAAATGTGTCCTGCCACTGTCATGACATTTTTAACAAGGACGTATCCTACTCTATAGAGGAGGCCAAGATTCAGTAGGCAACTAAACTCAGGTCTGATGGGCCTCGTTACTAGGGCTTGTGGGGCTCATTGTAAGAAATGTATATAAGATGGAACAGGGGTCCTTTTAGGATGGCCTTATGCCAAACACCACCATGAACTGTGGTTAAGTATGAAGTCTCTGTCTTTCTGAGGCTATTTATCGTTCATTCAACAAACACGCAGACATATACACATCTACACAATAGGAGTTAAAAAATTCATCCACCACTTTTAGGTAATCATCAAGGAGTTCCTTCTGCCTCTGGGTAAAGGCTGTCCGGACTCCAGTGCTCCTTAGATAACTTCTTTCTCCACACACACAAGAGCTCAAACAGGGTGCAAATCATCAGCTGAATTGTAGCCCCCATATAATCTTTACTAGGTTTATTTGCATTTCCTGAAATGAGACTTTTATTTAAAATATTTGGTAAAAATAAGGCTTCCTATCCATCTCTATAATCAATGTGGAACTAAAATTCTTTTGTTTTTGCCTGTCCTGAGGCTTGAACTACAGGCCTGGACACTGTCTCTGAGCTTCTTTTGCTCAAGGCTAGCACTCTATCACTGGAATCACAGCATCACTTATGGCTTTTACTTCTAATTGTGGTGCTGAGGAATCGAACCTAGGGCTTCATAAATATTAGGCAAGCACTCTACCACTAAATCACCTTCCCAGCCCCAAGAGTTTTTCCTTAAATGCTGAGAGAATAGTGCCTCATGGGATATGTGGGCCCTTTCAGTATTCTAGTCACCTGTGGATGGTGAGGACATCCTTCACGTGGTTCTAGTTGGAGTATGGTTTCAGTAAAGACAAGGACAGTAAGTACTACGTCTTCACAGACTATCCAGATAGTTGATCACCACTGTGCCATAGACACAAGCAAGGTTTTGTTTTGGCCTTGTTCTGGGTCTCATTTTATGGTACATCTGAAGAAAATCACCATTGCCAAATCAACAATTGCTACTAGCAGAAATAACTAGTTTAGAAAATCACTATCTTTGAGTAAGCCTGGGGGAGCAGGAAATAAGACTGAAATAAAAGACAATAGGGCTGCTATTGACATTTTTTAAAATCTCCTCTTTGTAACCTTGGTTTTCCAGAAAAAAGGTCAACATTTAACTTGAGGTCTACTTGGAACATTGGGTGTTCTGAGGTATTTATATATGGAGAATTACTACTGTTCTGGTATTTCTAAACAGAAAAGCAACAACAAAACCACCATCATTCTTTTCATTGATGAAGTGATCACGAGCAAAGTTTTAGTATCTCTCTCTCTTCTCTCTCTGTATCTCTGTCTCTTCTATCTCCCTCCCTCCCTTCTTCTCTCTCTCTCTCTCTCTCTCTCTCTCTCTCTCTCTCTCTCTCTCTCTCTCTCTCTCTCTCTCTCTCTCTCTCTCTCTCACACACACACACACACACACACACACACACAGGGAAAGTCCATGAGACTCTTCTCTCCAATTAAACCCCCCAAAAGCTCATGTGGTAGAGAGCTAGACTTGAGCAAAAAGATCCCAGGGACAGAGTCCAGGCCTTGAGTTCAAGCTCCAGGACCAGCATAAATAAAAAACAAAACAGAACAAGTAATACAACATAAATGTGGGATTTTTTTTCATACACCCACAATCACCCTTCTGGGAACCTAGATAGTTTTTTGTGTTATTTTTTTTGCTCGTCTGTTCAAGAATCTTCTTGAGTATACATATTCCAAACTGATGACTGAATGCTTTGAAAACACTTTGTGTCTCTAACCAGCCTTCAAAGCACTTTAGGAAACAGTAGCACCTTTCTTCAGCTAGAACTACCTGCATGATCTTTTTTTGATCTTCACTCAACTTGGAGGTCCTGGAGCTCTCCAAGACCTTAAGGCAGCCCGTCTATACTATATGAAGCAAAGTCTTCACTTCAGCAAGTACAGGGAAACTGAGGACACAGAGGCAGCCCCAGGTTACTGGGACAGTTACCCTTCCTTCACCTACAGGTCTGACTGAGTACAGGGATGTCAGCCTCAGTTTGGAGCTCTATGACTTCATCTCTACATGGAGGTATTGTTGTTATTATCTATTATTATTACTTTCAAGGTTTGGAATGTTGCATGGGTTTGTTTTCTTGCTGGATCATTTTATAAGTCTTGGAATTCACACGCCTCTGGTCTATTTTTGCAGTCTGTTTTGGTGGAGGAGGCAGTGACTTCAGGATCAGCCGTAACACATTGACATCTACAGGAAATGAGGCAGGTTCCTGAGGCAGATCTCTCTTACGTGTGAACCTACAGCATCCCGTGTTGTAAAGGAGAATCAACATGTGTGAACCCCATCTCAACACAGTGTGTGTGTGGGGGGGTGAGAATTAAGATTATCTTCCAAATATAAATATAAGGCCAATGCTTTTGAACTATCATTTGTGTAACTCAGCAAACTAAACTTAAAATCCTGCCATATGAAAGGTAGTTGGTGCCTTGGGTGATAAACTAACTTGGTACTGCAATAATCTCAAGTTTTCATTTTATTTACTAGGGACAAAGAGTTGTGAAGGGCAGGCCAGGGGAATCTAGTACCCTTATGTGAGCACCCTTGTTCTGTTTCCCCTCACTGCAGCAATGTGCCACAGCATGTCTCACAAAAGAGTTATTATTACTTTTAACAAGGCTACTAGGAAGTTTGAAATGAAAGCTTGATAATGACAGGTTTGTTATCCAATGTCATACTACTATGGCTGCTGTGCTATTTCTTCTGATTTCTTTTAAACACAGAAGTGAAACTAGCCAGGCACTGGTCGCTCACGCCTATAATCCTAGCTATTCAGGAGGCTGAGATCTGAGGATTGCAGTTCAAAGCCAGCCCAGGCAGAAAAGTCCCCATGAGACTCTTATCTCCAATTAATCACTCAAAAACCAGAAGTGGGGCTGTGGTTCAAAGTGATAAAGTGCTAGCCTGGAACAAAAGAGACCCCAGGCCCTGAGTTCAAACCCTACAACTGGCAAGAGAGAGAGAGGTGGGGGGGGGAGAAAGAAAGAAAGAAACAAACTAAAGTTACTTGGGAATGTTAACAAATGAGAACAATACTACCTGGGGAAGGGTAAAAAGTCTTTTCAAATGGGAAGAGCGGCAGGAAAGATTGCTACTTTATAGGGTATCTCTATGGGTGCCTACAGTGACAGTTTCCGCACCTTAGGCAGGTATCACAACCATGCTGTACTTTTACAATGTAGTTATTGCTAGGAAAAATTTGCATTAAGAGCAAATCTAAGCCAGGCACTGGTGGCCCATGCCTATAATCCTAGCTACTCGGAAGGTTAAGAGCTGAGGATTACAGTTTGAAGCCACCCTGGTCAAGAAACTCTCTGAGACAGTAATCTACAGTTAACCACCAAAAATTTGGAAGTAGAGTTGTAGGGAAAAAAAGCTCAAGGACAAAGAGGTTCTGAGTTCAAGCCCTAGGACTGGAACAACAACAACAACAAAATTCTATCGATTTGGGACCCCTGCTTTGTGGAAGAGCTCTTACTTAGCATAGTTGAAGCTCTGTATATTCCATATTCAGTATTAGAAAAATACTGAAAGTTGGTTGGAAAGTTGGTTGTTGTTGTTTCAGAACTGAGGTATGAAGAGGCGTCAAGGGCTCTACAATTTAAGGCATGCCTGAGCTTTAGTATATCTTTTTCATAATAGGGCTGGGTTTCAGGAGGTCCTCCCACAGTTTTAAGGAAAGGCAAGAACAAAAAGAATGCTACCAGCACAGAACAGAAATATTCAGTTTCATTTAGCTGGAGAATTTGCACTTTCTATGTTGTTCCCAGGACTTTCAACTCAGCCTTTTTTTTTTGCCTAAAAAGCATGTTGACAGACTTAGGAGGAGGAAGACAAAATGCTCACTCTTTCCTAGGGATGTATCAACCACCCAGCTTTTCAATTCCCCCAAAACCCTCTAGGATGCTCAGTCTCTCTTGGGATGTATGCTCCCCAAGAGTTGATCTGTTTACAGTTTCATTCACCTTACTATGACCTCAAGCTATTTCATGTCTCTTTTGAGACCAAACTTTTTTTTTTTAACAAATGCTCTGAAAAAGGAGAAGCACTTTCAGTTTGTACTGACTTTCCAACTCCTGCTTTGTACTTTCCATCTTAAAATATAACTGATCTTTTAAGGATACAAATGTATAGCCTCCCAGATATATCAAGTGAGTAAATTACCCTCCTGGATTAATAAATTAGAGGCTGTGGAAAGTCATTGCGTCTTTAGAAACATGCATGCAATCCACTGATACAGGGAATTTCCACGTGGCACATGAGTCATTAGCAAAGCTTCTCCCACATCTACCTCCCTCCTCCGCAAGGAGTAATTTACTTAGGGCATCTAAGTGTTTATATGTTAAAAACCCAGAATGCAGCAAGGATCTCCAGTAAGATGAAGAAATTCCAGAGTTACACTTTTGAGACAGCAGAAGGGAAATCTCCATCCAGTTCTTCCATTTATCAGTGATCATGCATTCATAAATATATATACATATATATATACATATACATTTATGTTGCCTTCCAGATAACTCAGGTGGGTTTCTGGAAGCCTGAAAGATGATTATTGAGATGTTTTCAGATAATTATCTCTAAAGCATTCACTGTAATGCCCTCTAGTTTCATGATACATGGTGAACCTTTTCTATGAAGGTGGATGCCACCTGGACTAGGCGATGAGGGGACTTTCCTAACTCTTGGGCTATGGTATACATGAGTTATCTGCTGTTAATGATAAAAGCTACTAAGTTTGTGTCTACTTTTAGTGTCCTTTATCTTCTGACATGTCTTTGTTTGAATGATAATTTCTAACATTTGAAATCTAAAATCAAGGAGGAGCTCTATCTGAGCTGTTAAGTAGCCTTTACCTTGAATGCAATTACTTCACTATCTCCTATAGTTTTCAGACCCTTTTCATCCCCTATAGAAAACATTACATTTTTAAATTATATCTAAATTAAGAGCAGATGGGCACAAGATGAAACTCTGAAGAACTCTATAAGAGGAAAGAACACAAATGTGTTGACAAAATAGCTTTCAGATCTCTGGTTGGATATATATGTCTTGTTTTTATTCCCCCATACTTCAAAATTTGGGGGAAGGAATTGTGAAAAAGCAAAGGGCCCTTTCTGGATGTCTAGATGCTAACATCTCCTATGACCAAGCAATTCAGGATGTCCTGCAAAAGAAAAATATATCCACTTCTGGATTAGTGAGATAGCAATGTGCACTTCTTTCAACTATTTTTTTCCATATGTATACAACAAAGCTTGCAACATTGGTGGGAAAGAATATGACACAAGGTATCAAGAATTAAAATAATATATTTTTGACTGTTCAATGCCCCTTGAATCATACATACCACCATTAACCATGCATCTATATCTACAGGTTTGAATCTAAACCAGTAGAATTCAACATTTAAATTCAAATTCGAATTCAATCTAATTTTTGTTCATTTTATTGCCTCTCCCACACATGGTCTTTTTATCTGAAACAATATTGACTTGAGAGAGATACATTCTGTGCTACATCAAAATTTGGTGTTGACTTGGTTTCAGAAGTTTTAGTTCATAGAGGACTCATTACTTTTAAGTTTTTATTTTACTTTATTTTATTTTGGTCATGGGGTATGAACTCTCTGGGCCTGGACACTGTCCCTCAGCTCTTCAGCTCAAGGCTAGCGCTCTTCCACTAGAGCCACAGCGCCACTTCTGGCTTTTTCTGTTTATATGGTGCTGAGGAATTGAACCCAGGGCCTCATGCATGCAAGGCAAGCGCTCTACCACTGAGCCACCTGCCCAGCCCGAGCTTTTAGTTTTTTATTCTTCAATTGTACAAAGGGGTCTCAATTCTACATGTTAGCTTGTGAATACAATGCATCTTGATCAACGTCACTCCTGTCATCACGCCCTGCATCTCTCCCAACCTCACGCATCCTCTCAATTTTCCTAGTTCCATTTTCATTTCTTTACACTGAGTAACATGACTGCATTCTCCCACTCTTCCTTTCATCATTTTTACCCCCCTCCCCTTGACCTCATCCACCTCACATCTCAAGTTCTAGCTTCCTTCTGTTCATTTTGTTAAGAGTGTAGGTTAGTTATTAAAAGGAATTATACCACTGGAATTTCACCCTGAATGGATGGGACTTTTAAGACTCATTATGCTTAACCAAGTCTTTTATGGTCTTCAGGCTACTAAACCAATAAGATTGGAAAAATGTTATTGGATTTTTCAAATAAGATCTTTTCTTACTTTTCACACACACAAAAAAAATTGTATTGGATTTTTAGTACCTGAGGACTTCATTTAGGGTGAAAAGCCAAGAAAACCTACTACTAATCCCAAATAAGCAAATAGTTCCAAGAGCTACATTGTAGCTCTTTTAAGGTTTATTAAGAGAGTGGTTGAATGGATAATCCAGAACAATCCCTCCATCTCAGAGTGCATTTAAGCTTCCTCCTACTTTTGTTTCCTTCAGGAAGAGCTCAAATCCATAAGTCAGGCTGTCTTCTTGTTCTCCTTTAGCTACATCCAGTACTGACATAGTCAGTTTCTCCTATGCTCCTGATGTTCTTTTCATTAGCCTGGCCACACTGAGCAGAGGCTGGCTGATTCCAAGATGACCCCATCTCAGATGGTTGAGTAACTGCTATTTATGCTGATGGTGAAACACTATGGTAGGATATCATGGGAAGAAGGCTGTTTCCAAAAGTGTAGATTTTAGTGTTCACTTTTTAAAAATATAATTTTTGTTCATTTTATTTCCTCCCCCACGCCTGGTCTTTTCATCTGAAACACACACTTGCCCCTCTCCGATTCTACCTCTGTCCAGAGAATTCTGTTTCGCTTCAATCACATCAACACATGTGGTTCTACCTACATTGTGAACCAAAATGAAATAAAAGCTGGGTCCTCAATGACTTCACCAGGGAAGAGAATTCAAACAAGATCAATGGGGTTATGTGGGGGAGATAAAAATGGGCCAAAAGGCAGAAAAAGAAGGAAATGAGGGAAGGTAAACAGAGCCTTGTTTAATGAAGCCAGTCCTTGCTTCCGGACACAGATTTAATTTCTCTGACTTTTTGAAAACTTGCCCTCTTATGCTTTTTCCATTTGACTCTAAATGAAGAGAATGAAGACACAAATGGGAGGGAGGGGAGAAAACACACTTGGACAGCTCACAGCCCTATACTTAGATTGAAAAGTCTTGTGAGTCTTTCGAGAAATCATTCCACTGCTCTGTAGCTTCCTAACCAGTAACAAGGGAAGCATGATGACTCTCTCAAAAAAAGGACAAAAAAATGAAGAAATAATGGGCTATAGGGAAAGGCCTGGAATGAGACAAGTATTTACAACATGGCAAATTCATCTTGGTCTGGCAATAAGGAAACCACAAACTGTATATGAAAGGCACATTTCTGAGATCAGACCACAACATGAAGAAGCTTTTAAAAGAGGCCACAAGTCAGTTTCTGATATTTCAAAGAATTGTGGAATCCAGGACAACCCCTCACATATAAAATAGTAATTTAACGTGCAGTGACACATGTCTCTCGCCTGCTTGCCAAATATGATCCAAATGACGGCGGAAAATGATGGAAGCAAGTATCACAATGAATTTGGAAACTCAAGCACATGTTTCCATGCAAACAAGCAGAGATGAAAGAGAAAACAAATGCTCATAGAGCTGTAAGGTATAAAGGAGTAGCAGTTAATTATTTGCAAATTATTCCTTAGGGCTATAATCGTAAAGGGTTAAGAAAGGGCTACATAGGGTGTAGAATTCACCATTTCTCTGCTGTTTAATCCTTTCATATATGGGTATCATGCCAATTTTAGTTCACACAAATGCAAGAGGGAATGCACCTCAGTCTCCCTACCATACCTTGAAAATTAATCTTAACTCAGAAATGAGGTCTCTTCCTCTAGGAAGTCCTGGGAGCTGTTGGCTTGGGTTTGAGACCTGCTTCTAAGTAAGTTTTTTCTTTCTTCCTCCTATTTTCCTAGCCTCTGGGCTCTCTGGTTTAAAGAGAGAATGCCTACCTTTCACTATGTCCCCAAAATCAAATTTCTCCTTTGGTTCCCTGGAGTCTTCTACTTCCTCCTCCAGAGTCCCAGATTCGCTGGGACTGGGTTTAGAACTGGGTTTAGAACTCTGTGGCCTGGAATGATCAGTCACCTCTCCCCAGCTCTAGCCCACAGTGAGAGCTTGGAGAGCTCAGCACTTGATTCACTGACAAACGGACCCCTACATCCACTCACCAGCAACTCTGGTCTTTGCCATGGTTCCTTTTCTACAGTGCTGTATAAATGACATCAATCAAGTCAGAAATTGCTTGGTTAATTTAACCTACCATGTTCTATCTTTTGCCTAAGTTTCACTTGTCATCATTCCAAACACTCGCATATGGAAAATGAAGTTCCACATAGAGATACGTTAGTATTTATATGATGATTTAGATATGATGTCCTCTGAGACCCTTATTCATGGGAGGGAAAAAAAGATTGCCTCACTCACCACAAATCTCGCTTAGAGAAGGCTCTCTGAGAAAAGAGATGCATGCTGGGTAAAGAGGTGAAACAAAGGAGAAAGCTAGGTTATAGCATCAGGCCCACCATTGTTGCTTCTCCCTCTGTGGTTTAAAATCTACATCGACATGGGAGAATTGTACTGATAAAGACACAAACTGGGCTAGTACAGTGGAGCTAATTGGAAGCAGCTGAGAACAGTGGGAAGACAAGCTATCCTGTTTTTGGATAACCGCTTTCCTTCTCGTGGGTGGGCCAGTTTGCTAAGGTCCTGTAGCCTCCCCAGGGCTGGGACCTGAAAACTGAATTTCAGCCCATATCTTACATAAAAGGCAGAATCTGCATCCACACAAGAGACCTGCACTCCCACGATGAAGGGGGTCTATTGTAAAAGAGAAGCTAAATTTCTTCAGTTGTCCTAAAGCCATTCACTCACGGGTGTGTTGTTTTCCAATACAAATATGCTGATGGGGTGATCACCCAGCACATGCATCTTGTTTGAGCAGCACAAAGACTATCTTCAAATATATCCTTCACCATGTACTGGGTCACTGTAAGATTGATACATTTCCCCAGTCTGAGTAATACAGCTAAAAGCAACAATGATTCTATAAACTCTTACACTGTACTGACCAGAGTATATACACAATTTTTGACTCTCACAAAATTGGTAACAAGCGCAGCATTGGCACTGACCTCTCAAGCCATCCAACCAAAGCTCCAATAACCTACTTATTCACTTTTCACAAGGAGCTAAATCATTACACTGGGAATAAGCCCACTTCTAAACTCCATTGTCTACTGAAGAGCCAGCTTCCTCTTCATAACAATCTATAGCTCCACAACAGGAGATGAAAAGCTATTAGAATGATTTCCTGAACAGAGGCAAAATAATGAGCAACTTATTATGGCTAATCTTAGGGAGAGACATTTATTAGCTTTTAGTGCCTTGAAATAGTTGGAATTCCAAAAAGATGGAAGGAAAAGATATTAAAGGTCAGTTTAAACTTTTGTTATCTCATTTCATTTTCCTAGCAAAAGATGGGCCCTTGGAAATACAAACATTATATTGTAAACTTTAAGTTTTTAACCAAAAGAATCTGCTAATTTCACTTCTTATACTAGATTCTAAAGAAATAACCCCAAAGGGAAAAAAACCTGTGAAAAACCACTGGAGCACTAATGGAAACAGACCTCAGAAAACCACACAAAGTCACCCATGAAAACAGTGGTTGAGCCAACCAGAATACATCAGTGAAATATAATCACATGACAATTCAGTGTCTCAAAGGACATAAAATTGGACTGTTGTGAAAGGTAAGAAGATATAGAATGACAGAAGTAAATTAGAATAAATTTATTGCCACGTGCCAATGGCTCAAAGTGTATAATCATAGCTACTTGGAGGCTGAGATCTGAGGATCAATCATGGTTCAAAACCAGCCCAGGGAAGAAAGCCCATGAGACTCTTACCTCCAATTATATCAGTAAAAAGCTGGAAATGAAGCTGTAGCTCAAATGATAGAGCATCTTCCTTAAACAGCAAAGTTCAGGGACCATGCCCAGGATTTGAGTTAAAGCCCCAGAACCTGAACACATACCCCCCCCACACACACTCACACACTCACACACACACACACACACACACACGAATGAAACTGTTCTTCTAGGGGCTAAGAGAAGGTCCCTGCAGGCCATCAGAATCATCACTTATAGATTCTCAGGTGGCATGACATACATTAGCCCTCAACAGATATCCAGCCCCACTGAAAGGAACCTGCCACATCACTCCTGGGGCCCTTCAATGCTGGGAGGGAAACCTGGGTGGTGCTTCCAGCCCCATGACCTCCAACATCTCACCTGAGTCAGATCTGGCCCATTCCCTCTCAGTACACCTCCATGAGAATAATTGTCTTATCTTTTGTGCAAGTACTTAGGGCTTAAACTCAGGCCCTGGGTGCTGTCCCTGAGCTTTCTTGCTCAAGGCTAGCACTCTACCAGTTGCGGTGGCACACTTCCACTTCTGGTTTTTTTGGCAGTTAATTGGAGGTAAGAGTCACAAAGTCTCCTGACTGGTCTGGCTTTGAACCATGGTCCTCAGATCTCAGCTTCCTGAGTAGTTAAGAGTATAAGCATAATCCACCAGCACCTGGTTATAACTGTTTTCTTAAAATGACCATATCATGAAATCTTGTAAGACTCTGATTATTCATGCATCCATGCACATTTTTCTTCAATAAGTATTTCTGGAGCAACTACTAAAGGCTTATAGTCTAATAATATCACAATATGGAATGCATGCAGTAAGATGGAGAGTAGAAATGAATACACTGAGTAAGAGTGAGAGGAAGAGTGTGTAGGGAGAGCACAGGAAAAATGTAGAGTAGTAAAATGACTCAGGGTAACACTATAATAATAGATACATTATAGCATATCCATATAGCATAGGATGTCTACGCTGTCTATGCTGGCATAAACTATGAACATCATTGAATAATGTAATTGCATCATGTCATAATATATATGCTCTGCCACAGTAACAAATGTGCTACTTTAATCGGATGTTAACTACATGGTTGCCTGTGGGAGGTTGGGAGGAAGAGAGAGCATCCATTCAAGTTTTTTATAAACCTAGAATTGAACCAAAAAGGTAAGTCTTTAATTGACTAATAATCAATTAATAATTAATTAGTTTTTTTTTAACTCTTCATGTTGATGCTGCCATGAAGGATGAACCCATTCCTCCTCCACCCCTTCCCCTGCAGAAGCAGAAAGGAGACCCGGCCCATAGTGATGACTGGCTTCCTGGGACAAACATAGAAATCTTCGTTGTACTTTGTGCAGGTGGAAGACTGTTCCCTAGATTTCATGGATGACCTTGAGTCCTGTGTTAAATCCCATCTTTTGGTTAGTGTTTACATGACTTCTATGGTCACCCATGGACTAAACACTGAGGAGCCAGAGCCAAGTCCATAAAGGAATCCAAGGGATGATTACAATTCTGATTTCTCCTGTTTTGTTTTGTTTTTTTTTTTACCATGACTGAACACATTCTTTTGTTGTTGTTGTTATTATCGATTGTGTTAATACTAGAGCACTTTAGATATGTAGTTTATATATTGTTAGGTTCTTAAGTCAATATTTATTAAGTTAATTTTAATTTTTATTATAAAAGTAATGTACAAAGAGGTTACAGTTCATAAGTCAGGTAATGAGTACATTTCTTTATGGACAATGTCTCCCCCTGCCTCATTCCCTCTCAGGTTTTCCCTCCCATCCCCACCAACAAGTTATATTTTCCACATAGTACCTAGTGAATACCATTGCTGCATTTGTTCACCTTTGTCCCTCCATTTCTGTGACCCCTCTCGCCCTCCCAAGGACAGATAAATGAACAAACAAGACAAAAATAGCAACAAAGAAAAAAACCCCACATTTCCACTTCCAGGATTTCATTTGAAGAGATGTTATTTAATCTAATCGGATGCCAAGTTATTTTTTAAATTGAGATGATTTCTTTTTCTAGTATTAATGGGGCTTGAACTCCTTGTCTTCTGCTTGCTAAGCTGGTCTTCTCCTATACTTGAACCACACCTTCACAGCCATTGTGTTGGCTGACACACCTCCAAGGTGACACATTCACCACTTGGTGTACAAGTGAATTCAGTTAAGATCATGCTAGTAGCTTATAGAAGCATTTTTTTAAGTTAATCCAAAGTCTTCCTTACTCTACAGGCCGGGCCATTCATCTCGGTGCTGTTCTCTGGAGCCAAGGAGACAAGCGTCTTCCCTTCCACGCCTCCCTGTAGGCAGCTCTTAAGGGCGGCTGCCTTATCACCCACACAGTTGTTCTCTGTGCTGAGAACCCCATCTCTGGGCCAACTCTTCTCTCCACCCACCAGGCTGCCCTCACTCCACCAACTCCTACTCATCCTGGTCCCTTGAAAATGTGACTTGGAATGTAGTTACGTACTATGCTCCACACAAGTTCTAAGCAATATAAGGCATGGTTGGATGATTAATTCCTGAATTCTGGAACACTGATCTTTTTATTAATAGATTCCAACCACCACGCCCCTCCGTTGGCTCATATTGAATTTGTATCCAACCCAAACACCCAGATCTTTTTCACACTTATGTAATTGGCAGTTTTCATTCTGCCAGTCACTCAACAAATATGAGAACAGTATTTCCATTCCAAAAGCTGACAAGTTTCCATAAAATGAAAGAGAGCGTGGAGGGCCCTTGGATTATACCTAGCTGCTCAGGAGGATGAGATCTGAGGATCATGGTTCAGAGACAGCCCAGTCAGAAAAGTCTGTGAAATTCTTCTTTCCAGTTAACCAGCAAAAACCTGGAAGTGAAACTGTGGCGTAAGTAGTAGAGCACCAACTTTGAGTGAAAAAGCTAAGGGACAGAAATCTCCTAGGCTCCGGGTTCAAGCTCCCTCCCACTCCCTACCCACCACACTTTTTTGAAAAATCAGTGGAAATGAAATATTTAGGTAGGAATTTTAAGTCGAAATATGTCATGCTTACAAATTATAGAGACTGGGCATGGTGATAGACACCTGAAGTCCTAACTACTGTGGAGGCAGAGATCAGGAGGATCATAGTTTAAGGCTAACTCAGGCAAAAAAAAAAAAAAAAACTAGCATGACCCCAGCTTAACAAAACAAGCAGGATGTGGTCATTCATACCTTCAATCTCAGCTGTATGAGAGGCATCAGTGGAAGGATTTTGACCCAAAGCCAACTCCAAGCAAACACTGCAAAAAAAAAAATCTAAAGAGATAACTAAAATAGCAAAAATAAAGGATGGAGATGATGCTCAAATAGTAGAGTGCTTGCCTAGCAAGCATAAAGTCCTGATTTTAAATTCCAAAACTGCCAAAAAAGTATAATTAATATAATATAATTGTACTGGTAGACGTTTCCCTGATTATTCTACAGCAGAAAAGATGCTTATTTTCCAGGCCACCTCTACACAATCAGAAAGGAATTCTCTGTTGTACATAAATATCTCCAGTATATGAGTTTCCCAAAGAGTTCTTAAACTAGAAAAATTTCTTTTATTCAACCACACAGGTATGAGATGCTTTTATTTAGCCTGCTCCCTCCCATCTCGTTTCCCACATTTTTAATGGACCATTTGTTAGAAATCAACAACCGAATCACCATTTTTCTTCTGTTTAATTGATAAAGTGTTACAAAATCAATTAATGGTAGAGTAGGTTGTATGTTTGAAGCTGGAAGAATCCCAGGAGATCTGCTTTATGACACAACAAGGATGCAGGGACCCATTCAAGGATAGTTCATCTACTCAGCACCATGGGAGGCACCATGAATGGAAGAAGCTCAAGAGACTAGGCTCTAGGAAGTGGAGCTCAGTTCAAGCTGGGAGAGCACAGATAAGCAGAAGAGTGAGTTAAGAGATGGCTCAAGCTTCAAGAAGTTCACTGAGGTTCAGTGTAGATGACACTGGTTCTCGTGTCTTTGTGTGGGAGGAGGGAATGGGTGTTGTGGGATAGAAAAGAAGAAAGAAATTGAGAGAAGTCAGATGAGAGATGTGGTCGTGGCAGTTAATGGTTCATATGTCCTTTGAGGATGAAGCAATACCCATAGGCAACTTTATGCACATTGTTACAATCAAGTAGTGTAAACAGCTCATGCCTGTGGGTTGAATGAGTTAATAGAGGATTGTAAATGTGTACACTGAATCCAGATTCGTTCAGCTTTAAACTGGACCAAAGGCTTCACTGGCTGATAATATGCTGAGACTGGCATTTTCTATCAGTGATACTTGACACTAGCTCTACTTTACCACCTAGAGAGATTTGAAAAGGTATCTGGCTGGTAGTTCATGTCTGTAATCCTAACTACTCAAGAGATTGAGATTTGAGCATCACAGTTCTTATCTCCAATAATTAGCAAAAGCCTGGAAGTAGAGTTGTGGCTCAAGTGGCAGAGTGCCAGCCACGAATGGATAAGCTAAGGGACTCTGCACGCAGGCCCCGAATTCTAGCCATAGTCTGTATATAAGATCTCATTCCTAACCAATTCTAACAGATTCCCATGGCAATCTTAAGATTTTGTGTGTATGTGTGTATGCGCACCAGTCTTAGGGTTTGAACTCAGGGTCTGGGCATTGCCCCTTAGCTTTTCTGCTCAAGGCTAGCACTTTACCACTTGAGAAACAGCTCCATTTATAGCTTTTTGGTGGTTAATTAAAGATAAAAATCTCCCAAACTTTCCTACCTGGCCTGGCTTTGAACCACAATCCTCAGATTTCAGCCTTTTAGGTTTGGGGTATTTTTTTTCTCTTAAGGCTATCTAGGTGATTCCAAAATGCAAAGTAAAAGCACTGTTTGGAAAGGGCTCTGGAAGTCCTGGAAAGGGGCCCTAAGAGCCAGGGAGAGACCATTACAGCACCCAGGGAAACAGTGAGACCAGGCCCACATTCATCAGCCTGGGGATCCACAGGACGGAATGAAGCAGAGCACTGGACATGTGACTGAGGTGCATGATTGAGTAGGAAGCCCATCTCCAGCATCTAGACACGCAGAACTTGAAAGGGGAAGCACAGGTCCAAAGACCTGGACAAATGCCTGGCACAGAGGGACTTGAGTTACTGGCAAATTCTCTGCCTCCTTAGGTCAGAGGTGTCATCTAACCAGGAGCATTTGGAGAGAGAAAGCTACCAGCAAGGAGAGTCCTGAAGGGAAACAGAAGTCAGTGATGGAAATGCCAGAAAACTTCACCATGCCAGTAGTGTGCGTGTGGAGGAGCATGCCCTGAGCCCAGGCCCACATTTTACCAAGCAGATTTTCCACATTAGAGCTTGCTGCAGAGCTGTGCTTTATAGGAACAACCACACTTTTAGGAACAAGAGAGATGGTCAGCATGGAGTCCATGCTTTCTCTGACTCTGACTCTGACTCTGTCTGTTTCTCTCTCTCTCTCTCTCTCTCTCTCTCTCTCTCTCTCTCTCTCTCTCTAACACACACACACACATACACGTATGCACATACACATGCATGCACATACACATTCATGGAGCAATTGCTGACTTTGCTGCCCTCCTTCTGAGGCCCAGTCCCCACAGGTAAGCCAGGAAAACGTGGGCAACTAGGAACTACTGCCATGGCTCAATTAAAGCCATGCTCTGTCCAAATTCATATGCCACTCCTGTCTGAACAAACATGGCTTTTCCTGCTGCCTTAAAAGTGGTTTTCAATCCTTGAGTGGTGTTTTCTAGACAACCTTAACTCATGCTGTACATGCCAAAGGAAGATAAATTAGGGTTGAAACACAGAAACTTGCTCAAGGTCACCCAAGGTCAACTTATGGATTGATTCTGAAGTTCTCTTCCTAAAGAGAACTTCAGAGGTATGTGGTTAGGTGGTCTGAAGGAGTGAGGCCATACTACCCCTTGTAATCAGGAATGCTGACACCTTTTGAAAAGGGAGGTGGGTAGGGAGCATCGGGCAGGCAGTGAACAAGCACAGACAGCCCATTAGGTAACGCTTCTCTCTTTAGAGTTGACAGAAATGGCTGGACTTTCCCACACTCCACAACTGCTGATATGCATGGAAAATTCTCTACTAAGAGGAAAAGAGGAAAACCTGGGTTTTATTTTTTCATATTGGGGAAATTGAAAATTCCTCCTTAGAGATTAAGGGCATTATGGCTATCTTGTAAGAATTAGATTTGCCGGTTTTAAACAAAAGAATGTTTTGTTTCCTTTCTTTTATTATTTTGAAACTATTCCCAAGTACTTGTACAAAGGGGTTTCCTTCCAACAAGTCAGTTTCTGGGTGCTTTGCATCCATCAATGTCTCCCCTTTCAACGTCTCCCCTTTCATCCATCATTTGCCCATTTCTCCCATCCCCCCACCCATCCCTTCAGTTTACCTAGCTTCATTTTCACATATGTACATTGAATATGACTGATTTCTTCCACTCTTCCTCTTGCCATTCATCTATGCCCCTCTCTTTGATCCCACCCCTCCCAAACAAAATTTGTTATTTGTAAAACTGATCATTTCCAAAAAGGGAAGGAAAGGGGAGGGGAAAGGAAAAGGCTGAGAATCAAATATCCTCCTTGGAACTGCCCCACCCTAAGGGGAGAGCAAGGGCCTCTAGAATGAACAGAGAAACAGGCCTGGCCTAGCAAGAGCGATTGGAATTCTCAGATTCACTAACCTTCACATTTTAATTGCAACCTCTTCTGTTTTTTTTTTCTTCTGTTTTTTGTTTTGTTTTGGGCTTCGAGTAGCTCTCAATTATATAATCCAAATTTCTCCTAGTTCTACCAGAAAGGGGGGTAGATAGAACACCTCAGGATATAGCCATCTTCTGGGCTCCCAGTGTTCAGAGCTGTCTAGCGGAGAGTTGTGTCCCTACCTACCTGGACGCTTCCTCTAGGTCAACAGGTTTTTGTTTTGTTTTGTTTTATGTGCAAAATACAGGTTCTCAGGGTCTGGGCTCTGTCCCTGCGATTTTTTTTTCTCAAGGCTAGTGCTCTACCACTTGAGCCACAACTCCATTTCTGGCCTTTTGGTTGGCTAATTGGAGATAGTGAGTCACAAATTTTCCTGCTTTGCTTGTCTTTGAACCCTGATTCTCAGAACTCAATATCCTGAGTAGCTAGGATTACAGGTATGAGCCACCAGTGCCCAGCTAACAGTTTTATTCCTAAGTAGAGAAGAATGTAAACTGAGCTGGGTAATGACATCCATGTTGCTCTATAATCACTTTGTGAAACTTCTGGGAATAGAAAATGTGCAGGAAGGAGGGCAGCTTAAAGGACTGTCAAAACTGGAAAAGTACGTGGAGGCCGAAAGACATTCAAGTTGCAGTGGGGACTTGACAAAGTGCCACAGAACTCACTGCATCTTTAATCTTATTTCTTGAGGTGCCTGGTTCAGGAGATCTCTCCCCATTCTGCACGTGGATGGGTAAGTCTGTGCAGAAATCGAGCTGTGAGATCTTATTTACTCTAATGTGAACTTACAGAATCGGAGTCCATCAGGGAACCGCAGGGATTTTCCTTAAATAACCCAAACACATATTAAACTGGTAATAATTAAAATAGTCTGCCCTGAAGAATGTGCAGTGGGCTGCATTTTCTCCTCAACCTAAGAAAGTAAATATCCTTTGAGAATTTAGCAAGCTAAAATAACAGCCATTTTCTCCAAAAAAAAAAAATCCCACAGTTTTTAGATTAAATTTCAGTGGGGGAGGAGACTCCTGAGGGTGAGAATCAAGTTCTTGTCTGTTTTCCTCTTCTGTTCACCAACTCACTCTTTTGGCTTTGAGATCACAGAGTTCACCCACTTAGGTAAAGCAGGAACAAGAACAAGAAGAGTCAAAAGTGGCCCAAACTCTACCCTCTGCTCTGCCATAACAAACCTTCCTTTTCCTCCCCCGGGCTCAGACTCTTTCTCTTCTGGGCCTTGACTCCTCTTCCTCCCAAAGAATCTGGATCCTCCTCCCTAGGGCCTTGGTTCCTCTTCCCCAGGGCTCTGTCCTCTCCTCTCAGGACACTAGTTCCTCTTCCTCAAGGCTCTGGCTCCTCCTTCATGTGGCCTAAGCTTCTCACCTCCTCCATCCTTGTGTTCAAGGGTGTCACCACTCTCCACAGTAGTAAGGGCAGATAAGGTTAGGACCGTTGTTTCTCTACATATTTCTCTAGATTTCTTTCCTTGTTTCCCCAGGGTTCCATACACCTGAACTTGACACAGGTGGCATAGGTTGTGATTGCACTCATTGCTATTACTGATGATGAAAACCACAGAAGTTTGGCTCTGATCTCTCTCTGCTCTTTCCACCTTGGTCAGCCCAAAATGAGCAGCCAAGAGAGGAGAGGCAGGAGACACTTCCCTGGTGGCTTTCTACACACTCTCCTAAGTATGGAGGGCCAGGGGAATTCTCTCCCAGACTTTCTAGCCTCTCCTACCCCTTCTGCCTGGCCACTGGCATTGGGATTGTCTAGGTTAGACCCGGCTCCTCCTGTGCTCTTGGTACCTGAGGATGGCCCACTTGCCTCCTCAGAACCTTGCCCCCAAGGAACCCAGCAGCACTTTCCTGTTTGCTTCTTTTGGATCTGGAAACAATATGTTGGGTTAAACTCTGAAACAGATGTTTAAAATAACAGAAAGAATGATGGCTCTGAAGAATCAAGAAAAGGTTCACAAGTAAAGAATGGGGACAAGGACGTGAAATAACCAAGACACACAATCAACAGTATGCATGCATCACTTCCCAGATAGCTCATTTATCAATATGTATTTAATGAAAACTGGTTCCAAATGGAAGGCAATGGAATATTATTCAGCCTTAAAATTCTGACCCAAGCTATGTATGACATGGATGAACCCTGAGGGCCTTAAACTAAGTGAATCAAGCCAGTCATGAAAGAACAAATACTGCATGATTCCATTCATATGAGGCACCTGGACAGGTCAAACTTACAGAGATAGAGTGGTTCTCAAGGGATAGAGAGAGGGAGGATTATGCAGTCATGGTGTAGAGATGCAGTCTGGCAAGATGGCAGGTGTTCTGGAGGGGGGGTGGTGGTGATGGCCACATGGCAATGTGGATTGATTGCACATCACTGGACTGCACAGACACTTGAACATGGCCCACATGGGGCCATTGAAAATCATTTTAAAGTGAGGCGAGGGCTTTGGGGTGGAGTGTTGGCGAAAGGACACATTCCAGAGGCACTTTGGAAAACGGTGTAGGATGTTAAAGGATGTTAAAGAGGACGTCCACGTTCTAGATCTGTGCTCATTTGAAAGCATGGGCCCAAAGGGTGTGTGCTTCTCTCATCACATGGACACACAACTCAGATTCTGCTGGTGTGTATCTTTTTATAAAGAACAGAGTACAGTCAGCTCTCTGATGGTCTGCTCCTGAGCTGGGCTGGGCCCAAAGTCCCATTGACCCTACACTGCTCTGAGGCTCTAGAAGGCAAAGAATGGGTGATCACTGTGGAAGGAACAGGAAGCACAATGTGTTATAGACCCGGCTGGGAACTAAGGGAAAAGGAGGAGAAAACGAGGACTGGCAAGAGAACACCTAATCCAACTGTCAAAAATGAATTACAGAAGACGTATCAGATTTCCTTCTCTAGAGATGTGTTAAAGGTTGATTCAAGCAAGCATTTCTCTGCTTCAGAGCTGAAGGCTAGCCCTTTTAGGGCACCATGAGGCAGCTAAATGCCAGATTCGTGCTTCAGTGTGTCAGGAGAAATAATGAAGAGAGAGGTGGTTTGGTTAGGAAGTGTTATTGAGCAAGGAGATTAAAGTCCTTTCAAGTTATACTGAAATCCTAGCTATCTTGTGCTTCCTACCAAAGCTTTAAATCTGGACTTTCTATGGAGATTTCAGCTATCTTTATTCCTGTATCTAGGATGTAATTTCCATGGTGGATAGAATTTATTCTTTTACCAATCTGTGTGTAAAAAGAGTTATAATTTCACATTCTATGAGGAAGATGAAGTGCACTGTGCACACTGTTCCACGTGCAGAAAGAAACTAAGTGACTTTAGCATTTATTTATTTTGTCAGTTGTGGGGGCTGAACTCTAGGCCTGGGCACTGTCCCTCAGTTCTACAGCTCAAGGCTCATGTCCTGCCACTTGAGTCACAGTGCCATTTCTGGCTTTTTTTCTGCTTATGTGATGCTGGGGAATCAAACCCAGGGCCTCATGCATGCAAGGCAAGCACTCTATCACTAAGCCAGCTTCCCAGCCCTACTATTTATTTTAAAGGTTTGAAATCACTATTTAAAAATAGCATCTTAAAGATGGGAAAGAATGATGGAAGGGGTGATATTGACCAAAGTGTATTGTACTACCCATAAATGGTCTTGTTGTATTGAGATCTCTTTGTATAACTACTTAAAGTAAAGTTTAAAGGAATCGAAAATAGCCAGGCACCGGTGGCTCACGCCTGTAATCCTAGCTACTCAGGAGGCTGAGATCTGAGGATCTCGGTTCAAAGCCAGCCCGGGCAGGAAAGACCGTTAGACTCCTATCTCCAATAAAGCACTAGAAAACCAGAAGTGGTGCTGTAGCTCAAGTGGTAGAGCACTTGCCTTGAGCTGAAGAGCACAGGGACAGCGCCCAGGCCCAGAGTTCAAGCCCCACGACCGACAAAAAAAAAAAGGAATCGAAAATAAAAATAACATCTTGGACTTCTAGTTTCATCTATGATATAAGTGTAAGACGTTTATATGGCTAAAATATGGCCTCTTAGTATATCTACAGGACTATCCTCTTTATGAGAATTGAGCTAAACAGGACCTGCTATCCTTAGATGCCATCAACATTCTGATGTTGCTTAAGTTCATAAAGTTGAGCCAGGTGCTGACAGCTCATAACAGTAATGAGAATGCGATCTGAGGATCGAGGTTCGAAGCGAGTACAGGCAGGAAAGACTTTTATATCCAACTAATCACCAAACACTGGAAGTGAAGCTGTGGCTTAAGTGGTAGGGTGCTAGCCTTGAGCACAAAAGCTCAAGGACAGAACCCAGGCCCTGAGTTCAAGCCCCAGGACAGACACAAAAATAATAATAAATAAATTTGTACAGTTGCTCAAAAGAAGAAAACTCATTCTAAGTCATTTAATTTACTGTAATCCTTGTTGAATTTTGAATGCACTTTGTAATCATGTCATGGATGGTGTCAGGTCTGAGCTGCATGTCTAACCCTGACACACAGTGCCTCCAAAGCCAATACATCCTGACCCTCTCATTGCAATGCTGAGGAATCTGATGCTTGGAGCTTAAGCAAGGCCACACACTCAGTGAGATACAGCTTCAGTCTGCTCTAGAGCTGCTTTTTACCCTTATACTCTGCTACTTTAACCTACTCAAAGGTCAATCAAATGGACATACATGTGCATCTCCAATGGTAATGTTTGGTAATGTCCAAGGTCACACAAAGGAGACAATCCCAGTGAGACAATCCTAGCTGTATTTACCTGAATTTTGTAACTTCAGAAGCACCTGTAACTCTGTATCTGCAAGGTCCTAACACTACCACATTACCACATCTTGTCACAGCAAGGCATGTGTCATTTCCCAAATTCTTATAAATACCCTTCATTACTAATTAAAACGTAAGAGCTAGACTGAAGCCTTATCCTCACTTGCCAATAAATTTTGTCTCTAAGTTCACTTTGTCTGCCTTTATTTGGTGGAGAGAAGAAAGGACCCAAGACCTCTTGATACTGAGAAGTAAACAGGCCTAGCATCTGGCATAGACAGGGAAAAGTCTCTACCACTGAGAAGGTTCAGAACTTGCTTTTAGACTGCTTTCTTTTCTTTTTCTTTTTCTTTTTTCTTTCTTTCTTTCTTTCTTTTTTTTTTTTTTGGTGCCAGTCCTGAGGCTTGAACTCAGAGCCTGTCCCTGAGCTTCTTTTTGCTCAAGGCTAGTGCACTGCCAGTTTAGTTGCAGCTCCGTGTCTGGCTTTTTTGGCAGAGGAGATAAGAATCTCATAGACTTTCCTATCTGGGCTGGCTTCGAATTATGGTCCTCAGATCTCAGCCTCCTGAGTATCTAGATGTGATCTACCAGCACCCAGCTTGAGTCTACTTGTACAGTTATTTTCAGGCTGCTGCTGCTGCTATGACTTAACCTATTTGTTACTTCCCTAAATTGTCTCAACTATTTTCCAGAAATAGACTTGTTACAAATCTAAAAGCAAATCTTTTGCAATTTTTTAGATTACTTTTTTTTAGTCGGTTGTGGGATTTGAACTCAGGGCCTGGACACTGTCCTTGAACTCTTTTGCTGAAGATTAGTGCTCTATCACTTTGAGCCACAGTGCCACTTCTGGGTTTGGAATGGTTAATTGGAGATAAGAGTCTCATGGGAAATCTCCTGCAGGGTTGGCTTTAAACCATGATTCTCATATCTTAGCCTCGAGTAGTTACGATTACAGGTGTGAACTACCTATGCTCGGCTCTATTTTTTTTATTTTTAATATGCTGGATATATCAAGCAATATATTATCTATTAGAGGTAGTGTGCAAAGCAGCAATAGTTCCATTCTCCCCTCCCCCCTCCCCATAGCTTCATTCTTTTTTAGAGAAACACATTTATCAGTGATCTCTTCCAACAAAGAGAACTAGTAAAATAAATAAAGTAAAAAAATAAAAAATAGCCCATCACTAGTTCAACCTCTCTTTTCCTAAAAGGCACTACTTTTTAGGCGAATGGACTTTTTATTTCTTTGGAGTTTCTGAAACTGTGTTCGATGGGGTGGGGCTAGAGGGAATGTCTCTCAGGTGTTCTTTGGGGGAAAAAAATGCCTCTGTGGTGAAATAAATTTTAGTAACTGTGAGTGGTAACAACATGAAACAGGTCTCTGAAGGATTTTTCAGAATATTTTTTTCCCTTTTTTGCAGTGCTGGCAATTGAATTCAGGCCCTTGATCACATTTTTCCCCCTTCAGAATCTTTAAAAACAAATGGGTATGAGAGGTGGTCAACTCAACACTGTGCTTTCCAAGCATACTTTAACACAGGCTGCTATTTTTTTCTTCCTCCAAGAACACTAGCCTGGCACTCAGGGATACCACTGGCAAACACTGAGTCAGGCCAAATAGTGACCTTTATAATGATTCCCAATGCTTTAAAGCAGTGAGCAGTTAGTGATGCCATCAGAGATGCTTTCTCCATGGGCTCCTTGGAGAATAAATACTTGCATGTCACTTCACTTGTGGTAAATAAGTCATACCTTCTTTGGCCACAGTAGAATACTGAGAACAAGTGGAAACTTTATTTCCTTAGATGTAAGTGAAATAAGCCAAAAGCACAAAATTTAGGCCTAAAGCTGAAGGTAGACAAGATAGGAGATATATAAGAATCTAGCAAAATATTCAGTGCATTTCAGGTCTCCTCATCAGAAATATGACCATAGTAAGTTGACAAGAGACATATGCATGAAGCAAAATTTCCCAGTAGTTACAATCATTAAAAAAAATAAAAAATAAGAGACCAGTAGAATTATTTTTATGTTTTATTTAACTCAATCTACGCAAAGTAATTTCATTTCAGTGTGATTATTATTGGGATGATTGATTTTTTTTTTTAGTGATGATAGACACAGGCTTTGAGCACGCTAGACCAGTGCTGTACAATTGAACTAAATATACCTTAGCCCTTAATAAGATTTTCTTTTTAACATAATTTTTCTTGCAATAAGTCTCCAAACATCCAGTTTGCATTTCAGACTTATAGTACATCCTCTCCTGGACTAACCCATATTTCAAGTACCCAAGTCACCCACCATGGTAGATGGCAATGATAGGGATATCATGCTTTCAAAAGCACAAAATATTGTTATTATTCATTTATTTTTGTCAGTTGTGGTGCTTGAACTCAGGGCCTGGGCACTGTCCCTGAGCTCTTCAGCTCAAGGCAAGTGCTCTACCACTTGAGCCACAACACCACTTCCAGTTTTCTAGTGGTTACTTGGAGATAAATCTCACTCATTTTCCTGCCTGAGCTGGCTTTGAACCACAATCCTTAGACTTCAGCCTCCTGAGTAGCTAAGATTACAGGAATGAGCCACTGGCGCCAAGCCATTGTTAATATTTATAAGCCCTATGTACATAGCAAGCACTTTCTATACAACATCTCCCTTAATTCCTTCTTCAGCTCTAGGCCATAAGGGCTATTAAATTGGCATTTGACAAGTGAAATTGTGTCACAAACAGATTGAGATGCCTCTACCAGATCGTACAGCTACTATACACCTGGTACTGGGGTCCCTGAAACCCACCATGAACATAGTCTAGAAGGGTCTGGAAGGGTCTAGAAGCCCCTTCTGGCTACTTTGGTGGCCATCAAGTACTCAGTTTTCATAGGATCTAAGTACTTCTTTTTATAGATTGCAAAACTAATGGTGATGTAGATTCTTGTGAAGCTTAAATCTTAAGCAACTTTGGGTTTTCTTTAAGAAAGCAGACACAAGACCACAGAGGGTGACAATGCCCACTGCATGGCTCATCTGAATGTTCTCTCTACATGGCCATGGCCGTAATGTTTACATTGGAGAGTTGATTCATGTGGCCAAGTAAATCACACAAAGAACAAGACCTTGAAAGGGACCTTTTCTCTTTGACCATCATAAAACCTTTGTGACCCTTTGTTAAATTAGATTGTTGGACAAAGTTCCCGTCTAATTCTATATTCTTCCATTCAATTCACAACTATTTACTGTGCACCTGTTATATGCCAAGAACTTTAATGTGCACAAATAACACAAAAGTCCAGAAATGATTGTTCTTTATGGAACGATGAGTGGGGATGTTATTGAATTCAAGCTCACAATGACCTCTGCTTTCTAAGCTGGCCTGGAATTTCATCAGGACCCTTGGTCACTCACTACTGTAACACCAAGAAAACTCCCTAAAGAAGTTTTCCGCTCCTACAGGGCTGCAGCTATTCTAAGACTCTGGCAGCACCTCAAAGCATGACCAGAGCATGACCAGGTGACTACCCAGCAAGCAGGCCCAGACCAGAGTAACCTTTGTCTGGTAGAGGAATTTCTTTTCTTTTTCTAGGCCATTGGATACAGCGATCTAAAACCTTAGCACAAATAACATTGTTTTAATACACCATAATTCAGACACATGCTCACAATCCCTGTTCATTTGTGTAATTCTAACTATTAAATACATTTTCACCCTTGGGCAGACTGCTACCAAGAGAAAGACCGTGTGAGAATGGAGCAGCTGTCCTCATTCCATGACAAAGCTCAGTTAGAACAAGCTGGTTTTTCTTCTGGCTCTGAGGGAGTGTTGTGTTGAAAGATTTCTTTACCTAATAACACTCTTCATGGCCAGGAAGTTGGGGCAGGGGAAAGAATGAAAGAGAAAAGCACATGTTTTATGTTAAACTTTGTCTGTTCTACAGCTGTGAAGCAAACCAATTTCTAACTCCAGGGCTTTACTGACTCTCTTTAAGCAAGTTTATGGGTAGGTATAATTAAGGCGTCTTCACGTGGCTCTTGCTTTCACTGGTAAGTTTTCAGGTTGAACAAGCTGGTACAGGTGGAGGTGGAATGTTGGCCCAAGTGCAGCTGGGCAGGAATGCCAAACTTCATGCTAGCTACTGTAATTCTGGGCACACACAAAACCTAGCAAGGGAATAATTAACTGCAAAACAACTGGAATGAAGCATATGGCTGTATTCTCTCATAACATTAAAGATAGATAAGAACTCGCTGAGCATGGTTAGCTTGGCTTAAAGAAGGGTTTTTAAACCTCTGCAGTTTTAAAGAATGTTTGCCAGCATCTCCAGCCTCTACCCACTAGAGGCCACTAAACATGCCCCAGTGGGACAGCAACGATTTCTTCAGACATTGCCAAATGACTTCTGGACAGGGGCAGGGAGAAGACTGTACCCAGTTGAGAGAACCACTGGTCTAGAACACCATATGTTGTTTGGACTCAACTAAGCTGATTGACAACTCATGTTCTAGGTTTACCTCTAATTCCTAGCTTTGAGGTACTACTGGCTTAGATATAGACAGTCAGTAATCACTATTCAGTTCAAAAGAGGCTAAACATATGCTAATAGAGAACTATGCTTTATATCTGTAAAGGACCTGCTCTTAATATTGCCCCAAAAAGCTTGCTTAACCAGGCTTGGTTTCTAACTGGGAATGGTAGAGTCTTTCTGAGGAGGAACCTATCAGGTAGAATTAAGGTGACTGGAGGCAAACAAATGGTAAAACGCTGCCCCTTCCTCTTCCTATATCACTCCACAGTCATATGGAGATATTTGCTCTATCACACATATCTATATAATGTGCTATCACAAACCGAGATCATGTATGGAATCCTCTAAAATTGGCAGCCCAAATAACCTTATTATCTAAAATGATGAGTTCAAGTATTTGTTAGAGTAATAGTAATACCACAATGCTAGTTTACCCTCTACCTGACCAATTTAAAAACAACAAAAAAAGCAAGCAGGTAACAACGACTTTCCCATAAAGTCACTTATAACACTATATGTGTTAAATCAGCTTTAGGGGGCTGAGATCTGAGGATTATAGTTTGAAACTAGGTCAGGCTGAGAAATCCAAAGAGAGTCTCATCACCAGTTATTCAGCTAAAAGCCAGGAGTAGAAGTGTAGGTCAAGTAGGAGAGCACCATCAGTGGGTAAAAAAGCCAAGTGAGAGCATGAGGCTCTGAATTCAAGCTCCAGCAGCAGCAGCAGCAGTGGAAAAAGAAAAAGAATATCACCAGAATAAGAGAGACAGAATTTTCTGTCTTCCTAGCGTCCTCATGCACAGTATGCCTTTCCCAAGTCCCTTTGTAAGGAGACTTGCACCTACAAGTGAGTGAAATGGGAAATTTACAATCATACACTTCATGTAAATATAAAGGCACATGACACATGGGCTGAGAGCCACAAGGTTAAATACACTATGCTTTCCCTTCCCTAGGAATTCAATTTTGCTTCATTAAGTAGGTCATGGTGCCTGAGGGCCACTTGTCACGACAGCACTGAGCAGATCCAATGATCAAGCAGAAGGAATAGGACACCTGCTGCTGTCACTGATGAGTAGCCACCAGATATATGACTGTCGGCACACATCTGTGGAGCAGGTTCACTCTTCCTGGTGTGTCTTGAGAGACTAGTACAGTGGGTTTTTTTTTTTTTTAAGGTAAATCGAAATCAAACTTATTTTTCTTTGAGGTAATATTTAATGCTAGCTTAGCTATAATCTTTTTTTTGGGGGGGTCCAGTTGTGGGGCCTGAACTCTGGGCCTGAGCACTGTCCCTCAGCTCTTCAGCTCAAGGCTAGCACTCTACCACTTGAGCCACAGCACCACTTCCGGCTTTTTTGCCTATGTGGTGCTGAGGAATCGAACCCAGGGCCTCATGCATGCAAGGCAAGCGCTCTACCACTGAGCCACCTTCCGAGTCCCAGCTATAATCTTTTATCACCTGCTTATAATCATTTTATCTGTCTGGCAATTTCTACTAATCTGAATTAGAAATTTAAAAAACCAAAATTGAGCCTGTGTTCCTGAGTTACCTGAGTGAAGGTGAACATTCTAGAAGATTCACAGGTCTCTACTTGTGATTACATGAAGTTGGCATTTATTTTTCCTTGAGGGTAATTCAATAATAACACAACTACTGCTTCCTTTTTTCCCCTTTCCTTCCTTTCTTTTTCTGTGTTGGTCCTGGAGCTTGAGGTTAGAGCCTGAAGCTTTTTTTATTCAAGGCTACAGCTCCACTTTTGGTTCGTTCTTTCTTTCTTTCTTCCTTCCTTCCTTCTTTCTTTCCTTCTTTCTTTCTTTCTTTCTTTCTTTCTTTCTTTCTTTCTTTCTTCCTTTCTTTCTTTCTTTCTTTCTTTCTTCCTTTTTTGTAGTTAATTGGAGATAAGAGTCTCACAAGCTTTTGTGTCAAGTAGCTAAAAAAAAATCATAGGCGTGAGCCATCAGTGCCTGGGACTTCCTTACAAATAACTTTAAACCACCAGGCACTGGTGGCTCATGCCTATAATCCTAGCAGCTCATGAGGCTGAGACCTAGAGGGTCATAGCTCAAAGCCAGTAGGGACAGAAAAGTTCAGGAGACTTCATCACAAATAGGATACAAAATGCTGAACTGGGAACATGGATTAAGGGGTAGAGTGCCCTCCATGAGCAAGTAAGAGGAGCAAGAATTCTAGCATATGAATTCAAGTCCCAGCCCTAGCACACATGCACACACACAATTTTAAAACTAATGTACATTAAAATTAATTATCTGAAAACTAAGATAAGAAGCATTTGTTATACCCATGTTTTCAGAGAATGCCTATGTATTCCTTTATATGGGGTTTGGGATGTGATTATTACAATAAAAATGTAAAGAATGTCAATGAGCACACGTAAAACATTGAGGGTTTTGGGGTTGGTTTTTTTTTTTTTTTTTGAGGTGGTAGGTTTGAACTGAGAACCTTGCATTTGCTAAGCAGGCCCCTATCACTGATCACACCTCCAGGTTTGTTTGATGGATTTTCTTTTCTTGTGCTGGTCCATGATCCACCTTCCCTTCTTTGCTGGAAGGATAGACATGTGCCACCATGCCCAGTTTCTCCTGCTCATATGGCTGCCTGGGCTAGCCTGGAACTGCAGTCCTCCCTTTCTCAGCCCCCCACAGAAAGGATGACAGGCACATGCCAGCATCCTTGGTGTGAGAAGGGGTCTCATAAACATTCCTGGATGGGATGTCCTCAACTTACAATCCTTTCATTCTCAGCTACTCAAGTAGCTAGGGTTATAGGAGTGAGCGACTGTCCCTCGACATATTTTTCTTTTATGAATGCACTAATTATTATCAGTGGATGAAGCCAGGATAGGATTTCAAATGTTTGTTTGGAATACAATTATAGGCTCACATGTTGAATGTTTGCAGTTGGCATATTCATCTAGTGTCCGCTCCGTGCACAGCACAATGCTGGGAGTTACAAGCTAAAGTCCTCTGCCTCCGGCTCACCCATATTTTCTATGTAGCTTCCATTCATTGGCAAAGATTAACATTGTGCATGTACTCTTAATTACTAATCCGCAATGGAGGTGCACACTGAATTGATGTAAGCATCCTCCAGTGTTGTGAATGGTCCAGAGTGAGTGATCTTTTTAACCTGAGGAAAGATCATCAAGTTCCCAAAGTTCAGCATTAACCTTAATGATTAACAAACACCATCTGGGAGAGATGCAATAGACTTCATCTGATCATTTTTTAAATATTTATTTATTTTGCTAAAGTAGTTTGTACAAAGTGGTTTCAATACCAGAAGTCAAGTTATGAGTACAACGCATCCTGATCAATGTCACTTTCCATTGTTCCATCTCTCCTACCTGATCAGTTTTTCAAGTTTAGAGTAGAATTCTACATGTGGCATTGACCTTTCACCTACTTAATACCGTAAAGTATATACAAAGGTTAAAATTTTCTCAAGCTCCTATAAACAAGATCAGATAAACATCCAGTGCCTATTTAATGTTAACCTGAGATTTTTCTGGGAAAAAAGCTGTTGTCACTACGACACAGGAGTTCAAACAACTCAGTCAATACTAGAAAACAAATGTGAAGAAATTCCCTTTCTGGTTATTTAGTAAGCCATTAATGAAATACCAAGTAAGAAAAATGCTTTTAAACAAAACATTTCAAACAAAGCATTTCAAACTAGCTCTGAGATAATAATAGCATTGGGTGAAATTAATTAGAATTGTCTAATCCATTCATTACATGTTTACCAAAATTTCTCTTTAATGAAAAAAATGTTCAATTAAATCCAGGACTTGTACCATTTTCTTATTTCTTATTTCCAGCATTTTCTTATTTCTAAATTTCACTTTTTTTTCCCCAGTCCTGGGGCTAGAACTCAGGACATGGGCACTGTCCCTGAGCTTCTTTTGCTCAAGGCTAGCACTCTACCTCTTGAGCCAGTGTCACTTCCAGTTTTTTTTGTTTATGTGGTACTGAGGAATCAAACCCAGAGCTTTATGCGTGCTAGGCAAGCATGCTGGCACTAAACTACATTCCCAGCTTAAATTGTACTTAATTTTAGCTATGTGTCTTAGACTGTTATAACTTTGTCAGACTGTTTTAACTTTGAAGAAATATAGTATGTGCATACTTAATTCTGTCAATTCTTACAAGCAGCATAGCTACAGAAGCAGAATCCACCTTGTAATTTTCCTGTACCAATTTCTTGGACTTGAAAGGCTGCCGAATCATTCTTCAACCTTCCCCACGTGACCAGATTCCAAGCCCAATGCAGAAAACTAAAAAGCAATCCTATACCAGAACGACTCAGTATTCAACATTCCTTGCTTAAAGAATAGCCATTGAGTATAGCCCTGATTCTAACATATATGTAAACATCTTTAAAAACAGTTGCTCCCCAGCTGCAAAACATTCAAGGAATTTTAAATTTTTGCTTCACCGCTTGTAGATGATGAAAATAATCATGTGCCAGAGCACTGACGCGCAAAGAGAATCCACAGATATTTCAGGACTGATTCAATTCTGTGTGAGCACAGAAGCTGGAAACTTGTCGACTGCATCAGGTTGATCAAGAGATCACAAAAAAACTATTGAAGCTATGCTGTGCTCAGCCTTAATTTGATTACTCAAATGAGAAAAAGTATATCACAGGCCTTGAGAAAGCTGTGCAGTACTCTGTAGAGCTAAGCTCATTATCCATACATGCAAGTTTTGACATATAAACCATTCCCTATTTGGGGGAGGGGGGGTGGGGAGAGGGTTACCCCTTAGTGGCAAACATCATACTCTGTGTAACCCTGCAGCTTTTTGGTACCATATGCCATAGCGCTGCTGATCTAACGTGTAAATGAGACATGCATGCAAGTTTATGCCAAATTATACCAAACTATGAAACTAAACCACCTCTGTTAACATAGCAAATGCAACGTGTAGTTGTGCAACCTCAGAGGTGTGAGCATTAGGGCTTAGAGTGCCAAAAAGGCAGGGAGAGTCAGGAACCTGCCACACCACTCTGTGAACTGGGAGTGTTCCTGCATCACTGGGCTGGTATTTTCTTCTCTTTCCTTGTGTAGTTCTGAATGTGTCTCTAAGAAGCTGGGAGGGACCAAGCTGTGCAGAGTTTGTATAGCTGCTTGATATCCTTTGGAGGATAGTTTATTTTGTTGCTAGCTTATTTCAAACCCTACATTGCATATAATTTGAAATCTTCTGTGTTACTTTCAGTATCAGTATCAAAAGGGCCACGTTGAGTTCAAAAGATCTTTCAGCTATTTATACCAAAAGAAAATCAGATGTATTGCTTCGACTTTTAAATTCAGTGCTTTCTTTGAGATTTGACTTGCCTAATAAAATCCTGATTTTCCTTATAGTTTTTCTAATCTTTACCAGCTGGCTGTGAGAACACAGGCACTATATACATTCTTAAAACTTTTATTGCATTGTAACATATGTGTAGAAGAAGTACACACATCAAACGTGTATG
Organism: Dipodomys merriami; assembly: GCF_024711535.1. NCBI lineage: Eukaryota > Metazoa > Chordata > Mammalia > Rodentia > Heteromyidae > Dipodomys > Dipodomys merriami. The sequence continues at coordinate 839,429 of NW_027206068.1, forward strand.
GCTCCATAAATTTTTGATAAACAAATACATCTGCATAGATAGTACCTAAATCAAACATCATGACATTACCAGGTATTTGAAGAAGCTCATCTGCCTACAATAAGAAAGACAAGTAAACAAAAACAGCAACTGTGGGAGGAATAGACTGGTTCATATGCACACATGCATGTGCGTGTGCGTGCACACACACACACACACACACTCACCTAACCATTTATGACTTCATAATGAATCCAAAAACTATGAGAAGATAGTTGGTTTGCACAATATCACTCTGTATTGCTGCATGTTCTCTGTCCATTCCCCCTTATTTCCTTCAAACACTTTAAGACTGAAAACTACCCCTGAAAAATAAAAATTGCCAACTAATATTGTGGAGAGCTGTGATTTCTTTTCTATTCTTTGCTAATTAAAATAGCTTTCATCCAAGCTTAACAGTAAAGTTGTCAAACTAAACATACAATTAATATTTGTATATATGAGTATGCTACTAATTAGTGGAGCTTGCAAAAAGACTACATAAAATTTCCCTGTAGACTTTTTTTTTCTTTTGCTTGCAACTTCTTGGGAATCTGTAATTCCTTAAAATGAAGTTTTTAGCAATTTGCCACATATATAGTACACACCTGTAATCTCAGCACTGAGGAGGCAGGGGTAGAGGAATCTCAAGTTTGGGGACAGCTGGCCATGAAATAACACTGTGTTTCCATTAAAAATAAAACAGTGAGAAAACAAAAGTGTTGGTACCCAACAAATCACTATTTTATATTTATATAAGGTGATCAGCTTGTCTTCAGTTACGATATTTTAAGACCTAGAATCATAACAAATGTCATTTACTTTCTCTGTGTAATAAAAATGAACGGGGAAAACTAAGGTAAAATTTTTCAAACAAAGTGTGGTTTGAGAGTTAGTAACTCTGTGTGTGTGTGTATGTGTGTGTGTGTGTGCGCGCACACAAGCACGTGCCCCAGTGCCAGCACTTGAAATCATGGACTCATACTCTCATTTGCTTTCTTGCTCATGGGTGGTACTTTACCACATAAGCGATGATGTTCCAGTTCCACATTTTGCTGCTTTAAAAGGACTTGGAATCTTGCAAACTTTTCTCGCCAGCCTGACTTCAAATCGAGATCCTATTGGTCTCAGCTTTCTGAGTAGCTAGGATTATGAGTATGAGCTTCCAGTGCCCAGCTAGAAAGTGAGTAAGTTAGTGCTTGCACGCTAATTAGGGGGTGGATAATAATCATTAAGTTTTAATTCTTCCTCATCACACATTTTTCTCTATTTCTAATACTAATTTTAATTGATCTAACATTCAAAGTAATTAATGTTCTCCCCCCCCCCCCCCCCCCCCCCCGCTCAGCCCCTAAGGCTTATGTTTAGACCCAGTGGTCACTTTTCTTTGTGGCAAGCAAGTTTTCAAATGGAATGAACACTGACAAGTATGTTATAATCCACAGCTATGCCCTGACTGTTTCAAACATTCACAGATAAATCCAGGCGCTGACAGCTCATGCCTATAATACTAGCTGCTTATGAGGCTGAGACTTGAGGATCCAGGTTCAAAGCCAGTCTGGGCAAGAAATGCTATATGACTCTTACCTCCAATTAACCACCTGAAAACCGGAAGTGGAGCTAAGATGTAAAGTGGTAGAGTACTAGCCCTGAGCAGAAGAGCTCAGGAACACCTCCCAGGTCCTGAGTTCAAGCCCCATGACCAATAAAATTACTTAAGAAAAATGAAATAAAAAATCACAAATAGCAAATATGGCTGCACAGGTTATACTATCCTCTCACCTATCTGTCAATCAAATACCCAATAAATCTATCCCACTAGCAGTGTCTATGAGATAAATGGTTGGCTTTGAACTGTTAGCCTGTCCATTTTTGACATTTCTTGCATCAAAACCACTTATTATGGTTTTTTTTTGGGGGGGGGTCCAGTCGTGAGGCCTGAACTCTGGGCCTGGGTGCTGTCCCTCAGCTCTTCAGCTCAAGGCTAGCACTCTACCACTTGATCCACAGCGCCACTTCTGGCTTTTTTCTTTTTGCTTATGTGGTGCTGAGGAATCGAACCCAGGGCCTCAGGCATGCAAGGTGAGCACTCTACCACTGAGCCACCTTCCCAGCCCTAAAACCACTTATTTTTAACTATAGATTAAAAACAACTTTTTTTTTTTTTTTGTCGGTCGTGAGGCTTGATCTCTGGGCCTGGGTGCTGTCCCTCAGCTCTTCAGCTCAAGGAGAGTGCTCTACCACTTGAGCTACAGCGCCACTTCCGGTTTTCTGGTGGTTTTTATTGGAGATAGGAGTCTCACGGTCTCTCCTGCCCGGGCTGGCTTTGAACCGTGATCCTCAGATCTCAGCCTCCTGAGTAGCTAGGATTACAGGCGTGAGCCACCAGCGCCCGGCAGATTTAAAACAACTTTAAAAATAACTTTCATAGGCTGCTAGTAGGATTTAACACGTCTTTAGCATATATTAACTCATTACCAGTCTATTACTGTCAAATTAGGAAGCAACAATAGATATAATAATTTTCATGATATCGCACAACACTGACAGGCCTCCTTACTATGAACTAAGAGAAAGAATGGAAGCCTAAATAAATTTGGACCCTTAGGAAAGTACCAGTTTCTGAGTAGAGGAAGGAATGGCTCAAACCTGTTATAGTTTGGATGGTGAGTGTCCCCCAGAGGCCTAGGTATTAAAGGTGTAGTCTCTAGGATTGCACTGTTAGGAGGTAGTGTGAACGGTTTAAGAGCTGGGACTCAGTGGAAGTTCTTCAGATCTTTGGCGATTTGCTCAAACAAGACAGTGCCTCTTCCTCTTTCTTTTCTTTTTGCTTTCTGGCCATGATGTGAGCAGTTTGACTCTACTACGAATTCTCCAGCGTGATGAGCAGCTGCTTTAACACAGGCCCAAAGCAACAAGGCCAGCTCACCAGGCAGGAATCTGTCCATGACTAGACTAGAATCTGTCCATGGACTCCATAATCTCTGAGCCAAAATGAATCTGTTTTCTCTATAAGCTAATTATCATACATAGATATAGATAGATATATTAATATAGATTATATATATATAAATAGATAAATTTGCTTTACAGCTTTAATCAGTATGAAGATATATAGATATATAAATATAGATATATAGATTGATATAGGTCTATATAAAATAGTGGTGGAAAGCTGATGGACACAAAATAGGTCATGAATAGACAACACATGACTGAACTAGATTATGTTTATTTTGTTTCAGATAAAATAATAATAGTGAAGCAAACAGAAATCTCATTTGGCTGGTGTCACTAGAGGAGTAAACCCAGTCATTACAGTCCCAGCTTACGCCTCTCCCTGTTACTTTGTGGCCCCTTCGGTGTATCTTGAGAAGAATAAATGCCATAAGTAAATTTTATAAAGAATCAACAACAACAAAATACACTGTATAGAGGAGTTCAAGATTTTTTTTTTGGTGCAAGTATTATTTTGTGTGTTCAAATTTAGTTCCACAAAAACATCTTATTTTTCCTCCTCATTAAAAAAAAAACCCTAATATCAAATAAATGTCCAACACTGGAAATTTATTTTTTTTCTAGAGTAAGAAACAATTGTACCTCACATGTTAGTAAAGATTCATCTAAGAAGCACTGATCTAATATATTCTTGTCTATTACAACAATATTTAGATTGAAGAAATTATTCATAGATATGATATTTTGATTCAAACTCTACCTAGGAATAGAAGCCTTTGGGTTTTTTTTTCAGTCATGGGATTTGAACTCTGGGCCTGGGCACTGTCCCTCAGCTCTTCAGCTCAAGGCAAACGCTCTACCACTTGAACCACAGCACCACTTCAGGTTTTCTGGTGGTTTATGGGAGATAAGAGTCTCATAGACTTATGTCGCCAGGCTGGCTTTGAAAGGTGATCCTCAGATCTCAGCCCCCTGGGTAGCTAGGATTACAGGCATGAGCCACCAGCACCTGACTTTTGTTTTTTTTGTTTGTTTGTTTTTGTCTTTTATTTCTTTGTTTTTTGGTGTTATCCCTGGGGCTTGAACTCAGAGCCCAGATACTATTCCTAAGCTTTTTCACTCAAGGTTATCACCCTACCACTTGAACCACAGCTCCACCTCTGGCTTTTTTGGTGGTTAATTAGAGATGGTCTTCTCTCTCCAGGCTGGTTTCAATCCATGATCCTCATATCTCAGCCTCCTGAGTACCTAGGATTACAAGCCTAAGCCAATAATGCCAGGTGAGACCTTTCTTTTAAGGACATCATAACTCCAAGAGTTCTGAGCTCTTTGTATATGTAACATATTTTGACCTTTGACTTGAAATGTAATAAATGTTTGCTTAAGTAAGAATTCCAAGTAGCCCTTTCCTACTCAAATGCAAGAGGTCCCTCAACATTTTCTACATTTTTTTAACTCAGGGTCTGGGTACTGTCTCTCAGCTTCTTTTGTTGTTGTTGTTGTCTGTCATGGGGCTTGAACTCTGGCCCTGGGCGCTGTCCCTCAACTCTTCAGCTCAAGGCAAGCCCTCTACCACTTGAGCTACAGCACCACTTTCGGTTTTCTGGTGGTTAATTGGAGATAAGAATCTCACAGACTTTCCTGCCCGGGCTGGCTTTGAACTGCGATCCTCAGATCTCAGCCTCTTGAATAGCGAGGATTACAGATGTGAGCCACCAATGCCCAGCTCTCAGCTTCTTTTGCTCAAGGTTGGCACTCTACAACTTGAATCACAGCTCCACTTCCAGCTTTTTGGTGGTTAATTGGAGAGAGGAGTCCCACTTACAGGCTTTCTGTTCTAGTTGCTTCAAAGGATCCTCAGATCTCAACCTCCTGAATAGCTAGGATTACAGGTGTGAACCATTGGCTCCCAGCTGATTTTCTATATCTTTTAAAATAAACAACAATGCATTGTTGTTTATTGTTGTAGCCAGAAAAATAGACAAATGGACACATATAAATAATAAAAGACCAGAAGCATCCATTGTAAATTAATAATAATAATAATAATAAAGACATAAGAAGGCAAAATGCCAATGCCAGCCTAAACGGCCATGAGGGAAAGAGTTTACTTCCCATGGATCAGATGCACATCCTGATTATTTAAGTCATGAAGCATGGTTCTTCTAGAAGATCAGAAACTAACTAGATAATGCTAGATTCTGGTTCCTATATATGCGAAGTCTCGTTAAAAGCATGTGTAAGTTAGGGGTTAGGTTAAATACTTGGCTCAAGTGGTCCAGCAGCTGCCTAGAAAGTGTGAGGCCCTGAGTTCAGATCCAAGGTAAAGAAGGAAAAGGAGGAGAGACAGAGAGCAAAAGTGAGGGAGAGGGAGAAGGGAGGTGCATGAAAAAGAAGAGAAAGAGGAAGAGAAAGCAGTGGTGGTAGTGGTGGCAATGGTGATGTAAATATATGTACTTGATACTCAGAGGATGAAGCAAACCCTAGAGGCTTATAATGATTTAATGATTCTTTCCGTATCTCTAAGGAGGAGACTACTAAGGTAGCATGTTTAATTTCTCATTTCTAAATCATGTTTAGCCATTGTTACTTGTTAAAGTATTCCTAAACTTAGTCAGGGCCTTCTCTGACTTGGCAGAACATTCTGTGCATGACATGTGACTACTGAGACCAGCATTCCTGCTACAGCAGTATGGGGTACCCTGAGGATCTCTTTTAAGTAAAATCCAACACTTGAAAAAGTCGAACTTGGAAATGCTACTCAGAAGTCATTAAGCTGTAAAACTTCTACAAATACACACACACACACACACACACACACACACACACACACACACACACACAGAGACAGAGACAAAGAGAGAGATGCACTCTTCACCACAGCATCTCATTTGTGGCTATTGCCTCATCCTCCTTCTTCACTCATCTTGTAACCTGGTAGGGAGAAATGTGCAGCCTCCCCAAAACATGACACCCACCAGTTCTACAAGAAAACACATATACACAAACACCCCCAAACTTGAAAGACAGACTACACTATTGGCATTTCTCTTCACTGCAGCGCCCATTTTCAATGGCTTTTTGGCATGGATGAGGCCTTGAATTCCTGACTACTTATTTCTTTCTTTCTTTTTTTGCCAATCCTGGGGCTGGAACTCAGGACATGGGCACTGTCCCTGAGCCTCTCTGTGCTCAAGGCTAGCACTCTACCACTTGAGCCAACTTGTCACTTCTGGCTTTTTCTGTTTATGTGGTACTGCGGAATCGAACCCAGGGCTTCATGCATGCTAGGCAAGCCCTCTACCACTAAGCTACATTCCCAGCCCATGACTACTTATTTCTCTGTGTAGAGCTGAATGTCTTGTTTGGGAGACCAAATAGCATTACGAATATTTAGTGCCTATTGCCTAACACATCTATAAGCTCTGTTTTACTAGCCAGGACTTTAAGAAAAATATTAAGCTATGATAGAAGATAGACTCTCTAATGAGACTTTTCTCATTTTCAACTGCCTCTCCCCCAAACCAGGTGCATCACTAGGCTTCCATTTAAACCAGAAACCTTCTCTACAGGCTGAAATGAAATGAAAAATCCAATCACTCACCTTACTGACTATTTCTGCCATTCCATGTCACCAAATTGCTCAACCTTCTGCCCTAACTTAGCTGGACAGATTTTTGTTGACTGAAGGGGAAATGATACAGCTTTTGCCCAAGTAAACTTTGCAAGACTTAGAGACCCAATTACTAAAGTCATCCTGAAATCAATATACTAGCTTCCAGCACAGTGGAACAATTTGCTTATCCAAGACACACCAAAAAATCAATGTGTTCTCCTAATGTGTGCCTAATCTCACAATACAGAGACAATAATAAAATATCAATTCCTCTGCTGACACTCAGGACTTTCTCAATTTCTCTGTATGATCAAGATGTGTGAACACACTTGAGGGATTTCTGCCAGAGTTCTGTAAAGTTTCCACTATGACAGGAGTAAACAATAACAGAAAAGAATTTCTTTCCTTATAGAGAAAGAAACCAATATTGCATCCTGAAATTTCTCTTCAGACCACATTCACCATTCCTCTCATTTAACCAATGAAGCTCCTCTGAGTAAGTTGGTGTCTGTAACAAGTTCTTCTTAAAAATCAATGCTCAGTCTGGGCTCTATAGGCTAACAACTGTAATCCTAGCTACTCAAGAGGCTGAGTTCTGAGCATCAAGATTCAAATCCAGCCTTGGCGGACAAATCAAAGAGATTCTTATTTCTAACTTACCAGCAAAGAGCCAGAAGTAGAGTCATGGCTCAAGTAGTAGAGGGCCAGTCTTGGGCTGAGTAAGAGCACAAAAGACTAAGTTTAAGCCCCAGTACTGGCACAAAAATTAAAAAAAAAAATTAAAGTCAATGCCTAGAAGTCTCACCCCAGCCAGAATGGCTTTGAATACCAGGTCTAATGCAGACAATGGATGATCCTGGAGGATCATACTATTAGTTAAGCTTGTCTCTTTTCCTAGCAGTTCCTTCCCATCCTAATGAGTTTAGTGTATGATTTCATTAAATTGTAGCAATGACTCACAGACCTTTGCTGAATTACCATGGTATTGCTAACTGAACCAACTGCTAAATCAAATTCTGTCTCCCTTCATTTTTCTTCCAAATATCTTTAGGTCTGGCAAATCTACAGCAACTTAGGATATAACATGTAAATAAAAATTATACAAATTTTTAAAGTACTGTTTTCAAGATTCACAGATGTATTGCCCTATATCATATTAAGTAAGCAGCTAAGACATACACACACACATACACATACTATGTGGTGTGTGTGTGTGTGTGTGTGTGTGTGTGTGTGTGTGAGAGAGAGAGAGAGAGAGAGAGAGAGAGAGAGAGAGAGAGAGAGAGAGAGAGAGAGAGAGAGATGCAACTCTAAGAAAGTGCTTCAGAACAATGGGAAAACAGGGTAATGAACCAAAACAGAACATAAACAGGTAATACAGAAATAAAAGATAGGACACACAAATAGTAAAAATATAAACACTGGTTTCAAGGAATATTTTGTGGTACTCTTTTGACTCACAAATAGGACTAAAAGTGGTAGGTGATAGCAGTAGCTAAAACATTGCAAGTCTCAAAGAGGTATAGGGAGAATTTTTGGAAGACAGCATTGATTGACAGGAAAAGCAGGCAGCATCTAAAGGTTGACTGGAAAATTCATTCTGCCTGGGTCCTTCACCTTTAAATATGGACAGTAATCTCCATCCTCAGGGGATTCTAGGAAGCTCAGAGAGATAGACGTTAATGCAAAACTACAAAGTGCAGTACAAAAGCAAGGTATTGTTATTATTATTATGACATCAATAGTTTAGCATTTAAATTACAGGGACAGTGTAGTAATTATCTGCATGTTTAAGTACCTATCTTGCATACATTTAGATTGGCCCTTAATTTCATATGTGTTTTCACCTGCAATGAGTCTCAGAATCATCTAACTTGATTATTTTATAGAAATTGAAACTAGGAAGGTAGATTCTAACCTTCTTTCCCTGCCCTAATGGCTTCTAAAAAAAATAAGAAAAATACATTAGGCCATGGGTTAATGAAGCCTCCTTCAACAACATTACTTTTCAAGGAATAAGATATATGTACGATATATACCCATACCACGAATACTCTAACGTGGCTCTTTCCTATAATCCTAGCTACTCAGAAAGCTGAGATCAGAAGGGTTTCATTTTAAGATTAACCTTGGCAAAGTTACTAAGAATTTATCTCATCAGCCAAATCAAACATGATGGTACAGGTCTGTATTCCAGTTACATGGGAAGAGAGTCCCAGCCTCAGAGTCTCCTAGGCAAAAATACAAGGTCCTGTATAAAATATAACTTAAACAAAAAGGACCGGGAACATGGTTCAAGTGGTAGAGTACCAGCTTAGCAAGTGTGACGCTCTTGAGTTTGTACTACCAAAAAAGAAAAAAAAGTTCAGAACATTGAAAGTTTGGGTATTAACTTTCAAACAGTATATTGTACGTCCTTGCCAGAGTTTCCTGTCAAAGCTTGTAAAAAAAGAGAAAGAAAAAGAAGGAAGGAGAAAGAAATGGAAGAGGGGAGGGAAAAGAGGAATAATACATGACTAGAGCAATACTTTATTCTCACTGACAGAAATGTTCTATGAGTCTACTCAACTAGAAATTCATCAGGAAATGTCAGCAAAGTTTTAAAAATCAAGAAATAACTATAAAGAGAAAGTTTCTGAGCCTCAACTAACTCTACAGCTAATCAAAGAGGGGGGAAGCCAGAAACGAATCATATTTAAAATTCTCTTAAAATCAATACTATCACCTTTAAACACCAAAGCTGATGTAATTATTCATAAGCACCTTTTGTTTTTCTGTCATTCAAATATGAACTTAATTAATGTAGGTAAAATTAGAAGACCTGAGGGGTCTATACAAAAATCATTATTTAATTCTCAAGTACTATATTTAAAAAATAAACTTTACTTTTGTATGCCAGTACAAGGGCTTGAATTTAGGGCCTAAGCATTGTTTCTTAGCTTTTTTTTTTTTTTTTTTTTTTTTTTTTTTTTTTTTTTTTGCTTATAGCTGATTTTCTACCACTTGAACGAACCACAGCTCCACTTCCAGCTTTTCAGTGGTTAACTGGAAAGAAGAGCCTCACTCACAGACTTTCCTGTCTGAGCTGATTTCCAGCTTTGATCCTCAGATCTCAGCCACCTGAGTAGCTAAGATTGCAGGTGTGAGCCATCAACACTTGGCTAAATTATACTTTAATAAAAATGAAAGTCTACTTGGAGTTTGCAATTTAGTACTGGAACAAACTTAAAGTGGCTCATCTAATTTATCCTGCTCAGCATAATCTTAAGTACATGCAGGATGGCTGCAAGCATATGAAAGTGAACTAGGAGATGGAAATATAAGTGAAGGAAAAAACATTGCAACCAACTGTCTCTAGCTTTTCTGTATGCAATGTTGGCTGATAAAGAAAATCAGGTTTCTGACATTAAAAAATTCTTTTTGGAAACTTTATAGAATAATGAGAAATTCTCATGGCACTCTTGTCATTTGAGATTTGCACAAATCCCATAAATTATTTGTTTTTAATTGAGATAATAAAATAATTTAAAAAATGTGACTGCCAACAAAGAAACAAAAATACTCAGTTTTCTGTAGACAAATGTCACTTTCTTGTACTGTAGAAACCATATGTAATGCATCAGTATTATTCAAAACCTGAGTACTTACAGGAAACAAACTTCAGCAAGTGATCATAAAGATATCACAGAAAGAAAGTAGAACTGTTAAAGCCATCTGGCCTCACCCTAAGTTGTGCAGGTGCACATGATCCCAGCAATAAAACCTTAAGATGTCACATTTCTCCTTTCCTTTTTTCATTTCTTTTCTTTTCTCCTCCTCGTCTTCCTCCTTCTTTTCCTCCTCTTCTTCGTCTTCCTCCCCCTCCTCTTCTTTTTCTCCTTCTCCTCCTCAGCCTCCTTCTTTCTGGTGCTGATACTAGCGCATGCACTCAATGCCTGGGCATTGTCCATTAGCTTTTCCTTCCTCAAGAAGAGCCATTATTCCACTTCTGGAAGTAAGAGTCTCATAGACTTTCTTTCTTGGGCTGGCTTTGAACTGCAATCCTTAGATCTCAGCCTTCTGAGTAGCTAGGCATGAGCCGCCAACACCTGGCTACACTTCTGTTTTTCAATCTAAATACTTCATGAATACTTTTAAACACACCTAGCAACTAAACAGTGGTCTCTCCTGATGTTTCTGCTTCCATCTGTACATAGAGAAGTATCAAAAGTAACACCTGCAGCCAAAGTTTATCCTCCCTATTGGAAACCAACTTCTGAGATTCCCAAGGATCTCAGGTAAACCTGTACAACTCCCCACAGCTATTTTTCTAAAACACAAAAATAGTCATAGCTCAATTAATTTGGGAGACATTTGCTAAGCTCAGTGTGATTCATGGATTTATCATATCTGGAATTAGGAAAACCTCTCTTTTCGCTTTCTATAGCAGAAGTTCATAAGGAATGTGAAAGCAATCATTTTGCTTATTTATAACTAGTTTTAGGGAAGTATCACCCTATTGTGGAGAAAGATCATAAGCAGCTTTCAACTATAATCCAATGTATAGTTCATTTGTTCCCATTTAGTTGTCACTTGTTTTTAAATGATCATTTTCATTTCAAAATGTAAATTATGTCACCCTTCGACCTTGAAGTTAAAAAAATATAGTAGGCAATCCTAAATCTCTAGCATCTGCTCCAAATCAGACAAAGATATTTAAAAAGATGAGAAGGAACGGAGGACTTGAAGCAGCTTGAGCCTACTGGTATTCCCACATTCTTTTCCTCTTGCCTGCAGGGGCCAGGCAAAGATCTTTCTGAGACTCAGCTAAATGTCCCTTTGAGAAACCACTCCTATGATAGATTTAATCTCTTTTATGATCTCTCACTGAAACCCCAAATCATAGCTGTTATAAAATATTGGAATGCTAGGAAATATTATGTTTCCCTTCCTGCTCAAGTCCTTTGTGGCCAAGTATTCCACTCTTCCTCCTCAACTATATCTAGAACTGCATGAAATCTGTATACAGCTTAGCAGTGGCTGTTTTCCACATTCTCCCCTAAATGGGAATCTCCACGGGGCACATGCTCACCTCAATTTCATTCAAGGCGGGGTTATTTACATTGGCTTTCTGGGGGTTGTTACTTCTGCACTACGCTCACCTTCTGAGCACCGAGCACCAAACCTTGAATGGACTAATTCACAGAATAAAATGCAATCCTGAAACCTATTTACTATAGAAATATAAAACTGATCCTGGACCTTGTAGGCCATGGGATGAGTAAGAAGCAGGTGTCTAAGAACAAAGACAGTCAGGCACCAGTGGCTCACTCCTGTAATCCTGGCTACTCCTACAAGAGGCTGAGATCTGAGGATCGCGGTTCAAAGCCAGCCGGGCAAGAAACTCTGTGAGACTCTTATCTCCAATAAACCACTCAGAAAACTGGAAGTGGTGCAGTGGCTCAAGTGATAGAGCACTCGCCGTGAGCTGAAGACAGCTGAGGGACAGTGCCCAGGCCCAGAGTTCAAGCCCCATGACCGACAAAAAAAAGAACAAAGTTTCTTCTGTTACATACTCTGTACAACATGACATCATTCATCAGAAGTGCCTAGAGAATGTTAAGAAATGTACACACTGGATTCCATCCCTTGGAGATTCTGATTCAAAGGCTCTGGGGTTCAGAAGATGATTTTGTCTTTTAGAAGCTCTTCAGGATGACTATATGGAACACAACACTGTTTCAAAAGCCACTGAGGTCTGGGGCAGAGCCAACCATAGTGGCTTACACCTGAAATCCCAATTACTTAGAACCTGAGGGCTGGGGTGAGAAAGAAGAATCATGGTTACCAGCTGGGATACATAAGTAGGAGGACTGCCGTCCAGGCCTGACCTTGGCTGAACTAAAGATAATGAAAAAAGGACTGGGAGTGGAACATAGTACAGTACATGCCTAGTAAACATGAAGCTCTTGGTTAGAAACCTAGTTCCACTAGAAGAAGGAAGAAGAGGAGAAGAAAAAGAATAGGAGGGGGGAGGACGAGGAAGAAGAGTTAACGAAGGAAGACCAGTAACTTTTTTTTGATCCAGTTAATAATGTACAATATTGAGTGAACGGATGCTGACTTAAATAAGAAACATGATCTCATCTGTGGATTTGCAAATGGTATGGTTCCTAATACACTTATTTGCATAACATATTATTTATCAGTTACTGATAACCAGAACTAATCAGATTACTAAACAGAAGCCTAGATTAGTCTAGAAGCAAGTTAGTGATCCAGATTCTTGGCATGGCCCAACACTGAAGCTGATAGTGAACATCTGACAGGTGTTGACAGGAAGCTAGTACAAGGTTGGGAGGGGGGGTCCTATAACCAAAGACAGTAAGCAACTATGGTGGAATTATCTAGTGACACAACGATTCAGTCCATTTGCTCTCCCTTGGGGTCCAGATTTATTTATTCTACTGCATCGTGTACTTTTTCCATCTCACTTCACCCTCAACACACTTAAAAGCCACTTGTATTTGGCTTCCTTTCTTTGTCATCTCCTTAACTTCCCAATTTTCTGTGAATAGATTCATTATCTACTAGGCTTCCAGGTCATGAGATGACTTATGCTTTACTATCTTCTGTGTACTTTCCACCTAGATTACCAATCCATTCTGTACCCAGATCAGCCTGAGGCACAGGACATGTCTCCTTCTTGCTCCTATAGTTGACACTCATCTCTCTGTTTTCAGAGTCACCCCTACAACCCATTCCCCACTCTCCATGGAGACATCTTCCTAAAACACCAGCCAGTACTGTTCAGTTCCTAGCTTAGGATTCTGTAGGACTGTTTGTCTGCCAAGAAGATCCAAAGCCACAGTGAGAGTAGTGGATCTCTGTATTTATTTCTCTCTTCCTGTCACACTGAATGACCAGTGTTCCTGAGCACTGTGCTACAGTGGACACTTCTCATACAATCATCTTCAATCCTGTTCTCCCAGAGAACCACCATATAACCAAATAAAGACTCAAATGTGTCACCCTGTATATTTGGGGGTTCTTCCTGTTCTCCTTTCCAGGTAGAATTAAAAGCAAAGATTCATCTCTGAAGACATCCTTTATCCCATGCAGAACCATACTGTGGCTTCTGTGACACTCTTCTGGATTTAGCATCTTTCATTTTCTCTTCTGCTCACTGAATTCCAGGCACTTAAGGACAAGTGCCAACTCTGATACAATCTTGCACCTCAAAATATGGGTAGAACAGTGTGAATTATTCACTATGACAAAAATAATGGCAAAACTGCAAACAAAAGTCTAAGAAGCAATGGGTACTGATATTTGTCCTTACAATCAAGGACAAACAATGCATGTAATTATTTGCAATAAATTGGGCTATCTGTACTGGTCCACAGCTAACAATGTAATTATGGGCATATTTAAGATTATGTAGATGAGCCGGGCACCAATGGCTCATGCCTGTAATCCTAGCTACTCAGGAGGCTGAGATCTGAGGATTGCAGTTCAAAGCCAGCCCAGGCAAGAAAGTCTGCAAGACTCTTATCTCCAATTCACCACCAGAAAACCGGAAGTGGCATTGTGACTCAAGTGGTAGAGTGCTAGCCTTGAGCTGAAGAGCTGAGGGACAACACCTAAGCCCAAAGTTCAAGCCCCACGACCCACAAAAAAAAAAAGAAGATTATGTAGATGTTATCTAACTCCCATCCCTGAAATTGCGATGCCAGCCTCTTGCTAATAACAAGTTGCAGATATTATCAAGATAGAAACTTGGACTCTTGGGTCTGTTCCTGAGAAGCCATCAGGATAGAATATAGCTTAGAGAAAAGATGGGTATTCTAGCCCCCATGATATATTTTACTACTTTCTAAAGCCAGCTGCTAAAATCACCAGGAATAAAAGTTATTCTACATGTAAGCAATTCACAGATGGCTACTCAATAGGGCCATACACTTGATACTGGATTTCAGTGTCTTAAAATGTCAAATGCAGTCCTTAGTTTCTTAAAGGATTTAGTGAACATGTCCCTGAACTGCTTTCTGCTCCCAAGTCCCCCTCCCAGCTAGCTGAGGGGACCCTAGACACCTGGATGGAAAATAGGATGTATATATGCAGGAGGCTTTACCCAATGACTGGAAAAGTAAAAATTGCCATCAAAATAGTTATTTGAATAAGTCTTAAAGCCTAGATTCTTGTCCAAGGTCAGCCTAACTGGCTTGGGTCCATAGACTTGATAGTAGATAACCTTGAGACATTGCCCAAAGGGTCAATGGCTGGAATTTTCTTAGAAAAGAAAACTTCTAAGAAGAAGAAAAAAGCATCAGAAAACACTGTGTCAAAAAGGAATTACTTGGGCTGGGAAGTGGTAGAGTACTTGTCTTGCATGCATGAGGCTCTGGGTTCGATTCCTCAGCACCACTTAAGCAGAAAATGCTGGAAGTGGCTCTGTGGCTCAAGTGGTAGAGCTCTAGCCTTGAGCTAAGGGATAGCGCCCAGGCCCAGAGTTCAGGCTCCACGACTGACAAAAAAAAAAAAAAAAGGCGGGGTGGGGGATTCCCTAGGAGAACTAAGATTCATACTTTATTCATACTTTATTCTGTAAGTGTTCATAGCTCAAGATCAAACCAATAAATTGGGTGACAGTGACTCACATCTGTAATCCTAGTACTAAAAACACTGAGCTCATAAGATTGTGACTTGAAGCTAGTCTAGACAGAAAAGTCCAGGAGACTCCATCTCCAAAAAAGATAACCAGTAAAAAGTTGGGCTGAGAGTATGGCTCAAGTGGTAGAATAGAACCAGCTGAGCAAACAAAGCTGAGCAAGTGCCAATAACAATAAACAGATTTAAGTTGTTCCTTTGCCATCATTTCAAATGCCTATAAATGACAGAGGAAAACAAAAGAGTTAATCCACTGCAGATCTGATGGACAAAACCATGTTTAGAGGGAGACAAATATGAGTATGTATTCTAAAACTTAGAATTTCTCTCATATACATATTACAAAAACTTAATTTTAATTATGGTTATTCCTGTAGTACTTTCTAAGTCAAATTAAATGCACACACACACACACACACACACACACACACACACACACACACATACACACACATATCACAAGGGCCACAATATTTCATAGGTGGCCCCTCTTTCATAGTCTAAGCATCCTGATATCATCTCTATTTCAGGATCTGTAGGTACAACCCCTTAAATACTCATATAACTATCAAATGCCCTGAATATCAGACTTGGTTTGTTACTCCTGTCAAAAAAGTCTTAGATACAAGCTGCCAGCTCTTGGGCTCAGAACAAAGAAAAAACAAAGAATATTTTCTTTCTAAACAAGGTGGAATCCTTCATCTCTTCTGACTACCTTTAAAAATATTTCAAAACATGTGAGTCTTGTCACGTGGATGAAGTTAAGTATACATACAGCACAATGGGTTTTTCTATTTCACTTCTTCAGACTTTGCAGTATGTTTTTTGAAAAGTTATGGATTATGAAACTGAATATACAAAGCCAGTAAGTAACTTTTCAGATTGTACTTGTGCGATCATCCAGTTTTGACTAGTTTATACTACATCCCAGTGCAGTATATGCATCCTCATTAAAATTAATATATATGTAATATAAGCTAAAACACTGGGCTGCTGACTGCCCTTTCACATTTGAACAATTAACTAATATTTAGTTAGTTGCTAAAGAATCACACATGCCTCTTTGTAAAAGCAATAGTAGAATCAATAGTAGCTAATATTCTAGGCTCAGACCTAGAATATTAGCTACTCAGGAGGCTGAACTCTGAGGATTGTGGTTCAAAGCCAACCAGAGCAGGAAAGTCCATGTGACGCTTATCTCCAATTAACCACCCAAAATCAAGAAGTAGAGATGTGGCTCAAGTGGCAGAGCTCCAGCCTTGAAGAAAAAGCTAAAGAATAGCACCCAGGTCCTGAGTTCAAGCCCCAGAATCCATACCAAAAAAAAAATTTTTTTTGAAGGCAATAGTAGAAATCATTAAGACCATCCCCTTTAATTCATGACTGGCACATTCTAAGTATTCAATGATTTCTGAAAAGACAATTCAGAAGTCTGAGGCCTTAGTTTGTCCAAGTTTACTCAGAGCTGGGCAGCCTCCTTGCTGCCCAGCCAGGCTTGGCCTTCCAAAGTCTGGTCCCTGTTTAGAGAAAAGATGGGGCTGGTTCTTTACTTTGGTCCCATTACAATTCCTAGTTTTGTTTCTCTCTCATTCAGCTCAGAACTTCTAGGTCAAGGTCAGAATGGCTTCAGAAGAGGGGCCAGGACAAGCTCCTCTCTCAAAATTCCTTGGTAGAATTTCCTTTTCTCTTCAGCAGGGTCTCTCCCAGGCAGCACCTTAAGTTTCTCTTGTGCTCAACATGATCAAGCAATCTACAGTCATAGTGAGATGCCCCCATAAAAGGCAGTCAGTATGACCACTGACTCTTGAGCAGGAGTGAAGACCGCTGAACAAACAAGCATCTCTTTTAAGCTTCGCACAAGCAGCATCCGACAGGCTCATTTCAATAAGCCTGTTACCTGCTTCCTTTCCTCCAGCCAGCATTTGACCTTAGTCGATCACACAAGCATGACCTGACTCTCCTGAAATACATTAGTGGAGTTTGCAGGCTGGGGAATTGGAATCTTGGTTCTGCTTCTTACTAACTGTACAAAACCTATTTCACTTTTCTGTGCCTTGGTTTCCCCATAGATAACAAGGACACCACCTCGTACCCTGAATGTTAAGATTAAGAAGAAACTTAGAGCAGTGTTCCTAAGTCTTTAGTTTTGAGCAGCATAAATACAGGTGATGCCAGATCTTGGAACAAAAAATAAAGAAAGCTTCATTAAAGCAAATGATTCTTGAACAAAACTAGGTTACTTAACAACCTTTTGCTAAAAAAACCTCCATCTCATATTTTTAATATATTGTCTCTTTAGATTTTTCACCTTTTTATGTTACTTTTGCAAAATGGCACTTGTTTGCCACTATCATTATCTTCAGGAGTGCTTGCTTTGAAGCCAGTATGCGATGAATAGGTAGAATAAGTAGTATTCACATATCTCTCAGAAACATTTGTGTGTGTGTGTGTGTGTGCATGGGAATGTGCCCATGCACGTGTGTGTGTGTGTGTGTGTGTGTGTGTGTGTGTGTGTGTATGCTGATACTAGAGCTGGAACTCAAGGCCTGCGCCATGTTTCTTAGCTTTATCTGCTCAAGGCTGGAGCTCTGCTACTTAAGCCACACTTTTACTTTCAAGTTTTTGGTGATTAACTGGAGGTAAGATTTACACAAACTCCTGCAGGAGCTGAGTTTGAACCTTGGGATCTTCAATCTTCAGATCTCAGCCTCCTGAGTAGACAGGATTACAGGTATAAACCACCAACACCCCCACTTACAAACCACTAATAGCATTGTTTGAAAGAGTAACATCAAAGAGGCAGGCATATTTCTGGAGAAAAGAGAAGCTCTTCGGGTTAAGTTAAAATAGGGAAAAGGTCCCTTTGCAGGGGCAGATGTCACCTGGTTATGAGGACTCTAGGGTCAGTTATATCAGGAGCCAGCTGTTTCTGAGCATCTAAAGAAGGGTTGGGGTGGGGGAGGGGAGCCCTTAAAGGCTAAATAAGCTAGCCAGGAAAACTGCAGGGATTCCTTTGGCAAAAAGAGGAAATTTTTGTCACTGATACCACAATGCCTGCGTTTGCCTCTCCCCTGTCCCAAAATGGTTTAAACTTCAGATCTTCCGAAAGAACCACTCCCCTCCACCAAGATACTATCTGGAGACTAGGAATCTTTATTTTATGCCAATGAATCTCAAACTTGGCTGCCCAATAAAGACCTTAATTTTTTTTAAAGCAATCCCATTGCTGGTTTTTCACCCCAGACCAATGGAGTAATGAAATTTAAATGCCTAGAAGTGGAAGCTAGCTCTCTCCCCCACTCCCTTCATTTTGGCTCCCCCCCCCACCCCCTTGCTGATTTCAGATTCTTTCAGTGAGCAGCAAAGTTTGAGAATTACACCGTTCTGGGCTCTTCTCCTCCAGCAAACGCGCTGAGCATCAAGCCCCAACTCTGATACAAATGACATCAACAGCAAGTGCGGACCTGACTCTTGTAACCTGAGCCTCTGGATTTTGAAATTGTGCAATTAAACCTTTTGAGGCATGTTTCTCATGTCAAGTGGGTTTATGGCCGGCCATCGCGAAGCCAGACTTGTTCGTGTTCCCATCTGCATAGTTGGCACACGAGACGCATGGACATCAATCCGTTTCTGCTTTAATTAACTTTAATATTTGGATTGGCTCCACATCAAACTCTTTTTTAAAAAAAGAAAAGAAAAGAAAGGGGAAAGAGCAGAAAGAAACGTTCAAAAGGGGAGGGGGAATCTCTGGATAATGAGGGGGAAAAGTTTACTGTTAGCTCATTCTGAAATACCGCGGTGGCTGGCGGACCACGGTGAAACCCGCGTCTGGGGAGCTCAGCTCAAGGATCCAGCCGCGGCCGTGCCACCATCCGCGCACCTCTGTCCAGGGTCCACTGGGAAACTGCAGATCGGAGGCCTTCTAGGGAGACTTCGAGCTCCGGCGAGAGACCTCCACCCAGGCTGGTGTGGAGCCTGGAGGATCAGGCCATGAAGGATCCTCTCTCCCAGGCCGAGGGGCGGGGGTAGGGGGTTCAGCCCCAGAGAGGCCGGAAGGATCACACCCCGCTCTCCTTTGCGCGGACGAGGAAACCAATCACATCACCAGCACCACCCCTTCCCGGGCGCCGCAGGTGGTGAGCGACCGAGACAAGTTCTCCCAGCTCCCCAGGTGGTTGCCAAGACCCGCGATGGGGGGGGGGGGGTGAGACTGGGGCTGCTTCAGGGTTTGAATCAATGTTCCTGCTTCAAGTGGGACCCCGGCGGTGCCAAGAGGTGCGCCTGCCCCAGGACATCCGGAGAGTGGGCAGATCCACGCGAGTCCTTCCTCGATCGCTCGGGCCACGGACTTGGGTGCGATGCGCCCACTTCTTGGCGAAACCCCTATCCTGCCTGCCAAGCCCCTCGGTTCGATTTCGCGGTGCGCACGTGCGGGAGAGATAGCGGCCACCCGGGTTTGCAGTAGCCCCGCACGTATTATCCCCCGGGCTCCCTCCCGGACGCCCACGGAGCACAGGAAGGCAGAGCAGTCAGGAAAAGAAAAGTTGGGAACTGCGGCGCACGGATGTCCCCGCGGCCGTCCCCACGCCGCGCTCGCAGCGCCCCCGAGCCCCGCGTCTCCCTTCCCCTGGCCGCGGAGGTTCTCCCAGTCCACACACCAAAAGTCCAGTTCCTCCCACGGTCCCCGCCAGAAGCGCAGCTGAGCCTCAAGGAAACAGGAAAGGCGGGGCGGGAGGCGCGGGACGCCCAGCCCGGTGCGCCGGGGCGCGCGGGGCGGGGCGGCTGCAGGATCGCGGGGCGCGATCGGGAGAGCGTGCAGGGGACCCGCGGGACACGCACTTACCCTTCTTCTCCTCCAGCGCCCAACTCGCCTGGACGTGAGCCGCCAGGAGCACCAGCAGCGCGGCGGCGCCGGCCGTCCCGAAGGGTCGCATCGCTGCCCTAGAGAAACCGGTTCCGCTCCCCTTCATTTAATCCGGGACCCGTCAGGCGACGGTGGGCTGTGGCTGTGACCGTGGCCGGCCGGCCTCGGAGGTGGCCGATCGTCCGATCGAGGAGGCGGCGGCGGCGGCGGCGGCGGCGGCGGCCCCGACTCTCTGCGGCCGCCCTGACCACAGTCGCGCACACGGTGCGGGAGGCGGAGGCTGCGCGGAGCTGCCCAGACGTCTAGCTTTGCGCCGGCTTAGGGCGTGGGGAGGCTGGGCGGGAGGAGGAGGGACCAGGCCTAGGAGGAGGGATCGGGGATCCCGAGGAGCAGAGGAGGAGCGGAAAGCGAGCTGGGAGGGAGAACTGGGAGGCAATGACCGAAAGCCCGGGGTGACCTGGAGGTGGTGATGGACAGACGGGGTTCCCCCCCCCCCCCGCCGCGCGCCCCGAGAGGCGACCGGTGTGCGGAGGGCAGCGCGCCACCGTCCTTGGAATCTAACTTGTGAGCGGGGCGTCCCAGGACGGTGAAGTCTTCAGCACCCCGTCCTTGTAGATTCTCAGTGCGCCCCAGTGGGCCAACATACTTCCAGCCAAAGCTGTGTCAAGGCTCCCTTCCCCCTTTCTCTTCTTTTAGTTTACTAGGCAAATTTGTACCAACTCCAGGACAAAACTGGCTGAGCCCCAGAGTCAAGCTTGGATAATGGCACAGATGAGGACACTGCCCTTCCATTCCCCCCGACCCTCAGCACTAGAACCCAGCAGAAGTCAGAGGTGCGCCTGATAGCTGACAAGACACATCCCAAACAGGACAGCCTGGCCTGGGTTGACCTGGGTTTCGGGTATCTGAAGTAGCATTCATTCAGAAGTCCCAGAATCTTCTAGATTCTATCATGTATTCTTCAAATTGTCCAAAATGAGAGCAATCCACCTCGGGCACAAAGAAGAGCAATCTTTAAATGTGTGCATGAATACCTGGGGAGAATTCCATATACCCTGCATTGCATTTATCAGGAACCACCCAGAAGCACAAAGGAGAGACAAATTATCTTGCAAAAGTGAAGTTCTTGGAATAAAGCTTGACACATTAGAACAGTGGAAAGACGGACCCTGAGCCAGCCATGCAAAATTCAAGTAGGAGAAATGCTGGGAGAGCTCATTAAAGATTTTTACTAGAATTAAACAAAATATATATAACCTGCCCCTGTACTTCTCATATAGGAGAAATGTCCCCTGGCCCTCCTTCCTTCACAAGATTGCCTGTTAATTCTCAAGCCTGGTTTGACTGTGGATTTCCTTGGGTTAGCAGAACTTACAAATCTAGAGTAGGTAACTCTAAGGCCAGACTTTTCTGTTGCTAGAGAAGATGAGCCTCCATCTTTTCATCCCATCCAGCACATAGCTTGTACCTGAGTCATGTACCTGGCATGCTGAACAATGGAGTTTTACCAGAGCATAAGCAGAGCACAGGGCTACCCACCTTCCAGAGAACCTGTAATGTCCATTGTGACTTGGAGTAAACAATTTGTCCCTTTGTTTTAATAACTAGGGCAACCTCTGACACCTTGACCTCATGCATTTTGTTCCCTGCACATATTCCAAGCAAGGACTACAAACAGTTTGTGGAGAAATAAAATACAAGGGCAAAAAAAGCAAACAAACACAAAACAACAGTGGGCCATGAAATGAAGACAGAAGTAATGGGCCTACACTGAAGTTCTTAAACAAGGAACACAAACTTCGAAAACCTCTAAACCATATTTTCTGCCAAGAAATATGACACAAGTCATAGTGAACATAAACTAAAACATAAATCAATTTAACTAACAACTGTTTTTTTTAAGTACATAATTTCTCCCATGAGTCCAAATGGTAATCTGTAGAAACTCCAGAATCCATGCTAGCTCTGTGCAGGAATGAGGTTTCATAGAGCTGCTGGTTGTAACATCCTTTGATATGATCTGATTCCCATGTGATCTCTAGAAATCTCAAGCTCTGTGAAAACAATAACTAGAGGAGTTAGTGGAAAGACACACAGCTCAATGCTAGGGTGGATTCCAAGGGAGGGGTTTGCTGAACAACCAACTGAGATAAGTCCAAAAATTTGTTTTCCTCTGACCCTTTAATATACAGAATTACCATATATCACTAAAAATCACAAAATAAATAATATAAAGAATATTCAGGACGATTTTGTACTCTTCAGTGGGTAACTGAGCTTCTTGGTAACTGTCTGTCTTAAATTGTCTGACTTGGATAGCAGAAGTGACTTTGCAAGCTGAGTGCTGGTGGCTCATGCCTATAATTCTAGCTACTCAGGAGGCTGAGATCTGAGGGTCATAGTTCCAAACCCGCCCAGAGAGAAAAGACACCTTGATACTCTCATCTCCAATTAGCCACCAAAAGGCAGGGAGTAGAGCTATAGCTCAAATGATAGACATCAGCCTTGAACAAAAAAGCCAAAAGACAGTGCCCAAGCACTGAGTTCAAGCCTTAGTATCAAACACACACACACACACACACACACACACACACACACACACACACACACACACACACACACACACACTTTCCCATGAAAGAATACAGGAGCCTTGTTCCACTAGGGCCCTGCATTGAGACTGCTTAGCACACAGTTGTCTGTGGAGAATATACTAGACAGCCTGAGCAAAGGCTAGGTGCTCTGTGCTGTCACTGGGGGAATGACCATAGCTACCCATTTTCTGTTCTAAGCACTGGTTGTACTGATATCTGACAACCTATGAGCTAACCAATATTTTTTGTTTGTCTTTTAATTTAGCAAAATGACAGCTTGGAGAGGCTAAATAAATTGGCAAACTCCCCAAAGCATACTTGTTGCATACTTGTTAGCATGAGATGCTTGCTGGCTTCAGACCCAATATAGGCAATATTCTTTATCCTTTTCAACATTTACCTCTTCAAAACCTGAGCCAAATATTGAGGTGAGGACCCCAAATTTTGTTTTATAGTATTTTGGAAAGACTCTTAAATAGAACCAACATTCTGCTTGACAAAAAAAAAAAAAGAAAACACACCAAAAAAACATGTGAATAAAGCCTCCATGTATGTTTTAGTAGTAAGCATATTCTAGACACTAGTATTTCCTACAACACATCCATTTTCATAAAAACTATTCATAGCTCTCTGATGCATAACTATTTTCTTAGAGGAAAGCTTTTTGAGTTTAGCCTTTCTTGGAAAAAAAACCACATGACACTGAATTTCCTAAACCCACAAGGTCTGTGTAAGGAGAAAAGAAATAGGCTATTTGTCTGAGTGAAGATATGAGGACTTCAGATATTTTAAGCTCCATCTTACATGAGAAGCATTTGACCACCTGTTTTTGTTTTGGTTTGTTTTTCCTGGCCTTCAAAGCAAAAACAAAATTGATGAGTTTACCTCATAATGGAAAGTGGTTTCTCAATCTTTGTGTGTGAGGTGGGGAGGGAGGGTGTTCTGGGGCTTGAACTCAGGGCCTGCACACTGTCCCTGAACTTTTATGCTTTAGGTAAATTAACTCTGTATCACATGAGTCACTGCTCCATTTCTGGTGGTTTTGGTGGTTAATTGGAGATTGTGTCTCATGGACTTTCCTGCCCCGGCTGGCTTTGAACCGTGATCCTCAGATCTCAGCTTTCTGAGTAGCTAGGATTACAGATGTGAACCACTGGTGCCTAGCAGGAATTACATTTTGGTGTGGTCATGCATTCATACAATGCATTTTGATTAAACTCATCCCCTCTATCACTCTCTTTCTCTCCTTCTTTCCCAACCAATTTCAACAGACTTCATTATCCTACTTTCAAACATGTACATAAAGTGTTTTGACTGTATTCTTGAAAAATACTTTTATGCAGGAGCAGTCAAGTACTTAGCGATACTGTGAATGAGTGCCTAAAATACATCCCCTCCAATTCTAAAATTCCAAAGATCATGCACTTCTAAAATAGATTTCCATTGAAAGTGGGTGTGCATAGCTGATTTTCTAAAGAGTCTAGTAATAATGTTACTTCTAAGAAGGATAGTGGAGCTTAGTATAAAAGGATAAAAGTTTTCACGTTTTCAAAGGACAAAATTGAAAACCTTTTATGCTTTTATATTTTTGGAATTTAGGTCTGCGAATATGCATGTCTATTTCTGTAAAACCAGGCTGGGTACCCTCTGATGGTCCCCTGCTGAGTTCCAGGACCTCTCCTACTAGCCAGTTTTCTTAGTTAGTGTTTTTTATCCTTCCCATTTGAGTCAAGTTCCTGGCATTTGAATCTGAGTTGAGGTCTCACCCATGGCTTGCAGAGTATTAAAGAAGCAGCTTCTGTCTCTGGGACAATATGGTGACAAGATACTGCTGAAATATCTTACCCTTTGTTATGAGGATGCTTCCGTGTCTCTAGAGTTGAGGCTTATAGGATACCTACAAAATCAGAGTCGACACTCCATTGTAACAGCAAATAGGACACTGACCAAAATGAAAAGTTGTCATCTTTCCTTATATCCAACAGTGATCCAACATGGCCCCCTAAATCAGAGACACCCAGAGTAGACATAGAGGAAAGCACAGCTCACAGGTCCAGAAACTTGTAGGAACCATTCCTGAGGGGAGCAATGCTTGGTTGGGGAAAATAAGAATGGAATGGGCCCACAGCTTGAGCCTCAAGATTTGACATTCTTCAGAGTTCTAAACATCAGGGAGACTGATGCCCTCTAGGGGAATGGATTCATCTTCCAAAAGACAGGAGAGTGTGTAAAGTAAACAGAGTAAGTTTATTTGAAGGTGAAAGGAAAACCACGAAAAAAGTAATGAGACTGCTCCATCAGGAGAGGGGCCCAAAGAGGAGTCCAATGGAGTCCTTGCAAGGGTGATTTCAATAGTACAGGAGCTACGCCCCTGTCTCCTCCCCTTGGCTTTGCTCTGATAGCTTGGAGTCTCGTATATGCAAAGCCCTGGGTATTTTCATTGGTTGCGTGGACACCCAGGGCATTACAGGAAAAAGAAGCCTTTGAGCTGGAACTCAAACATTATGCGAAGAAGCATTTGAGCAGGAGCCCCAGGCACTATGGGAATAAGAAACACCATAACGAATCACATGTTATCTGCCACTTTTACCTCTGCCACTTTTTATCCCTATCTAACAGTCCCCCTTTCTCTCTCAGGATGATGTGAGGATCATTCACATTCAGGAGCCATTACAAGATTCTCACAGTGAATATCGGAGGAAAATTTCACCATGCATGTGAGGGAGCAGTCAGCAGAGACCTAACCTCACCTACGGAATATTTTAAAATTACATCTAAAATACTTTAATATATATATATATATATATCATACACATATATACATAAAATGAAGAACACACATGAGCTAATAAAAATAGCTTAGTATACCTACAAAACTGTAAGAGTCTGAAAGAAACCAAAAACTAAATGATAGATATGTATATGGATGGATATATGTACAGAAATATCTATCTGTCTGTCTGTCTTTATCTCCAGAGGACATGGCCATAGGAATGCATATTCCAATGGTCAAATATAGTTTGTGTAGAAGACCTACTAGGGTTTCATCTCAGACTAACCTACTCAGGAAAAGGGAAATACATGCTTCTCTCTTCCCTGGCTGTCCTGTACTGTATGAGGGTGGGCAAGCCTGAGAAGCATGTATAAAATTTCCAGTCCAAGGACTCAGGATCCCTATAAACCTGAGACTTACTATAACAATGCCTTTTAGTTCCTCATATTGTACTATTACCTGACTAAAGGACACTTTTCCTTAGTCCCTCCAAAAAGAAATTGCATGACAAAAGACTTAAGTTGAAGATGCTGAGCAAGCATCAAAACTAAAGAGTCTAGAATGGCAGACAAAACCAGGGATGATTTTGTATGCTTGTGGTCCCAGTTGTGTGTGTGTGTGTGTGTGTGTGTGTATGTGTGTGTGTGTGTGTGTGTGTTGGGGGGAGAAGTAGAGGGGTGAAGGATGGGCATAAGAACAGTTTGAGACCAGGAATTCAGGGCAGGATGATGCAATGATCAAATAAGTAGGTGTTTGTTTTGTTTTCTTATTAGCTATAATTAATATATTAAATGCGTCACTTTTAATGAGACTTGTAAACAGCATGCAAGATTAAGTGGACTATAACTAAAAAACAGAAAAATCTAAGATTCAAAAATTAATGCTGCAGATAAATAAAATAGTTTTAAAAACCCTGTACAGGAAGTGAAAAATGTCTTGAATGGGTTCATTAGTGAACTGGATATAGCTAAGAAAGGAATTTTATGAACCTGATGATATTTCAATAGAAAATTCCAAAACTGAAAAATAAACTGAATAAAATAATAAACAATAAATTGAAAAAAGGATGAAAAAAGAGAACAGAGTTTAATCTTGAAAATCCATTAGACAGCTACATGTGGTATAAAATATACGTAATTGATATATGTAATTTTATACATGTGGTATAAAATATATGTAGTTGATATAGAAGAACAAAGAGAGAAAGAACAGAAATAATATTCAAAGTGAGGTTTTTCCCCCTGTATTAATATCAGACAGCAAGCTACAAGTTTAGGAAGATCAGAGAACACAGATACATAAATGTCCACCCTCCCCTAAAAAATGTGTTCATTCAAACTTCAGAAAATCAAAGACAACGTCTTCAATGAAGCTATGGGGAGGGGATGGCCTCTACCCAAGGTGGAGTTAGGAGACACCTGCAGAAAAGAGGAAAACCACTTCCAGATTCTCCTCAGAAACCACAAAAGCAAGAAGAGAATGGAGTGAAATATTCAACGTTGAGAGAAAACAAACCCTCACAAACATAGAATTATTTTTGAGGAGTGAAGGAGAAATCATTTACTCAAAAGACAAAAATGGAAAGATTTGTTGCCGGGAGACCTGATTTGCAAGAAATGTTAAATAAAGGAGGGTAAAAAAATCAGAGCCCGGCCGAGTGTGGTGGCTCACACCTGTAATCCTAGCTATTCAGGAGGCTGAGGATCGTGGTTTAAAGCCAGCTCCAGCAAGAAAGTCTATGAGACTCTTATCTTCAATTAACCACCCAGAAAAATGGAAGTGGTACTGTGGCTCAAAGTGGTAGAACACTAGCCTTGAGCTGAAGAGTTGAGGAACAGCACCCAGGCCCAGAGTTCAAGCCCCATAAGTGACAAAAAAAAAAAAACAACTAAGTAAAATTAAATTTTTTTAAAAAAATCAGAGCCTAAATAAAGAAAGGAAGATCATAAGAGAGTAAAGGATTGAGAGAAAATAAAAGCTTCAATTTTTCTATGAATCCACCTAATAACAGATTGTCTAAAAAGTAGTAATAGCGGGGCGCTGGTGGCTCACGCCTGTAATCCTAGCTACTCAGGAGGCTGAGATCTGAGGATCGCGGTTCAAAGCCAGCCTGGGCAAGAAAGACCGTGAGACTCCTATCTCCAATAAACCACCAGAAAACCGGAAGTGGTGCTGTAGCTCAAGTGGTAGAGCACTCTCCTTGAGCTGAAGAGCTGAGGGACAACGCCCAGGCCCAGAGTTCAAGCCCCACGACTGACAAAAAAATAAATAAATAAATAAAATAAAATAAAAAGTAGTAATAGCATAATTATATTCAACTAGACACATAAATAGAAATACATGCTTATGGGTAAGAAATAAGTGACAGCAGCAATATAATGACATAGAAAAGAACTGGGAATATTTTGATACTATTCTAAGGAACTAGTACTATCTGGAGGACAGTGCAATGTTGCTTCAAAGCAGATATGGATGCATGGCTAAAAGTATATTGCAAAAACTGGGGCAATCTATTTGAAAAAGTAAAGAAAACAACAGATATATGTAACCAAGAGAGAAAATAGAGCAATCAAATGCTCAACTGAACACAAACAGGGAGCTATTGTCTCAAGATGGATGGCTGTGAAAGATTGGTTGTTAGAGACAGACAGATAGATATAGCTAGACAGATAATAGTGATATTAATTAACAATAACCAAAAGATACAATTCCATTTTTGAATGTTTTTTTTTAGCATTTTTGAGATATTGTTAATTCCCCTTTACAGGGATCTTAGTAAGTTTCTCAATTTGTACAATACTTGCCCCTTAGTAAATATTTTTTTAACCAGTAAACATAATTTAGTGCAAGGTATTAGGAATTGTTTCCAGAAAACAATATTCCTAAAAACACAAGCCTGGAGGTCACCATTGTAATCTACAGATTCAGTTCAGAATACATATTTAATATTCATTTAATATTCTTTCAGTTGAGTTAATCGCAACACTTAAAACTTGGGAAGTTCCTCTTTAGTTATCATGCCTAATTGGGGCCCTGAATGTCCACAGTTAAATAATGTGTAAATAATGCCTGGTTAAATGCTTATGCTACACTATAGATGCTTTGCTTTTTTTTCTCTCCCAAACACATTCTTCGTTTTGTCCTGTATAAACTGCCATTAGTGCTTGTCACACAGTATAGTTATTGCTTGAAATAAAGTAAAAAAAGCACCTTGCATACATAGACACTAGGCAAAAGCTACTGCCCCAGTCCCTTTCTCATTTCCCTGGAGATTTTTTTTCCCAACATTTGTATATGCAATATAGCAGTAGAACACTGGCATGGAGTCTAGGCTCATTAGAATTATCCTTCAATTAGCCCTCATGGTTATATGAACAATGAAAACATAGAATTAGTCGTCATTATTGTTTTCTTTTGAAGGAAGAACCCTTCAGCCTCCCAATGGCAACAACTTAGAAATAACGATTCCCCCCTGAGATTTCTAATTATGAACTTTGAGGACCACACTGTTCCTTGCCTTCAAAAGCACTGTGATTTGTTACAGCAGCTGCAAGAGGGAAAAGGGGCAATGAACATCGAAATGTGAGCTGGCATCCGCAGTCCACATTCACGCCTTGTGCAGATGGAAAGCTAATAGAGACCTCGGGATGGTAGCGGGGAACTGGCACATCGGGCACCCGGCTGGAGGGCGCTTGCACAGTCAGTGCTTCTGTACAATAGCTCCCAGATTGCTTTTCTTCAGAGATGGCTTTGGATCGGGCTTCTCTTCATGTGGGGGTTGGGGGTGGGGGATGATGGTAGGGAGCCGGCTCTGATTCCACTCTGGAAATTCCACTGACACTGGCAGTTCAGAACCGGTGGATCTGTGCTTGTAGGAGGAGGGCCAAAGATGGGGATGTAATAGGGGAAAGATTGCTTAGTGCTCTGAGGGCTTTGCAAAGACTGGAGGGACCTAGCTGCCCCCAGGGAAGTCCGAAAGCCTCCTGCCTACAGCATTCTGTCTAGATCAAAAGTGGGTTTTCATTTTAGAGAGCTTTATCTGAGACTCTTGGCAGGAAAACAAATCCTGTATTTTAAGTATTTGTGCCTGGAGGATATGGGGCTGAGTCAGTTATTTCTGCTTTAGCCAGAGGCAATTGTGTGGTCTTTTTATTGTGATCTTGTTAGAGAAGACTGATTTGTTTGCAACTGTATTTGTGTGTGTGTGTATGTGTGTGTGTGTGTGTGTGCATGTGTGTTCTTGAGTATGTGTATTCTTGAGCATGTGTGCACTGATATTGGGGCTTAAATTCAGGGCCTCTCTAGGTTTTGCTTTTTTTCTGATGAGAGTTGGCACTTTACCACTTGAGCCTGGCTTCCATTTTTTTCTTCCTCCTTTTGTTTTTTTGTAGTTTGATGGTTAATTGAAGATAGCATTCTCATATTTGTTTGCCTGAACTTGCTCTGAATAGTGATCCTAAGATCTCAGCCTCCTTAGTAGCTAGGATTATAGGCACAAACCACTATCAACAGGTGAGAAAGTTTTTTTCTAACTTTACTGTTGTTGTTGTTGTTATTATTATTATTAGCTTGTCTTTTGATGTTTTTGGTTTTGGGATTGAAACTCGGGTATTACACTTGATAGGCAAGAGCTTTGCTACTGAGCTATTCCCAGGAACTACATTGTTTTAATAACTGAACTTCTCCCTTCTCCTCAGAGAAATTAGTTTTTCCATTTGGTTTTTAAAGTAAGTTAATTTTTTGGTACTGGTCCTCGGGCTTGAACTCAGGGCATGGGTTCTTATCCTGAGAATTTTTGCTCTACTAGTCGAGCCACAAACACACTTCCACTTTTTTGTGATGGATTGAAGATAAGAGTCTCACAAGACTTTTCTGTCAGAGCTGGCTTTGAACCATGATCCTCAGATCTCAGCCTCCTGAGGAGCTAGAATTACAGGTGTGAGCCACCATGTACCTAGTTTTTTTTTTTTTAATCATTCACTTTTAACTGACAAATGAGAAGCAGGACTTGTGAGGGAAGGCGGCATTTTCTCTGCTATATTGTGATGGACAAAGAAATGTTCATTTTCATACCCCACTTTTCTGAGAGCTGAGAATATTTTTCACAGATCTTCCACCTGTCACATAAAGGAGAGAGCGAGGAAGTCTCCTGGCCAGGGTGGGGCTTCACCCTCGTTGGGCATCAAGGTATGGACTGTGTAGGACAGCATTGGCTTGGGCTCCCGGGCCTGCTGGCAGGATTGTGTCCTTCTGTGTGTGGCACCTGAGCCAAGCATGGAGTTTGGCTCTGTCTCTTGTCCCATGGGTCTTTTTGTTTTATGTCTCCAGACTTAACAAAGGATCCTCCTAGTTATTTTTGTTTGGGCAGGAACATTCCAGCAGGGAGACCAAGGAATTTTGGTGGCTGCTTAGTCCCACCTCCACTTCCTTCAGCTACAGCTGCCCCCCACCCCACCCCTGCCCTCCTTTAGGCTGTCTGGGCCTCCCAAGTTTACTGAGGAAAAGCCATTCTTGGGCTTTCATGTGAGGAGACATCAATGCCTTTTCTGGATACCAATCAGAACTTACTATCTGAAAAGTATAAAGAGTAAGACCTGGTGCTTTGAATATGATGCTAAAAAGCTTCCAGAGAAATCCCCATGATAGCACAACACCATAAACTACCTGAACTGATCACGGTTCTTTGACTTGGCTTCTTTGACTTGTATGCATGAATACCCCTAAGCTACAACTGCAGAGAAGGGAATTTCTCTCCTGCTCCAAGCTTCTAATCTCCACCTCTTCCCACACTATGATCCCTCAGGGAAGCTGTTTTCTCAGGGATATAGGACCTTTGCTGGCCTTAGCAACTTACAGGAATCCAAATTTTAGATCAAGATTAAGATAGATACTGTGCTGTTAAAGAGTTTCCAGGACCAATCTCAGCCAGTGACTTTATCTCATACTACAGGGGGTGGGGTGGAGAAGCTAAAGTAGCTACTTCTGAAAAATGCAGATGTGAGACTTAATGGCAAAGGCCAGAAGTTTGTATCTCATTCAGAACCTTGATCCGCTGTGAGGACTAGAGGGGTCATCTTGGAACCTAGGATTCTCATTTAGGAAACTTGCCTGACCTGGAGAAAAAAGAATTATGAGTTAAAATGAGATTTTATCAGCAGAGCATCGAGCAGGCTCCAGCATCCCCACAGTACTTTATACAAAGAGATGACCAAGCCCTTCAGTTCTAGCAGCAGCCTGGATGTTTCTCTGGTCACCACCCAAAGAAACTGCAAGAAATCCTACTGGTTTGTCATCTCTCATACCAGCTCTAGGGTGTGGAACTTTAGAGAACAGACCTTTGCCTTGTCCCATACTTTGGAGTTAGAAAGAAGACTGAGTTGGAGTTGGTGTTCACCTCACCTCAAGTCAAGTGGTGGCTTTGCATACCTTCATGCCTACACCTATATGGGCTCCTTGTAGAGAGAGACTTGTGTTGGCTAGATGCTGATGTCTATTTTCCCAAATTGTCACCACAGGGTGACAACACCCATTCTAATGGGCAGAAGACAGCCAGTGACAGTCAGTAAATAAGGATATTGTGCAATAAGGACACAAAGAAGAATGCACTGGAAGTGTGTGGAGCCAGAGGGTCTCACTGAGAAGAGGGCACGAAAGAGGGGAAGTGCGTCAGAGAGGTGCATGGGAAGATGAGACATCTAGTTGTGCAAAAGTGAGTCCTGGATACTCAGCTGACACTGGGGAAGCCATGTGATTGAAGTAAGGTTGTGCAGAGGGGGCAGCGGGTAAGCTCAGAGCAACGATCCTGTTGGTGGGAGGGTCCTGCGTGTTCTTGACATGTCACTATGATGTTTTCAGTTTTTATTACCAAGAAGATTGAAAAAAACTGGAAGGTGGAGCAGACACATACGCAGTTTTCTTTTGAAATCCCACTTACAGCTCTGTGTGGAAGGACAGAAAAGCAGGTAAGGGGTTGTAACGAAATCCAGGTGACCCTTGGGGCTGGATTGCAGTGATGGAGGCTGTATGATGTGGATAGATCCTGAACTTACTTTGCTGGAGGAGTGGGCAAAAATTATTGATGAGGGGCTGGGAAGTTGGCTCAGTGATAGAGCGCTTGCCTTGCATGCCTGAGGCCCTGGGTTCGATTCCTCAGCACCACATAAGTAAAAAGAAAAAAGCCGGAAGTGGCGCTGTGGCTCAAGTGGTAGAGCACTGGCCTTGAGCTGAAGAGCTGAGGGACAGTGCTCAGGCCCAGAGTTCAGGCCCCACAACCGGACCAAAAAAAAAAAATTATTGATGAATTGAATTTGGGTCCTGAGAAAAAGACAAACCAAAACCAACCCTGAGGTTGTGTTTGATCTGGGATGGTGGTCTTCATTGAGATGCAAAGTAGAAGGAGGACGGGTTAGGGAGGAGGAAAATCCAAGTCTCAATGTGGACCAGGCTTGCTTGAGACAGATGTAGACTTCCAGGTAAAGTTGTTGAAAAATTATATAGGTACATAAGGGAAAATCTATGGGGTGGGGTGAGGTGGATCTTCAGGATAGAATGTAGAGGCCAGAAGTAGAGCTTAGTGTTAGGCCCTGAGGCTTTCTGCTGTGAGGAGACACAGATCATGAGGAAAAGCCCTGCCCAAGAAGCCAGAATCCTACCTTTTAATATGAAATCTTCACATTTAGCAAACATGCCATCCCCCTTATGAAAATCCAGGCCAGAGTCCAATATGATCTATAAGATCTAAAATATTTTCCACTTGACCCTTTGCAGAAAACGTCTGTGGCTTTGCCCTCAATGCACAAATGCACCACTTCTCTGATTGTGTTCACTGGCATAATCTTGCCCCCCCCACACTCATACTTCACTGTTTCTTTGTGTGTTGGCTCCACTTTTAGCTTGTGAAGTCAAGAGGGCTACAATCCATCAGCTATCAGACATGCTTCCTGGCTGCTCAGCCCAGGAAAGAGGAAAAGAAACCATCTCTTTCCTATTAGGTCCAAAGAGCTGCAATTAAAACTCTGTGCTAGTCAAGCTCTGTGCTAGTCACTCAAAGCCAGCCTAATTACTTGAGGCTCTGATAGATATAAGCAAAAGATAGGTAGCTAGGTAGGGAGGTAAGATTTATTGGAAGAAATGGCTTATATGATATAGAAACTGGGGAATCACACCAAAGGTTCTGTACAAGCCGAAAACCCAGAGATGCTAACAGCATGACTGAGTCTGAGGCTGAAGGATTCAGAACCGGGGCGGGGGCGGGGGGAGGATGGGGTTGGATTATGGTGCAAATCTGGGGCTGAAGGCCTGAGAATCTGGGGGACCACTGATATGAAACTGGAAGTCCGGAAATCAGAGACAGGAAAAGTGCTATGACATATTCATTGGTTTCTGTTTTTGTTCATCCACACTAATTCCATGTAGTCCATTGATAGTCACATTCTAATCTCTCTAGAAAACTACCTTAGGAGCATGCTCCCAAATCATTATTTGTTAGGATCTAAGCACTCCTTAATTCAGTGAATTTGACATCTAAAATCAGCTGTTTCCTATCAGGAGATGTCTTCTCTGACTATCCAGGTTTGGGTCTCTGCCTTGGAGGTGGGAGGGGGTTGGCCTTATCCCAATCACGTGGAGTAAGTAGGGGAACCATGCTGAACTGGTGAAGTTAGGTACTGTCATCAGAATCCAGATTAACTGGGGATGGTGTTCAGTCCTTGAATAAGTCTTTCTTATTGAGGAAGGAAAAGCTGGAGTCAGTAATACAAGGTGGTACTAGAGTTATATTATATAATATCTGTGATGAGTTAGTTGTTTTCCATTCTTTAAAAAACCTGGAACATACTCTGGGAAGACATTTTAGCCTATTTTTTTTTTTTTTTTGAATTCTGGTACTGGTGCTTGAACTCAGGGTCAGGGCACTGTCCCTGAGCTGTTTTTGCTCAAGCCTAGCACTCTATCACTTGAACTGCAGCTCTACTTCTGGCATTGTGTGTGTGTGTGTGTGTGTGTGTGTGTGTGTGTGTGTGTGTGTGTGTGTGTGTGTGTGTGTGTGTGTGATATTAATCTAAGAGTCCCGAGGACTTTCCTGCCTAGGGTGGCTTGGAATTTTGGTCCTCAGATTTGTGCCTCCTGAGTAGCTAGGATTACAGGCATGAATCACCAGCAGTCTCCCAATCCTTTTTTTAAAAAACAAAGGTTTATTGCAAATTTCCATCATAGAAATGACTTAAATTCTGAGCTGAAATTAGGAAATAACACAACTGATTCATAGTAATGATAAAAAATGTTTGGCAATAATTCAGCTATGTAAAGTCATAGAAAGAATTAAAGATGAAGTCAGACATTTATTGACTTATAAATGACACATAATCTCCATGAATAGCATTCACATCTCCTTCACTTTAAGTCTGAGCTATGATTAACACTAGCTGATGTTTACTAGTTATGGCTACGCCCCAGTTTCCTTGTTTCTTCAGGAATTCATCTTCCTTGCTTCCTTCCTTTCTCTCCTTTCCTCCTTCTTCCTACCCACCCTACCTCCCTTTTCCTTCCTTTTCTTTCTCTCCTCCTTTCATTTCTCTGCTTTCTTCCTTCTTTTTTCCTCTTGTCATCCTTTCCTCTCTCTTCCCTCCCATCCTTCCTCCCATTTTCTTCCTCTTCTTTCTCTTCGTTTCCTCCCTTTCTTCCCTCCCTCCTTTTATCTTGCCATCACTTCCACCCTACTTTTCCTCATTCTTTTCTCCCTCCTTTTCTTCTTCCATTCTTCCCTTCTTTATTTTCTTCCTTTCTCCCTCCCCTCTCTTCCCTCCCTCTCTTCCTTTTTTCCTCCCTCCCATTCTTCCCTCCTTTCCTCTTGTCCTCCAATCCTTTATTTGAGAAATACTCTTGAATCCTCTATGTGCAAACGACTACATTGGTTCCTGGGATTCAATAATGAACAATCCCCTGTTCTTCCAGAGATTGTAGTTCATTGAGAAGAAAATCATCAACCAATCTATATAGTATATTGTGATTTTCTGAATAGTATCTTGTGTGGATTTGATTATGTACACATTGGAAAACAAAAAGTACAGGAATCCACTGAATTGAATTCATTTGAGTTGAAATCTAAGAATTAACCAAGTGAGGGATAGTTTCCTGAGTAAGACTATGAAGGTAGGAGCTAGCACATGTTAAGTCCTCAAAGCTCTATGGAGTTTAATGTGTTCTACAAACTGAAGGGAGGTCATTCATTTCTCAAGCAAAGACATACAAACCTAGTATAGATTAAAATGAGCTTGGAAATCAATGCAGAATTCAGACGAAGCAGGAAAAAGTAGACCATGTTAAAAAATCTGACTTTGTATTTTATAATCATAAAAAGGATAGTATAATCAGAGTTGTGTTTCAAAAAGTTATCTCTAGTGGCAATTAAAGAATGAACTGGAAGGGTCCAAGATGGGTGGTGGAGAGATCAGTTAAGAGTAATTCGGGGAAAACATAAGGATAGTTTTTACAACTAGGATGGTGGAAACAGACACAGGCAGTCTAGAAAGATTCATAGTTTGAATAGGTTTATATATGAATTTTGAGGGAGAGGGCAATATTATTCCCACCTTGCTAAGTGGGTAGAAGGGATCATCCTTAGGTATTGGGATAACTGAAAAAAAATCAAAATTGAGATAAGTTGATATTTCAAATACTTAAATTCCAACTTCCTTGGACATATCCAACTTGCAATTATGGAGAAATTAAGTTTGCAGCTCTGAATTGTAGTGTAGGATGGAACATTTAAAGAAGAAATGGCATACTGGAAATTTGAATGCCAAGTTTCATGATTGTTACACAAGTTATCTAGCAATTGAGTCAAGTCCAATTACTTTTAGTTTGTTTTTCAGGTAGGGTTTCATACTTTTACCCAGACTGGCTTCAGACTATGATTGTTATACTTTTGCCTCCCCAGTAACTGGGATTACAGGCATGTACTACTATGCATGACCCAGGAAGTAAACATTTAAATACTTATCAATTGTTATTAATATTTCAAATATGTGGAAATACCAAGAGATAGATTAGAGAGGGGAGGAAACAAGAAGAGGGGAGAGAAATAAATAGGAGAGGAAAGGCAAGTAGAGGAGAGGGGAGTGGAGGAGAGGAGAGTTGAGAAGAGAAAACGAAGACAAAAACTCAAGATAAGGAAGAATCACTTTGGTCTTGGAAAACCCCTTGAAGTGGAGGAGGATGAGGTGGCAAATAAGACAGATGAAACAGACAGATAGGTAAGAGGAAAATTTGGAGAAAGTGTGGTCAGGGAAGACAAGGATAAACACTGATTCACAAAGGAGGAAATGGTCAGAAAATGAAACGCTACAGGGAAATAAAGTATGACAAAAACTTGTCATGCATTGGGTCTGGAGGTGTTGAAGTCATTAGTGGCCTTAAGTAAGAGTTGTTTGGGGAATGCTTGGGGTACAAGCTAGATTGCAGTGGGCTGGAGTGACTCAGATCCTGTATTCACAGGACTCTTGTCTTTTGCTTTGGTCTTTTTTATTATTCCAAGTCTGCCCTTTGAACCTGGTCTCCTTTCTTGAGTCTCAAAGACTTGACTCAACTCCACTTTCCAGCCCTTTTTCCATCCCAATTAATCTCTTTAGAAACCCAGTTCTTGTGTCTAGCCCATCCAAAATCCCAGACAACAAATGAGTCTGATTCCTTCAATGAAGATAATTGTAGCTTTTTCCCATCCAAGAATATAATATGGACCCCAGACTTGCCTCAGGCTTCACCACTAATTGTATAAGATTGGATAGTTGCTTAACTTCTGTTTCTTCATCTGTGAAGCAAGCACTAGTCATACCTATCTTGCCATGTTATTGTGATGATTAGTGTTCTTGATACTTGATTATTCTCAATAAATGTTGGTTCCCTTTCTCTGCCTTTCTTAGAAGAAAGCAAACTTCCTTTTAGCCATCATCTCCGGTGCATTCCCACGTTTAAAGTAATGTTTCTAATGTGACATGTTGTAATCAAAGAATGCAAATGTTCCCATGGTCGTGTTTCTTTATTCACTGAGCAGTTATTTCTCAAATACCTTCAATGTGACCATCAAAGAGCTAGGATTCAGGCAATCAATGATGTAGTGAAGGAGGAAGACACATATTAGAAAAGGAAAGCCACAAGTAACATGATTACAAATTTCACTAAGAAACAGAATAGGCTTGGGTTTAGCTAATTTTAGCTAAATTTCAAGTTTAGCTAACAAAGAAGGATTTTATGAAAAACTGATGTGTAAGTTGATTTTATGAAAAACTGATGTGTAAGTTGCCATGTAAAAATAAAGGCAGGAAGGAACCAAGGACATTTATATTAATGAATATCACACATTCATTGACAAGGTGAACAAACTATGAAGATCTTTTCAGAAGCTACTTACGTGTGATGGTTTGTTAACCCCTACACTGTATCTACATCTAGGTGTCTCTACATGTATTAACTTCCAGCGTTTTTGTTTTGTTTTGTTTTGTTTTTCTTTCACCATTTGCCAAGTGATAAGCACTTACTCTTTGTATTCCATTTGTGGGCTGACAAACCATACAGTCATCTGGCTAGAGTTACATAAGGATGAAAATGAAATTGGCTTTGGAAGAGGCCTCTCCCATGAGTGACAGACCCATGTCCTGAACTTTGTTCCAACTCAATTCATTTCCAAGGGACCAGTTTGGCTCCTGGGGTCTTGGCCAAGTTCGGGACAAATGATGTTCTAAGTTAAGTGACCTTTAGGTAAGTAAGACGTTGCTGTGTAAACCTAAGGATTACAACTTGTTACCTTTGCAAATGGGGTGGCCAGTTGAATCTATGTAAAGGCCTTGTGTACACAGGATTCACTGTAAATCTAGGAGGGCCCCGGGGCAAACACATACACTAGTTCCTTATCTGATTTGGTGGTTTTTCTGTCTCTCTAATGACTGCTGAGACATTTCCCACATGATGAGAATCACATACCACTCCTAACTCTAGTAAATACTCTGTCTTTGCTTTTCTTTGGATAGATAGTTTAGCTTAGGAGAACTGCTGGGGATAAAATGAAATAAGGTTGGAATAATGCCTATATGTCTCACCTACTAAGCCATATTTATGGCTGCTTAGTCAGAGTCATTGAAAAAACTCAGAGAATTTCCATTTATTTGAACTTAAGCTTGACTAGGCACATAGAAGAAGGAATGGAAGAAGAGTGTTTATATAGTAATGTCTCTGCACAATTTCAACTGAATTAACCTGCCCCTGCTGCCAAGAAAGCTTGATAGGGGGTGGAAAAAAAAAAGAGAAGAGAATGCTAAAACAGTTTTCTTTCCTTAAAGGGAATTGAGAATTCGTGTATTTTCTGACCCTTCCTTGCAATATTTACCATGCAGAAGAATGCTTTCTTTTACTTTTCTTTTCCTCTCCTTTTTCTTTCCCTTCCTTTTCTCTTCTCTTTTTACTTTTCTCTCTTTTGTGCAGTGCTAGGAAATGAACCTAGGAACTTGCACATGCTAGACTTGAGCCATGCTTGTAGACCTTTTGTTTGGGGGATAGTATCTCACCGACTTAGCCTAGGCATCCCTTGATCTTGAGATCCCCATGCCTCTGATTTCCTAGGATTACAGGTGTGTACCACCACACCAGATTTCAAAATAATTCTTCTTTATCTTTATGGATGTATCTTCTCCTTCTGATTACTTTCTGGGGAGACAGGAACAAATCATTGTTTTTATTTTTTTCTTTCGATGTTCTTCTTGAAGTACAAATACCTATAAGTACTGGAAGAAATGTAAGTTCAAACAACATTGAGATTCTATCTCACTCCAGCATGAATGGCAATTATAAAGAATATGGACAACAGCAAATACTGGCAATGATATTTGTGTGTGTGGTGGGGGGAGGCAGCATGAGGAACTCTTATGCATGGTTGGTAGGAATATCAATTCTTACAGCCACTATGGAAATCAGCATGGAGGGTAACCTAAAATTAAAAAAAAAGAGAACTGGGGCTGGGAAGGTGGCTCAGGGGTAGAGCGCTTGCCTTGCATGCCTGAGGCCCTGGGTTCGATTCCTCAGCACCACATAAGCAAAAAGAAAAAAGCCAGAAGTGGCGCTGTGGCTCAAGTGGTAAAGCGCTAGCCTTGAGCTGAAGAGCTGAGGGACAGCGCCCAGGCCCAGAGTTCAGACCCCACAACCAGACCCAAAACAAAAAAAAAAAGAGAACTACCATATGATTCTGCAGTACCACTCCTGGGCATACATCTGAAGGAATGTAAGTCAGCATACAATAGAGTTACCTGTACACCCATGTTTATAGCAGCAATATTCATAATAGGCAAACTATTGAAAGAGGTACAAATGAATAGATAATGGAAATGTGTATATGTATGCAACAGAGTATTACTAGTAATATTTGGCCATAACAAAGAATGAAATTATGCCATTTTTAGAATGAAACTGGAAATCCCTTAAATACAATAAGCCATACTAAGAAAGATAATTATTGCATGCTGTCTCTCAATCACAGAATCTAGACCTGAAAAACCATGAATGACAAATGTCAGCTGTTTTGTCAATGGGAACCAGCAGGAGGATGGGGCAA
Organism: Dipodomys merriami; assembly: GCF_024711535.1. Taxonomy (NCBI): domain Eukaryota; kingdom Metazoa; phylum Chordata; class Mammalia; order Rodentia; family Heteromyidae; genus Dipodomys; species Dipodomys merriami. The sequence goes on from NW_027206068.1 coordinate 879,497, forward strand.
AAAAGGAAAGCATGAAAATGAATGATTGAAGCACTGTATGCAAATATATGAAGGTAATAAAACCTGCTTAAATTGCTTTAAAAAATTAGAGACAAGAAAAAGTAATAGAGGAGTGTATTTGTCTCAAGTACATTATATATATATATATAGTATATATATATATATATATATATATATATACTATATATATATAGTATGAAGCTATGTAGGACTACAAGAATATGTTTCTCCTTAGTAAACAGAGTTCAGTCTAAAAGAAGGCTCAATAGTGCTATAGAAAGAGTGCATGTCTCTGACAGGAACTGCGTATGAATTCAAGATAGATAAAAGTAGAATATTTCAAACCAGTTTTTTAAGGATTCAGGTGGACCTGTTGCAACAATGAGAAGTACAAGTTGTCATGTCCAAAACGAGCTTTACAATGTTGGTGGGGGGGGGGAAGGGGGGAGAAGGATTGGGATTGGGGGGGAGGGGGGAGGCTGGGAAGGGATGTGAAGGGTAAACAAAGGAGGAGGCTGCAATGCTTGGTAAGAAATGTACGCATTATCCTGCCCATGTAATTGTAACTCCTCTGTACAGTATGTTCACAAATAAAATAAAATTAAATTAAAAAAAATTGAAAAAAAGTAGAATATTTCAATAATACTTCCAAATAGCTAATAATACTTTCCAAAAAGCTACTCCATCTGCAGAGAGCTCCAGAAAGTCTCCTTCACTGACAAATAAATTTATTTACAATTGAAGGTGTTTAGGAAAACCTCACAGAACAATCAACAGATCAAATGGCAGTGAGTAAACCTAAGACTCTATCATTGTGTTGCCTTAAACAAATCACATAATCTACTTTGTTCTTAATTCCCTGGTTGTAATTAAATAATTATTTTTTTGGTCAGTCTGTGGGCTTGAACTCAGGGCCTGGAAGTTGTCCCTGAGCTTTATTGTTCAAGTCTAGTGCTCTACCATTCGAACTACAGTTTCACGGTCAGCTTTTTTGGTGCCTAACTGAATATAAGACTTCTTATAGACATTCCTGCCAGCCTGGAAAGTTCTTGAGAATCAGCCTCCTGAGTTGCTAGGATTACAGGCCTGAGCCATCAGCACCCAGTGATTTACTCATTAAAAAAAATGAGATTTGGGGCTGGGAAGGTGGCTCAGTGGTAGAGCGCTTGCCTTGCATGCCTGAGGCCCTGGCACCACATAAGCAAAAAGAAAAAAAAAGCCGGAAGTGGCACTGTGGCCCAGGCCCAGAGTTCAGGCCCCACGACCGGACCCCCAAAAAAAAAAAGAGATTTAAAAAATGGATTTTTTTCAATAAATATTATTTTATATGATCACATAGGCATAGATATTGAGGCTTTGTGATACTCTCCTAAGAATAGCCTCCTTTGGTCTCACTGTGTGAATGTGTAGAAACCTGTGTAATTTATCATGTAATGAATTCCAAGAACTAGAAATAAGAAATTTTTTTTCTTTTGTTGCTATTTTTGTTTTCTCCACCCTTTGTCTTGTTTGTAAGTTTATCTGTTTTGGGGAGGGTAAAGGAAAGTACAGAAAGAATGGAACAAAGGGTGAACAAATCCAGCAGTGATACTGATTAGACATTATATTGAAAATGAACTATACAACTTGTGGGTGGGGACGGGAGGGAAAAACTTGGAAAGAGTGAGAAAAGGGCTCACACTAAAAAATATACTCATTACCTGGCTTATGTAACTGAACACACTCTGTACATAACCTTTACAATAACAATGAAAATATATATTAAAAATGGAGTTCTTCAACTTTGAAAATGCAGCTTGTGTAGATAATTAAAGCATTTCTAAAACCAAGCCAAAGTTACAGTGAATTTATGGAAGTTTCAAAAACAAATGGATGTTCTGTACCAGGCTACTGTAGTAAATACAGAAAGAAATAATTTTACTTCTTGCATAGGATGAGGTGGATTAGAGGCCGTTGCTAAATGAAAACATCCCCCAAATAGTTGTCATTTTTATTACCATTGTCAGGTCTGACACTGAAATATTTGCAGTATTTCATTTATAATTTTAAAATGACCCTCCCTCCGTCCCTTCCTCGCTTCCTTCTTTCCTTGCTTCCTTGCTTCCTTCCTTCTTCTCTGTCTCTCTCTCTGTGTTTGTGTCTCTGTCTCTCTCCTTTCTTCCTTCTTCCTTCCTTTCTTCCTTCTGGCTTGAACTCAGGGCCTTACTTTCTTGCTTAGCTTTTTAACTCAGGCTGGTACTGTTCTACTTTCCATACCTCCATATTTGACTTTTTGCTAGTTAATTGGAGATGTGTCTCAAGGATTTGTTTGCCCTAGCTGGCTTCAAACTGGGATCCTCAGATCTCAACTTCCTGACTAGCTTGGATTATTCACCATTAGTCACCAGATCCTGGTGGTCTCTTGTTTTCCTTCTTTTCTTTCCCCCCTCTCTCCCTCCCACTCTCCCGCTCTCCCTCCCTCCCTCCCTTCCTCCCTCCGTTCCTCCTCCTCCTCCTCCTTCTTCTTTTTCTCTCTCTTTCTTTCTTTGTTTCTTTCTTTGTTTCTTTCTTTGTTTCTTTCTTTGTTTCTTTCTTTGTTTCTCTCTCTCTCTCTCTCTCTCTCTCTCTCTCTCTCTCTCTCTCTCTCTCTCTCTCTCTCTCTCTCTCATTCCCTCCCTTATCCTCTTCTTTTCTTTGTTGTTGGTTATGGGGTGTGAACTGTGGGCTTGGGCGCTGTCTCTCAGCTCTTCAGCTCAAGGCTAGCACTCTACCACTTGAGCCACAGGACCACTTTTGCCATTTTCTGCTTATGTGGTGCTGAGGATCCTGAACCCAGGGCCTCATGCATACAAGGCAAGCACTCTACCACTGAGCCAGCTTCCCAGCCTTCTCTTTCTTTTTCTTTCATTTTTATTCTTTTTTTAATGTTTTTCTTTAGCAAATTACTTAATTAATCTATTTAATAGATTAACCACTACTGGTTTTCAAAGACTTTGTGTTTCAACAACCCAAGTGACTTATTCTTTAATTCGAACAGTCACAATAGCAAGACAGTTACCTGGTTACTTTATTGCATTTTAGAAGAGTATCACCTTTGTCTATAAACAACTGCATATTTAATTTTCATGCCCAAGCTTAATTTTAATAGAAAAAAACTATGAATAAAGCAGCTTTCAGTTTTGTGGAGTTTTTTTTTTTTTTGAAAGAAAAATACTCTTTATTTAGGAATCTCAGCAGTGGAAATGATTTGTTGGAATTTTGGCAGCTGGAATTACACATTTTAATTTCTTTATTGGGAGAAGAAATTAGAAAAAAAGGATTTTTTCCCCCCTAGCAGTGAAAGGTTCATCAAACCTTCATTTTGGTTTTAAGTTCCTCACTTTTAGTCATTTACGTTAGTTGACACTTTTCTCAATTCAGGTTTTTGTGATTCTATTTCTGGTTTTTACCTCTCTTCCAGCCTTTGCTTCTGCCAAAAGCTGATCAGATTTCATTGCGTGGTTTCCATTTCTTCCTGGAGCCCCACCCAAAGAGCTTCTGGCTCTCTGACTTTCTGGTGGGAAAATGTCTTTCTCTCTGTTTGAGGAGGAATACATCGAAAACAATCTCTATGTCCCCACAGGGATATGAGAGGTGATGTCTTTCTGGAAGGAGAGGGCCTTTGTTTTCTGAGCAGAGATGGCAGCCCAGCTGGAGTCCATTAGATGTATGTCTTCTTGATGGAGGCGCCTTGGTGTGAGCTGGCAGCAGGCTGCCTGTCAGCAGCTTCCGCCTGGGGGACTCTCAGTACACAGCCCTTGCTCAGTCACTAGTGTCACTTATTCTGACATTGGTGTTTCCCATTTGCTCCCAGGAACAAGGATCTCCAAAAATGCCCCTTATCTCAAATGCTCTAATAAGAAATTCTAGTGGGCTGGGAAGGTGGCTCAGTGGTAGAGTGCTTGCCTTGCATGCCTGAGGCCCTGGGTTCGATTCCTCAGCACCACATAAGCAAAAAGAAAAAAGCTGGAAGTGGCTCTGTGGCTCAAGTGGTAGAGCGCTAGCCTTGAGCTGAAGAGCTGAGGGACAGCGCCCAGGCCCAGAGTTCAGGCCCCATGACCGGACCCCCTCCCCTCCCCCCCCCCAAAATTCTAGTCATTTCTCTGATCTGGAACTTGATAGAATGCTGTAATTCTTGTTACTTGCTACATCGTGGATGTCAGTGTGCTGATCTCTTGAAGGTCATCTCTCAGCTCAATTCCTGAAAACCCTAATGATAGGAACTTTCCCCTGTTTTGTTTTTTTTTTGAAGATTGTGATTTGTATATTTATTGTTCACTCTCTCATGGATCATGGGATAACACTTTTGTGTCAGATACTGCTAGGTGATAGGGATTTCCAGAGAAATTTTCAAATTGATTGACTGCTTGAGGAACAGGCAACTTTGGATGATCCAAATTAAAAACCGTGCAATGCAAAAACAGTAAGAATGATTAGGTGATAGCAGAGATGTGTTTTGACAAACAGATGAAGCGAAGTTTAGTTTTGTCTCCACAGTTCTGTCTTCAAGGAGGAGATGATGGTCCATCTCTTTGGAAATGGGATTGGACAGCAAAATCAAGATTAGAAAGCACATAGGCAAAAGGCGTGGTGTGGCCAGCAAGACTGTTAATATTGCTTGAGGATGTTTTTTAGAAACAAGGAATTGCTGGGAATAAACCTCGTCTGAGAAGGGTGATGTGCTGGGCATTATAGATCCTTTGCTAAGGAATTTGTGTATATTCTATGGAAAAATGGCACTGCAAGAAAGAGAAATGTTTACTCTAACACTTAAAAATAACTCTACAAATGATTTTCTGGCAACATGGAGGGTTGGCAGGCAGTAGGAGATTCCTGGAGTAAGCATGCAGTGGCTGGTGGTATTCACAGGGTGAGGTGAGTTTCTCTCAGAGGAGCGGGGGATCTAGGAGAGACCCAGGTGGGTAGATGAGCAAGTGAAGTCTGTGTGGAGGACACCAGGGATATCTAAAATTTGCCTTCCACATGACATAGGGAGTTTTCTTGAGGCTATCTGAGACGAGAGCACCCTCTTAGAGCCCCAACTTCAATAAGAGCTTAAATAAGAATGAGTCGGGGAATGTAAGTAGCCATTAGAACTTGATTTTAAGTAAGATCTGCGAGTTATTAAACACTTGGGGAATGGCTGCATTTTGTTCTGAGGCTTAACAATGACCTAAATAATGTGTTTGTCACAAGTAGACTACTAATTTACTTAGGAGAGATATATTTATTTCCTACTGACAAAGTAAGTTAGACGGATTGAGTCATTCTTCCAAACCTATGGAGCAGTACATTCATTGCCTTGTCGCAGTGGAGAATCTCAGCACGTTGGCTTAATTTCTCATTCCACACCCCTACATGACAACTTGTTATTGAATTTCTACTGGGAGTTAGAAGTAACTTCACTGATGAGATTAAAATCTTGCTCCTTAATGAACACAGCACATGACTATAATAATATTTGTATATAAATATGGTTTGTAATAACCAGGATGATCTAGGCTTCTGTTTCTTCCTCACTTTGCTTTATTTGTTTTATAAAACCATAAAATAGTAATATAAAAGTACCCAAGTTTCCAAACCAAGACCAAAGGCATTTTTACACACACCCACACACTCCCTCCCGCCGCCCCGCCAGGATACACCACATGAGGTTTCAATAGGCATTCCCCAGCCATGTGGCACATATTCTGAGTGAAGTACTCCACAAACACCATCACAGCTGGTCATCAGAGTTGACATTTCTTTTATACGGTATATGGACAATTTTGCAATTATACATTGCTTGTGGATTATTAACGTGTGAAAGTGGTTTCAGATGCCATTTTTATTGTTATAAAACATGGCATTAGGTACTCACATGTAAAATGTGTTGTCCCAGAATCTTGTGAACTGGGAAACAAAACAGGCTTTGAGAACAAGTAGCTTATAAACCATGGTTATATAAACCATGCCAACATACCACTGGTAAGTCAGTGAAAATAGAAAAATAATGAAATTGGGCAAATCAATGGCATCAAACTGATAATATAGATAGAATATAATGATTTATTTATTTATTTGTTTATTTCATTTTTATTTTCTGTCGGTCGTGGGGCTTGAACTCTGGGCCTGGGCGCTTTCCCTATGCTCTTCAGCTCAACGCAAGCCCTCTACTGCTTGACCCACAGCACCACTTCTGGTTTTCTAGTGGTTTATGGGAGATAAGATTCTCACAGAGTTTCCTGCCTCGGCTTGCTTTGAGCTGTGATCCTCAGATCTCAGCCTCCTGAGTAGAGTAGCTAGGATTACAGGCGTGAGCCACCAGTGCCTGGCATATTTGTTTATTTACTTACTTATTGCCTGTCCTCAGGCTTGAACTCAGGACCTACATGCTGTTCTTGAGCTTTTTGCTCAAGGCTAGCACTCTATCACTTGAGCCACTTCCAGCCTTTTCTGAGTAAGATGAGAGTCTCATGGACTTTCTTTCCTGGCTGGCTTTGAATTGTGATCCTCAGATCTCAGCCTCCCAAGTAGCTAGGATTACAGGCGTGAGCCACCAACGCCCAGCTTGATTTATGATTCCCACTTCTCCCTCAGAACTTACATGCCCCACTGGGATTCACTACGCAACTAGCTGTTGCCTAGAGGCTGGTCAATTTCTTAAACTGCCCATTTCATTAGAACTGAAACATGGAGACAGGTGTGTCATCAGCTGTTGGTGGTTAATACTGAAAACCCACAATTTCTAATGGTGGGTGGTCCTTAGAGCAGCCAAACCCTCCAGGACTGTTTCCTGTTGGTTGCTGACATTGTGAATGATAACATTTCTTTGACCTCAACCCCCTACGGTACCCCCCTCACTTCTTTGTGCTCTGTGACAGATGATACAGGAGGAGAGCAAATGCCATTTTCAATTTCAAAGGTCTTCTTGAACACTAATAGAGATTAGTGTTCAAAACCTATGTTTGCCTAAGAAGATAGGAGATCAACTCTACTAACACATTTGTTTAGATTTTACAGAACTAGTTTCCTGAAACTGGAGGTGCTTATGCCAGAACTGAGTGACCATATGCCAGGAGAGCTAGGATTGGACTCAAGATGAGACCGATGAAAGTCCAGCTCAATGATTTTATGATGGGCAAGTAAGTTATTACGTAATTAAACCTTGTAAATCAATGGTGACATGTACAGTCAACTGTCCAAATATTAGACATAGATTTAGTGGAAGATATAGATGATGAACTCTTGCTAGTACTAGAGTGTTTTGTGTGTGTGTGTGTGTGTGTGTGTGTGTGTGTGTGTGTGTGTGTGTATGTGGTGACAGTCTAGCATTAAGATGTATGAATTATGTATTTAGAGAGTAAGATAAAAAGACAAATCCTAGCTACTCAGGAGGCTGAGATCTGAGGGTCATGGTTCAAAGCTAGCCTGGACAGGAAAGTTCATGAGACTCTTATCTCTAATTAACCATCAAAAAGCTGGAAGTAGAGCTGACTCAAGTGGTAGAGCACTAACCTTGAGTAAAAGAGCTCAGGGATAGTGCCCCAGCCCTGAGTTCAGGTCCCAGGATGGACATGAAAATAAACAAATGAATTAATACCCCCACTCCTTTAGGACTGGGAATATTTCCAACTCTGTATGAAAGTTAAACACCTGCAAGCTCTTTTAAATTTTATATATAAGGGTAAATACATATGTTACGAAAACCCTTCAGTATATTAGGCTTTAGTAATATGTACAAAGATGTACAAAGTAATATGTACAAGAATATATGTATGATACAAAGATACAAAGAAAGGGACTTTAAATGATGCAAATGGATTTTTGAAAAGTGTCTTATGTAAGGTGCTACTTACTGAACTTATTCTGTGTTAATATAAATTATCAACCCCTTGACCTCCAAGTGAACACTCTTCCATGGTTTTACACCTTTTACAAAACCATGTCAATAAGTTATCCAAACTAAGCAAAGTGAGGTTTATGCTGGAATATCTGACTTGCAACAGCTTTCACTGTCTTGTGGTTTTTCCAGCCAGAACTTGTAAAGTTAACAAGAAATGAATGGTCTAAACAAATAAGCTTACAAATGGTTCATCATTCTTGGACAGTCTTCTCAGACAATATTAACTTCTTCCTTCTCTTTGCTTCTGTAGACTGACCCAACTTTTAAATCTGTGTTTACTTGCTTGTCATCTACTGGCAAATGACCTCTTCAAGGTCAAAGACTGCTTTTTATTGGCAGTTAGTGTGTTTCTTTTTTACAGTCATTGTTTGTTTAGGAATTAAAATAGCACATGTCCATAATAAAAAAAATCAGATGATATATAAAAAAATATTAAAAAGACAAATTAAAAGTAACTGAAAATCTAATCAAGAAAGTAGTCAATTATGATTTTAGGTATTCCTAAATGTATATTATTTTCTAAATATATATTATTGTGTAGTTTCAGAATCAAAGATAGAAAAAATCATCTAAATAATTTTAGAAATATAAAATCTAATTATGCATATTATTTCAAAAGAAATTAAACATTTGATTTTGCTTCAACTTAAAATATCAAAGATTAAAAAACTTAAATGCATTTTTCTTCAAAACCAAATTACCTTTTTAAAGTTAAATCGAAGTTTCAAAAAACTCCTAAAAACAAAAAATTACTATTGGTTGACTGTTTCAATATTAAGTGTTATTCTATAACCTCCAAATTTTCTTATTCATAATATTATTGAATTTTTGTTAATTAATTTTGAGATCATTGTAGGTTTACATCTACAAAAGAAATGTGATAAACAATACAGAGAGAACTTCCACCCAGTTTTCTTCAAAGATAACATCTTGCATGCATACATTCTATACCACAAAATCAGACCAGGACATCAACATTGATGCAACCCATCAACCTCATTTGGATTTATGTAATGTTGCCTGTTTTCCCCCACTGAGCATAAAATCTGGTGAAATCTTTGCACCATGTTTCTGGAATTCATAACTTGTTCTTTTTTACTGTTCAGTGGTATTCTAAGAGGTGTGCCATTGTCTCTGTAACCAGTCTGCTGATAATGAATATTGAGTTATTTTCAGGTTTGAGCTATCGGTACTTCAGATAACCTTCAGCCATCTTCCACCATCTTCAGAGATACAGACATCAGACTTTTATTAAATAGAATTGGGCTCAGGCCATGAGGACGTATGCCTCCTTCCGAGTCATAGATAGTTTCAGGTAGTCTGATTGTCTACTGAGTTACATGGGACTTTATTATAGTCAGAATCATGACACTTGGTAGGTGTTCTGGCCCCTCCAAGATTTCCAGATACGAGTAAGGTAACTTCGAGAAAGAATGACACAGTAACATGAAGTTGCACCTTAGGACCAGCTCACGAAGCAGAGACACTATCCCAAGTATTGGGAGGGTTATTGGATTGCATTTAATATCTAGGCCATGATTTTACTGGTCTGGGTAGACAAGTTAAAGATCTACTGTTTTAGAACTGTAAGTTGACCTACTTTAGGCTGGTATAAGGCCTGTCATTAATCCTTAAGTGAGGGAAACACAAACACACACACACAGACATACACACAGACACACAGACACACACACACACACACAGACACACACACACACATACACACACACACACACACACCCCAGAAGCAAAACCATCACAGACACACACACACACACACACACACACACACACACACACACACACACACACACACACACACACACACACACACACACACACACACACACACACACACACACACACACACACACACCCCAGAAGCAAAACCATCTTGTGACGTTTTAGGAGCCTGATGGGAACATAGGCTGGTTACTTGTAAGTTGGGTAGCTTAATTACAGCACTTTCTTCCAGAGACCCTGTGATCATATTCTCCAATTTAGTTTCTCTTTGCAGTGTCCCTCATATCTAACTGCTGCTACCTTTTATGATCATGAAGGGTTTATGTACTTTCAAGTACAGGTTTTCAGTGGACATAACATGTGCTTTCATTTTTCTAGAACAAACACCTGAGTGTGTACTTGCTGGGTTCACTGGTAAGCATATGTTAAGTTTTATAAGGGCTGTTCCATTTTATTTTCCCATTGACAGTGTATGAATAATTCCATTGCTGTGTATTCTTGCAAGATTTGGTATTAACACACATTATTTTAAAATGTCCGTGGAAGTAACCTTTATATTTTTTCCTGTGTCACTCATGGCTATTTCCCTCCATAGTTATATACCTAAATGGATTGTATTTGGTTTGGTGAAGGAATTTTATTGAGTATTTTTGTTCTTTGTTTTTGGTTTTGTTTTTTTGGTTTTTTTTTTCCAGTAGTGGGACTGAAATCAGGGCCTTGTGTTCTTACTTGACTTTTTTTTTTTTTTTTTGCTCAAGGCTAATGCTCTACTCCTTGAGTCACACCTCTACTTCTTTTTTGGGGGAAGTGGGTCCGGTCGTGGGGCCTGAACTCTGGGTCTGGGCACTGTCCCTCAGCTCTTCAGCTCAAGGCTAGCGCTCTACTACTTGAGCCACAGCGCCACTTCTGGCTTTTTTCTTCTTCACACCTCTACTTCTGACTTTTTGCTAGTTAATTGGAAATAAGGGTTTTGTGGACTTTTCTGCGTGGGCTGGCTTTGAATCATTATTCTGAGTAGTTCAGATTACAGGTGTGAGCCACCAACAATTGGCTGTTGTGTAGCTTTCTGTGTAAATATTATATTGGTGCCATAGTCTTTCTATTCTCATGTGACCAAGAGTATGTGTGGCCTTTCTTTTTCATTTTCCTTTTCTTTTTCTGTGTGGTCCTGGTGCTTGTACTCTGGGCTTAGGCACTATCCCTGAGCTTTTTCTTTGCTCAAGGCCTAACATTCTACCATGTAAACCACAGCTTTATCTTGGACTGCTGTTTCTTGTTCTAAGGGAAGCAAACTGCCATCTTGTAAACTGCCTTGTACAGAGAAACATGAGTCCAAGAAAAAATAACTCCCACTGTGAAAATAAATGATGACTGACAAAATGAGAATAAGCAAAAGCTATATATTTGGAGTTTCAGCAAGAAAGTCAGCCACACCACTTGCACTTTGACAAACTCTAAGTCTGACAGAGGAATGAGAACCCTGTATAGTGGAAAAAAGCACATCATTGAGTTATGCTCTGATTGGAGGGTCATGGCACAGGAAAGCTGTCCATAACTGTAAGAAGATGTGGTTAGAGATCCACACTAACTTTCTTTTATTGGTCTTGAGTTAGAAGTGCAGACAAAATTAAAGAAACTGTCAGTTATTAGTCAAGTCCTGGTCCTTTGGGCTTGATTGATCCAAGTAGCTATTTTTGATTTCCTGGATTATTGCACACATCTGACTAGCTTCCTGAGTTGATAATTGCACATAATGGATTGGTTTTCCAGGCAAGTTGTGGTAGTTTGTGGTTAAGAGTTCCATTTCTAATCATGATATGTGGCCATTGTTGTTTGTATATTCAGTTTTTTAGGCTCTACTTTTGGTTAATCTCTTCTTTATAGAAGGTGGAATAATTCAAGGAAACTAGAAATCCAGATTGTTGCTTCCTGGAAATTGTCTCACCATAGTTGTCATCAATTTATGAGGATCTTCTTCCTATTGTATCTTCTTGTGAACCATCTGATGAGAGAATGGCTATATAACCGTAAATCTCTGGAGGAAATTCAGCTACCATCATGACTACGGTGATAAAAATAAGCTATACTGGGCACTAGTGGCTCACACCATTAATCCTAGCTAGTCAGGAGGCCAAGATCTGAGGATCATGGTATGAAGCCCGGCTAGTCGGGAAAGCCTGTGAGGTTCTCATCTCTAATTAACTACCAAAAAAGCTGGAAATAGAGCTGTGACTCAAGTGGTAGAGAGCTAGCCTTGACTACAAAAGTCCAGAGACAGAACTTAGGCCCTGAGTTCAAGCCCCAGGATAGGTGTACACACACACACACACACACACACACACACACACACACACACACACACACACACACACACACACACACAAGAAATAAAATTAGTCCTTAGTAGTAATCCTTATAAGGTGTTTCAAAATCAGGAACTCTTAATTGCCCAACCCAGGCCAAGAAAATGAACTGCATAGGACCTGGGGATTAATCTTAGTGAATTTTGTCTTAAGGTGATGTATCACCATCCATTTTGTTTGTTGACTCAAGAATAGCCATACTAGCCATGGTACAGATACCATCATGACTATTCAAGGAAAGAAAGTCTACAGATCTAGAACAATAAGTGTGTCTGTCACTACTGAGGACAATGAACTAAGACTAACCTCTGTCTAGGGAAGAGGTGGTGTCATTATTAACTTCTACTCAAGTGAGTGATAGGTTTCTTTCTGTCCTTTCTATTTGTATGGTTCCCACTGATATAGACACTGCTTGAATTGTTTACATAAACAAAGAGTTAGAAATTCCTCCAGTTTGTATGCCTAACATAATCATCAGCACACTCATTTTGGAACTCAGTTCTGAGTCCAAATTTCCAATGTTAGTGATTTGTAGATTAGAGTTTCTGTATAAAGACAGGTCTCAAAATACACCAGCTCCTCTGTGTACAAGTTATTAATTGGTGCCAAAGAAGACTAGCCATCCAGACCACACAGAAAGAAAGTAGGAGCACATTTTTTTTTTCTTTTGGTTAGTTATAGGTCTTGAACTCTGGGCCTGGGCACTGTCCCTGAGCTCTTCAGCTCAAGGCTAGCACTCTACCATTTGAGCCACAGTATCACTTCCGGTTTTCTGATGGTTAATTGGAGATAAGAGTCTTATGGGCATTCCTGCCTGGGCTGGCTTTGAACTGTGATCCTCAGATCTCAGCCTCCTGAGTAGCTAGAATTACAGGTGTGAGCCATTGGTGTCTGGCAGGGGCACATTTTAGACACAAAGAAATTGTACATGGCATAAGATTAGCATCAAAGCCTTTCTGTAGGAGTCATTTTCAGGTAGCATGTGGCCCATTGTCCTACAACACTTGTTGAATTCGAATATAGAACTCACTAGGGTCTGAAAGATAGTGTAATAATTAGTTCATTTTTCAGGAGAGAGAGACATTAGCAAAGTTATAACTTTCCATGTAGGTGAGTGGAAACCCCCTTAGTCTATGGACTTGATGTATGGGATTTCCCAGTGGTTTTTTTTTTTTTTATCTTAATAATGTACAGCATGTCCAGAGGTCAGTAAGATTGAGCACAGTGTGGTAAATCCTGGGAATAACATAAAAAATGAAATATGATAAGTAGATTATGACACAATAATAAGGGAAGAAAAGAGTAAATGAGTCATTATTGGTGAATGGCAATAGAAGGTTTATAAAACGCAGAAAGAAAAAGTAGGCAGGTTATAAAAGACAATTAGTCAGGGCTCTTGGTTCAATGTCTTAAACATTAGCATTTCACTATCCTTCATATTGTACTTGTTCTGAAAGTCCAGAACAAGGTATAGAACAGTAGATTGGCTGCTTGCTATTACAGAAAAGCTACTTCTGCTGGATTTCTGGCAGTCTTGAGTTAGCGTCTCCTATTGAAAGGACTACACTACTTAAGTGTGATCTGAATTTCTTTCTTATTTGAACTTAAGAATTGACTCCTGACAGCTTCTCTGCTGTATTTATTGATAGAGTCCCTTTCAACAAGATTAATAACAGTCTTTTTCTCATAGGTGAGATTGAACAGTTGAAGGCCATGAAGAAGGGAGTTGTTATGGAAATATTTGTTGATGACAGGGCCTAGGATAGTGCTTGAGTCCTTTGTGATACCTTGCCATGTCTTCATGCAACACGGTCCAATGCTGAGTGTGAGAATGAATGCCTTCTAGATAGTCAAAAGTGTCCTCAACAGAGTGGACTGATGGTCATAATTGAAAATGGTGTTAGCGTTGATCAGAAAAATCTATATTTTCTTAAAGTTTTGATTATTTTAATTTATGTTTGCTCTTGGTCTTTTAAAGTTTTGTAAAAGAATGTAGGTATAAGGCCAGTGACATTTATTTCTTTATTTAAGTAACAGTAGCACTTTAGAGACTCTCAAATAGTGGCTTCCGTAGAGCAGGTTTCTTAGTCATTGCTCTAAAAGTCAAAAGGCTCCTGGTTGGGAATACCAAAATGAATAGCTTTATAGAGATTTGATGGGCTGTAACTTTTCAGCAGAGAAATGTCTCAATCCACCCTGAAAATAAACATTCAATACCAAAAAACATATTCACATCCCATGGAGAGTGGCAACTGAATAAAATCCATCTGAAGGTATTCCAAGGACTCTCGCCACGCCCATGTTCAATTTTTCCAAGATGATGTTGACAGAGGACCAGTGACCTGAAAATGACCTCAGCTGTGTTTTTGAAGTTTGCCCATTAGGGAGTAAATCAACATGATTGCTGATTTAAGGCACTAACCAATTTGTCTCTTCCATGATGAGTAGCTTCATGGAGAGACTTAGGTAATACCTCTTGAAATCATCGGATGTCACCAAGCAGCCTGTCTTAAGAGCACCAGAGGTTATCAAATGGAGGACACAACCACATTTTTTTCCATTTTTCCTTTTGGAAGGTATTGAAGTATTGATATTTTATAATTGCCTCTTAGAATCCTTCCAGAGATTGGTCCCTGATGTTTAGACAGAATCATACCTTCAGTTAAAAAAGGCCTATTGCATAGTGATCTGCCAGATCACTAGTTCTTCAGTGTGTGTGTGTGTGTGTGTGTGTGTGTGTGTGTGTGTGTGTGTGTGTATCTGTCTGTTGGTCTGTCTGAGACCTTAAACTCAGGGCTTAGGTCCCTGTGCTTTTGTGTTCAAGGCTAGCACTCTACCACTTGAGGTACAGCTCCACTTGTAGCTTTTTGGTGGTTAATTGGAGATCAGAGTGAACTTTCCTATCTGGACTAGCTTCAAACTGTGATCCTCAGATCTCAGCCTCCTGAGTAGCTAGGATTGCAGGTATAAGCCACTGATATTCAGTTCTTTTTTTTAAACATAGATCTCAACTGTGATATTAGTTCCCTCTGTAGAAAGTATAAATCCACCTGAAATTTCCTTAGTATCCTGTCCATAGCCAACTGAGATTCCAGTAGAGTGGGATTCTAGCTTCCATTGTACCTAACATTCTGTTAAATCTGGAAATCTCAACTGGGCACTGGTTCATGCCTATAATCCTAGCTATTCAGGAGACTGAGATCTGAGGATCACAGTTCAAAGACAGCCTGGGCAGGAAAGTCCGTGAGACTCTAATCTCCAATAAACCATTAAAAAAACAGAAGTGGTGCTGTGGCTCAATTGGTAGAGCGCTAGCCTTGAGCTGAAGAGCTTAGGCCCAGAGTTCAAGCCCAGTGACCAACTAACAACAACAACAAAACTTTGAAACTCTCCATTGAAAAGAGATATAAAAATTCAAAAGGAAAGATAAAATTTTGCTAGTTCTTTATATGGGATATGATCTCTGTAAAGATGGTAAACATTGTTTTCCAATAGTTATGAGACAATCTATACTTTTTGGTTGCTAATCTAAATGGAGTAAGATGGAATCTTAGTTTAATTTTGATTCTCATTTCCTTTATGCTAATGATGTTAAAAATTTCTATAGCGCTGGGTGCTAGTGGCCCATGCCTGTAATCCTAGCTACTCGGGAGGCTGAGATCTGAGGATCACGGTTCAAAGTCAGCCCGGTCAGGAAAGTTCGTGAGACTCTTATCTCCAACAAACCACTAGAAAACCGGAAGTGGTGCTGTGGCACAAGTGGCAGAGCTCTTGCCTTGAGCTGAAAAGCACAGGGACAGGACCCAAGACCAGAGTTCAAGCCCCACGACCGACCAAAAAAATAATTCTATAGGTACTTAAATTTATATTTCTTCTTCTGATGACTGTTCAATTCATCTGTCTACCTACTAACTCTTGCCATTTTATTTTTATTCTGGATATTACTTTTTAAACATATTAAATAGCTATTGAAGATTTACCAACTCAGATAGATTGCATATTCTGATGATTTGAGGAACATGAATAATTAAGCTTTTCAAAATTTTAATTTTATAATTTATTTGACTGCTTTTCATATATGTGGTATATCTTCCAATGTTGGCCTTTTTGCTTCCCTTTTCTTTTCTTTCTTTCATTTTGTCAGAGCTGGGAATGAAGCTCAAGTCTTTATGACATAGCCATATCCTAAGCCCAATTCCTTGTGTTTTTATGTAGTATATAGAATTTGTATTATAATTTTGCTGTGATAATAACATATTTTTCACATCATAATTTTTAATGTTTTTCCTGAAGTTCTCTCAGGAAACTCTTACTATTGGTATTATATTATTTTATCTTGTAGTTAAATTTATACTTATAATCTTTTAAGATATAATGTAATGAAATGACATGTAAATTAGTATCAGGAAAAAAGCATACTTATGAAATAAACATCAGTGTACCTTTTGTCATTGACTTTAGAAATGGAAACTTGGCATACTTTCTGAATACTTATATAACTGTTCTGAGATTTCTTGTTAATACCCTCAGGTAAAGATTATCTTGCATTATTTTATGTTGTTTTTGTGCATTACAAATGTATATATTGTTTTGTTTAGTGATTTTATACAAATTTATAATGTAGCTACATATTTTTGCCTATCTTTATTTTTCTTTCTTTTTGCTTATGTGGTGCTGGGGAATCGAACCCAGGGCCTCATGCATGCAAGACAAGCGCTCTACCACTGAGCCACCTTCCCAGCCCCCCTATCTTTATTTCTATATATTTATGTGTGTTATATTGGGCATATTGGTATGCTGTAGGTACTCTAGGGAAATACATATGCACATATACATCTTCCAGGTGTGTATATCTCATGTGGAAATATTTACCTATCTGTACTAATGAATATATAGTTTATGCATGCTTAATGTCAGGGATCTATTCTGTGGGATGTGTTAGGTGATTCTGTTATTGTTTGAATACTTAGATAAATCCAGATAATACTGGTCAATCACTGGACTTGATCTTTCAATGTAATCAGAGACATAGTAAGTAACAAATGTAAGTGGTTCTTGCTAGTTTACTGCAACAATAAAATTGTGTGTGTGTGTGTGTGTGTGTGTGTGTGTGTGTGTGTGTGTGTGTGTGTGTGTGTGTGTGTGTTGTGTGTGTGCTGATCCTCAGGCTTGAACTCAGGGCCTGGGTGCTGACTATGAGCTTCTTTTGCTCATGGTCAGTGTTCTACCACTTGAGCCACAGTGTGACTTCCAGCTTTTAGGATAGTTTACTGGAGATAAGAAATTTTATAGACTATCTTGTTCTACTGACATTGAACTGTGATCCTAGACCTCAGCCTCCTGAGTACCTAGGGTTATAGGTGTGACTCACTGGCACTCAGATTACAATACATTTTTTAAATAAGTAGAAATATGAAAGAATAGCACAGTATTTATGCTATTAAGTGACTAATATTAGGTGCTGTACATTATTGTAAGGGATATGCTTTTTTATGACTAGAATTCAGTAGATTTGTTTATTCTATCACCACAAATACATGAGCCATATATCAAGCTATGATATTACACTGGCTATGATGTCTCTAAGTGATAGGATTGTTTCAGTTCTATTCTTAACTTATATGGGACCATTGTTGTATAGGAAGTCTGTTGCTATACAAAGTCTTATGTGTTGCATATATGTTTGTAATAGTACAAATATATGTATGTATAAGATACATATAGATGGATATATCTCTATGTATATATATGCTTCATGTAAATGTTATGTGTGTTGTTTGAATTATTTTTGAAAATTGGTTTTTTTATCTTCAATCGTGTATTTCTGAGTCATTAGTGTGCCTATATGAGGTATTTTTATACCTTGTACATTCATTTTCATTGATGCATAATATTGCATTAAGCATATATACAGATGCACATTTAATCATTTTTCTGTCTAAAGAGTTTACTGTACTATACCAACTAGCTTGTATGTCTCCTGGGAAATTAAAAAGATTGAATGGTCAAATTATAGGGTATGTGAATGTTCAAGTTTATTAAATAATATTTTCTTCCAAAATGCATACACCAATTTTCACATCTATTACAAAAATTTTACCACTTGCTGCTTGACATTCTGTCCAACAGATGATATATATTACGCTTTACAATTTTTACCTACTTCAAGTAGGTGCTATATGGCATCATTGTTATCTTATTTTGAGAACAAATTCTTACTGTGTGCTTAGTTTGACAATAAAATGTCCCTAGTAGTTAAGTTTATGTCTTTTATTCATTTTCCTTTTTATCCCTCTGTTAAAGTTTTTTTTTTTTTTGGTCAGTCATGGGGCTTGAACTCTGGGCCTGGGCACTGTCCCTCAGCTCTTCAGCTCAAGGCTAGCACTCTATCACTTGGGCCACAGTGCCACTTCTGGTTTTCTGGTGGTTTATTGGAGATAAGAGTCTCGTGGACTTTCCTGCCCAGACTGGCTTTGAACCGCAATCCTCAGATCTCAGCCTCCTGACTACAGGTGTGAGCCACTGGCGCCTAGCATTGATATATGAAGTTTTATATGGCAATAAGAGAAACATTCAATATGCTAATCCTCCATGGATTGTATTTTCAGAATGTCTCCACATAGTTTGTGGCTTTTCTTTTTGATTTCTTTGTAATGCTTATATAGAAAAATTTTTGGTATGTTAATATGCAATTTTCATTTTCTTAAATAAAGGAAAGATTTTTTTCCCCAAATTGATAACCAATTTCCCTAGTTGTATTAATCCTACAACATTTTACTTGTGTCTACTTATATATAATATCTCAATGAAACAGAATCAAAACCAAAACAAACAAGCACATTAAGGACAAGCAAAATGATAACACGATGCAAGGGCACTGGTAGAGAACCTAATTCTTGCTGACTTTTCTTCCAAGGCTGACTTTAAACTTCAATCCGTAGATCTCAGCTTCCTGGGTGTCTAAAGATTGAAGGCCTGAGCCACTGCTGCCCAGCAGTTTTCATTTCTGAATCAACAGCAACTATTTTCTAAAAAAAAGAAAAAGAACAAAACCTTTTCAGAGCCAAAAGAGATGAGCTAGGTAGTCTCTTCCCACTGCCAGTTATTTGACAGTGGGACCAGTACATTGAGTTCTCTGTACTAACAGTGCTGCATATGTTATTGTTTTCTTCAGTATTGTGTGCATAATCTATAGCTGCTACAAGAATGCACATCAGAAAATATTTTCAAGTTTCTCATATGATTCACAGTAAATACACATGGAAAGGCCTTTGCTCTTTTTAATATAGTTTAGTTCTTTTGAAGTATAGTTTTTGTTATTTGTAAGATACATCCATTTATTGCATAGAAGTACAACTCTGTTGCAAGATATCTTAAGTGCTTTCTGGTTGCTTTTTTTTACATAGCAATTTTTAAAAATTCTTTCACATGCATTTTCAATTTCAGTATCTTCAATCTCTTCTCCCTTGTGGAGATTTACTTTTCATCCTTGTAGTTTGTCTGATTCTTATGGATCCCATACTGTCACATTAAGCATGTCATGAAAAGGACTCTGTTGGAGACTGGCTTCGAGGAGAAATTTACATGAACTTTGAATTTACCCAATTGTCAATGACATACCAGTTGTGATGGGGAAGAAACTCTGAAAGATATGAAAAAAAGTCCAGCAAAAAAAATGTCAAGATAAAGAGCTGTTTAAAATTTGCAATGTCTGTTGCGTCTCGGGAACCGGTAGCACTTGCAGCATGACTGTCCAACTGACTGAAGAGCAGATTGCAGAATTCAAAGAAGCTTTTTCACTATTTGACAAGGATGGTGATGGAACTATCACAATAAAGGAATTGGGAACTGTAATGAGGTCTCTTGGGCAGAATCCCACAGAAGCAGAATTACAGGACATGATTAATGAAGTAGATGCCGATGGTAATGGCACAATTGACTTCCCTGAATTTCTGACAATGATGGCAAGAAAAATGAAAGACACCGACAGTGAAGAAGAAATTAGAGAAGCATTCCGTGTGTTTGGTAAGGATGGCAATGGTTAGATTAGTGCAGCAGAGCTTCACCATGTGATGACAAACCTGGGGGAGAAGTTAACAGATGAAGAGGTTGATGAAATGATCAGGGAAGCAGATATTGATGGTGCTGGTCAAGTAAACTATGAAGAGTTTGTACAAATGATGACAGCAAAGTGAAGATATTGTACAGAATGTGTTCAATTTCTTGTACAAAATTGTTTATTTGCCTTTTCTTTGTTTGTAACTTATCTGTAAAAGGTTTCCCCTACTGTCAAAAAAATATGCATGTATAGTAATTAGGATTTCATTCCCTTACTTTACTGTCATTGTCCTGAAACCTTATTTTAGAAAATTGATCAAGTAACATGTTGCATGTGGCTTACTCTGGATATATCTAAGCCCTTCTGCACATCTAAACTTAGATGGAGTTGGTCAAATGAGGGAACATCTGGGTTATGCCTTTTTAAAGTAGTTTTCTTTTAGGAGCTGTCAGCATGTTGTTGTTGAAGTGTGGAGTTGTAACTCTGCGTGGACTATGGACAGTCAACAATATATACTTAAAAGTTGCACTATTGCAAAACGGGTGTATTATCCAGGTACTCATACACTATTTTTTTGTACTGCTGGTCTTGTACCAGAAACATTTTCTTTTATTGTTACTTGCTTTTTAAACTTTGTTTTAGCCACTTAAAGAAAATCTGCTTATGGCACAATTTGCCTCAATCCATTCCAAGTTGTTTATTTGTTTTCCAATAAAAAATTACAATTTACCGAAAAAAAATTTTCAGTGTCTTACACAAACCTAAATTTCTACACCCTTCCCTATTCAGCCATCGGAAGGAAGGAGAGAAACTGAACAAACAAAACAAAGCAAAAACTCTCCTAGATGCCAGGGTGTGATGGGGAGGAGCCAGGCCTCAGCTAATCTGCTGGCCGGGCTTGTTTCTGCAGCCTTCTCTTTCTCATCTTTTGACATTAGCCTTGTGCCTCCAGGCTTCCCTGCCCAGTGCATAACTCCGCAGGTCCTCCCGGTATCTCTATTTCCCACCAACCTCCTTCTGAGACCATACTTTCTCAGTAGGCACGGCTCCATTTGGTATTGCCTCTATTTTATTTTGTTGATATCCCACAAATGATCTGTATCATAATTTGTCATATTTTTTGGTTTTGTTTTCTGCAAAGGTTTTAAAAAATTTTTAATTTGTATAATAATAATTATATTTATCATTATATTACATATGTCATTGCTATCGATGTTATCATATATATATATAAATTACATACTATATTATAAAACTTTATATTACATACTATATTTATATATTATTATACATTTTTAGTAAGTATATTATATAATAATTATAATATGTATTATTATTGATGCTTTAAAATATGTGCAAAGGAGTTGGGGATTTAGCTCAATGGAAGAGCACTTGCCTGGCAAGTACAAGGCCCTGAGTTTGGTCCTTAACTCTGAAAATAATATGCTACAATATGGGATAGACAAATCTGTTAGCGGTTTAATATTACTGTAGCATAAAATTTCAGATGGCAACTTAAAAGCTAGGAAAGGTTTAGGTTGGTTCATGGATTTGTATGTTTTGGTCTATGGTGTTTGGCCCTGTTTTGGGGATTTGTAGGAGCACATGGTAGGAGTTCATGGTGGTAAGAAGTAAAGACAGAAAACATCTAGTACTCCACGATTCTCTCAAGATGTTCACCAGCAGAGATAAGGAATTCCCACCAAGCTCCACCTACAAAAGTTCCATCATCTTTCTGTAGCATCCTCTGGGGATCAAATTTTTGACTAGCCCAACCTATAGTACCAAATCAAGCTGAATAACCTATGGCTCATCATATACACAGTTACTTTTTAGGGAGGGGATAGCAACATTTGAAATTTATAGTGATTTTCCAGGGCTCAGTACCTTATAAATGAACCATATTCACCAGGTTGTGCAATAAACTCTTGAACATATTTCTAATGCAAAATTTATATTCTCTAACATGTCCAAGATAGTTCCACCTGATAATATTCTCTACTTTTAGCAGTTCAAATTGTGTGTGTGTGTGTGTGTGTGTGTGTGTGTGTGTGTGTGTGTGTGTGGTGTGCATTCATGTGCCAGACCTAGGGCTTGAACTCAGGGCCTAGGTGCTGTCCCTTCCTGAACTTTATTGCTCAAGGATGGCACTCTACCATTTGACCTATAGCTCTACTTCCAGCTTTTTTTGGTAGTTAAATGGAAATAAGAGCCTCACAGAGTGTAATGCCCAGGCTTGCTTCAAATTGAGATCCTCAGATGTCAGTCTCCTGAGTAGCTAGGATTACAGGTGTGAGCCACTGAGCCCTGCAGGAATTCAGCTTTTTTAGGTTCCCATACAAGTGAAATCATGATGCCACTAAGTTTAAGGCTGTTCAGGAGGGGGAGCAAGGATGGTTCAGAGACCTGTAAATGGCTCCACTCACAAGGTTGTAACAAAATCATTAATCGTACAGGAAAAATACTGGCTGGGTGTTGGTGGTTCACTCCTGTAATCCTAGCTACTCAGGAGACTGACATCTGAGGATCACGGTTCAAAGCCAGCCGGGGCAGGAAAGTATGTGAGACTCTTATCTCCAATAAACCACCAGAAAACCGGAAGTGGTGCTGTGGCCCTAGTGGTAGAGTGCTAGCCTTGAGCTGAAGAGCTGAGGGACAGTGCCCAGGCCCAGAGTTCAAGATATATACACAGATATACAGATTGCAAGTAAAAATAACTTGGAAAATAGTTTCAGTTTATATGGGAAATGTATTGGCTATTCAAATAAGATATATAAAGTAAAATATAAAGTACAAGGAGAGACATTTTATCTAATAGAACATTTAATATACAAACACAAAGCAATGACCAACACTATTTATTATGAATAAAATTACATTAAAAACAATATAATATCTATTATGCTTAACAGGGTGCAAATTACTTGATGTATTATAATGAAGATGGTGCCCTCACTCATTGCATTCATAGTACAAATATAATGCAGTGCTCCTGAAGTGAGTTTAGCAGTTTCTGTCACAAGAAAAACATCAGGCACACATCCTGACAAGCTAAAGCACCTTTGATCAGAATTCTACTTCTGGAATTTCAAACTACGGATTGTATCTAAAGGTAAAAATATTGATTATTATAATTTTGTATATAATAGTAAAATACTGGCCTCAATCTCAACATTGTACAACAAAAAATATCTGAAATTCTAGAATGCAGAATTTAACAGTTTATGCAACATAAAACTGATGTCATTAGGAGAGACACAAAAACAAATTTTATTCCTATTTCCATGTCAAAATTACTATCCTATAGAAGCTCTTTTCTCTTCCTGCCTTTTGTTTTCTCTTTTCTTTTTTCTCCTTCTTCTCTTTTCTTTTTTTTTTCTTTTACTATCTTTAAATGAGTACAAAGGGGCTTCAATTCAACCTGTCAATTTGTGAGTACCATGGATCTTGATCAATGTCACCACTGCCATCATTTTCTCTCCTCACCCCACCCATCCTTTCAGTTACATTCTTTTTATCTGAAACAGAGTAATTGGAAATAGTTTGGCATTTTGAGGTATTGACATTGATTTAAATTAACAATTTAATTTTAATGATATTAAATGTTGCATTGCAACGTAAATATTTAAATTCCTTATGATGGGTATTGGTGGTATTAAAAGACATTGCAAATGCCAGTTTCTGTCTCAAACTCGTCTCCAAACTGCCACCTGGAGGTTCAGCTCTTCAGAGTCTGTATGTACCCATGGGATGCATTAGTAACTTCCCCTGCACAATGGAGATCCAGCCATATGTCCAAGGAATCAGACTGGGCTGTGTTTGTAGAAGCCCAGGGCTGGCCTCCTCTCTCTACTTACAGGTGCGGTCAGGTTTTAGGGGTGGTCTTCCAGGTACAATAGGTCTTACTTTACACTCCAGTTCCTATGGAATTATGTTTTGGTGTTGCTGTTTTTGTGGTTTCCAGTTCTTTTCCGGTAAAAATTTTGTTAAATTCTTCTTGTGTTTAGAGTCATGTATTAATGCTTTAAGAGAGTTTAAATGAACCTAGCTTTGAGGGGCTGTAAATGCTCACCAGGTATCAAAAATTGCTATGTTCTCTTCTCTTCCATTTGCAATCAAGTTCCTTTGCTATGGGGGTCACAGAGATCTACAGTTGTACATTCGTGAATGGATTTAGACTTCTGGAAATCATTGAGCAAATTCAATTACTGCTCTACCCATATCCTCTAAAAGAAATCCAATGCTTGATACTATAGGTTCTCCTAGATCACTTATTTTGCTCGTTAGCTTTCAGCCTGAATAATCCTTATTTAAATATTCACCTTATGACCTGGAATGGAGGATCCAGACCTGAGAGCTGACATACTTAAACCGTGAGATCAGAGGTTGTTTGGGACCTTGTTTGTTACAATACATGCGTGAACTATGGAGGCATAGTTGGAATAGTTGGCGTCTGTTTGTTTGTACATTCCAAGGACATGCTCAGGTGTGCAATTCTCTGGGCTGTTGCAACACTTGGAAATATGAAGTGCTAGAATTAGAATAATCCCAAACAACACAAAGTATAGATGTCTTACAAACTTGAATTTTTCTCTGAAATTTCCACTTTAGCTATTGAATGTAACAATGAAAGTACTTTCTATTGTGGCAATGTTTGAATGACACTTGGAAATCCAGGTGCATATGTGAAACTTGGCATCTTATCATTGGAAGGGAAAGACGGTAGAGTGTTTTATTCATTCCATTCCCAAGCCTGGCATCCACGTTCCATTTAAAAAAGTAGGTTTGGTAAACTGTAAACTTGACAGTGTGAATTAAAGTAAAAACTGTATACTATCTCTTCCAGTCACACTTCAGTATCTCAAGTACATGTAAACACCTTAGTCATTGATACTTACGTACTGATCTGTTTCATTTATAACTTTAATATAAAAATGATTCTAAGTAGGTGACAGATACTGAGCTGAACAATGTACATTTGACTTTATTTTATGCCCTTAATATCCCTATGTTTATTTGCTTTATACAAGGGAGCAACTGAAAGAAGCTTTCTAACTGCCTTAGTAAGTACAAGTCATCATAAATTCTGACACTTAGTTAAGTTCTTTGGCTTTAATTTCAACCAAGGTTCACTTAATTCCAGAGTTCATCATCCTACTTAAGCACGATGTATAAACAATGCAAACAAATATAACTTCCCAAAGTAAAAAAACAGGTGTTCCAGCATGCCCAGGTTATGAACTAAAGTCCATATTCTTTATTTATGAGAGTGATCCTTGTGTGTTTATTCCACTTTTGTCTCTAGATGTAGCTCACATGGCCACAGGTAGTGAAGATGTTACTAAAAAGGAATGCATTAGAAAGCTTTCTGTTGCTGTAATGAAATACATGAGATAGTCAACTTATAGGGGGGAAGGTTTTGTTTGGGCTAATAGTTTCACAGGTTAGTTCATAGTCACTTGACCTTATTGCTCTTGGTAGTTTGTGGAAGAGATGCTCTTGTTCCGTCTGGGAAGTGGTCACTAGGCACACACCCAATGACCTAGCTTCCTTTTGCTAGGTTCTATCTTCTAAAGCTCCTGTAGCATACAGCATCTGGGGGACATTTAAGATTCATACATAACCCTGTGTGTGTGTATGTGTGTGTGTGTGTGTGTGTGTGTGTGTGTGTGTGTGTGTGTGTGTGTGTGTATGATTTTTTTTGGAGGGAGAGACACATCTTTGTATCTTGCTTTGCATTTGTCCCAATAGGTGAAATTTAGAAATTCCATGTGCCATGGAATCTAGTCATGAAATAGAGGCAGTAGTGAAGACCATGATTCTAGCCCATAGCTAATACTTTCAAGGGCCAATGAAGTTAGCTCTGTATTAAGGTCATCTAACCATATTTAGAATAAATTGTCAGTCTTCTGTTTTCAAGAGAAGAAACCTATAATTAAATTTAAATATAAGATGCTAGTTGTCATGACCTGTCATTCCAACACTTGAGAGGTGGAGATTGGGAGAACTATTCAAGGTTAGCCCAGGCACAAAGTTTAGAGACACTATCTCAAACACACACACACACACACACACACACACACACACACACACACACACACACACGTTTGTAGGAAAAGTGTACTAGCTGGTTGCTGGAGCTATCTTGAGTTAACAATGCAGAAAAACAAATCTTTCACAGTATAAAATCAATAATAGATTAATGGGGCAGAGTTTCTTCTTGATGTAATTAATTGAAACAAGATAGTGAAAGTTGTTGTACACTGAATTGTATACTTAGTTGGACCAGGTGAAGTGTGCTACACATGTTATTCCAATACTTAGGAGGCTCAAGCAGGAACACTATACATTCAAAGCTAGCCTTAGCTTCATAGTGAGACCGTATCCATAATTAGCAAGGTAAAACAGTTGAAATGGCAATTTTTAGGAATTAGTAAAGGCAATCACTTTAGTTTCTCATTCTAGTCGAGCAAAAAGAGATCAGTGCTGGAACATACTTTGATGCTGCTCAGTAGCATCTGAAGAACAATAGGGGCAGAGAAGTTAAGGTAATGCAAGTGTGAGTTCTAGCATTAGAGAGTGAACCTGTGAATATTCTAATCCAAGAGCAGGTTGCAGCTATTCAAGTCCTTAAAGATCAACTTGCATTAAATATTCATGTTTTAGCAAAAGGAGTAGGGAGTCTGTTCATTGCAGTAAGACTTTGGCTTTAGTACCATCATGGTTGAAATAGGACTCTAACGTTGTAGTCTGGGAAAAAGTGATGCAGGGTGAAGATTCAATCCTATAAACAATATTAGACCAGGACATGTCGTCTACAAACAGACATTAGCATTGAAGTCTGTGAGGACAGAGAAGATACCCATGGAGAAATTGTGAGAATGATCTCTCATTATGTGACTGTAGCTAGTGGATAATGTTTCCGGGCATGGAGAGATCCATTTTCATCATCTACACTTACAATTACACCTGAGCAACCAACATACCCAGAGAATGCCGGGGACAAGCCTGAGGTCAAGAACTCCAGTGTGTTGGGAATGAAAGCAGAGGTCGTTGGGTTTTGGTGGATGGTAATTGCTTGTCTCATAGAAGAATCTGTCAAGGGAGGTTTCTATTTATGGAATATTCAAGAAGACACCAACCAGTATACTGCTTTGTCAGTATGAACATCATTAAGGAGGATGATTTCCCTGACATCATCACATTTAAAGAAATTGGACCTCTAAGCATAGTTTCTATTTGATTATCTAAGGATTCTTGAGATCTAGAGAATACAAAGTCCCTGTACAGTGACAGTCCCCTCCACCTCTCACCCTGTCCTTAATCCAAAGAAGGCCAGCTTTCTATCTGATTGCTGGTTGATCATCTCCCCTCCCCCTCCAAGAATATTTATGGGAAATACTAAAGAGAATTTAAGTAACAATGACTAAGTGAGTCCCAGCAAAAGTTTAAGTAACTCTAGAAGCGTCAGTGTAAGAAGCCTTGGAGGAGAAAAGAAATAAAATTAATACTTGTGAAATTAATCATGAACAAATTTTAACCCAATTATATACAATGTGATTTTTTTGGTTTATAGTTCTTTATATACATAAAGAAGATGCAAGTCTTTTGCTGAGTATATGTAATACAAACATTTCACTTTCTGTGGTTTTATTTTAATTATATTAATGGTGTCCTAACGAATAGTTTTCCTTAATGGATAGATTTTCATTGTGAAATCAATGAACTCAGAGGGGTAAATGCAGCCCTGTGGGCTATTAGTATATTTGGGTTTTACTTCTCAAGTGTGTGGGAGCTATTGCAACACTTTGAGCAAAGGCATCTCATTTTTGACTTATATTTTAACAGAACCATTCTGGGATGTTATATAGAGAAGTAGAATAAAGGTTAAATGTAGAATTTATGTGATCAGCCAGAGAATTCTGCGAATCATTTGGTTTGGGTATTATCTTAGCTCAATGCAAGGTTGTGGCAATCAGGATAAGAAGTAGATTCTAATATATACTAAGGAGAACTGATAGGATTTGCAAGGGATAGATGTGTATGTAGAAGAAAATAGTCTATGATAGAAAGATCTGTCATAAAGATGTTGTTTAATAGATATGTAATGCATAGTGTTTGAAAGATCTAGTGAATATCATGTTCAACTCTACTTTTTTCTTTACTAGTTTGAAAAAGTATTCAAATCTGATATCATGTCTTGAATGTATATCACTCCCATCTTGCACAATATTTATATTTGTTAGAAACACATCAAATAATTCTTCCATAACCAAACACTCACATCACCTCAGATGGATAGAGAATATTGTTCAGGAGTGACTTAGAAGGTTTGATTCACAAGTGCTGTATCTGCTTCTGGTCCTGCTAAGTCTCTTTATTTCTGTCTCAAAGCCATAACTCCACTTCCCACACTGACTCAGCTGATGAGGGATACACAGAGTAGCTATGAAGCTCATCATATTCATTTGAAAGCCACAAATCCATTTCAACTGTAATTCCAGAGCTGATGTATGCACAAGAGCAGAATGGGTTCAGTGGGAAATGGAGACCAGAGCAGATGCCCTGCTTTTTGTAGGTTGCCAAGAGTTCAGCCGAGAGGAAAAGGAACCCAGCCATTGTCTTTTGAGGAACAAAGAAGAATCTTGCCCAAAATGAAGAATAGGCAGAGCTCTGGTTCTTAAGGTCTCATTCAAATGGCCCCTGTGTGTGGTGGGTACAGATGAAGGGCTAAGTGGAAATGGCCAGGATTCTAACCTGACCTACTAAGGCTTGTCTGGGATGCCAGCTGCTGGAATTGACTACAGTCCAAAGAGTTGGACCCAGAGAAAAGAAAATCCCAGGGGCCAGGACTAGCCTTTTAATTTTTTTTTTTATTTCTGCATCTCAGAATGGCAGAACTCATGACTGGCAAGACTTGCAAATTTCCCTGCTGCTTCTTGTTTCTCTGCTCTGTAGCAAATACAGTGCCCTTCAAACTTTCTGTTAATTGATTTTCCAAAGTTAACCCAAAGTTAGCTCTTACAAGGTGAGGCTGGCCTTTTGGTATGGCTGCTTTCAAAGCAGAAACTAAGTTTTGTCTGATATACACCAAATGCATTGGCATAGGGCTACAAATATTATTTGTAGAAGACTATATTGGGTGACATGACTGAAAAGGAGGGAGAAAAACACTTCACACATATAATTACCACAGATTCCACAAACCAAAATAATACTTACAAAATCATTCTTCTCCCATACCCTATGACTTTCTCTGTCTTTACCATAACTAGCAATGTGAGATCAAGGTACAGTTTTTAAAATTATTTTAATCAGTTTGGGTTTTTTTTGTCCATTTTGGGGCCTGAACTCTGGGCTTGGGGCGCTGTCCCTCAGCCCTTCAGCTCAAAGCTAGCACTCTACCACTTGAGCCACAGCACCACTTTTGGCTTTTTCTGCTTGTGTGGTGCTGAGGAATCGAACCCAGGCCTCATGCATGCAAGGCAAGCGCTCTACCACTGAGCCACCTTCCCAGCTGATTTAGGTACATTTACACACACACACACACACACACACACACACACACACACACACACACACACACACACACACACACACACAATTTCTTGTAATCATATATGAGATTTTCAGCTAATTCCAATGAATTTAGATTAGTTAACCTGAATACACAACTAGGCTGGTGAGTAACATGGCATTTGTGAAAAAAAATGACTGATCTAATAGATTCAGGATAATTTAACCATTTGACTCAGATATACTTTAGAGTTGCATTCCCTTTTGCTAAGAAGCAGTTAATATTAAGGAAATATTTGAATCTTTGTTTCAAAGTGCAATGAATAAATTCTGTAGCCTTTCAATAAATCCCAAGTCAATTTTATTAGGTATCTTATTCAAGGATCTCTATAATTAATTTCACTTGATTGATTGCTCCTTTTTTTGACACATCAAGGTCATAAAAGGCTAGAGATTTGTTGATTAATAAGTTATTAAACAGCCTTTAAATAAAATGCAGACTAATGATGAGCTCAAAAGTTTCAAGCAAAAGCCTTTCTGAAATGAGCTCCATCACAAAGCATTCATTCTCTTGCTACGTTCATGCTGTGATGCATGTGAGTGCAGATCTAAGTCAATGGGTGTCAATCAAGTCACTATTTCATGGTCTAGAATCCAAAAGCTGTATGTCTATATTCATTTGGACCTGCTTTCATTTATAAGAGAAACTGTACAGATGTCCCCTGACTTAGGAGAGTTTACTTAACAATATCTTGGCATTATGAGCATATAAAAGAATATCCATGCAATCATTCTTTTTTTTTTTTTTTTTGGTCCGGTAGTGGGGCCTGAACTCTGGGCCTGGGCACTGTCCCTCAGCTCTTCAGCTCAAGGCTAGCGCTCTACCACTTGAGCCACAGCGCCACTTCCGGCTTTTTTCTTTTTGCTTATGTGGTGCTGAGGAATCGAACCCAGGGCCTCAGGCATGCAAGGCGAGTGCTCTACCACTGAGCCACCTTCCCAGCCCTCCATCCAATCATTCTGATTTTCATGTTCAGTGTTATATTCAATAAACATTCTGAACTATTCAACTATTGAACACATTACTATTATAAATAGTGTCTGTGTCAGGTGATTTTTTTTTTCCCCTCCAACCATACTCCAATATTTAAGGCAGGCTGAGCAATGCTAAGATGTGTAGGTTGGATGATTTAAATGTGTTTTTAACTTGTGATATTAACAAGTGGATATTTGTTAATACAAATCCCTTCATACAAAAATTTGGAGTATTAAGACACATTTCTCAATTTATTCTCTATAGAGCCCGTTTATGTGTGACTTGCCACTGCTCAAGATGGAAAGGTCTGAGACCCTTGCTGCTGGGGTTGGAAATCTGGAAATCCCAGAGTTTGTGTGTGGACCTTTATTTGAGTACTCACAGCAGTCCCATTCGGACTCCACCCTTGTATGTGGGACTCTGTGGCACAAACTGGCTTGTTCAGTCTGGTGTGGGCTTCACTGTAGGGGGTCTTAGTTATTTCTGCTGAAGCAGCCACCACTGGCCACAAGGGTTAGTTCTCACATACTGTGGTCACCTCATGTCCTTTTCTTCCTTCCTTCTTTGCTTTTGAGGAGATTTGGATGGAGACAGAAGTTTGTTGTTATTTTATTTTATGTTTTACAATTTCTGGGAGGGAGGCAGTTTCAGGAAGTCTGATTATTGTATAAGTCCAAAGTGTCTTTTTATGCCAAATATACCCCTCTTAACTTCAGTTTGGGTTTGAGCTAGTTAAAAAAAATATTTCACTTCTGTAGAAGGACTTTTCTTGGATGCCATTACCTAGTTAGCATTTAGGTTGACTTTCCAAGTATTGAAAATCAAACCAGAGATCCTAAGACTGAAGAAAGTTGCCAGCTCAGGATTAAAGATCTTAACTGGAGATTTAAAAAATATTTTATATGGTATTGGGATTTGAACTCAAGGAGTTGCAATTTCCAGGTGGGCACTCTATTACTTGGACCATACCTCTAGAGTTCAGCTTTCTGAGTAGTTAGGATTACAGGTGTGAGTAACCACACCCAGCTAGGAATTTATAAAAGATGACTCTATTCCGAGAGAGAAAAAGTATGACACTTCAAAAACTTCACAGATAACACCCAGAAAAAAGCCAAATCATTCCTAATATTGTGGCATGTCAGAAAATTCAATTATTTTATTTGAAGTGGCTTTTATTGTAGTAAGAGTTGTGCAACTATCAACATGATCTGATTTTAGAATTTTATCAGCCTGTAAAGAAATTCACTACCCATCATTAGTCATTCCCCAGTCCTCATGTTTTCCTAGAATGTAGAAACCAAGATGTACTTTTTATTTGTTTTCTTGTTCTGAACCTTTCATGTAACAGAATCATACAATATCAGGTCTTTTGGTCTGCTTTTTTTTTCTTTTCATGTAGCAGATGTTTTCTGAGGTATATTTATGCTCTGGCTTGAATTAGTCCTTTATTTCTTTTGTGCCATTTTTCTAGATAACCCACATTTCATTAATCCTTCTAAAGTTGATATTTGATTTGTTAGTCATAGTGGGATTTTGTGAACAATGCTGTTATATACATCTAGGCACAAAGTTTTGTATGCTTCCTCCCCTTCCCTCCTCTCCTACTTTCCTTCTCCCCTCCCTCCTTTCCTCCCTCATTCTTCCCTTCCTCCCTTCCTTCATTCCTTTCTTCATTCCTTTCTTTGCCAGTATGGGATCTCAGATTCTGGATTTTAACTCTTGTTTATCTTTTCCTCTCATGTAAGGCACTCTACCACTTGAACCTTGCCTCTACTAGCAGTTTTTTTGCTGGTTAATTGGATGTATGAGTCATATTTGTCTTCCCAGGCTAGTTTCAAAACAAGATTATCCAACCTCAGCCTCTTGAGTAGCTAGGATTACAAGCATGAGCCACTGGGCATTCTGCTTGTGAACCAGGTTCTCAACCTCAGAATTGGATTACATGATAACTTAATGCTTGGTATGATCAGCAACTGCTAAACTTTCCCCAAAGTCATTATATCATTTTTGCATTCGAATTCAGTGTGTGATGGCTCACTTTCCCCACACCATTACCAGTGCTTGCTATTTTCGATTTTTCTTTTTAAAAAAATTATTATCAAGGTGATGTACAGAGGGGTTACAGTTACATAAGTAAGGTAGTGGTTACATTTCTTGTCTAACTTATTACCCCTTCCCTCCTTTTTCTTTTAACTATCCTAATGTGTATAATGTTGAAATGAAATGGCTTTGGTTTGTATTACCTTGATGACTAATGACTTGGATCATTTTTTTCCATGTGCTTATTGGACATTTGTGTATCTTCTTCAAAAAATGTCCATTTGGGTTTTTAGTTAGATTTTTTTTTTGCTCTTGGACTGCAATAATTTGGCATTCTGGATACTAGATCTTTACTTTCTTTGCTTGTGATTGTCTAATTTTGATGTCATATAATGATACTTTTTCCTGTTGTTTAGGAAAGTTTCTGAAGAATTGGTATTTGTTATTTATTACATATATAATAGAATTCAGCAGTGAAGCCATCTGGGTCTGAGTTTCCCTTTGTGGAAAGTTTTTGATCCCTTTCAATCTCTTCCAGAGTCAGGTAAGTGATTTATGTTTTTCTACGAACCATACTCATTTAATCTAAGTTAATTTATTTATTGATACACAATTGTTCACTACATTCCTTTATAATCTTTTCTTCTTCCAGAATAAGTAGTAAGATCCCCTATTTCAAGTAATTTGTGTCTTCTCTTTGTTTCTTGATTAATATTCCTAATTTTTTGTAGTGAACCATCTTTTGGTTTCTGTGTCTTTTCTTCAATGCCTTTCTATTTTCTGTTTCACTAATTGCCACTGCTACCTTCTTAGCTCCTTTCTTTTGCTTGCTATAGTTTTAGTTCGCTTTGCTTTTACCATTATCTTAAGATATAAAGTTACTAGTTTGAGATTCTTCATTTTAAGCTTAGGTATTTAAAGCTACAAATTCCTCTTTGAGCAATACTTCACATATATCTCATTAACTTTTATATGTGGAGTCAATACAGATACTCATTCTTCCCTGGATTTGTGAAAGTTTGACACAAGATGTGTGGGACACATTTTTTTAAAACTTATTCTGGGTGGAATTCTTGTTCAGTGGTCACATGATGTGTTCTACAGTCAAGTTTTGGAAGCTTATTTAAGGCTATTATTAATTTTTTCAAATATCCTTTCTATATTTTCTTTTTAGGAACACATATCATACTTGATGGTGAACCACAGTTATTTGAGGCTTTGTTAATTCTCACCCTTTTCCCCTTTGTGCTCTTCAGACTAAGCAATTTCTTTATATACATAAGGTTAACCCTGGCAGTATTTTATGCTGTCCTTGCTTTTTCTAAGAAGAAATTTTCTGGATTTCCTTACCTTGGCATTTTCACTGAATCACTCACTCACTAAACTCAGTTTTGATGATAAAAATGTAGATTTAATTACAAATGCGACCACAATAGATTTCTATGTCATCAGACTGTGATCTATATGAAACTATGCAGTTTCAGAGACTATCTTTATAAAGTGTTGATATTTGAAGCATTACTTAACACAATAAGTGGTAACTTAGAATACAATTGGTGTAGATACTTGAAATGCTTCATCAAAACTAAACCTTTCATATGGCACACCCTTAGTATCTAAATTATACTTATATCCTTCTCCTTTAATGTTTCCAGAAGGCCTTGTGGTAAGGACATAGGTGTATCATGAAACAAAGAGGTTATTATGCTGCCCCTACAAGAATTGAACTTCAAAATCCTGAGCATCACTGATTAACAAGATTATTTCAAGGTTTTGTTTTTTCTCTCTCATTGTTCTGTGAACTCTGGACAAGACAGAGTATTTGCTTGGCCTAGTCAAGGGCTTGTGCTTGTAATCTTAACTACTAAGGAGGCTGACATATGAGGATCATGGTTTGAAGCCAGCTGTGGCAGAAAAGTCCATGAGACTTATTTCCAATGAACCACTAAAAGCAGGAAATGAAGATGTGGCTCAAGTGGTAGAGCACTAACCCTTGATAAGAACAAAAACCATGATATATTTACTTATAAATAAAGCAATTATTTTTGTACTGGTCCTGGGTACTGTCCATGAGGTTTTTGGCTCAAAGCTAGCATTCTGCCACTTGAGCCACATCTCCACTTCTGCTTTTTGGTAAATTGGAGATAAACCCCTCTGGTTATGGACTTTCTTGCCCAGGCTGGCTTTGAATCTCAATCCTCAGATCTCAGCATCCTGAATAGCTAGCTACCTGCACCAAGAAAAAAGTACACATTAAAAAAAATGAAAATAAAGGATGACTCTTAACTTCAAGTAGGAAGATGGAAAATGTACTTTGTTTTTTTTTACATCTGTCATCAAACTTATTAATTTTAGCTGTCAAAAAACTTAGACTAGTTGAAAAGAAGGGATTTATTACCTGGATACAGACAAGCAAATATAGTTTCTTCTGTTCCCACCCTGCCCCCAACCACCCACTGGAGATGATATTTAACAGTATTTTCTCATTCAGTCTTCTATAGTCAGTTGCTGAGAAAATCTGAGACTGAGTTTACCACATGGCAAAAGACATCTTTCCTTTCAGAGAATTTGGATTACATCCAAGATCTTGAGTGATAAATTTGACAGAGGTTTAGAAAAAGTCTCTGCCTGGACTTATCCTGGCATACATAGCCACACCTTGTTCCAGAGTTATATGTCCCAAGTATGTACAAGGGGCAGCATGCAAGGTTGATCTTAATTAAAAGCACAAATTATATGTTCCTAGATTCTCTTTGTTCCATTATATTTTTCTTGGAACATCTCTTCCTTTTTTTTCTTTTCTCTAAAACTACCTTCATGAGAAAGATGATAAAATTCATCAGCTCCATAAAAGAAATTAATTTATCAGGTTTTATGAACATTCCTTTTGATATGATAACATTTAATTTTATTTCTTTGTATGTGGTTAACATTTAATTTTTAAATTTTATTTCTGTGTGTGTGTGTGTGTGTGTGTGTGTGTGTGTGTGTGTGTGTGTGTGTGTGTATGGTACCTGGGCTTGAACTCAGGGCCTATGGCTCTTACTTTGCCTTTTTACTCAAGGCTGGTTGGCACTCTACCACTTGGAGCCTCCCATACCTTCACTTTTGACTTTTTGCTGGTTAATTGAAGATAAGGGGCCCAGGAATGCTGTTTTCCTGCCTGGTCTGACTTCAAACCTCTAGTCTCAGATCTCAGCTTCCTGAGTAGGTAGGATTACAGGCATGAAACCGGTAACTAGCTAGCATTTTAAATGCCAAGGAGAAATCAAATCCGAAGGGAAAAGGTAAAGGTTTCTAAAAGATATGGTGCGTAAGTGTGGTAGACCAAATGACCTAACAAGTAAATGCCTTCCTAAGGTTAATACCAGTATTTGTAGTAGAATTAGTGACCTGGTGATGACTTCTACTCACACCTTCCTTACAAAACACCCACATGTGACTTAAACTAACTAGTACATATGCCCATATGTACTAATGAATGGAAGAGTCCTCCAAATCCCTCAAAGGTTTCTGCATTTGGCTCTACCTCCTCACAAAATATGCATATACACCTATATATATTTGGATGAATAGCATTTAATTCTTATATAACTGAACCTTATTTCAGTTCTACTTGATAATTGACATGTAAGTCTAGGCATTGACTCAAATTCTGAAGTGGTTTTATCCCTCTGACAAAATTATCTCCTTTAATGTTGCCATTTCTCACCTCAAAATTAGGATGGAGAAAGGCATATATTAGCTTTATTTTCCCTAGTGAAAATTGGCACAGTGTAGCATAATTTATATCTTCAATACTATTTATATTTATTTTTTCCCCGTTTGACCTAATTTGTTTCCAAATCTTTTCATCATTTTACTTCTTCTCATTCCAACAAAAAGTTGATTTTTTTTTTTTGGCCAGGCACCAGTGGCTCATGCCTGTAATCCTAGCTACTCAGGAGGCTGAGATCTGAGAATCGTGATTCAAAGCCAGCCAGGGCAAGAAAAGCTGTGAAATTCTTATCTCCAATGAACCACCAGAAAACTGCAAGTAGCACTGTTGCTAAAGTGGTAGAGTGCTAGCCTTGAGCTGAAGAGCTGAGGGACAGTGCCCAGGCCCAGAGTTCAAGCCCCATGACCGACCAAAAATAAAAAATTGATATTTTTTTCTGGGAAACTTCTTACACTCAGAAAACAAGCTATCTGACACAAAATTATTTCCTTATTTTTTGAAATTTTGAAAATTATTGTTCATTCTATCTGCCTTCAAATCTATCATATCCACTGCTAACACCTGCACTTTGACCCAATATATCATCTTATACAATTTTAATTAATTAATCCCTTAATTTGTGGATCAATTTCCCTGGATTCCTTGGTTACTGTCATTCTTTTACGTTTATGTTTTCCTTTAAAACTTAGATGTAGTATTTGTTTCAATGTCTTGATCTATCCATTCTATCATCCCTGTGATTTCTAAGTCTGTTTTGATTCACTAGTTTTTCTACTGGCTGTTAGTCCTACTTTCCTGTCTCTTCATGTTCAGTGGTTTTAAAATTAAACTCTGTACAATGTGAATACCACACTGCTGATGTCTGAATTGTGTTGTCTTTTGAAAGAATACTGGGTTTTGTTTTGACAGGCAGTTAACTTTCTTTTGGATCAGTTAGATTCTTTCAAAGCTTTGAAAAAGCTCTGTTAGGGCAGGTTTAGAACAATGCTATGCTAGAGATGGTTTAATTCTACTATTAAAGCTTGGCATTTCTGGGCTTTCTTCTAAATGCCTTTGGTATTTAATGAGCTTTTTACACTTAACCTGGTCAGAGGTTGAATATTTCTCTGCTCTGTGTAAGCTCCCAGGGATTGATTGTTCAGTTTTGTTTCCTAGTACATCTTCAATCTTTGCCTGCCTGCTTGCATCCCTCCCTCCCTCCCTCTTTCCCTCCCTCCCTCTCTTCCTTCCTTCCTTCCTTCTCTTGCTCTCTCTTTCTTCCTCTCTTTTTTTGTTGATATTGGGGCTTGAACTCAAAGTGTCACACTCACTTGGCTTTTCTGCTCAAGCCTGGCCCTTACCACTTGAGCCACACTTACACTTCCAGCTTTTTTGCTGATTATTTGGAGTTAAGAGTCTCATGGATTTTTCTGTTCAGGCTCGTTTTGGACTGGGGTCTTCAGAGCTCAGCCCCCTGAATAGCTAAGATTGTAGGTGTGAGCCACCACTAGATACCTGCCTCATATTTTTTGACTAGTTTCATGGAACTGTACTTTCTGAATACGTAGTTTATTCTGTAGCCAAAGACTCAAGAAGACTCTATTTGAAGGTTGTCTGCACTGCTCAGTCTTTTCCAATACACTTTGGCAAATTCTAATTGTCTTAGGTTCACTGAATGCCAATCCCTCCTAAATTCAGTGAGGTGATCATGCTGTGTTTGAGTTCACTCTTCTTATACTATATAAATTTATGACATCAAATCTGTCTAGCCATGCACTGGACATACCATCATTTCTAAGTCCTGTATGTCTTTAATACAATTCATAATTTACCTCTCTCAAATTTATGTACTCTTGTTAGATGTATTCCTTTCTCATCTTTGTAACTAATTAATTAATTATGTGCTAGTTCCAGGGCTTGAACTCAGGGCTTTAGGGCTGTTCCTGAGATTTTTAAAAAAAATTTTACTTAAGGCTCGTGGCCACAGCTCCACTTCTGGCTTTTTTGGGTAATTAGAGGTAAAGGTCTTGTTGACTTTCTTGCCTGTGCTGGCTTTGAATAAGATCTTCAGATCTTGGCCTCTGGAGTAGTTATGATTACAAGCATAAGCCACTGGCACCCAGCTATATTTTTTTTAACTTATCATTGATTGAATTTTAATAATCTCAAACATACAGGAAACCATATCTACTCCTAGCTTTTTGGAGACTAATTGGAAACAAGTCTTGAAGACTTGTCTGCCTTAGGTGGCTTTGACTCACAATCCTCAGATCTCAGCATCTTTAGTAGCTAGAATTACAGGTGTGAGCTACTTGCACCAGGCTGACACTGACATTTTTAACAAACATGAGATAAATATTTTATGGAGTAGCCTCAAACTGGATTTGATTTAAGTTACATTTGTGATAGTGCTTCTCTAAGATACACAAAATAGTCTTTTATCTATTTGTGATGTCAATTTTGATTACTTATATAATGCTTTCTCTGACTTCTCCACTGCTTACTTGCCATTTTTCTTTCTGTAAATAAATAGTAATGCATTAAGTTAGAAATTAATAATTTTATTCTTCTCATTTTTGTATCTTACATTTATATTTTATTCTTTCCCTGTCTTACTGCAATGAATAAATAAGAACATTAATAATAATCAGTCTTGTCTTTTAAAAATTATTAAAAGACTCTACCTTCTCTCTCTTCCTTCCTTTCTTTCTTCCTTCCTTCCTTCCTTCCTTTCTTTCTTCCTTCCTTCCTTTCTTTCTTCCTTCCTTCCTTCCTTCCTTCCTTCCTTCCTTCCTTCCTTCCTTCCTTCCTTCCTTCCTTCCTTTCTTTCTTTCTTTCTTTCTTTCTTTCTTTCTTTCTTTCTTTCTTTCTTTCTTTCTTTCTTTCTTTCTTTCTCCTTCCCTTTCTTTCTTTTTCTTACTACATTTTCTAATTTTATAAGTATTTTGGTGTGACTATATCATTAACTCTATTTTTCTGAGAATATATACATTTCATGCATTTTTTTTGTTTTTCAATTCTGTACCAATAGCTGCATGGGGTTTTAATTAACAGTATTTCTGAGTGATGATCTGCAGAAGGATCTGCAGTGTGTTAAGCTGTCCTCTAATGAAAGACTTCTTGGACCTTGTAGTTACAGTTAGTAACAATGGTCTGTCTTTCCCAGCTTACCATTGGAAAGTTTGCAAGAGTGTGGAGCCTCAGTCAAGGTTCCAGCTTCATATGAAAACTTGGGTTTGTAAGTTTAGTGTTAAGAAGATAACTAACGTTAACATACTAAAAGGTTACTCATGTGAACATATTTAAATGACCTCAACCCATCTACAATTTTTTAAGGTTAAAAAGAAATCTCCTCAGAGATATGTTTTAAGGCCTTTCCAAAAATTTCTGATAACTATGGAACTTATGCCAAGGCCAGATGGAAAAAACCCATGTCCTTGGCGATCACACTCACCGTGGGCTTATACCCAAGGAGCAGATGCATTTTCAGGCTGAGGATCTACAGTTCTTCTGCATCAGATGAAGCTATGTTATCTACATGTCTGAAGTCCAGAGGAGTGCTGTCATACAACTGGAGATCTGGTCAAGTTTTTGTTAGGAGGTTCAGGGAATTGGCTCAAAGAAAGTATATTTTCTGAAACTTAGAATGAGGGTTATTGCCTCCAGAATGAACTAACTTTGGAGTAAGAAATGATAAGATGCTTGGCGGATCAAGCCCTTTTATCAAGTTGCAATGCTATCAAAACTCCATTATCTCCTTCCTTCGAAGTAAACTTTATACCCAGCTGAGGTAGCCAATGACCTATAAAACCATTCCAATAGGCTACATAACATAACAACATTAATAAATGCTATTTAGGACATCAGAAACTTATTGACCTACAGATCTGCAGGCTATAAGTT
Source organism: Dipodomys merriami (assembly GCF_024711535.1). Classification (NCBI taxonomy): domain Eukaryota; kingdom Metazoa; phylum Chordata; class Mammalia; order Rodentia; family Heteromyidae; genus Dipodomys; species Dipodomys merriami. The sequence goes on from NW_027206068.1 coordinate 919,757, forward strand.
TGAAATTAAAGTGTTGACAGTATAATGCTTCCTCTAAAACTCTGAGCAAACTCATTAATTCATTTTTTGAATATTCTAGTGTTTTTTTAATACTAGACTTACATAAACTGCATGAGTTTTCTGAAGCTCTCAGCAAATTTTTTACTTGCTTTTTCTAAAACTTTTTTTTGCGGGGAGGTCTGGTCGTGGGGCCTGAACTCTGGGCCTGGGCACTGTCCCTCAAATCTTCAGCTCAAGGCTAGTGCTCTACCACTTGAGCCACAGTGCCACTTCTGGCTTTCTTTTCTTTTTGCTTATGTGGTGCTGGGGAATTGAACCCAGGGCCTCATACATGCAAGGCAAGCGCTCTACCACTGAGCCACCTTCCCAGCCCAGCTTTTTCTCAAACTTTCTAGTGATTTTTTTTCAATATTAGACTTAAGTCTGCCTTTCTTGTCACAGGACATTTTTGTTTTGCACATCTGTTTATCTCTCTTCTTCAAAGACATAGATTGTACTGTATTCCACACTTAATATAACTAACTTTGTCTTTAACCACTATTTCCAAATAAGGTCATATTTTGTGGTTTTGAGGGTTAGGATTTTAACATATTGATGTTGTGGAAGGGAGTACAATTTAATCTATAACACCAATATGTCCTTCATTGTATTACCAAGAAGTATAGTAATTAACAAAGAGCAAGAGGTATAGTAATTAACAAAGAGAAAGTATGTGTTTCAAAATGAATTACGTTGTCTTTAAATCTGTTACAGCCTAAAAATTATTGTTTTTAATGCAGCAAAGCACATTAAATTGTTGAAAGTAGATATGCATAGTATGAAAAAGAAAAGTTTAATACATGACGACTCAGAAAGCATCTGTGAAGTATTTAGAAGGTTTATATTGGAAAACACATGCTACAAGAGCATCTTCAATATTTTATGGTTCACAAGTGGAAATACTAAATATTATTCTTCAAATTTAGCAGTTTATATTTAAAGTTAGCTAAAATAGAGTAAAGATAAGACTTTTTAGCTTTCTGGTAAGGATTCAGGTAACCTCATTTGGATGTTATTCTGCTAACAATATATACCTGGTCTGTTAGTTAGCCATAATTTCCTTTATGTTTGGGGTCTTTATTCTTCCAAGAAGCCAGTTATACTGTTTCTTTATCATAATGAGTTGAATGTTAGACAAATTTGATACACCACATTTTCAGTCCATCAGACTTTTCCTTGCTTATCTGTCATTGACGCCTCAAACTGGAGACATTTGAAAGCCACCTTTTTTGTTCCTATGTTTTTCTTCAGAGTAGAAGAAACAAACTCTTCAGAGAGGCAAGGAAGGAATCAAAGGCAGCTGGAGAACTTCTCTGGACAAAGGTCCATGTTTGGCTGCAGTGTAGCTGATGGTTTCCTTGTCAATATAAAAAAAATTAAACCCCGGGGCTGAGAAGGTGGCTCAGTGGTAGAGCACTTGCCTTGCATGCTCAAGGCCCTGGGTTCGATTCTTTAGCACCACATAAGCAAAAAGAAAAAAGCTGGAAGTGGCGCTGTGGCTCAAGTGGTAGAGCACTAGCCTTGAGCTGAAGATTTGAGGGACAGCGCCCAGGCCCAGAGTTCAGGCCCCATGACTGGACCCCCCCCCAAAAAAAATAATTAAACCCCTAAACAATGAGTTCATGGTGACAACTAGTTTTTCTTTGCAGAAGCTAAATTACTAGTTGGACAATAATGCTTTGTATTGTGTATTTTGCTTTTAAAACTCTAGTTTTAGCATGCAGAAATAATACACAATCCTTCATTGTTATTGTAATTGCTAGTATGTTATTTAGATATGATTATTAACTTAGCAGAGTAGTTCAACACATTATTACCTTTTTGTTGTTATTGCTGTTGGTCATGGGGCTTGAACTCTGGGGTTGGACGCTGTCACTGAGCTCTTCAGCTCAAGGCGAGCACTCTACTGCCTGAGCCACAACACCACTTCCAGTTTTCTCATGGTTTATTGGAGAGAAGAGTCTCACAGACTTTCCTTCCCAGGCTGACTTTGAACCATCATCTTCAGATCTCAGCCTGCTGAGTAGCTAGGATTATAGGTGTGAGCCACAAGTGCCTGGCCATTATTACCTTTTAAAGAAGTCTATTTATTAAAATTGCACACTTTGTTAATTAGTATTCCTATTAGGATGGATAAACTCTTCTTCAGCACAGCTAAGGTACTGACTGCTGAGTTTCTCTTGCCTGATAATACAGCCCCACTGGGCATGCTACCTCAGTATCTCTCGTGGGCCTTGTAACTAGTAAACTGTCATTAGCATAAAGTGCTTCAAAGTCATTGGGTCTATAATTAGTACAGGCACATCATTCTGCACTAAGTCTATCTCTGTTCTTTGATTAACACTCAGCTATGAAAGTAGCACATCATATCATTGCAATAAGAAGGTCTCATAATATGAAGTTAGGTTATTAACTGAGGAGGCTTAAATCTTACCTTATGATAAGGTTTACAAATGGTGTACTTTCATTACTAGAGAGAATCATGCCTTTATAGCTGGTAGCTAGAATAGAGTGGATGATTCTTAAATATTAAGATTTACCTACTTGGTTAAATCCACATATAATTACTGATCAACATACTGATATTTACTACACATCATCTCTTGGTGACAAAATAACTGTAAACACAAATACTCATTTGGATGTTGGACATTTAGATATTTGGCTATTTAAATATTAGATACTTAGATATTAGATAAGAACAGTTGAAACTTCTGAGTCCTTTCTGTCTTTCTGGGTTCAAAGCAAGCAAAATATTCAAGTTTTCAATACCTCCTTCTTGGCCTTGGTTTGTCAATGTACTCTCATCTCAGCTAGTCAGAATAAATGCTCAACCTAGCTTTATGCTTTCTATGATTCTTTTTATGTCTCTCTTTTTTATTTCCTGGTGAGCTTTTTTGGTTCTATAGTATTAAATTTGCCATTTATTCTCTATCTCTATCTCTATTTTTCTATATATTTAAAAAAAAACCAACCCTGAGATTTTGCTGTGTATAATATTTTATTCTAGATGTTAGGGATGGTGGGAAAGAAATTCTCAACAAATTAAAAATAAGAATACAGATAAATGAACACTACAGAAAGGCAAACATAATATTATATAAGAGGGCAAGAAACTGGTAAAATATAGAGTAAAATGTTTTAGACAAACACTGTCACAATTAGTATAATAAAAATCTCACTTGACAAGAAATAATCTATAATTTTGTACTCCTATACCTTCATTTGATACTTTCAGTTGTTGGGATAAATTCAAAGTGGTTTCTAAAAAGTAATCCTGCTTCTGTCTTGTATTCAATTTAATTACACCTGAAATAGTCCTTATTCAGGTAGGACTGTATTAATTAATTGATTTAAATTGACACATTAAAAAAATTCCAATTGCTACATCTTGTCATGTTTCTCAAGTGTCATAGTAGTATTCTAGTGCCGCCATTAATTTTAATTTTATTTAAAAAGGGAATATGGGAGACTAACAACTTCAGATTATAAAGAATATACTTTTTTGTCAGTTGTGGGGCTTGAACTCAGGGCCTGGGCACTGTCGCTGAGCTTTTTGAGGAGCAGGGGGTACTGGGGATTGAGCTCAGGATGTTGTACTTGCTAGATAAACACTTTGCCACTGAACCACATCCCAGCTCCTCCCTGAGATTTTTTGCTCAAGGCTAGAGCTCTGCCACTTCGATCCACAGCTCAACTTCTGGTTTTAGCTAGTTAATTGAGTCTTATGGACTTTTCTGCCTGGGCTGGCTTCAAATGGCAATCCTCAGATCTTAGTCTCTTGACAAACTAAGATTACAGGCATGAGCCACCAGTGCCCGGCATAAGAATATACATTTAAATTTCTGTTAGTTATTGTCAAACCACATTGTAAAAGATGAAATTTGGTCAACATCTCAATAGCATAGAAAAGGAATGAGTTGAAATCTTTATCAGTGTTGTTAAGGAGATTCTTTTGTGCATATTTATATACGTTTTTTCTGTTTTCAAAATTTTCTTATTGGTATTGACATTGTGTGTGTGTGTGTGTGTGTGTGTGTGTGTGTGTGTGTGTCCTAGTAATGAGGCTTGTACACAAGGCCTGGGTGCTGTCCCTAAGCCTTTTTTGCTCCAGTCTAGTGCTCTACCACTTAAACCATGCCTTCACTGTGGCTCAACTGGTAGAGTAGGGTAACCTTGAGCAAAAAAGAGGGACAGGGAAGGTGCCCAGCACCTGAGTTCAGGACCCACTACCAACATCAATAACAACCACCAAATCTTTTCTTTGGATGCATCTGTTCTACTAATCTTATAAATTAATTAATTAGGTAATTAATTTTCAGCAGTTATGATCAGACCCAGGACCTTGTATTTCCTAGGGAAGCACTCTACCACTAAACTCTATTCTAGCTCTTAAGTCTTAGGCATTAGTGCCCCTGCTTCTGTAAAGCCAGACCGAGGGGGGGGCGCGTGGGAGAGGAGGGGGGGGCTGAATTCTTCCTATTTATTTTTCCTTGAGCATTTTCCCGAAGACTCTAGGGTTAAATACTTTAATTCAATTTCTCTTTGACTCAAGCTGAATTTTATACTGCACAGGTTGTGGAAGCTTCTGGATACCACAATGGAAGACAGGGAAAGTTTCCTTAAGGGGATGGGGATGTACAATGAGCTAGTTGCAGTTAGTAGTGGTATTAACAATGTGTTCTAAAAGTTCCAGAACATGTCTTTGCTCGAATTTATAAGACTGTTGCTAGTCTTTTCTTTCTTCCTTTGCTAGACTTTATATGTGAAACCATCTGGACATTGTCTCTTTTTGTTGTTTTTGGAAGGGGAGATTTTAACTGAAGATTTACTTATTTAATAGAAACAAAACTATATACATGATCTATTTCTCACATGTTGACTCAGTAGTTCGAGCTGTGGTTGTGCAGGAAACCGTTCATTTGAGTCAATATTATAGTTTCCTGTGTGTCTATAAAGAGTCTGTGTTGAGGTGTCTTTTGTTACCATGGATGTGATAATCTTTGTATTAATGCCTTTTTCCCCAGTATGGCTAAAAGTTTATAAAATGTGTGGATATTCTGACTGAAGTAGATTCTCATTTTGCTGATTGAAAACTCTACATATCTATTTTTCTATTCTGTTGTTTCTTGTCTTGTCCTTTCTTGTACTTGTTTTGAATTTTGTTCTTCTTGCTTTTCTAGTTTTATACATCATTTAAATTATTTATTTGTGATCTTTTTACATTATAAAAATTTGAATATAAATTCTCCCTATGAACGACTTAGATTATACAATTTTTATTGTCACATTATCTTTCTACCATATACAAAATAATTTTAATTTCAACTAAGACGTCTTTGATTGACACATTATTTTGAAATATATTATTTTGCCTTATTTTTACATTTAAAAGGATAGGATTGATAAAAGTGAATGATTGTGAACACATATACACATACACATAAACATACATGTTATATTCCTCTCAGTATGTATGATAGATTCAGTGACAAACTGAACTTGAAGTTTTTTTGTGTGTATGTGTGCTGGTACTCAGACTTGAACTCAAGACTTCATGTGCTTGCTTAGCTTTCTTGTTTAAGGCTGATGTTGCACCACTTGAATATATCTACATCCAACTTTTCAGTGGTTAATTGGAGATAAGAATCTCACAGATTTTTTGCTCAGCTGGTTTCAAAACAAAGTCTTAAGATCTCAGTCTTCTGTGTAGTTATGATTATAGGCATGAGCCATCAGCACCCAGATTAAAATCTTTTACAAATGGCCAATCATGGGTCAGAGACGTATCACAGGAATAGAGCAACTACCCAATAAACTTGAGGCACTGAGTTTGAATCCAAATACCACCAAAAATATGAATAAATGAATGAATGAATAAGTAACTAATGAAGAAGAAAAATTGAGAAGTCCCAGATAGTAGTAAACTATAGCTCTAGTATTATGGATATCTACTAACTTCTCAATGCTTGCTCTGTGTAGTTCATAGGGTTTTATTTATTTATTTTTTGTTTTTTTGTTGAATAAAAAATTTTATTCAGCTGTTAATTAAACTATCGAAATTTCCACTAATCTTTAATTTTAAAATATTAAGTACTTTCAGACAAATAGTAAATATATAGTACAAAAAGTCTTAATTTAAGGGAATTAATTCCTTCAAAGCTCATGCTGAGATCATTTAAGAGTATCTCTTTCTCATTTGGGACCTGTTACATATTTTCTTTAATTTCTTATCTGTTTTTATGTCTACTTTCTTCTTGCGTGATTTTCTATCACATAATTCCTTCTTTAATTTACTAAAAATTCACTTTTCCTAGTAGATGGAAGCAAAAGAGACATTCTTTGAAGGAATTCAATATTGGATATCTGTTCAAACCTTGCCCTAATTGAAGGTCACGTCCATGCAAAGAAATATACAGAAAAATGATCTTACACATTGAATTCATTAAGATATTCCCATTTGTACAAGATAATATGAAACCATTAATCAAAGTTGTGAAATATCCTATGTGTGTCTCATTCTCTGACAGTTCTCCCTGAATTCAATTCTCATGAGGTACCTTTGGTTTCTTCTCTTTTTTCCTTCCTTCCTTCCTTCCTTCCTTCCTTCCTTCCTTCCTTTCTTCCTTCCTTCCTTCCTTCCTTCCTTCCTTCCTTTCTTTCTTCCTTCCTTTCCTTTGGCATGTGGAACTCATTTTAAGTTTGAAGGAAGCAAAGACTGTGTCCTATAAATCATTTTCTTTCCCAATATATGCGACATTTGCTCTACTTTCCTATGTTAACGAGTAAGGAAATAATACTTCATTCTTCAGATATGAAATAAATTCAGGAGTGTCTCCTTAACACAGAAAATTAGTCTCTTGAGAACTGGGTCAATATGATACATTTGGTGATAAAGTAGCTGAGATAAGTTTTGGAATAATTTGATAAAGATGTTGATAAGTGGATTCACAATAAACTTTGTGCAGTTTTCATATCCTGCTAGTAAAAAGAAGGCTTTTTCTAACATCTTCATTATTGTCACTTTTTATACATTGGAAAAAAAGGAATCTAAATGGCAGGCGGAGGGTCATGAAAATTTGAACATTTGACAGAAAGGAAAAACACTTAAATGGGATTTATTGAAAGAAATTCATCTGAATTTTTCTCTGGGGCTTTTTCTGCTAAGGTTTCTACTTGTCAAGGTGAGCGTTATTTCAATGCTCTGAATAGGGTGAGAAGTAGAAATAGCCTGGCTAAAATTTGTCAGTTTCAAAATGATGAAATAAAGCCATCAGCCAGTGGCTCACACCTGTAATCCTAGCTACTCAGGAGGCTGAAGTCTAAGGATCAGAGTTCCCAGTCAGCATGAAGGAGAATGTCCTTGAAACTTATCTCTGATCGATTACCAAAAGCCTACAAGTGAAGCTGTGGCTCAAGTGGTAGAGTTCCTTGATGAAAAAAATCTAAGGCATAGCACTTAGGCCTTGAGTACAAGCCCCAGTAACAGCACCCACAGACACATACATATACACCCTCAAAATGCTTAAATCTTCCCTAATTTCACAAATAAAAATTTTCTTTTATTCTAAGTGTATTACTGTGATTTTAAGGAGATCATTTGTGGAGAAATAGAATATGTCAGATAGTTCTAAATCAGTATAAGAAATATTGGAGCTAATCAACTTATGTAGAAAACTGAACTGGTTTATTTTTTAAAATTTTTGATTTCTTTAATCGTTAAGTTATTGTGCAAAAGGCTTCATGTCAGTTTATGAGTTCAATGCATCTTGACCAGTGTCTTCCTTCCCATCAGTCTCCCCACCAATCCTCTCAATTTTCCTAGTTCCATTTTCACATATGGACACTGAATATTATGACTGCATTCTTCTTCTCTTTATTCATCTATACCTCTCTCTTTGACCTCCCTTCCCCATTTCCATTTTCTTAGACTGTACATTATTTGTTCAAAGGAGTTCTACCATTGGAATGCTCCTTTGCTTATACTTTAGGTAATGTGTTTGTGTGGATATGCATGTGACCCTGTATATGTTTACATACATATTCATAAATTAGATCTCATTTCCACATATGAGAGAAAACACACATCTTTTGTCTCTCTGGGCCTGACTTCATAGGAAAGAAGCTTATCTTGGCATAAAGTTTAGGATGTTTTTAGTCCATGATAGCTGGCCCTATTGCTTTTGAGTCTGTGGTGAGTAAGTAAATCATGGTGGGAACATGTGACAGTGCAATGAGATCCATGATCTCATTCAAGTATACAAACTAAATGACCTCTAATGGGACCCCAGTTTATAAAAGTTCTACTATCTCCCTGTTAGTATTACAGGTGGAGAACAAGTCTCTAACAAATGGACCATCAGGACATTTCTTATCCAAAATATAAAATATAACATAGCTTTGACAAACACATGTATTTTGAAAAAAACCCTATGGAATATATATTTTCAATGCAGGGTTGTGGTGTTTTTTTTTTTTTAGCTTTGTTAGCATTAACATTTGACTTTTATCCTTTGATCATTCTCTCAAAGGAGTCTGCTCATTGTCACTGTCATACTACTGCTTTCTGCTAACTTCATGCCTTTTCAATTAGTTATAATTTCTGTGATGCAAGAACTGGCTCTAAGAATTCAGATTTACAGTGGATATATCAAATATATCTGTTGAATACATAGGCATAAGTGCTGAGTAAACTTTAGAAATTCATCATTATAGTAGTATACATTTTATAAGTTTTTAAAATTCTATTTGCATCTAGGACAAGCTCAAACTATGGGAGTGTGATATTTCTGTTTTTCAAAAAGCTAGTTCTGTGAAACTTAAAAAAATCAGCAAAATAACTTTTTGTATAATTAAAATAATTTGGGGAATTAGAAGTTGCTGATTAAGTTAAATGAAGTTACTTTCTATGAGACATAGAACTACATTTGTAGGTACTATTTATATATATAACATATATAGAAAATATATATAACATCTATAAACATATGTATAAATCATATATAAAACATTATTATATATAAAACACCATCCACATATAATCTATATTATATATATAAAACATAATATGCAAAACATAAAACATTATATATGTTATAACATTATGTTTTGTAATCTGGTATGTAGTACATACACTTAATGTGTATTCACATGATATGTAAATGGCAAAGATTTCATATCAGTTTTTAGAATTATTTGCTTGGAGGTAGTCATTTCAGTAAGTCTCCATGGGAAATGCTATGTTAGGTGTGGCCTTTATGCTTATTTATTCATTTTCATTTGTCTGCCTTTGCACCTGGCATTATTTATGATCATACATACAATGTAGATGGAAGAAAGAGACCAAGGTTGACAGAAATCTTCTTCTTCTTTTTTTGTTGTTGTTGCAGGGCTTGAACTCTGCGCCTGGATGCTGTCCCTTAGCTCTCAGCTCAAGGCTAGCACTCTACCACTTGAGCCACAGCACCACTTCTGGTTTTCTGAGTAGTATATTGGTGGTAAGAGTTTCACAGAGTTTTCTGCCCAGGCTGGCTGCAAGTCATGATCCTCAGATCTCAGCCTCCTGAGTAACTAGGATTACAGGCGTGAGCCACCAGTGCCTGGCTTGACAGAGACCATCTTGAGTCAGTGTCTGGTAGCTGTCTACAATTTGTCATTCCAGTGAGGAAGGCTCAGGTAACCCTACTCTAGATGAGAAAACTTAGATCCCACAAGCAGAGTTCTGCATGGGCCTGTAAGAATCTGATTCCAATTCACCGTACTCCAAGGTCCAGGTTTGACCAGCAGGTCAGACCTTATCAACTTTAAATCTTCCTTAAATGAATTTATAAAAGTCTACAGACATGCTACCCTGCATTCTGAAATGGTGTAGATTTTCAGATAGTCTATCTTATATGCCCTTATATTTTAAATCATCTTCAGAATTACTTATAATGTACAATATAAAAAGAATCTATGAAATTGCTGGTATATACTATATTGTGTAGAGACAAAAGGAAAACATTTGTATAAGTCTAGTATACAATACACATTTTCAAAAATGTGTTGGCTGAGTCCATGGATGTGTATATGGAGGTCTGAGTGTATGTTGCTTTCTACATCCCTTACAGGTCAATGCAGATGAAGAAGCCTTCAGGCTTCCCGCAGGAGAACCAAGTTATCCACTTACCAACTAATCACATACGGAAATCTATGTATATTTAGCTTACTTGAGTCATGTCCTTCTTCAACAGACATCTATTAAGTATGGGCTGAACATTCTGCTTTGCCTGGCTTAGCTCAGGTCACTGGAGTCTGCTGAGACTTTCCCCATTATATCATGTCCATTCTATTCAATGACAATTCCACAATTGTAAAGTTTCTTTCAGAGATAGACCTGCATCGTAACTTAGGTTTGCAATTATTTCAGGATGTTTACTCAACACTCAGTGTCTGTGGGTAATCTCTTCTCTTTTGCAGCTGTAAAAGGAAGAGATTAAATGAGCCTATCTTTCATTTTTATGATTTTTATGCTTAGCTATCCTCTTGGGGAGCCAAGGTTTCTGCTCAGAAAGAAAAATGTCCTTTAGATCAAGGACAAGATGACCTCAAACATGGGACGGTTTTGCAACTTCCTCAGAGACAAGTTCTCTGGCTTTTACACTTTTTCTTTCTTTGGACACATCATTTATATCATGGTGTTTAACCATCTAATATGAGTCTTATCCTGGCCTTATTTCCCTGGAGAAGCAGATAGGGGTGCTTTGGTCATAAAATGTTACCAATTAATTTGAAATAAAACTGCTATGGTCATGAGTCTTTATGGAATGATGAGACATTTTCACAGCGCATTCCAAATTTGGGAGTCTTTGAGTTCGTTTAGTCCTGATTGTCATGATTAACATAAGATTATAAATGATCATGTACAATAAGCTTTCTGAGAAATTACAATAGGTAGTTTGGTCAATTGCTTAAAACTTGACAGATTTAATAGAAGCAAAGGGCACAACATTGTACACAACTCCTTTAAAAATGTAATTAAGCAGATAATGACTCTATACCTCAACAGTATAGAAAAGGAAGTCACTGGACCTAAGCATTAGGGGAGTCTATATGAAAAAAAGTCAAAATATGTTCCTGAAAGTTGCTATCCTGTTTCAGCCTCTGGAGTGCTAGGATTACAGATTTGCTTCTCCATGCCCAGATTCAGAGACTTCCTCAATGAGATGTACAAGTCGTTATGTGGAAAAACGAACTTTCCATTGGTAGGGGGGGAGGATTGGGTTGGGGGGGAAGGGGGAGGATGGGAAGGGATGGGAAGGGGAAACAAAGGAGGAGGCTACAATGCTTGATAAGAAATGTATTTATTATCTTGCCCATGTAATTGTAACCCCTCTGTACAGCATGTTCACACAAACACACAAAAAAAGATGGCAGAACTGACAGCATGCCATACAAGGGCTTGTATAATATTTATATATACACATGTATAAGAATACAGACTCTGAAACTTACAGCCAGAAAACTCTATGGAGACTCTATCTATCTATCTATCTATCTATCTATCTATCTATCTATCTATCTATCTATCTATCTGAAAGTGAGAAATATGAAATGAGTCTGGAGAGAGGAAATAAATAGAATGGAGGAATTTGATGGAAGGGGTGACTCTGACCAAAAAATACAGGACACTTATATGGACACAGTAAATTGTAGCCCCTTTGTTCAACCTTTTGAAATTTAGATTGTTTTTTAGAAAGAAGACCGATTCTGGCATCAGATCAAATGGGTTCAAAGGTTCTTCATACACTAGTTGTGAAATTTCTTTTTATACTGCATGTGAAATACAGAGAAAATGATATACTTGCTTGATAGTACAGGCTTTTAATGAAACTATCTGTCAAGAGTAATATCTGATATAGAGTAAGTGCAATATTTATGTTGTCTTTGGTGGACAGATAATATATTGACAAACCAGTAGGTCAATAGAAGTTAGAACATTGTGCAGTGGAGGTCAGACATGGAGGGAGTTTTGAAATAGAGAAAAGCTCATAAAGTCACACTAACTACAGGACCAATAAAAGGAGAGTAAGGAAAAGTGATTCAGTGACAAATATTAGCTCTTGTTAGCACTTATATAGAAGTGACAATATGAATAATACTGAATGTGATTTAACCAAAACTGATATCATGAAGCTTGGTGAACATAGTCCAAGAAGTGTAGATAAACTTTAGGCTACTTGTCTGAAAGAGCTATGTCCTACTCTTCATAATGGGATGTTAATAAAGATCCCTGAAGTTGGCAATAATAGAAAAACCACAATATAAGTATGGTATTTACCAATGTGAAAATAAGAGCAAAAGTAGTCTGTTGATATTAGAGTGTATTGGTTTGCTTATAAGCCTTCTATAACTATTTGACTTCTTCTCTATGTGTGCATGTGTGTACATATGAATATACTATATATAAATATATGTACATATATATATGTACATATGTATATACATATATAATAAATATCCAAAGGGCAAGAGAGAAGGGAGACAAGATCGAGAAGAGGAACAAGAATAGATGAGGATCCAGCTTCCCGTGGCTCATGCTTATAATTGTAGCTACTCAGGAGTCTGAGATGTGAGGATCGTGGTTCGAAGCCAGCCTGGGCAAGAAAGCCAATGAGACTCCTATCTCCAATTAACTATCAGAAATCTCAAGTGGTAGAGTGCTATCCTTGGGAACAAAAGCTAAAAGTTCATGGACACTCCCTAGGTCCTGAATTCAAGCCCTAGGACTGGCACAAAAAAAGAAAAGGAAAGAAATGATTAATAAACAGCCTTAATGGACAAAAGATAGAACTCAAAAACAAGTTCCAGTACTATCCACAGGAAAGTTTTCAGGTGTGGTGAACCAATTAATAGCATGAAAAGAGTTTGCATGGGAAATGGAGCAAACAAATTTCTTGCTAATATTAAAAGCAATTTTCTCAATAAAATATTCAGTGGTGGGGCTGGGAAGGTGGCTCAGTGGTAGAGTATTTGCTTTGCATTGCATGAGGCCCTGGGTTCAATTCCTCAGTACCACATAAGCAGAAAAAGCCGGAAGCGGCGCTGTGGCTCAAGTGTTAGAGCACAATCCTTGAGCTGAAGAGCTGAGGGAAAGCATCCAGGCCCGGAGTTCTGGCCCCATGACTGACTGACTAAATAAATAAATAAATAAATAAATAAATAAATAAATAATTTAGTGGTAGCAAGTAACTGATATCTAGCCCACGGAAATAAAAGATAAATGAGAAGATACTTCCTTAATGGTGGAGTTGAAGGTCACAATAAAAGTACTAAAGTTATTTTATAGGGCACACAGGACATTTGTAGTAGACTATTCAATATCTGTCTGAGACTAATCTGAAATAGAACACAGGCAAGGTGTAAACATGGTTATATCCAGGAGAATTCTTCCCAGTGGTGGCTGAGAACAGCTGACAATTCCTTCTCATTGATTGCCTTCTTTATGTTCACTGGTCCTCTATTCCTTGACTCCATCCATGTTCTGGCTTTTCTGTATTATCCCTAAAGCACTGAAGCTTCCCTACAGCACAATTTTTTACAGTTTCTCCTGGGAAGAATGTAACAAAGTTCACTCCTCCAGGGTGAAGTTCCAGACCATTCTCAGGACTCTTTTTTTGTGATTTGGGTATGTTCTTGAACTCAGGGCCTGGGTGCTATCCCTGACCTTTTTTGCTCAAGTGGAACTTGAGCCATAGTTCATCTTTTGGATGTTTTGGTGGGTAATTTGAAATAAGAGTCTCATGGACTTTCATGCTTGGGGTGGTTGTGAACTGTGATCTTTAGATCTCAGTCTCCTGAGTAGTTAGGATTACAGGTGTGAGCCACCAGACCCACAGCTACTGATACTTTTAATACCAATACTGAAAATGGATTATGAGTGGAGGTATGACCCAAGTGGTGAAGTGTTAGCCTTGAGTGTAAAATCGAAGCAAGAAAATGAGCTCCTTGAATCCCAGTTCCAGTACTAACACACACACACACACACACACACACACACACACACACACACACACCCCACAAAAACTAGTGGTTGACAATGTATTATGATATGTGAAAAAGACATAGTATAAAAATATTGATACTAAATTTTGCATGACTTTAATAAGTTATGTTTACAGGGGATAGCGGGAGAGCAAAACTTCAAAAAAAATCCTCATTTGGTTTGAAGGTATTGCTGACCTATTGATTACTCCCTAAGTTATTGATTAAATGACTGAAATAAATCATTTTGATGGTTTAAGGTCAATTTAGAATAACTGACATGGAATCTGTAACTACAAATGGCATGAGGGGGAAAAAGTCACAGAGAAAACAAATCAATTCAGAAAAAACGAAGTAGAAGCTGAAAGAAACATTTTTACCTCTAAAAGAAGGCTTAATGTTTAATCACAAAGTATTAGAAGCTGTTTAATTTCATATATGTCTAATTTTTTAACTATATGAGTTAATATACACAAAAATTCACACAAAAATCTAATGAAGCAGAATGAAGGGAAACTCCAGGAGCTAGATAATAACATAATAATCTAGAATGCAGCCCTGTCTTACCTTCCACATCTCAGCTCTGTGCCATTACCACACACCACCCAAGGGAACCATAACCCTGCATTTTGTGTTTTATTATCACCTCTGTTTAACAAAACAATTAGAATGTTCTAAATACCACGAAAGGAATTTTGGTGTCTCATTCCTAAATACCAAATTAACTCAAAAGAATTAAAATGTAGGGGGAAACTCGTTTTGAATACAGGAAGAAGCCACTACAAATACAACTTTAAACACAAATTATGAAGTCCAACAATGTAAAATCAGAGTCCAGAGATCACAGGCAAGCTGCATGTTAGCAGCTGGTGGTGTGGTTGAGTAGGGAGACTTGTATTTCCAGTGTCATCACCCAGAACGTCTCATGAGCAAGCCTTGGATTAGATGGAGCCCTCTACTCATGAGCAGTCCTTGGAGAGGTAGGACAGTTCTGCTGGGGCAGAAGAAAACTCAATGTGATTTCTGCTGGAAGAAAACTCAATGTGATTTTTGAGGTATGTGTACAACCTGTCTATCAGGAGTATAAAAAACGCTATATTGAAAGAGACAACTCAATGGGAAAGGGAAGTAACTAACCTGATGAGATTAAGTTGGAGGAAAAAATATACCACAACCAAAGCTCTACATTGTCTCAGCTCTGTCACTCCCCTTTCCACCATTACAAAAACCAGGTTAGCAAATAGCCTTGTGTTCAGTTTATAATGCATATCCTGAAGAGTCTCACCCAGGAATGTGAAGATAGACATTTGTGTGTGTGTGTGTGTGTGTGTGTGTGTGTGTGTGTGTGTGTGTGTGTGATGTATATATGTGTATGTGTAGGAATATTCATGCTGATAGTGCAAGAAGAGACTGTTAGAAATATCCCAGAATACCCATGATTTAGGAGAAGGAACAAATAATCATGGAATATTATTAAAATGAAATTAGACAGAACAATAAAAGTAAAGAAACTATATATGTGTGTATAGATATCTATAGCTAGTTCTAGCTGTATGTCTATCCCAATGTAAATATACCAAACACAATGCTGAGGAAAACCAATGCAAATGGATTTAAATACTTTCAAAGAAATATAACATATGTCTGTTGAGCCACCACACTGAATGATTGTTCTAGGCTCTGGGGATAGTGGTTTCCAAACCCTTCACCTTCCTTTCTTCAATGCCTAGATTAGCACTTTGTGAGTAGTTTTGTGTCTCCATGCACTTCCTCCATGATGGCTGCCTTGTCACTGGCCCTCGTTAATGAAGCCCTTTGGTCATGGACTCAAATCTTCACAACTGCAATCCAAAATAAAATCTTAAATCTTTAGAGTTGATGTATTCACTATAGTAATGGATTATTATCTAGCATTTAATTGATGAATTCATTACTGTAATGGAACGCTAACAATTACTAATGGTGTAGATTAAAAAAAATCATGTACCTGTGTATACCTAATGTTTTTCCCAAATATTTAAACATACACTGTATATACCGTGACCTTCTACTCCTCAATCTTCAGTATATATTTCCTAAGGAAAGAGATATTCTCTAATATAACTAGAGGAGAGTTATTCATGTAAATAAATTAACATTGATAAAATAGATTAATCTCCTGTTCATATTACAACACCAGGTGACTCAATCATTTTTATAGCATCTCCCCCCCCCTCGGGACATAATTCAATCTCAGATTATCTATTCCTTTTAATTGCTGTTTATCTTTAACCTCATTTAATCTATAACATTTACACAACTTTTCTTTGCTGTTTTTTTTATAACATAAACGTGTGTGACTTATGTTAGAGTAAAATCACCAATGAGTGTCTATGCCAAGAAGAGATCAAAAGGAGCAGAAGTGGGAAAACAGGTACATTAGGAGCTGTTGAACTAATTGAAGGAAAATTCAAATGTTTTCAAGGGTTGAAGATTTGAATCAAAGTTGTCAAAAAGAGAGAAGTAATTTGTGATTTCAAATGTTTGGCAGGAATGACAGGTGAACTACAGCAGTGTTCTCTGTAATAGGGATGATGGTGGGATGGATCGGGTTTGGGGATCAATGCAAGAGACATTGGTAGTGAGAATTGGGGTGCATAAATATACTGCTTCTGTCAGCAAGAAATTGAATAGAAGTTCCAAGAAAGCAAAAGAAGGTCAAGAACAAATAGGTGAAAAGATTAAGCAAATTATATTAAACATATGGCTTAGAAGTAATTTAGACTTCAGTAACATGAAGAGGAACAAACAAAAGAAATAGCAGTATGTGAGTCTTCAGCTCATGAATTTGTGTGTTGAAACCCTAACCCCTCATATGAATGTAATCGGGAAGCATGGCTCTTAAAGGGGGCAATTTGTATTCAATGACCTTAGGAAACCTGAACTGATTGGTGGCTTTATAAGAAGAGGGAAAGAGAGGGGTTGGAGGGGGGAAAAACACTGGCCCTAATGGCACATACCAAAGAAAGACTAGATGTGGACACTCATGAAGGTAGCAGTCTGCAAGGAAGGAAGAGAGTGCTCTCCAGAGCCTACATCATCCAGAACCTTCATCATGGACTCTCTGGCCTCTAGGGGTGCAAGTAAATCAACTTCTTTGTTATTTTATTGTGGATACTTGAATGAGGGAAGGGGAAATACAAGAAACTCATGTCTTGGGAGCAATGGATCAATGTATTCCAAGAAGATAGAGAGGCAGGTGCTGGTTGCTTGCATTGTAATCCTAGCTCCTAAGGAGGTTGAGATCTGAGGATTGAAGTTTAGAGCTATCCTTTTACAAAACTCTTAACTCTAATTAATCATACAAAGCTGCAAGTGGAGCTGTGGTTCCAGTAGTAGGATGCTAGCCTTGTGTGAAAAAGCTGAGTGTGTAAGGGATGTGAAGGGTAAACAAAGGAGGAGGCTGCAATGCTTGATAAGAAATGTACTCATTATCTTACCCATGTAATAGTAACCCCTCTGTACAGTATGTTCACAAAAAATAAAAATTAAAATTAAAAAAAACCAAAAAAGAAAAAGCTGAGTGTGAAGTCCTCATGCAAACCCCGGGAACACCACATACACAACAAGTAGAGAGAAAATGAATAAACTGAAGACATTAATTTGTTTTTATTATAAAAAGGTTAAAGATCTAATGTGAAAATGGATATTATTTTTGATTTTTTTCTTTTGAGTTCTATCCTCTTCTTTGTTGTTTTCTTATTTCATAAACTAGATATTTAGGTACATAGTTTTATAGAATATATATGTTAAAACAATTATGTATCAATAACATATTACAAGCGTGAAATTTAAAAAACTTACTGGGGTAAAAACTTGGATGGAATAAAGACAAAAGAATCACTGGAAATGTATTCAGAGGTTTTCTTTTCAGAATAGTTTACCAGAAGTCTACAAAAATCAAGTTTGTTAATAATGTTCCAGAAGTTCTTCATAAATTTTTATGTGCTTAAGTCATCAGAGTCTAAGGTTTCTCGTGTTATGACTGTAAGCTAGTTATAATAATTCTTTGAGTTGTTAAAATATTTTATACATACTAATCTTGTCTGTGGCTCAAATTTTGGTAACCACCACCTTGCTTTTTGAAAATATAAGCAATATTTTATACTTTTGTTGTTTACTCTCTTTCGCTTCAGAACTTAGACATCATTATACAGTCTTTGTTTTCTTTTTTCATGTCCTCATCTATAAAGGCATGGTAATCGAGTCTACTTCTTGATATGGCTATAGGAATATATTGAACAATGTTGAGTAGATGTTAGATGCTATGTGGGTATGTGTCTTTTCTTTCTTTGTCATTCAATATGCTTTCCGTAGAAAAGCTTATTAATTGTATAACTTAGATGAACAGAAGAGTTCAGTATAGGAAAGAAGAAAATGAATGGAAATTTTATCATGGGCCCAATTATGTAATGACTGAGCTGAATTCATGTGTATTGTTTCATGGACTGAGAGGGAGAAGATATAATGAGGCTCTTGGCAAGGGGCCTTCCTTCTCTTGCCATATAGCTTATAGGATATTTTCAAAGACAACTGTTGATGCTTTATCTAAAAATGCCAGAAAATGTATTTTTCTTTTGAAATATAATTATGCATGATTCATGATAGTATAATCAAGATGTTTTACTTGGCAAAAATATCATAATCCTCTTTTTTCTAAAGATTATATTCTACTTGTAATAATGCTACAAAATATTCTTGCACTGTCACTTTCTACCACCTAACATATAATTTTTGTGATCCTTTTGATGTGTAGTTGCATATGTTGGCCTATTTGCATATGAATGTCTTCCTAGTGGCATTTGGAAGTATAAACATAATTTTAAAACTTGGATATTTTCACTTAGCATAGTGAGCATGTAAATTTGTTATTATATCGTTTTTTTAAACTATGTACACTATTAGAATGATGTACCCATGCTGTATTAATTAAATACGGTCAGAGAAAATGCAATCCGATTTTAGTGCAGCAAGCCCCATCAGCTGCACAGTAAAGAACCATCATGAATCTTTCTGAGATGTTTCCGAAGGATGCAGGATCACCACTGTGTGCCAATGGGCGGTTTTGTTTCTTTCTATCTCTCAGTTAAATAAGAAATGGGGTTCAAAGCCAAGTTCAAGGCATTCATTGCTTGGTGTGTAAGCCCCTGCTTTGCCAGATTTGAAAGTACCCCCCCTCCCCCTCTGGCGTGGGACGGGGAACACTGTATGGAGGCTCAGAAGAGAGCCGGTCCCTCTGTGATGCCCACTGCCAGCCCCCTTCTCATTCACCCTCACTGCCAAATCTGTTCATGCTCTTATTGAGCCCGAACAAGGACTGTGGTGCAGCTGCTAATGATGTCGTGTCAAAACTGAATCGAGGGCACCATAGTGATGGGAGGTGGCTGCCAGGGAACCCACAGGATGAAAACTCTCTGTGAAAGACCGGGAAAGTGACACTAACAAGTGAGTGCCCGAATACCCATGAGGCAGAAAACAGAGCATGCTGTGGATCAATACGAAAAGGGAGGGAAAGGGCCCATTAATCGTCCTTGAGTGACTAAACAAATTATATTAAACCAACACATCATTACTACGCCCTGGTTACTTGAAGCACGCTCTGCTGAGAGGGAGCTGGGGAGGGCGAGGCCGAGAGCAGGGCACAGATTCGTGTTCAAATCCCAGCTTTGAAGTTTAGATGCAAACTGTAGTGATGATATACATTTCCGGATGACATACATATGTTACATTGCATGTAACAGCACGCAAATGTTTAAGTGAGGGGTGAAGAAACAAATGAAAAATAGTGTGCTGGATGGATAGTGAATAGGCTCCTTTGCTCAGGAGAGTAAGATGGAGAGAAAAGATGAAGAGTTGAAAGTGTGGTAGAGTGGTAATTCACATTTGCATTTGTGACCCCTTAAAAGCCTAAAGTTTGAAGTGACTTATGAATCATAAGAAAAAAGCTGATCTGTGTTTACATAGTTCAAACTTACTTTCTGCTGTTCCTGGTAACTGCTTTCTTTGAAGTACACAACAAATCATAAATATTTAATTATCTGAAAATCCACTGTGATTGTTTATCCAATGTTGCATAAATTCTTTTGCTACTATTTGTTTTATTCCAGTACTTGGGCTTAAACTCAGGGTCTTTAGCTCTTAATGGGCTTTTACACTAACCGTAGGAATTCTATGACTTGAGCTGTGCCTCCAGTCTGACATTTTTTGCTGGTTCATTGTAGATAGAATTTCAAGAACTTTTCTGCCCAGACTGGCTTTGAACCACAGTCCTCAGATCTCAGTCTCTTGAGTAGAAATATAGATGTAAGCCCTGGTGCCCAACTCTTTACTATTAATTTTAATATGTCACATTTCTCCCTCACCCCTGGTCATTTCTCATTATAAAATAAGTGTGTGCTCAGTAGAAAATTTTGGAAAAAATTAAAATGATAAAAACCAAAAGGAAGTATCTATTTCATATTCATCCATAAGTTCAACATTTACATCTGGAATATTTTAAAAAGTTTTCCCTGTTTCTGTTTATATCCTTTGTAGCTTGCTTTTGACACTAGGTGTTATTTAAAACCAAAGGAGGGATGCAGGAAGAATGTGAAAATGTGATTTTTTTTGGAAGGATACATAATATTCTACCTTACTTAGATACTATAGATTAGTAGACCACATACAGGTAATTTTAAATGTTTACCTGATTATAAATAATCCTACTACTATATATAACCAGTGTTTTATTCACCCATGAAGAAGAATAAAATTATGTTACTTGTAAGTAAATGCATACAACTGGATATCATCAGAAAGCCAAATATTATGCTTTCTCCTATATGTGAGTGAGAATCTAGATTTGAAAGGAAAAGACATGAAAGAAGGCAACTTATTTGGGAGGAGGAAAGGGAGAAGAGCAATGCAAGTGAGATAATGAGGGAAAATGTATATTTGAAATGTACATATATTGAAGCTCATTAAATGAGCAAAATCCCCTAGCTTGAATATATATATGTGCCTAAAGTGTGTTTTCACATTTCTGAATTAGAACTTATGTAGATTGATCAGAAGTACAATTATAGTGTTAATATGGGTGAAAAATAATGTCACTCTTAACAGTTTCTATATTAGCAGGTGCCCAATAATCACTATCTGTATTTGTTATCTTATTTCTTTCATATTGTTTACCTCTGAAACTTTTTTGTTTCAATACTTGGGGTTGAGCTTAGATCTTCTTGCATGCTAGGCAGACACATTAGCCTTTGAACCATGTCCCCAGCCCTTATATGACATGATTTTTTTATAGTTAGGAAGTTGGTGTCTTTCAAATGTTTGCTAACTATTTATAACTCATATTTTTGCCTCATGACCTTGGTTTAACAGATTGCTCTGTGCATGTGCAAACTATCATGCTGAAGCCTTGTGCTACAATTAATATACATGAAAAGTAAAAGAATAACAGGAAAGTAAAATAGAATATCTTGAAGAGCCAGTATCTGTGAGAGAATACATATATAGAAGAATATATACATAGAATACCTATATATCTGTGGGAGAAAGAGAAAGGGATAGAGGTGAAAGAGAATATGGTAGAAATACTTTATATGCATATAGGAAAATACAATGAAATCTACTGTTAAACATTGAGGAGAGGATAAGAGGATGATAGAGGAGGTGACTTTGATCAGGGAACATTGTATACAATGTCACAATCCCTACATCTAATCTATGCTAATCAAAAACATAGCTTTGTTGATGTGAAATGGACAAGTAATTTAAGTAAACTCACCAAAGAAACGAGAAAACCTGGCAAAACCTCTGTTAGATAGTGCCAGAAGCCAATCATTCCGAGAAGCTTTGCAAGGAACTTTTCAAGTTGGGTCAACCAGATGACCTTGTTGTTTAGAAGTCTTTATCTCAAAAGTGTTTGCTAGTTTCAGTGGAAGGACCTTCAAAGCTGAGCTGGTAATATACATAGCCTTGAGGCAGAGAATATAAGACCTGCTAAGAGGAAAGATCCGGAGAAGCTCTTTTCTCATAGTGAACTACAAGTCAAAGAGTGAAGCTCAGTTGGGAATCTGCTCCAGTACCCACTATAAATTTCAGGTAATTTCTAGAAACTATAGTGCCCCCAGACATCTTATAATGACACATGTAAATTAGATCTCACCTTATTTCTGCAATTTTCCAGATACAAAGTCTGTATTGCATGGTTCTTTTTTACCTCATTTTAAAATTTCCCTGTCCACCCTCTTGCTTTTGCTACATTGAGAATTATCCATTCTGCATGCATTTCCACATTGTGTACATGCAATTGACATTTCTAACTTTGGGCCATGACTGAGTCATCTCACGTCTGGCCAGGACTTCTCTGGTTCTGTGTTATGGGTACATAACACATTGAACTTAAACCTGCTGCTAGTGCTTGTGGGATCACTGAACACTAGTTGATGGGCAGTAAGTATTCTGTTCCTCTTTTCCTGTCCAGGAAATTCATGTTACAAAGAACACTGGCAGGTCTATGGGGCGGTGTACCTGGAGTCTAGAACAGGTGCCAATCCGATCCCACCTTCTTCTTTCTACTGGCTTTCCTCATTCCTTCCTCATCACTCCTATCCCTCATTTCTGCTTTTGGGGATACATTACAAATAAAGCGCACTGTGCTTTGGAGAAAAAACCAAAATAGCTGAGTTCATATCATAAGAAACCTCAGTAAGCAAGCCTTCCAGAATGGGATTTGACCACTGATCATTTGCTGGTGAGAAATAGGGCATCATTTCAGGTTCTCAATGGGAACTGGTCACCCCTGACATCATAGGGAATAGCATCACAGTTAATACAGCTAATTCTGGAAGACTGGAATGAGATGCTATTGTAAAGGAAGCATCAGGTTATGCACTTGCTGTGGCACTGAAGTACAGTGAGGATCAACGGTGGTTCACAAATTTGGCTTGGGTTAGGTTTGGATGGTACTTACGATGAACACCTGTGAACTTTTGACCTTCTGGTGGTGCAAAAGCAATGTGCATTAAGCAGAAACTATGCTGTGTTTTGATCTCTTCTTAGGGGTATCAATATATGGTGTGATAATATTTTTTTCTTTGTGCTGGTACTCAGTGCTTGGGTATTGCTCCCTAAGCTTTTTTGCTTAAGGCTGACACTCTATTACTTGAGCCACAGCTCCATTTCCAACTTTTTGCTTGTTAAGTGGAGATAGAAATTTCACAGGCTTTCCTGCCTGGGCTAGCTTTGAACCATCATCCTTATATCTCAGTCTCCAGGATTACAGACATGAGCCACTGGTGCCTGGTGCTGGAAATGATATAATACTTTTTTATGATGCTTCTATTTAATGAAGCACTATTAAGTATTATGGCTATTCAAGGTACTATAAATTTTGCAAACATAAGTGAGATAAAGAAACCAGATATTAAAAAATGTATAATGCTACTGTATAAAGTTTAAAGACAGATAAATCTAGTCTATGACACCAGGACATAGGAGTTATCTTTGGATTTGAGCACAGTAGCACTGACTTCAGGGTGGGAGAATGTGGTAGATGTGAGTATATCAAAGTCCTGATTAGGCTGTGATTTCATGATATTTTCTTTTGTGTAATTCTTGAATAGTTGCCAATAAAAGTGTTCAAAAAAAGTATACATTGTATACATTCAGGGAGAAAATTGGCTTCAAGTTCAGTTAAATCTTGTTCTAAAAATTCTTTATTCAATATATGTGGTGGTTCTATATTCAATATATATAATCCAGCTGCTCAGGAGGCAGAGATTAGGAGGACTGAGGGTTGAGACCAACTTGGACTAAAAGCATTAGGGCTGGGAGAGTGGCTCAGTGGTAGAGAGCTTGCCTTACCTGCATGAGGCCCTGGGTTCGATTCCTCAGCCTCACATAAGCAAAAAGAAAAAAGCCGGAAGTGGTGCTGTGGCTCAAGTGGTAGAGCGCTAGCCTTGAGCTGAAGAGCTGAGGGACAGCACCCAGGCCCAGAGTTCAGGCCCCATGACCGGATCACCCCTCCCCCGCAAATAAAAGGTTAGCATTATTCCACTGCAATGAATGGACACAATGTTCTGATACATACCCATAGTCTTGGCTGTGTAGAAGACCACTGGTTGGAACAATACAGTAAGATGATAGCTTTGAGGAAAACAAAACAAAACAAAACACTAGGCCCTACCTAAAAAAAATAACAAATAAAAAAGGAGTAGGGATGTGATTAAAGTAGAAAAAGTTCCTGCCTAGCAAGGAACTAAGCTCAAACCCAATGTAAAAATTACTTAGGATTTGGCTAAGTGCTTTAGATGTATCCAGTTGGTATCCCACGTTAGCCTTTAGCTCTATGGGGAATCTTGTCTGAGTTTACAGTGTTGCTTACTGCCTGGGTTTGCACCTTTGCAGTAGATGAGAAGCAAGGGCTATCACAAGCCCTTCTGCCTCATCTCATCAAAGGTGATATTCTCACCTGCATAGGGAATGCTTTGTTGTATTTCACAATAACTTGCACAAGAGATGTTTGGTTGGTGCATGGCCCTATACATGATAATTTGGCTGATATTACTTAGCTGTTAAACCAATGGTGAGTAATGCGCACTCTCACCTTCTCTGATTATGGACTACTGCTAGTCTTTTCATTCTGTATGGATCATTTTAAGCAATCCAGGGTCAAGGGGGACAGTAGTGGCATCTTTCTCTGGAGCAGGGGAACAGATTTATTTGCTATTAAATAGGATACCCATACTATATCAATATAAAGTCATCTTTGAGGAAAAAGAAGGTAGGTTTGCTTAGGTGCATTTCATACCGTACATAAGCCCATACCAGAAATAATACATACTTGATCCTAACATCATTACCCTGCAGGAAATGTGGGATAAGAGGAAGTGACATAAGCACCAAGCCCATATTGCTTGCTGTGTTAGGAGTAATAATATTCTTTTTTCCTGACCCAATCTCTCATGTCTTTTGCCTATACCCATGAAAGTGTGATGAGCCAACTTGTTAGCTGGCAGGTAAACTGTCATCTTTTTGTCATTCTTGAAACAGACACATTTGACTTTTTTAAAAAAAAAAGCATGTTATGTTTGCAATGTAGCCCTAAACTTCTTTTCTGAATTCAGAAATATCTCAGTGAATTCCTCAAATACAAGCACCAATGGCTTAAGTTAGACAGTAACAAATGGTTCCAGTAATTCTCATTTTGGCGGAGGCTATGAATTGGTGCTCTTACCATCCAAGTAATCCAGGAGTCCATTCTCGGTCCATATCTTGGCATCTGCTTGTTTTCAGGAGAATGGTCAGAAGACAGGAGGTTGCGCAGTCTCCCACCTACTGACTGTGATGCTCACTGGGTGGCAAGTGAGTTGCATTGATAATTCTCAAACAAAAAAAAATGGGCAGAAGAACATACAAATTCTCTTCTCCGCAAACTTATGAGCACAATGCCTCTTGATCAAAGCCCACATTTTCATCATTCTTCCCATCTCTGCCAACCCCACCCATTCACTCAAAATTTCCTAGTCCCATTTTCACCCTTCCTCTCTCCCTTTGTCTACCTCACTTCCCCTTTATCACCCCTCCCAATTACTACATTTCCAGCTCCTTGGTATTCACTTGTTAAATTGTTAGTCACTCAAAGGAGTTATACCACTGGAATTTCCCCCTATGTATATTATACTTTAGTTTATATGTTTGTGCATATATGCATCTGACAGTAATTTAGGCCTAGCTTCCACATATGTGAGTAAACATGAATCGTGTGTCTCTCTGTGTCTGACTCACTTCATTTAACATTTCTCCAGATCCATCCATTTCCCTGCAAAGGATGTAATATTATTTTTCTTCATTCAACCATTTCTGACAACGCAGATGAACCAGGAGCACATGAGAGTCAATGTAATAAGGTATAGGGAGATAAATACTATATGATCTGAATTACATATGGAATCTAAGATGCTGATCTTATAGAAGAAGATAATAGGATTCTGGTTGACCAGAGTCAAGGAGTTCAGAAGGTGATGGGGGCCATTTGGGCAGCAGGTACAAAGATAGAGAGGAAGGATACACCATGGTGTTCTGTTACTTGGTAGGGTGACTCATATTGATAATATGTATTTCAAAATAGCTAGAAGAGAACTTTGAATGTTTCAAATAAACAGCAAATGTCTGAGGTGGTGGATATGCAAATGTTTATTATTAAACAATGTACAAATATATAAAAATCACATTGTACTTCATAAATTTATACAGTTATTATGAGTCAATTAAGCTATAAGAACAACAATTTAGAATGTTGGTTTTTTGTTTGTTTGTTTAGAAAAGGTGGTATTTGGTACGTGCAATAGCTCAGGCTAGAACCTAGCTAATTGGGCAGGTAAAGGCCAGCCTGGGCAAAAAGCTTGTGAGAGTCCATCTCAATTAATGGCTGGGTGTGGCGGGTGGAACATTCATAGCATTCCAGTTATTCTGTGAAGCAAAAATAGGAGGCCCATAAGGCATGATGTTATCTCAAAAAGTAACTAAAACAAAGGGCTAGTGGATAGAACATCTGCCTGTCAAAAATGAGGTCCTGAGATCAAATCCCAGGACACACACACACACACACACACACACACACACACACACACACACACACACACACACACACACACACAGGGTCTGGAGACATTGTTAGCAAAATAAAAAGAAAATCCATAGACTGAAAAAATGTATTCAAAAATTATTTATGCAACCCGGCACCAGTGCCTATAATCGTAGCTACTCAGGAGACTGAGATCTGAGGATCATGGTTCGAAGCTAGCCTGGGCAGGAAACTCCATGAGACACTTATCTCCAATAAACTATTCAAAAAAAGAAAAACATAAGGAACTAGAAGCGACACTGTGAAGTGGCCAAGCACTTGCCTTGAGCAAAAGAAGCTCAGGGACGGTGCCCAGGCTCAGAATTCAAACCGGGACTGACAAAAAAAAATCATATATGCACATATATGCATATACACTTGTATGTACAGATATATCTACCTTTGTACCTATGGAATTACAGTCAAAATATATATGTACATAGATATAATCCAATAATAGATGATAACTCAAATAGACACAATTTGGAAAAATAATTCTTACAAAGTTAAACATAAACAGTTAATATATGATTTATCAGTATCTATTATAAGTATTTAGCCCAAGAGAAATTAAAACAAATTTCTAGATGTATAGTAATATAGGATGATTTCTTTTAGTTTTACCTAGAATAGCTGTAAAATAGAAAAAAACCTCAAAAGTTTAAATGTATAAGCAATTATTCAGTTAGCAATAAAAATGAAAGAAAAAGAATACATACATTGTCAAGAATGATTTGGAAATAATCACATGAAAGAAGACACAAGACTCCCTATCCAATGATCATTATTCTATTATTATATAGATGTGATATTGAAGAAGACGCACAATGAGGAGGGCAGAAATGAATTCTTGGCTCTTAGGTACTAGGATGGGGGGAGCAGGAACAAAATGCAAATGGAAATAGGGCATTAGGTGCAATGTGAATGTACTGAAGATTGATTATGAGAGGTATAAGAATATATCGAAACCTTAATTTAAAAGCTATTTGAAATAAAATTGGTTTATAGAAAAAATTAAACATAAAAAATTGCATAATACCTGGGCTACTTCTCTCTAGATGCAGTTTCTTCTAATATAATCATGATTTGTTAAAATGTACATTTGTTGTCATTTAGGAACTGATACTGAGACATTAGTACTAAGTACATACTTTATACTGATTTACTTCATTTTCTTCTAATGAAGTTAGCTGTTCCCGATCCTTTATAGGAGACCTTGCTCATATAGCTGGCACTGTCTTCTTAGGCAGCTCTTCATTCTGGCAGTTCTAGCAAGTTTTAAAGTAAGTTACAATTTTATTCCAAAATTTTATAACATTTTGCAAGTGACTTGTTTTAATAGATAACATGTGTTTTCAATAAAATTTATGACTGCCTTATAATTAAACCATGATGTTATAAAATCAAAGCATCATAACAATTTTAAAAAATCACTTTCACCTTGAATGAGCTGGGTTTTGTTCATTTTTTGAGTTAATCTGCTTGACAGTATATAACTTACTACCACTTATTAAAAGTGTCAGCTAATATACAAGTAACGTTGAATTTTGAAGTTTTAAAAATTATTTTGGCATGAAATTTCTATGTATGGCTGATATCTGTGACACATAGACATTTTCATATCTCTCCCCTTATCATGTAAACTGCTGTAAAACATTTTTTTATCTTGAAAGTAATTTTTGTAATAGCAACTACCTTGTTCATAGTTTCTCATATTCAATGTATTTCTGAATTTAGTTTCTTTGCTGCAGTACTTTGCTTCCAAAATAAGCAAAGAATGAATTTTATGAGTGATAATATTTCTATAATCTTATTCTGTGATACATATTTCTTTCTGGTAAAAGCAATTGCTAATATGTAGCCTATATTCACATATTTCTTCCATAAATTCTTCCTCTTATTAAAAAATAATGACTACAGAGAATCTCTTTTTTTCATTCTTTTTTTTCATTTAAGTCATTCTATGACTTAAAAATTATATAGGTGCTAGTGATTCATGCCTGTAATCCTAGACTTAGGAGACTGAGATTTGAGGATCATAGTTTGAAGCAAGCCTAGACAGAAAAGTTCATGAGGTCCTAGACTGAGATTTGAGGATCATAGTTTGAAGCAAGCCTAGACAGAAAAGTACATGAGGTCCTATCTCCAACTATCCACCAAAAATCCAGAAGTGGAGGTGTGCCTCAAGTGGTAGAACACCAGCCTTGAGATAAAAAGCCAAGAGAGAGCATGGGACCTTGAGTTCAAGTCCTAGCACAACAACAAAACTGTAGGGGAAGGGAAAAATGTAGCCTTTTAATAATGTATTTGTGTTTTTTTAAATCCAGGAAATACCACAATCTGACACATGTTAAAACATCTGCACAGTCCTTTCATCTCACAACCAATTGGTTGTTCTAATATTTATTGCTTCATATTTTCAGTAATACTTTCGGTCTTCTCTACATAGTTACTGCCAAAGAAGAGCTTTTGGTTTATGTATGATTATTGTTCCTTCCTGGAAGTTTTTGCAAGTTTTAAAGTAAACCTCTTTTAAATCTCCTTTTTCCTCTAGTAGTGAAGAATATGTTACATTATTGTCTGTCATTTATGAGACTTCAAGAGAGACATCTTAATATTTAGCAGAATTTAGCAGAAGTTTGCAAGCTCCTGGACTGAATCATCTTTGAATTAAATGTTTTGCAACACAAGAGATTTAACTCCATTCTGGATGGCAAGTTTAAAGTGTCTTTGAGAATATCCTGAATATCAGAGAATATCTTAAAGCTACTGAAAATGAAGTCACTATGGCTGAATATTTCATTGATAAGTGCTTAACAAAAATCTGTCCTATGAATACAAATCTTCTCATTTTAGACCAAGTAGTGTTTTTCATTAAGTTCATAGTCATAGCTATTTTTCTCAGCAGAAATGTGCTTAAGGTATATGCATTTTATAGGTGATCATTGAGTTAAAGCCAGATTAAAAACTCTACAAATCTCCAGATAGAGCATGTTTAAGCTGCAGTAAACTACAATTTAAACAGAACAAATAGATATGTGGTAGGCAAGGGTATCGAAGCTTTAAGTGGCAGAGGGATGTGATCTAGAGATTCTACAGGAGTAGAAGGAATTTCTGCCTGACTTGTCTTTAGAGAGAAGAGAAAATGTTTAGATCACAATGGAGACAAGAACTAACTTTTAGTATCTGAAAACTGGACCTTGCCAGATAGGGTGAAATCTGTAAAATCAATTATAGAAGAAATTATATTTTAAAGAGCTATGAGACATGTTCTTTACAGTAATAGTAAACAGAAATGTATTTCTCTTGGTCCAGGAGATTGAGAAGGACAAGATGAAGGACCTTGATAAATAAGTGGGTTAAAGATTTAAAGGGAAATTTCTCTGAAGAGGAAATAAGAATGGCCAATAGACACATGAAGAAATGCTCATCCTTTCTAGATATAAAAGAAATGCAAGTCAAAACAACAATGAGAGTCCACTTCACCCCAGTTAGAATGGCTAGAAGCAAGAACTCTAATAACAACAGATGCAGGAGGGGATGTGGCCAGAAGGGAACCCTACTGCATTGTTGGTGGGAGTGTAAACTTGTTCAGCCACTTTGGAAAGCAGTATGGAGGTTCCTCAAAAGACTCCACCTTGAGCTCCCCTAATACCCAGCAATCCCACTTTTGGGCATTTATCCAAATGATCACAAACAAGACCACACTAAAGCTACCAGCACAACTATGTTTATTGCAGCATTATTTACTATAGCTAAGATATGGAACCAACCCAGATGTCCCTCAGTAGATGAATGGATCAAGAAAATGAAAAAGAATGACATCAGACAGAATGACATTGCCCCATTTGTTAGGAAATGGAAAGACTTGGAAAAAATTATATTAAGTGAAGTAAGCCAGGCCCAAAGAAACATGGGTCCCATGGTTTCGCTTATTTGCAATAACTAGTATATGTCTGAGACAAACAGAAAAGGTCAGATAAGTTGATGTTAGGCAAAATGAACCCCAAGATAAGGATTC
The DNA here is from genome assembly GCF_024711535.1 of Dipodomys merriami. Taxonomy (NCBI): domain Eukaryota; kingdom Metazoa; phylum Chordata; class Mammalia; order Rodentia; family Heteromyidae; genus Dipodomys; species Dipodomys merriami. The sequence continues at coordinate 950,491 of NW_027206068.1, forward strand.
AAATGTTTTTTTCTTTCTTGCAATTGTTTCTAACATATTTATAAGATGATTTCTTTATTGCTTTGTATGTCCCTCCCCCACGGTATAATGCCTGTTTTCACTGTATTTGATGTTGGTATTATTTGTGGAGGGGAAGGGAAAAAACAAATTGTTTAAATAGGGATACAGGTGGACCCATTGCAACAATGAGATGTAAAAGACTTTATGTCAAAAAACGAACTTCACAACTTTGGGGGGAGGGAGGGGGGAGGAGGGGAGATGGGAAGGGAAGGGAAGCGGGAATAAAGGAGGAGGCAACAATGCTTGCTAAGAAATGTACTCATTCATTACCTTGCCCATATAATTGTAACCCCTCTGTATGGTATTTTCACAAAAAAAAACCAAAAAACAAAAAACTGGGCAAGGGGAGGATGGGAAGGGATGGGAAGGGGAAACAAAGGAGTAGGCTACAATGCTTGATAAGAAATGTACTCATTATCTTGCCCATGTAATTGTAACCCCTCTGTACAGTATTTTCACAATAAAAAATAAATAAAAATTAAAACACTGGGCTGGGAAGGTGGCTCCGTGGTAGAGCGCTTGCCTTGCATGCATGAGACCCTGGGTTCGATTCCTCAGCACCACATAAGCAAAAAGAAAAAAAGCCGGAAGTGGCGCTGTGACTCAAGTGGTAGAGCGCTAGCCTTGAGCTGAAGAGCTGAGGGACAGTGCCCAGGCCCAGAGTTCAGGCCCCACGACTGGACCCCCCAAAAAAAAAAACAAAAAAAATATGTCTAACCTGACATGTCTTTGCCCTAGCTCTAGCCCTCCTCCAGTAGCAGGACATCCTCCATGCCCCACCGTTATGTATGTTCTTAGAGTCTAGGGTAGCCATTTGCAGGGATGGTAGCAGGGTTGAATCTGATGTCTGTGCTGATCCAACCAAAGCATTCCAGGGATGGTTATAAGAGACTAGGCCAGGGGTTAGGAGAAGAGGGGCAAGCCCCAGACTAGTGTACACCTAAACATTCAGAGAAATTCTCAAATTCATATAATGTGGGGTAGATACACGTGAAGACAGGTGAATAGAGCATAGCTCACTTGAGAATAACTTTGACTTAAGGTTTAAAAATAGCTTGACATATGGCAGGTGGGTCTCCAATATTGGAAAAAAATGGGCACAGCGTTTGATGGGGGGGAGAAGGAGAGTGAAAGAGAGAGAGAGAGAGTCACAAACAATGTAACTGGAGCCAGAAGACCTGAAAATATAGATTCATAACAGTATCCTAAGAGACAAAGAAATGTGGTGTTTGTGTCACTCAAACATTGCATCGAAGAGTCTCTGTGGTTTTATTTTTATTAAAGCAGAGAAAAACAAGACACAAACATAAAGTCAGAAAGACTTTACTTCCAAAGTACATTTCTGAAACACAATTCAATAAAAAGAAGAAAGAAATAGGATTTGTTCTGCTAGATATTGATGTCGTATTTGAACCCTATTTGATAGAAGAACCGACAAGTGGATCAATGAGGTTGGATAGAGACCTGGGAGAAAGAAGTTTTAGTAATATCATATACTGGTGGAATATCATATACTGGTGGTCAAATAGGAAAAAAGGAGTATTACATCAACTCTGTGGAAAACTAGCTCATTACAAAGAAGAAAATGGAATATGGACTTTCTTTTTTTTAAAAAAAAAGATTTATTTTTATTTTCACTGTTATTTAATTTTTGCTGGTTGTGGGGCTTGAACTCAGGGTCAGGGCACTGTCCCTGAGCTCTTTTGCTCAAAGCTGGTGCTCTCCCACTTTGAGCCACAGCACCACTTCCTGTATCATTTCTTAATGGCACATGATGGAGTCACAGGAATTGAAGTCCCACATATAAAGGTAAAAATTACAAAGGTAATTGAAAAAAAGTAGGAGAACATCTTTTCAATCAAGAATAGGAACAATCTTCTTGGACAAAAATTTAAAAGAACAAACCCCAAAGCAAAATAGTGAGAAATGTTATGACATAGAAATTAATGGTTTCTAGTCAGGCAACTCTGGATAATGCATAGGACAAAATAACAAACATATTTGTGATACCTAAAAGTTAAATGGTACTTCTCCAGTCCAACATATAAGAAGGTGGCTCAGGGGTAGAGTGCTTGCCTTGCATGCATGAGGCTCTTGGTTCCATTCCTCAGCACCATATAAGCAGAAAAGGCTGGAAGTGGCACTGTGGCTCAAGTGGTAAAGCACTAGTTTTGAGCTCTGAGCTGAGGGACAGCGCCAGGCCCAGAGTTCAAGCCCTACAACTGACCAAAAAAAAAAAAAAATACACACACACACAAACACACACGGGGGGGCGGGGGAGTGGAGTTTTTACTTTTATCCTTGAAACAAGGAAAATATCCATTCAAATTGAAAATCAACAACTTTTTTTAAAGTTCAAATTGTCAAGGATGCTGTGACTCAAGTCTAGAGCTCTCACCTTGAACTGAAGAGCTGAAGGACTGCACCCAAGCCCAGAGTTCAAGTCCCACAACCAACCCAAAAGAAAAACAAAACAAAACAAACAAACAAAAAAAAACCCTCAACATTTGGCTGGGCGCCTATAATCCTAACTACTGAGGAGGCTGAGATCTGAGGATTGCAGTTCAAATTTAGCCCAGGCAGGAAAGTCCATGAGACTCTTACCTCTAATAAATCACTAGAAAACAGGAAGTGGCTGGGTTACTCAATTGGTAGAGCGCTTGCCTTGAGCTGAAGAGCTGAGGGACAGCGCCCAGGCCCAGAGTTCAAGCCCCATGACCAACAACAACAACAAAAAGTTCAAATTGTCATCTTGAAAACTGAAGGAACCATCAGTTGGATAGAATCACAGATTCCTGGAAGGAAAAATCTCCTTTCCCCAAGTCTATAACTTATGTAATATAGAGAAATATGGACCATATGATGATAGAAATGAAGGGGCTCTATCTTAGTTTTATCCCTTGCAGCACCTCCAGGTCATCAAGGTGAATGCTGAAGAATAAGTCCCTGTCCTGGTCAGTCAGAAGTGGAAAGGTAACTATTTTAAACATTTTGATGAAGATCTGCCCTGAAGAAAACTATTGTGGCAAAGCTTAAACAATTTGGGTTTTTCTAGAGCCTAACTATTGAAATTTTTCTAAGACTCTAGTAATTATGAAAATTGATATTTAGAAAAATAAAATAATATTTAATATTATAAGTAAAATAATATTTACCAAATTGGCAAAATTAAAAGTCTGCATAATGCCAAGAGTTAGCAGAGATACTTCCTAGAAATATCATACATGAACAAATAAGAGATTGGTACAGCCATCTAGGAGAAAATATGGCATTGGTTAGTCAGATAAGAAAACATACTGTACCTGGGCACCAGTGGCTCATGTCTGTAAGTTTTACCTAGCAACTCAGGAGCCTGGGCTCTGAAGATTTTCGCCAAGGCAGGACTCTTAAGTCCAATTAACAACACACACACACACACACACACACACACACACACACACACACACAATATGAATATTGTATATACATGTTGCTCCTTATTCATTCCAAATAAATTATTACAAAAGGTTATATGTAATTTTATACTGATACACAATGGGTCATCACTGTCACATTAAAATGTGGGGACAAGTGAGATGCAGTTACTGAAAGGAAGACAGAAAAAAATGTTCTTGTCATGAAAAGCTGAACATAACATGTAATGAAATATAACTCAACACTGCTGACCTAATTTAAAAAATTTCTAATCTACTAATTATCAAGCATATTTTTAAGACCATTAGCAAATAAAAATATAAACATTTAACAAATCAAGGGAAAAGAGGAAGTTGACATTAGATTTTTTAAAGCAAAACTAAAGAAAATTTCAAAGAACAAAAATGATAAAGTGAACTAAGATTAACTCAGCTCTCTGTCTTCATGTTAAATTTAAAGGACAAAGGATGAAGCAATTCAGCAGTGGTACTCACTAGGCATTATGCTGGAAATGAACTATACAACTTGGGTGGGGGGGTCAGGATCAGTCAGGAGGGGAAAAGCAGAAGAAAATGAGGGAGGAGATAACACTGTTCAAAAGGAAACGCACTCATTACCTAATTTATGTCACTGTAACCCCTCTGTATATCACCTTTACAATAAAATTTAAACTAAAAAAAGAACACTAATAATAAATTCATAAATGAAGCTAGGTGCTGGTGGCTCACACCTGGTATCCTAGCTACTCAGGAAGCTGCAATGTGAGTATTGCTGTTTAAACCCAGGCTGGGCAGATGAATACATGAGACCTAGTATATCCTATTAACCACCAGAAAGCCAGAAGTAAAGATATGGCTCCAGTGATCAAGCACCAGCCTTAAGTGCTAAAGCCAAGCAAAAGTGTGTGGCCCTGAGTTCAATAAATAAATAAATTCATAAATGAACTTATAAATGAGAACACTGAATATAAGTAATGTCTGTGAATATTTTTGGAGACCTAGAGTCTAGAATACAGCTTATTGCCCAACTGTGTATCAATTCTTATCCTATGTATATCATTTTGTATCCTATCCCTATTCTCTCTCTTTTTCTCTACACACACACACACACACACAAACACACACACACACACACACACACACACACACACACACCACCCAAAATTATTAGATCTCATAATCACTTCCAATAAAGTTGTAACATACAAAAACAGCATACAAAAATCAGTAGTTTTCCTCGATATCACAGTGGGGAGGGATCACCTTAAATTGTGATAGTAGTTTGTCATTATGCCTTCTTTCTGCAGTCAAGGTTGTCTGGGGAACAGGGTTCTGCCTGAGTAATAAAGCTTCATGGGGCATGTAAGTAAAGGTTTATTTTCACCTATGTTACCTGTCCCTGTGGTTCAGCTGAAAACCTGATTCATGTCAATGTCACTCTGCAACGCGAAATGGTTTGACATGTCTCTGGACTCTTTCTGGTAAAATCAACTAGAGAGTATTCAAGATAGCCTATTACATAAAGGTTATTTCTCTCTGAATATTCTCCATACTAATCTCTATGGTTGAATATCTAGTTGTGTCTCTTTTTCTTTCTTTTTAAATTTTCGTCAGTCATGGGCTTGACCTCAGGGCCTGGGACTGTAGGACTATCCCTGAGCTTTTCTGCTCAAGGCTAGCACACTACCACTTTGAGCCATAGCTCCACTTCTGGTTTTCTGGTAGTTAATTGGAGATAGGAGTCTCATGGAGTTTCCTGCCCAGGCTGCCTTTGAGCTATGATCCTCAGATCTCATCCTCTTGACTAGCTAGGATTATAGGTGTGAGCCACCAGCGCCTGGCCTAGCTGTATATCTTGATCTTTAATTCTGCTTTATGTCTTGCTTTACCAGGTAGAGTTGATTGCTTTATTCCCCTGGTTCCTGTAGAATGTGGGACATCCTTCTATACAAACACATAACATGATGTGATAGTTGCATATTTTTGTATGTTGCATGCATGTAAAATTGTGCTGAACATTGTCACTTTGTGCCTAGTTGCTCAATATTGGATTGTTATATTCATTCTTATTGAGTACCAGGGTGGACAGAGAAAGTGACTGACAGCTCTCTCTCTATAGTGGAAATCACCTGAGGGCTTTGGCTGCTAAAGCTCTGAAGCTTATAACTGAGCTTATAACACATAGTCATTCCTAGCCTTGTGTTACTTGCAGCTAACTATGAAATATACAAGGATTCTAAAGCAAGTTTTTCCTGGGAGAGGCAGGACTCCTTTAATGGCCAACTTCTGTTCTAGGACTTCCCATTAGGTTAGAGAAACTTCCAAGTACTACAGAGTACAGGAAAATGTTTCCAACAGTACCTTCCAATTCTCCTTTATTTGGGGTAAGCCTTACATCCTTGTCTACCTACACACCTAGTACCCAGGCTCCTACCCAATTTCTTACACAGATGTTCCCCCCAGTGAAATTCTTGGACATTTTATCCCATCTTAGAATCTGTATGTTAGGTGACTCAGACTAAAGCAGGGAGTTTTCATTACATTTAATCAATATTAGCAGAGTGTGATGAAACCTTATAGAAGTTTAGAAGATACACATACACACACATACACACACACACAGAAGCAACTAAAAACAATGAATTACTTCATGGTGATGATAGCTTTGAATCGAGTTTTATAAAAGGAGAGTGTTGGCGAGAGTTACGTGAGGAGGAGGAATGAGTGGACATTAGCAAGAATGGGAAAGGTATTCTTAATTTTGTGTGGTACTTTGTTTACATATCTTATGTATTATGTTTAGGGCTTATATTTTTAATTTTTTCCTTGTGATATTTTATCCTGATCTTTATGTTTAGCCTTCTTTAGGAAGACTACTAGTGGACAGTTTGGGGTTTTGAGAAACTTACTCCCTTTCCAGTCTCTCTGTCATCATTTCCATCCATTCTCTCCATTTCTCCCTTCTCAAGTTCCTCCCTCATACCAATGGTATTACGATCTGCACTGTCAGATCTGTGATTATCGTTTAAAATTTTTTTAAATTTAGCTCTGCCAGCTTCAGCTTTCATCTAGTGCCTCAGTTCAAAAATTTAAGTGTATAGAGTAAATGCATTTAACATTTTTCTTTTGCTTTCTGCAGTAAATACGTTTTAGAGGAAACTTTCTCCAAGTCTTTCTGTACTGTTTTCCTTGTGTTGCAGACATTTTTCTTCTTAGTTTGCTCTGGATATTCTTGATCTTGCTTTACCAGTGACTTCAGTCCTGGAATGAAATGTTGACAGGTACAGGTATCTGTCAGGGTGCCTGGGAAAAAGTCCTTTCTCACAGAGTTTAATGCATGAAGTCAAAGGAAAGCAACCAGGAGAACATGTGAAAAGTAAAAAAAAAAGGTGCAGGGGGGTGGGGGGGAGGGGTGGGGAGTCACATGCCTTAGGCTAGGAAGAGGAGTATCTGATTATGAGCCTTTGGGACAGAAACCAGAGAAACCAGATTAAAGAGCATCCAAGAGTGGGAGGCAGGGCCTGCAGAGTTCTTCTTGTGCCAGCTTTGTCAACAGTGACTTTTCACAGAGAACTGGCAGGCTTGGCGCAGGCAGGAAGGAAGCTATTCGGAATACCAGTCTGGTCTAGACATGCATGTGGATTATTCAGACTTATTTATTCTACAATGAAAAGGAAATCTTACAGGCTGAATTATAAACATTCACTCTCTCCCTTTCTCTCTCTCTTTCACACACACACACACACACACACACACACACACACACACACACACACACAGAGTCATCATAAACTAGTCTGTTTAGCTTCCTTATAGAAGACTGGGAGTAGAAAATACCTTGAAAAGAATTGACTGGATGTCAAAAGCTCCATCAAGCCATGCAGACAGGTGGTTAAACATGGGCTGGATGCATTTGGACTCCTGCTCAGAGAGACAAGAAGACAGGAGACCACATTGTTTAGGCTCTAACAGGCTGATAATAAACAAACCAAAACAAAAACCTGAATAGGAGCCCAGCTCCCACCTCTGTCACCTTATCTTCACTCTAGTCCAAAGGTACACAAAGGCACTTCTAAGCTTTATAAGGATCCTCTATTTCCTTTACCCCACCCTCATCTATGATGTCATTATTTTGGCTCAATAACCATAACTCAGGTGTGTGCCCCATTGTCAGATTGTGTCAGCTCTTTCAGTCTTAAGAGAGTTCCTAAAATGTTGCTTTTAGAAAAATTGGCTACTTTCAGCAGGGTATAAAATTAACCCTCAAAAATCAATGGCTTTTCTGTATGCCAACAATGAGAAAAGTGTGGATGAAATTAGGAATGCAACTCCATTCGTAATAGCCCCACAAAAAAATAAAATACCTAGGAATTAACTTAACCAAAGAAGTGAAGGACCTCTATGATGAAAACTTTAAAAACTTGAAAAAGGAAATCAAAACAGAACTTAGAAAGTGGCAAAAACTCCCATGCTCCTGGATTGGAAAGATCAACATTGTAAAAATGGCAATACTTCCCAAGGCTATCTACAAATTCAATGCAATACCTATCAAAATTCCAACCTCATTCTTCAAGGAAATAGAAGAGGCAATCCAAAAATTCATATGGAGCAATAAAAGACCCCATTAGCAAAAACGATCCTCAACAGAAAGAACACTGCTGGAGGAATATAAATACCAAATTTCAAACTCTACTATAAAGCCATAGTAATCAAAACAGCTTGGTACTGGCACAAGAACAGACCTCAGGACGAATGGAATAGAATTGAAAACCCAGAAATGAACCTACAGACCTATAGCCATCTAATCTTCAATAAGGAAGCTAAAAAAAAATAGAATGGAAGAAAGACAGCCTCTTCAGTAAATGGTGCTGGCAAAATTGGTTAACTACTTGTAGAAAACTAAAGCTAGATCCTTATATATCAACCTGCACCAGAATCAACTCCACATGGATCAAAGACCTTGGAGTCAAAGCAGATACTCTGAAAACATTACAGGATGGCAAAGGAGAAACCCTAGGTCTGGTTGGCAAAGGCCGAAATTTTCTTACTAGAGACCCAGAAACACAACAAATCAAAGAAAGGTTGGACAAATGGGATTGCATGAAATTGCAGAGCTTCTGCATGGCAAAGGACATAGCTAGCAAGATCAGTAGAAAGCCCACGGATTGGGAGAAGATCTTTACTAGCCATACAATGGACAAAAGTCTCATATCTAAAATATACCTTGAACTCAAAAAATTAAATCCCCCGACAACAAATCTTCAAAGAAACAACTGTCCAATAAATAAGTGGGCTAAAGACTTAAGGAGAAACTTCTCTGAATAGGAAAGAAGGATGGCCAATAGACACATGAAGAAATGCTCAACCTCTCTAGCCATAAAAGAAATGTAAATCAAAACAACATTGAGATTCTACCTCACCCCAGTTAGAATGGCTAGAATCAAGAACTGTAATAACAACAGATGCTGGAGGGGATGTGGACAGAAGGGAACCTTACTGCCTTGTTGGTGGGAGTGTAAAGTTGTTCAACCACTTTGGAAAGCAGTATGGAGGTTCCTCAAAAGACTCCACATAGAGCTCCCCTATGACCCAGCAATCCCACTTTTGGGCATTTACCCAAATATTTACAAACAAGACCACACTAAAGCTACCAGCATGACTATGTTTATTGAAGCATTGTTTACTATAGCTAAGATATGGAACCAACCCAGATGCCTCTCAGTAGATGAATGGATCAAGAAAATGTCGTATATATACACAATGGAATTCTATGCCTCCATCAGAAAGAATGACATTTCCCCATTTGTTAGGAAATGGAAAGGCTTGGAAAAAAATATTAAGTGAAGTAAGCCATGCCCAAAGAAACATAGGTCCCATGGTTTCCCTTATTTGCCATATCTAGTATATATCTGAGTCAAGCAGAAAAGGTCAGATATGGTGATGTTAGGGAAATAAACCCTAAGATATGTATTCAAATGTTTTTTTCTTTCATGTGATTGTTACTAATACATTTATAAGATTATTTCTTTGTTGCTTTGTATGTCCCTCCCCCACAGTATAACCCCTGCTTTCACTGTATTTGATGTTGGTATAATTTGTGGAGGGAAAGGGGAAAAACAAATCGTTTAAATAGGGACCCATTGCAACAATGAGATGTATGTCGTTATGTTGAAAAACAAACTTTACAACTTTGGTGGGGGGGGAGGTGGGGAAGATTGGGTGGGGGGGCAGGGATAGGGGGGAGGATGGGAATGGGAAACAAAGGAGGAGTCTACAATGCTTGATAAGAAATGTACTCATTATCTTGCCCATGTAATTGTAAGCCCTCTGTACAGTATTTTCACAATTAAAAAAAAAGAAAAATTTGCTACTTTCAAGTTGCTGGTAATGTTTTTATGATGCAAGTTTGTAAAGACAACCAAAGTACCAAATGGCAGTGGAACCCTAAGTACCTGCTTCTCCCTCAAAGGAAGAGCCAAGGCTGGAGAGACATAGGGTGAGTGCAGGCTCCATTCATTCCTTCTTCTGCTGCTTTGGCTGAAGGAGCCCATTAGCAGTGTTCCAAAAATCTGACCCTTTGGGGTCAGATTAGTGAAATGGCCTGGGATTTTGGGTTTATGTTGACTATTATTACTTTTAGTTTCCCATGCTGAATTGTGAGTATTTTAATGGAAAATTTCCTATGCTTTTCCATTTGTTTTCATGAGTATTCATTTTCCTGCTGCTCTGAATTTGTTTTTATTAATTTTTCTGACAAAGTTTATGTTTTTCAAAAAAAACTTACAGGGCTGCACACAACCATATTACAAACCATGTAAAAGTAATGTTGAATCCTGGACAACTGCTGTGTGGAACAAAGACTTGTCTTCAGTAAGCTAGGAGACTCAATTTTAATCTTCTATGTCTTTTAGAATCTTTTCTTTCTTTTTTTTTTTTTTTTTTTTTTTTTTGTTGCAAGACTGGGACTCAAACTTGGAACCTGATATTGTGCTTATTGGCTGGCACTCTAACGGATGGGCCACGCCTCTAACAGGTCTCCTAGAATCTTGATTCTAAAACATTTGGTTTCCTCCATTGAGAACTAAACATAAAAGTATCAAGGGGTCTCACTTCCATCGTTTAAGTTTTTCTATCAGACCATCTGTCAAAACAACAAAAAATTAGAAAAGATAATGTTTTATTAAATCTCAAGAAGACCAAGAACTAGCCTAGGAATTCTCAGACTTAGTGTCAAAGCAGTTGGAGATGGGGAAGATTTTAGAAGGTAGAGATAATTTCATGATAGTGCTGAAATGTTTATCCTTTTTTTGGGGGGGTCTGATTGTGGGGCCTGAACTCTGGGCATGGGCGCTGTCCCTCAGCTCTTCAGCTCAAGGCTAGTGCTCTACCACTTGAGCCACAGCGCCACTTCTGGCTTTTTTCTTTTTTACTTATGTGGTGCTGAGGAATCAAACCCAGGGCCTCATGCATGCAAGGCAAGCGCTCTAGCACTGAGCCACCTTCCCAGCCCATGTTTATCCTTTTTGTTCTCATTATCTTAAAGGCTGTTTTCCTATTCATAATAGCTTAGAGCAGGTAAACATATCTAATGTTCTTCTATTAACCAGATATTAAAGAGATTTGCAAAACTACTAAATAATTCAGCCCTTCCAAGTATCTTTTTGTTAAAAATAGGTTATTTTTTCAAAAAGGTTGCCTAATGTACATTGTGTAAAAAGTCAACTATGTAACTTGAGAGTAGGGATGGGAGGAAGAAAATGGTGTAGAATGATGAAAGAGGTGACATTGATCAAGATGCATTATATCATAACTTCACATATGGAATTGTAACCTCTTTGTACAACTTAGTAAGAATGTTAAGAAAAAGTTTGCAAGAGGCTTTAACTATTGATATTTTAAATGAGTAAATATGTACTTTAAACAATATTCTCAAATTTAATTTTGAATACAGCAATATCATTATGTGTAACATGGAGAAATACATTTTTTGTGCTCTCAGTAACTTTTTTTTTTTTTTTTTTTTTTTTTTTTTTTTGTCGGTCGTGGGGCTTGAACTCTGGGCCTGGGCGCTGTCCCTCAGCTCTTCAGCTCAAGGCGAGCGCTCTACCACTTGAGCTACAGCGCCACTTCCGGTTTTCTGGTGGTTTTTATTAGAGATAGGAGTCTCATTTTTCCTGCCCGGGCTGGCTTTGAACCGCGATCCTCAGATCTCAGCCTCCTGAGTAGCTAGGATTACAGGCATGAGCCACCAGCGCCCGGCCTCTCAATAACTTTTAAGAGCATAAAGGTATTTAATTCTGAGATTACCATGTGTGAGAAATGGTGATAGTTAAATGTATTACCTAAATGACAGATGTTGGCAGAACTTTCCTTCCTGACATTCTGAAAGGCCAAAGGCCAATTTTGGGTTATGATTTTAAAATTAATATTCATTGGGCAATACTGATTTAAAACTAATTGCTATAATCACTAAGAGATGTTTAATCTTTCAGATAGTTCTATAGCTACATATTTGCAAAAAATAAGCATTGCATTTATTGTTACTTTTGTAAGTAACTGTTATTTATTGGGAAATTAACTGACATTAAGCATTTGTGTATATAAACTAATTTAATCTTCATGACAAGCCTATGAAATAGGCACCATCATCATATACATGAAGGAAAGAAGGATTTATCAAGTGACTTGCCTGAGGTCATCTGGCTAGTAATTTAATCTATCGTTTAGGCAACCTCATAGCCAAGGTCATTTCCCACAGTTATTTTAACTACACTTAAGCCAGTAAAAGGGACTTTCATGCTATTTTACAAAAAGTATGGACACCATTCACAGTCACATCAAATACCTGCACAAATACTTATGAGACTGAGTGGTTCAACATGTTTAAATTTCGAAGCAAAGTCCATTAATACTCAGTTGTTTATTTCTTCATTTAATAATCATAAATCAAGAGTCTGTAATTTGCCAAGCATTGTTCTGTTTTTGTGTGAACAGCATAGACAATAATCTCTGCTTGCTTAGGCAAATATGCTAACCATATGAGACAGATAACACACAATTTGCTAGATACCAAAATGATAGAAGATTCCAGAAATCACAAAATTTAAGGAAATAACAGAGTAGACAAAGAGGATTATTTCTATGCCCACATAGGGTTTGCTGATATATCAGGTGGTATGTCATTTGGTGGAGATGACATATCTTACCAACAAATAAGCCTGCAGGATTGGTATGGAGTTGGCAAGCAAAAGCATGGAAAGAGAGAAAATTGGATGTAATCATAGGCATGGATAACCTACTGCCTGGTGGCCAGTGGTTAAGTTCTTTGAGAGATATAAGGGTGGAGGGCTATTTGGTTTTCTATTGTATCATCACTGGGGTTTGAACTCGGGGCTTTGCACTCTTGCTTGGACTTTCCTTTTCACTAAAGGCTGCTACTCTACCATGTGAACCTCATCTCTCTCTTACTGGCTTTTTGTTTGTTATTTAGAGATCAGAGCCTCTCAGACATTACTACCCAGGCTTGCTTCAAATGTTAATACTCAGATCTCAGACACCTGAGTTGTTAGGATCACAGGCATGAGCCATCAATACCCAGCTGAGAGTGGGTATTACTTAACTGACATTTTATAACAGTCCCTCTATTAGAGGTATGGTTAACAAGCATGAGACCCTGATTTCAAACACCAGTACTGCCAAAAATATCACTCGGACTGTCAGATGGAGGACACTGGGTGTCAATTCAGGACACGGTTTGGGTAATTGCTGACAAAATTCAAGTGAGTTATGATGGTGGCTTGCAAGAGGATTTAGTTTTGGAGCTAAGGGTTTGTGTTCAGATGTGGTTAGGAGTGAATTGGTAAGAAGAGGTCATATACTGAATGTGTTTAATGGCAAAAGCCATGACACCAAATCTTTCCAAAGGATAGCTCTAGGTATCATGGGGCAATTAAATGCTACTAAAGTTATCCTTCTATTGTGTCATTTACCATAAAATAAAAGAAAAAGATTTTCTTTGCATCATTTTACCTTCTTTGCATTGTCTTTATATTCAGAACCAGAAAATTATTGGGACTAGTAAATACCTGTCATTGAGTAATCACTACATCATTCATAGACTAAATTAGATATATGGGGTAGGACAACTGAGCTACATAGTAAATGACTAAATGATATATTGAAGTGATTGTCAAGTAGTTTAGGAGATACTTCAACCTGATATAATACCATTGCGAGGACATTCTATTGCATTATTAGAAATTTTTTACACTTAATAAAATTCTACATATTTATAGAATAGTCCGTTGCTCAGGATCAAAGGTGATTAAGCCATGGTTAAATTGTTCATATTTTCTGTGTTTTTAAGAGAGCTTCATATATATATATTTGCATTAATTTAGTAAGCATTTCTTTTCTTTTCTTTTTTGTCAGTTGTGGGGCCTCAACTCTGAGCCTGGTCGCTATCCCTCAGCTCTTCAGCTCAAGGCTAGCGCTCTACCACTTGAGCCACAGCACCACTTCCTGGTTTTTCTGCTTATGTGGTGCTGAGGAATCAAACCCAGGGCCTCATGCTTGCAAGGCAAACACTCTACCACTGAGCCACTTTCCCAGCCCCAACATTTCTTTTCTTTAAGGGAGGACATGCGCTATTCAAAGTGGTAATAAGAATCCCTGAAAGTTTCTCTTCCTAGTGTGAGCAAAAGCTGGAATCATAAGTACAAAGCAAGCTAGATAGCCCTATTGACAAAAGATGAACAATTCTAGCCATGAAAGAACCCACAGCTCACACAAGCATTTAACCAGGTGCAGGGCTTTTTTGTGACAGTGACTTCTGAGTGACAGGCCAACGCTGGAGAATAAATTCATTTAGCTGTTCCCCAGGCGTTGGAGAACTATAAGCAGATGCCATCTTGAGAGGAAGCTTATTGTCTGAGAACTGATATACTCTAGGTATGTAAAAACAAAGAACAACAGCTACTCAGGGAGCCTAGAGACCCCCTCCCACAATGTCTGAGGGGGAGACCACCGTGGAGGCAGTCATGGAGGTAAGCATTGGATACAGACCCAGTAAAATGTTAAATAGTAAGGAGCTCAGGCTGTGAAGTTACCATGGCTGTTGGCTCTTCCCTTTGAGGGAAAGAACAAACCCCACTGTGCAGTTTGTAATCTCATCACCAGGATTCCAAATCCCAAGCCAGAACACATTGCCAGTGGATTTTTACCACCTCTAGTACAGCATCTTTGCTTTGTGAAACTTGCTGCTGGACAGTACTAAGAATGCTGAGCCCAGGACTGCTGAGCATTTGATTTCTGGCTGATTGCTCAATTTCTCCAGCTTGAAAAATTAGCTTCCCATTGAGTGGTATAATGCTGGTATAATGCACTGCAGCCTGCAAGAAAACGGCTGTTTACCCTTAGTTTTCCTGTTCCATGGTAGAGCTCAGTGTTCTGTTGGTTTCTACCACTCTCAGATGACACTTGTAGGCTTGAACACTTGCCACGTCTAAGAGTACAAATTATGGAAGGACTTCTGGAGCGGAACCTTCCCACATCAAATGCCGTAAAGCTCATCAGGGCCTGTAGTAGTTCCAAACATCTGTACACACCAGGATCAGTAAATTTTAAAATGAAGCGGACAACTGGATTAACTGTCTCTTGACCGTCTGTCAGATATAACACTGGCCCGAGTGATGCTGCTGTTATGGTGTTATGTTATGTGTTCTTCTCAGAGTACTACCATGGCTTACTCCTTCAAGACAAGGCTGCTCACTGAGATGTCCCAATAAAACCCTCGTAGATATCCACCCTAACAAATGCACAAGTCAAAATATTAAAATATAAGAAACATGAAAAAGCAGAGTACTAGGACTCTTCCACAAGTTCACAACTCTTCAATAACTGAATCCAAAGAAATTATGATTGTTGAAAATTAGAAAGAGAATTCAAAAGTCAAGTGAATCTCAAAGTCTATTTTTAAAATGATCCATCAGGGTTGAGGATTTAGCTCAGTGGAGGTACACTTGCCTGGCAGTTCTCAAAAACAAAAACAAAAACAAAAAATGTGTCCTCAGAGGATTTGACTAAACAGATAAATTCAGTACAGAAGTTAGTTTAAAATCTGAATAAAAAAATAAACAATTTAGATGAGGACTTTAGGAAAGAGAGATAGTCTTAAAAATAAGCAAACAAATGAACAAAACCTCAGAAACCATGGATATGAAAAACTCAATGAATCAACAAAACTTCATGGAGAATAGACTAGACCAAACAGAAGAAAGAAAATCAGAGACTGAACATATAGCTAAGGAATTATGACATTTGTATACCAATTAATAAAGTCAATCCACATTTAGTACCTCAGAGAATTGAATAATAAATCTATGAATCTGTGGTATAGAAGAGGGAACAAAGATACATTCTAAAGGCAGAAAGAATTATAGCAAAATTATAGCTGAAAAGTTCCCAAATCTAGGAAAAGAAATGGACAACCAAGTACAGGAGACATTTAGAACCCCAAATAGATATCACCAGTGAAGAGCCACTGTGTATCATATTATAGTTAAAAATGCCAGGAAGACAGAATGAAAAAATACTAAAAGTAGTAAGAGAAAAGTGCCAAGTTGCTTATAAAGATAGATCTGTAATAGCAGACATCTCATAAGAAGATCCAGGAGAGCATGAATTGAGCTGTTTCAAGCTCTGAAACAATGTAACTGCCAACTATATTCTACAAAGTCATACTTTAAAAATAACAGAATAAAAATGGTGGAGGAGAGAAAGTGGGAGAAAAATGAGGGAAGGGGTAACAAGTTTGACAAGAAATGTACTTATTACCTTACTTATGTAACTGTACATTACCTTGACAATAAAAAAATTTTTTTAAAAACAAAAAATAAAGGTTTTTCAGAAGAAACTTTAGAGTCAAATTATAAAAAAAAACCAAAAGTAATTTCTTACATTTGATCAGATCATAATGGAATGAAATTAGAAACAGTAAGAGAAGAAATGACAGAAATTATACTGAAAAAATATACTTTTGAAGAGGAAATTTAAAAATTCCTGGAATTAAATGTAAATGAAAAACATAACTTACCAAGATCTTTGCTATGCAACAATGTCAGTTCTAAGAAATTTAAAATTACAAGTGCCTACCTTAAAAAATAAACCAGATCCCAAGTCAACATCCTTAACATTTCACCTTAAGGTATAGAAAATCAGGAACAAACCAAACCTAAAAGCATCAGACAAAAATAAATAAAAAGATCAGAAATTAATGAAATGAAGAATAAAATAACAGTACACAGAACAAATCAAATATCGGTTCTTTGAAAACATCAAAAAGGTTAAAAAGCCCTTAGCAAAAATATTCCCCAAAGACGATAAAACTTAAGTTAGTATTTTAAAGAAGAAAAGGGGGATATTATATTAGGAAATACTAAAATCCAGAAGATCATTAGGGAATATTTTGAAAACTGATAATAAAGAAGAAAATATACAAAAAAGGATGAATTTCTAGATATACATGACCTGCCAAAATTTAACAAAGTGAATATATAAAAATCTACAAGAAGTATTTTTTTTGCCAGTCCTGGGGCTTGAACTCAGGGGCTAGGCGTTGTCCCTGAGCTTCTTTTGCTCAAGGTTAGCACTCTACCTTTTGAGCCACAGTGCTACTTCTGGATTTGTCTGTTTATGTGCTGCTGAGGAATCGAACCCAGGGCTTCATGTTTGCTAGGTGAGCACTCTACCACGGAGCTACCTTCCCAGCCTCTACAATAAATATTTTATCTAAGGAAGAAGCATATATATATTATAATATATGCATATATGAATATATATTACAATATATGCATATATATATCTATTTGAGAAATCATACTCTTTTAGTCAGAACTATAGTGAATGTAGACAAGTATTTTCTCTATAGGACAAAACCCCCCACAAATTGTAACTGAGGAATTTCCAGATATCACACAACTTCCTAATTGATTCTTTCTCCCAGGCTGCACATTGTCTTCTCTTTGAAAATACTCTTTGCTCAAGCTCTTGACAACTGAGAGAATATAATTTATAAAGTAAAACCAGATTCTTTTCATATTGGAATTAGTTGTCAATTTACAAGTATCTTTTTCTGGTTGCATAAATATTTTTCATCCAAAACAACAGAGGAAGCCCATATTTACATGGGTTTGAGAATCTGAATTTCCCTGAAAGTTCCTCAGTATATATTTGTGACTGTATATGTTTCTTCTCCAAATACATAGCTATAATATATACATATTGTGGAGCATGTTTATATGTAACAACTCATTATGGATATGGCAATACCATTCAACTTATTCTTGCAAAGCAAAAGAGGGAAAAGATCTAAACAATATACAAAGAGATTGATTATGAATGGGAAATATGCTTACGTGAGGCCAATGGGGCCAAAGACAATTATGGCATCATAAATAATAATCAGGAAAGACAACATCCATGCTGAAACAATTCACTAACGCAGAACACGACAGTGGATATCTTCTTTCAATTACTGTTGCTGCTCTGAGCCAAAAGATTCCAAGTTTATTTGAACAAAGCCACAGAGGAACTGCTGTTGGGAATCAATTTCAGGCCCTGAAGAGAGCCCTCCAAAAAGCCAAAGAATTTGGTCTCATGCAGGGTATGGGATTTTGAAGGCATATTTTGTGGTGTGGGAATGACTTTATACTGACATTCAGGAAATGTGGAGTAAATGGGAAAGTATTTTTTTTTCCTTTGAGCTGGTGAAAACTTCAGTAACCTGATGCTTTCACGAATCACTCAGATGTGGCATCCTGTTCCTTCACATGATTGTTTTTCTTAGATGATCAGGCTGCTGTAACAAATGGATTTGAGTTTTAAAATGTGGTTCAAACAAAACAAAGCAAAAAAGCTAAGTCTGTTTAATTGCAACAACTTGATGTCTCTGCTTGCCTGTACCTTTTAGTGTGTGGTTGGACTTTTCATTGTGTGGAACTCAAAGTTCTTCTCATTGTGATAGGTTGACGGTTTAGAGAGGCTTGGAAAGAATTTCCCTTTACCTACAAAGTTATCCTTTGAGAAAGTACATCTTGTTTTCAGGAATGATCATTCCCTCTGGTTGCGGGAGGCCCTATAGCATTTGACACCCAATGATGTCAGGTTTGGCAGCCTTCCTGCCAAACTGCACTTAAGAAACAGAACAGAAAGCTAGGTGACAGAGGCTCATACCTATAAACAGCTAATCAGGAGACTGAGATCTGAGGATCCAGTTTTGAAGCCAGCCTGGGAAGACAAATCTAAGAATCTCTTATTTCCAATTAACCAACAAAAGCCAAAGTAGAGCTGTGGCTCAAGTTGTAGAATGCCAGCCTTGAATAAGAAAAACCAAGTGAGAGTATAAGGCCCTGAATTCAAACCCCACTACCAGCATAAAAGAATAAAAGAAATAAGAAAGGAAGAAAGGAAAAAATAAAGACAGCAAAGAGAGAAAATAAAGTCTTACTGCTAAAATCACACCAAACTGAGGCCACTAACTTACTAGATATAACCCTATAGTTCTCCCCAGGATATGGTGAAGGAAATTCAGTGTTTCTGACTGATTTTTTTTTTTACCATCTATAATTTAAAATATGTGACATGCATATGACAGGGATAAAAGTACATTTAAATGGTGGCTCACATCTGTAAACCTACCTACTCAGAAGACTGAGATCTGAGGATCAGTGTTTGAGCCAGCCTGGGTAGGAGAGTCTGTGAGACTCTTATCTCCAATTAACCACCTGAAAACTAAAAGTGGAGCTGTGGCTCAAAGTGGTAGTGCGCAAGCCTTGAGCAGAGAAACTCAGGGACAACGCCCAGGGGCCCAAATCCAGAAAAGGACTTGTGATTGTTCCAAACAGGCTGAAGAAATCTTCTTTTGAATGGCCTAACAGGCAAGGATATTCTTTGGGATACAGTATTATCTGAAAGCATGCCTTTAAACACAATTGTATAAAAATGCAAAAATATTTCTCTCTGTTAATCTTCCAATAAGTTGGTGAAAATTTCCCAGAAGAGTGGCCAAAGCAAAGTATATAACAAAGCATTGTAGTCATAACACAAAAACCTCAGCCCTTGTGATCATCTAGAGAAACTGACAACTCAGATTCTATCAATTTCATGTTACATCTTTCTTCTAATACAAAGTCTTTGTTCAAGCCCCAGGACTGGCACCCACATACAAAAAGTGTTGTGGGCTATGAAAGAGTCAGTAGTTTCTCATGATAGCTCCGTTCCTGTCCTCTCCACTCTATTAAATCCATTGCTGTTATATGTGAAAGTACATCTTCAATAGCAACCTGAAGAGTCAATGTAAGAAAGCAAATCACAAATTCAGTCAGTATGGGGAAGTATAGTTCCTCTTGTTACTTGCCCTTAAATTTTCATTGAATTTTCAAAAGTTCCACAGTATAACCCCTGCTTTCACTGTATTTCATGTCAGTATAATTTGTGGAGGGGAAGGGGAAAAACAAATCGTTTAAATAGGGATACAGGTGGACCCATTGCAACAATGAGATGTACAAGTCGTTATGTCGAAAACGAACTTTACAACTTTGGTGTGGGGGGGCGGAGAGGTTTGGGGGGGTGGGAGAAGATGGGAAGGGATGGGAAGGGGAAACAAAGGAGGAGGCTACAATGCTTGATAAGAAATGCACTCATTATCTTGCCCATGTAATTGTAAAAAAATTGAAAAAAGTTCCACAAATATGAGTTCACAATCTTAAAGTATCCGATTTTTTAGTTTTTAAATTGTGTTTAATTTTAATTTTTTGAATAATTATTTAATGAACGTATATATAAGTTTAATCATTCATAGATTGCATTTCTAGCCCCATTATATAAACTTATATTATTATAACATTCTCTATCTCATTTAGAATCGTATATTTGTAGCAAAAAAGAAGAAAACAAAAAAATTGATAGCCCAAAAGCTATATGATAGCTCTTTCTCTGAGGGGACATGATTGAATTTTTTTAAAACTCTTTTATTTCAAATTTTACGCATTTATATGTGCATACATATATATGTGTTTTCTTACACACATAAACATACAAACATGTACATATGTATTGTAGGTGAGTATAAGTATGTATATATACATATATCCATTCACATACATATTATGTGTGTATATGCCAATACTGGGGCTTGGACTCCAAGCCTGGTTTGCACATGACTGGCCCTCTACCACTTGAGCTATATATACCTCTACTTCTGGCTTTTTGACAGTGAATTAGACATGACTGACTTTGAATGAGACTCTCAGAGATCAGCCTCCTGAGAGCCTAGGATTATAGGCTCAACAGTTGCTCAGTTATGTATATCATTTTAATGACATCAGCAACAAAGCACATATCTTAGTTTTTACATATGTCACCATTGTGTGGAAGGATGATGATGCCCATAGTCACTGCTAGGGTATACAGTGACATGCTCTACTTTCCTGAGGCTCTTAGCAAGTTAAATCACTCTTTAGCTGCCTTTACCATCTGAGAAATGGGAGGGAACACTGGAATCCATTCCTATAGGTTGTCATGTAGAGTAACCGTCACTATGATGCTAGTCATTGTAACATGATTGGTAGTCTTAAAATATCAGCTACGATGAGGATGACTTTAAAAGAATTGCCTAAGCTCTTTATCCATAGATTTGGAAGCATAATTGAAGAACTTTTCCAAAGTAGGCAAATTTAATCCTGGAAGGCTCTAACTCCTTAGAAATGCCATAGTGAAAAGTAGAATTCTAAATCTGCTTAAATTTAGCTGTTTTACCTTTAATTTTTTTGTTTTTAGTTTGGCTGTACAGTCCTAGGAATGATATCATGGCTCTTTATCCCACTGTACACTCAGCATGTAAATTGCTGGAGGCCTTCAGTGTCTCCAGTAGAGACACCCAGGCTTCTTGACTTAGTTTTCAGGATGAGGGCTAATCATTCACCGACTGTGTCCTTTTTGACTAAGAGTAGGTCTTGTGGGGGGTGATTCTCCATGTGGAGCCTTTTTTCTCAGCATCAATATGGCCAATAGCACCAATAAAGCTTGCTGTATTTCAGCAAGCCATACTCCTCTGAGTGTAGGGCCTGGAAGAGCACATGCTCCTCTGAATCAGCAGGTCTGCTGTGGTGGCCTTGACTGAGCTCAGCTGCCAGAGACAGAGCACTGTGCCCACCAGAGGGAAGCAAAGGGCAGCAGAGCAGAGGCTGACTGGTCAGGAAGGGAGCACCCAGTAGGCTCTGGCCAAGGCACGGTCCCATGCCAAGTGCAGCTGTAGCTTACAGCTGGGATGCGATCCCTGGGGTGGAGCCCAAATTACTCATGGAAGCTGGGTCAAGCTGGGGACACAGGGTGTGGGTGGACCAGTGAAAGCTAAGCCCTGAATGAAGGATGAGGAGTTGAAGAGTAAACCAAACTTGACATCGATGTCACTTAATAAAGCCAAGCACCATGATTGAAAAATGCATGTGGGATCCAACTTGGATTGCCTAGAGTTTTCTCCTTAGGGATCGCCTTAGGAATTTCATAAACTCAGACATAGGATGTGTAGTTCTAAGCTTTAATGATCCAGGTCATATCGGAGCAGAGTGATTTACAGTAATATTGTCTTCTCTTCTCTCCCAGGGCTGGAAGCCCAGGGAAGATTGTATATAATAGAGGACTGGGAAAGGAATAAGTATTGTTGTGTTCCGTGTTTCACATCACTTCTGGAAAGTTAAGGTGATAGTGCTTTTATTACTATTCTGCTTAGCAAATGATGCTGACATTGTGTAAGCTACGAATATTATGCAATTGTGATCTATACTACATTTTAACCAGTGACTGAATCCTAGGATTTGCCCTAGGACAAAACTATCAATTCTTCTGAGAGACTGATTTATTTACAAAAGGTATTGTGCTTATTAGAATGGAAAATAAAATATTTCATTTAAGCTTAGCTCACCTAATTAATAGCTGAATTACTCTGGGCTAGTTATTTACTCTCATTAGCCTCTAGATACTAAGTTGAAATCATAAAACCCATTGCCACATTAAGTGGGATGATTTGCATATTATGCCTGGAGGAGGACAGGCACAAAAAAGCTGGCAAGACAGCTAAGGTCAAGAAAGGGCTTTGAACTTAAAGAGAAACTTCTCTGAAGAGGAAAGAAGGATGGCCAATAGACACATGAAGAAATGCTCAACCTCCCTAGCCATAAAAGAAATGCAAATCAAAACAACATTGAGATACCACATCACTCCAGTTAGAATGGCTAAAATCAATAACAGATGCTGGAGGGGATGTGGACAGAAGGGAACCCTACTGCCTTGTTGGTGGGAGTGTAAACTTGTTCAACCACTTTGGAAAGCAGTATGGAGGTTCCTCAAAAGACTCCACATAGAGCTCCTGTATGTCCCAGCAATCTCACTTTTGGGATTTACCCAAATGATCACAAACAAGACCACACTAAAGCTACCAGCACATCTATGTTTATTGCAGTATTATTTACCATAGTTAAGATATGGAACCAACCCAGATGCCCCTCAGTAGATGAATGGATCAAGAAAATGTGGCATATATACACAATGGAATTCTATGCCTCCATCAGAAAGAATGGCATTGCCCCATTTGTTAGGAAATAAAAAGGCTTGGAAAAAATTATATTAAGTGAAATAAGCCAGGCCCAAAGAAACATAGGTCCCATGGTTTCCCTTATTTGCAATAACTAGTATATGCCTGAGACAAGCAGAAAAGGTCAAATAAGTTGATGTTAGGTGAAATGAACCCCAAGATAAGGATTCAAATGTTTTTTCTTTCATTCAATTGTTTCTAACATATTTATAAGATGATTTCTTTGTTGCTTTGTATGTCCCTCCCCCATGGTATAACCCCTGCTGTCACTGTATTTGATGTTGGTATAATTTGTGGAGGGGAAGGGTAAAAACAAGTCATTTAAATAGGGATACAGGTGGACCCATTGCAACAATGAGATGTACAAGTCGTTATGTCAAAAAATGAACTTTACAACTTTGGGGCGGTGTGGGGGGTGGGAAGGGATGGGTAGGGGAAACAAAGGAGGAGGCAACAATGCTTGATAAGAAATGTACTCATTATCTTGCCCATGTAATTGTAACCCTTCTATATGGTATTTTCACAACTTAAAAAAATGTGAGATTGAAAAAAAGGCTTTGAAAGAAGACAATGACAGAGTTAAAAATCCGTGCCATTTATGGTCCAGAATTTTATAGTGACTCAAAGTAAGAGCAGATGGGGTTGAGCGACATCGAGAACAATGGATCAAGTGATGTTGATCAAGATGCATTGTACGTATAAAGTGATGTGTTGAATAGAAACCCCTCTGAACAACTACTTAAAATAACAACAATAGTAAAAATAATAATAATGCAAAAAAGAGCAAAAGTCATGTGGCATCTGAGGTTGGATTTTTACATGATTTGGCTTCTACTCCCTTGCCCATATCTATTTCTCCTTGTTACTTGGAAAAGCTCCACTGACCTCCCCAACATTAGGCAATGTCTCTTTTGGGAGATTCCTAACATGTTATTTAAAATTCCAGTGTCCCCATATTATCTTTCTCATTTTATGTTTTTTTTATCATTCTTCTTCTCATTATCTAACATCAATTTATATTACTTGTGTATCTTGTAGATTTTCTTGGCCCATTATAAGTGCCAGCCAATTGCAAATTTGTCTTGTATTTACATTCTATTAATGCTTGGGCCAAAAATTCTATTTGGCATGAGGTAGGCACATACAAGTTAGTTGTGAATGAACCAAGATTAAATTTCTAGTGATTATACCATAAAAATAGCAAAGATTTGTATAGAGAAGTATTGCTATGGTTTGGATCTTGAATTTCCCCCAAAGGTTGGATATTGAATGTTTGATCTACAGCCTGTGTGCTATTGGAAACTTGTGGAAACTTCAGGAGAAAGGTTAAGTGGGGTGTGGTCTTGAAGCACTGTGGTCCCAATATGGCCAGTTGTATACCTCTCTCTGCTCTCTGGCTGCCATTATGTTCTGCCTCATCACAGCTCCTCCTGCCATGATGTTTTGCCTCATTACACACCACAGAGGTCATAACATCAACCAAGCATGAACTAAAACCATCAAAACTCTGAGCCAACATACTTAAAAAGTACAAAGGTATCATATCTCAGATATGTTGTCCACCATAGTGGAGAGCTGACCCCAAACAAGTATTTATATGTATGAAACTGTCTTTTCCAGGAATGGATGTGAAATAATTTTCTATGACAGTGAGCTAAATCATTTGGTGTTTGTTTCCACAGA
Organism: Dipodomys merriami; assembly: GCF_024711535.1. Classification (NCBI taxonomy): domain Eukaryota; kingdom Metazoa; phylum Chordata; class Mammalia; order Rodentia; family Heteromyidae; genus Dipodomys; species Dipodomys merriami. Next base: position 975,295 of record NW_027206068.1, read on the forward strand.
TTCCTCAGTAATGCTTGACATTATGCTGCAGAAGTACACTTGGAGATCCAATGAAAGTTTTCACTGACCTCTGGTGTCATAATCTGTCACACAGAACAGGGTAGGTATCCTTCGGGAAGTCAATATAGAACAGAAACATTGTAGTGAAATGGACATTCTCAAAGCTGATTTGGAAATTGGAGCTCAGCCAAAGGTAGGCTTAGTGCATCTTTAGTCTAGATCCCTCAAACATAGCATTGTCACAAATGCAGTGATGTTTGAGATAATGCAGGAGGCTAACCTTCTAATTCATTTGGCATTGAAACTGGAGTTCACTTGCCCCTGATGTGTGAAAATGACAGTCTTTTTCAAAGAGGACACACAAGCCTACTCTCAGCTGGTAAAAAGTAAGGCCCATTGTTTTTGTTTTGAAACATAGAGAGTTGGTTAGGCGATGGCTGACTGGATTTTAATATGTAGACATAGAAAGAAGCAAAGAAAACAAAGAAAATCAGCCAGCCCTCATAACTCTGGACCTTTTTGGCATATTTGGTGTGAGAAGCTCAAAATTCATCATGTGCTGGGAAGAATTGTGCAAGATTCCTCAGTCAGGACTCCATTGCCAGGCTTTGTTTCCGGAGGAATATTTTCAAAATTTCCATTACTTGCTACCATTATAAAGTCTTCCATGGTATTGTTCACTCAAGGGGCAGCCATCATTGCTTTATGGGTTCTCTCTAACGTGATACCCAGTATCAAATTATCCTTCCCGGGCATTAGTGGGGTAAAATACATCCTCTGACCTACCACAGCCAGGACAAGGTTCATGGGAAGACCCTGGGCGAGAGAGATAGAGATAGCTATCATACTCACAAACACACAATGGCATTTATCTCCTCTGCGAACAGAGGGACACAGTTTAAGTTTTCTGTGTCCCTGTGTATCCTTTTCCTAGGAGTGTTTTCCCCCCATAGAATCTTAATTGTGAATATTTCCTGCCAAAGTGATGCTTGTGTTTTATCTCTAGCTTCATGCTAACTACCATTTCTGCTTCTACCAAACTCTACCTGCAGATTTCTCAGGCAGATTATCAGAAGAATAAGATGTGTTGCCTATGGATTAGGAATAGGTCCTCTCAGAGAAAGAAATTTAATGTCCCATTTTCTTAGGAATAGATCATTACAAATAATTGTCTTTGCAGAAGACACGACTCATATGTAGGCGGCTGGAAGGAAAAGCACAAGTGAAGAAACTGGGACACTTGCCTAGGCATGGCAGATGAAGAGAGGAGAAAATATCCAGTCACACACAACAAGTTGACAAAACAAAGACTGAGCCAAAAAGAAAAAAAAGCGCAAGGCAACTGAGGACTAATGAATCAAGATGGGGAATCATGGTACTGTGGATAATGTCAGAGGACTACAAAGATCTTCATGGAACTATGTACCAATAATTCAAAGACCTTCCAGATGAACTTGGCCTGTAGTGAAAGAAGCAGAAATTGGATGTTTGCAACAGAAATTAGGAAGGTTGAAGCAATCACTATGTAGAAAGCAAAGAGAGGTATAGCTTAGCTAACAACTTAATTTACCTTGGCTGGAGGAAGATAGCTCTTCTCAGATGCCATCCTCAGTTGCTTGGTTCAGAGTAGTTTGAAGAATGTCGCCAGAGTGACATGTTTTCTTTCCTTACATGTTCTTGGGAGAATCAACTTATAAGAAGAAAAGATTTATTTAAAAATTTATTTTTCTGGAAGTTTCATTCCATGGTTGGTTGATTGGGTCCTTGCTCATTATGGTAGAAGCATATGGTAAAACATAAGCCCCTCATGCCCTGGGTGAGAAGGAGAGGCCATCCTTCAAGGTAACAATTCTCTCTCTTTTTTTGCGGGTCTTGGGGCTTGAATTTTGAGCTCCTTTTGCTCAAGGCTAGTGCTGTACCACTTGAGCCATAGCTCCATTACCAGCTTTCTCTATGAACCATGATCCTCAGATCTCAGCCTCCTGAGTAGCTGGGGTTACAGGCATAAACCACAGGCACCTAGTTGCACAATTTATTTTTTTAATTTTATTTTATTGTAAAGATATTGTACAGAGGGGTTATAGTTACATGAGAGAGAGAATTGTTATAGTTACATAAGAGAGAGAATTGATACCTTGAAGTATGGCCTCTCCTTCTCACCCAGGACACGAGGTGCTTATGTTTTACTACATGCTTCTGCCATAATGAGCAAGAACCCAACCAACCAACCATGGCATGAAACCTCCAGAAAAATAAATTTTAAATAAATCTCTTCTGCTTATAAGTTGATTCTTCTCCCATGATCCCTTCCTTTCCCCCTCCCACTCTCCCCTGCCCAAAGTTATAATGTTCATTTCCAATATACTGTCCTGTGGGTATCATTGTTGCAATGGGTCATCCTGTGTCCTTGTTTCAGCATTTTGTTATTCCCCTTCCCCTCCCCAGATTAGAAAAATGTATACACAGAATGCAGGCTACCAAAATCAAGTACAGTGACAACAGGAGATATCCCATAGGGGGAAGAACAGATAAAGGAAACAAACAAAAAAGAAATCACATAATACATTTAAAACAATAACAATAAAGACAGACCTCTTGTGTCCATATCTTGGGGTTAATTTCCCTTAGCATCATCTTATATGGACATATGTGTACAATTTTTGAGCTTTTCAGCTCATTTGATAAGATTATCAAATTGTAATTGTTGCAAATAAGGAAAACCATGGGACCTAAATTTCTTTGGGACAGCCTTACTTCGCTTAATATGAACTGTCCCATTGATAAATGGGCTAAAGACTTGAAAAGAGACTTCTCTGAAGAGGAAATAAGAATGGCCAATAGAAAAATGAAGAAATGCTCAACGTCTCTAGCCATAAAAGAAATGCAAACCAAAACAACATTGAGATTCCACCTCACCCCAGTTAGAATGGATAGAATCAAGAAATCTAATAACAACCGATGCTGGAGGGGATGTAGCCAAAAAGAAAGCCTACTGCATTGTTGGTGGGAGTGTAAACTTGTTCAACCACTCTGGAAAGCACTATGGGGGTTCCTCAAAAGACTCCACATAGAGCTCCCCTATGACCCAGCAATCCCACTTTTGGGCATTTACCCAAACAATCCCAAACGAGACCATACTAAAGCTGCCAGCACAACTATATTTATGACAGCATTATTTACCATAGCTAAGATATGGAACCAACACAGATGCCCCTCAGTAGATGAGTGAATCAAGAAAACATTATATACATATATATATATATATATATATATATATCACTCTCTCTCTCTATACTTACATATATATATATATATATATATATATATATACATACATATATGGTAGAATTCTATGCTTCCATCAGAATGAACGACACCACCCTATTTGTTAGGTAATGGAAAGACTTGGGAAAAAAACACAATTCATTGTTAATGACCCAAAGACTTCTAGGGAGGCTCTACCTATTAAAGTTTCTACTAGTTCCCAACAGTACAAATCTGGGAGCCAAGGTTTTAAGCCCACAGGCCTGGGAGAGGGGTGTTCAAGATCCAACCTACAGCACTGAGCTGCCAGACTGTGGAAGTAATGAGTATTAATATTTCATTGGTGAGTAACAGGCAGCCTCCACCTCATAGATGGTATCTACGAGCTAATTAGAATCTCCGCAATTAAAAACAAAAACAATTTGGGGCAGAAGTCTTGCTTAGTGCTTTTTGTAAATTTCATTGGCAAGCAAAGACAGATACTATCCATGCCCAATCTGAGAATTTACAGTTTAGTAAAAGGAGGCAACGGGAAGAATCTCACTCACACAAGTAAATTTCCTTCTGTGATTAGTATTATGAATAACATCTGCATGGTATTATGACTTAAAAAAAATCTCACAAATACAAGTAAATGTCCCACTGTAATAAGTATTATGAGTTTCTTCATGGTACTATTACTTGAAAATGGAAGGGTTTGATTAACAGAGTTCAGGGAAGTGTGAATTGGCGTGGGATTGAAGAGATGAGGAAGAGGAGGCTGTGTAAGCTAGAAGAGGGATGGGGAAGAGGCAGAGATGAGAATGTAAAACCTCTCAGACTAAAACAGGCCAGTACACATGAACATGGGAAGAGGACGCTGGGTCCACAGGCAGGCAAGGCAGGGAGGGTCTGGGAGAATTCTGAGTGCCATCCATGCCGAGTTGGAGGTTTACTGGACAGATAATCAGTTCTGTTCTGAGTGCCATCCATACTGAGTTGGAGGTTTACTCGACAGATAATCAGTTCTGCAATGACCACTGGGCACTGATACTTGTCCATCAATGAAACTCTACCTCCTATGAAGTCATTGATCTCAGCTTTAACCTGTCTTCATTCTGCTAACATGTACTATACTATTTTTACTTTTGCAATTTAACTGCCAACTTAATCTCCCATTTGAGGATGGGTCCCTGTTAGTCTGTGCCACCGAGAGGCAGGAAAGTGCACTAGAGACTGGATGCTAGACTCTGCCCATCCAGACGGGTCTCCTAGCAATAACACTCCGCCCCAGCTGTGGCAGATGGCTGCAACCTTCTCTCTTTCACTCTCATCCCAAGAAACAGCCGGCTGTGGCCCCTCAGAGGAAATGACGGATGTTTGAGGAGACGCCTATGTTTATCCTGACTTAAACATCTCATGGAGTACACAAATACTAAAACATACCATATGGCACCCCATTAATATGTACAACTTTTATGTTTCCAAATATCACTTACAATTTTTTTTTTAAAAGCAGTGTGTTTAATGGCCCAGGCTTGTTTTTCATGCAGTAGAGATCAGGACATTTCAATTTGGGGAGCCTGGGTATAAAAAAATTCAAGAGACTTCATCTCAACCAATGCCTGAGTGTGGTGATGCACACCCTGACATCCCAGCTACTGGAGAAGCAAAAATGTCTGGGCACAGTGGTACCTGTCTGTCATCAGTGACACAGGGAAGAATAAGTAGGAAGATCTCAGCTTTGGCCAGTCCAGGCATAAAATGAGACTCTACTTCAGAAAAAAAAAGGCAAAAAGAGGCTAGACATATGGCTCTAGTGAAAGACCTTGGGTTCAATAACAAAGTAGCCAATCAGTTTGTTCACTGGAAGCCCAAGTCCCTGCTCCATAGTAGGCCAAGACAGGCAGGGGTACTTCTTTGACACGGAAGGGCCTAATTGGCAAGCAGAACAAGTCTCTTTCAACTTTAAATCAGCCACTTATAAGATTCTAGGTGGATCCCCAAGACCATTCTGTTGTGTAGCCAGACTAACTGACAATGGAGGGTCCCTGGCAAGATGGGGTCAGTCACAATCCAGGCCATCCTGCCTCTTAGATGACAAATTACCCTAGAAAGAAGGTATCCCTCTAGTAGGTGATTTCAACTTATTTTGGAGAAGGCTCTGCTGGTTTCAAGTCATCTAAGCTGGTGCGTCCAGAAATTCCCATGGGTTCAAAGCAGAGGTGGTAGAGAAATGAAGAATCCACCCACCAGAGCAAAGGGACTTTCAGAGCCAGCCAGCAACAAACACCATTCCAGAAGCATCCAGAAATAACTACCACAGCTGCTCTTCATGACTAAACTCAACCTTAACATAAAGCTGCAAAGGACAGGAAGAGATTAGGGTAGATTGAAAGACTGTTTAATGAAAGTTTAGTATCAGGGCAGCCACCAACCTGAACAATATGATCTGTGTTATCATGTCATTTATTGGGGAAAATAAAATTCCCCACATCTCTTACTTCAGCTTGAGAACAAAAGGACCTGTCAGGCACACTCTGCTGTCTTTTGGCTGTGTAAGCCAGGATTCTGCACTTGAAGAAGAACAATGATCTGGAGATGCATGGTTACACAAACACAGCCGAAGCCTTGCATTCCTCAGATGGTATGACAAAGGTCTTCCACTGGCTACAACCACCACTGGTGGTTCCTGATGTGCTGACACTTTGACTGGAGTCTGGCCTGTTTGCTGACTCACTCCACGATGGACAAGTTTCTCAACATCACCACATACCTCTGTGCTCTTGCTGTAAGATGGCTTCCTGCCTCAGCCCCAACTTCAATGGCAGTGCTCTGCCATATTGCTAGGAGCATCCGAGCCTGGTGTAGATTCTCAGGCTCAGGGAAGGGGGGATTTGACTCTTTCAAGTGGACAAGCAGTTACAATCATCTTCTTCCACCTATTCCTTGAAGATAAACTATGAGAAATAGGATTTTATTTTTTGTGTTTAGTTTGAAATTCTATTACAGCTTTTCTGATGATCACAGAACAACATATTACCATTGCTAGAAACTCAGACAATATTATTTCATGTTTTATTATTATCTTTAAGTAGTTGAACAAAGGGATTCCAGTTCAACATGCCATCTTGATCAATGCCTCTCTAATACAATACTAAAGTACATATGAAGGTGAAAATAATTGCTGTAGTTACAACCTTGAAAGATGATTCTGGTATTTTATTGTATTTCCTTTCAAATATTTAACTAATTTATAGAATTTGTATTAATTTTTTTCCATGTATTATAATCTTTTAAATAATGTTTGGGAAAAATTGCTATGATAACTCCCTCCTACATCATTTCTTAATACCTTTTTTTAATTTTACAAACTATGTTTTTCTTTTCTTCATTGTAAAGATACTGTACAGAGAGGTTACAGTTACATGAGTATGTTAATGAGTACATTTCATATTGAGCATTGTTTCCCCTCCCTTGTTTTTCCCCTACTATCCCTTTCCTCCCCACATCCCCAATTCCTCCCTCAACCTCAAAGTTGTAAAGTTCTTTTTCTTTTTTTTTTTTTTTGTCGGTTGTGGGGCTTGAACTCTTGGCCTGTGCACTATCCCTCCGCTCTTCAGCTCAAGGCTAGTGCTCTACCATTTGAGCTACAGCGCCACTTCCGGTTTTCTATGGTTTATTGGAGATAAGAGTTTCACGGAGTTTCCTGACTGGGCTGGCTTTGAACCATGATTCTCAGATCTCAGCCTCCTGAGTAGCTAGGATTACAGGCGTGAGCCACCAGCGCCTGGCATAAAGTCCATTTTCAACATAGTATATTGTACATCTCATTGTTACAATGGGTCAACCTGTATCCTTATTTCAGTGTTTTGTTATTTTTCTTCCCCTCCTAAATTAGAAAAATGTATATACAAGATGCAGGGCACCAAAATCAAATACAGTAATAACAGGGGCTATACCATGGGGGAAGAACATACAAAAGAAACAAAAAAAATCAGATAGAACATTAAAAACAACAGCAACAAAGATAAAACCTCTTGTGTCCCTATCTTGGGGTTCATTCTGCTTAGCATCATATTATATGATCATAGGTACATAGCTTTTGACCTTTTCTACTTGTCTGGTAAGATTATCCTGGATATATACTAGTTATTGCAAATAAGGGAAACCATGGGACCTATGTTTCTTTGGGTCTGGCTTACTTCACTTAGTATAATTTTTTGCAAGTCTTTCCATTTCCTAACAAATGGGGAGGTGTCAGTCTTTCTGATGAAAGCACAGAATGCATCTATCTATCTATCTATCTATCTATATCACATTTTCTTCATCTACTGAGGGGCATCTTGGTTGGTGCAATAACTTAGCTATGGTGAATAATTCTGTGATAAACATAGTTGTGCTGGTAGCTTTAGTATGGCCTTGTTTGTGATCGTTTGCGTAAATGCCAAAAGTGGGATTGCTGGATCATAGGGGAGCTCTATTTGAAGTCTTTTGAGGAACCTCCATACTGCTTTCCAAAGTGATTGAACTAGTTTACACTCCCACCAACAATGCAGTAGGGCTCTCTTCTGTCCACATCCCCTCCAGCATCTGTTATCATTAGATTTCTTGATTCTAGCCATTCTAACTGGGGTGAGGTAGAATCTCAATGTTGTTTTGGTTTGCATTTCTTTTATGGCTAGAGAAGTTGAGAATTTCTTCATGTGTCTATTGGAAGTTTTTTTTTTTTTTTTTTTTTTTACCAGTCTTGGAGCTTGAACTCAGGGCCTGAGCACTGTCCCTGAGCTTCTTTAAAGGCCAGCACTCTACCACTTGAGCCACAGCACCATTTCTGCCTTTTCTGTTTGTGTGGGACTGAGGAATTGAACCCAGGGCTTCATGCAAGCACTCTACTGCTAAGCTATATTCCCAGCCCTATTTTTTAAGTTTTGAAAGTTTTCTGACATACTTTGGTGAATGTGAAGACTTTTCTCATGATACATATTTCATCAAATAGCCGCCACAGGTAATTTACTTGTTTTTCTTCTTGGGCTGTTTACAGATCAAGTGGTTCCCTTTGCTTTCTTCAATGTATTCCATTTTCTCCATCACTAAATTAAATGAAAGTTGTTTCTTTTTTAAGCCATATTTTCTTTCTTTTTTTAAACTAAGGTCTTGTACTTGCAAGATTCTACCACTTGAGCCACACCCCCAGCCTTTTTGTTTCTGAGACAGAATCTTGCTAACTTTGATCTTCAAACTTTATGTCTATCTGTCTTAATCTATCTGTTGCTGGTAGATGTGCACTATCTAACCACCTTCTTTTTTTGTTTCTCCATTTTATTCTTGAGAGCTCAGTATTTCACATGTTTACTTTCTTGATTTTTACTCCTCTTAATCAGAAAACTTAAAAGCAAATGGAATAAATAAGGGCAAAAGCACTATAATCTGTTATAAATAAGATCATATTAGATATTCTTTTCCATACTTTTTCTTTTTATTATTGTGGAATCTAACATTTTTAGCTTTACAACACACTGGTATTAAATACATTTATATTTTTAGGTGACCATCACCAACATCCATCTCTAGAACTTCTTTCATCTTCCCCAATTAAAACTCAGTCCCAATTAAACAATATCTCCTTGGTCCCCCATCCTCCTGGCTTCCAGAAACCACCATACTGCTTTGATGTTGAATATACCAGCTCTATACCTGGAACCATATTGAATTTATCTTTGTGTTACTGATTTATTTCACTTACCATACATCTTCAAGATTCATCTGCATGTCAGAATTTCCTTTGTGTTGTATGTGTGTGTTCTGGTCCTGGGGCTTGAAATCCGGACCTGGGTATTATCCCTGACCTTTTTCCACTCAAAGCTAGTCTCTATCACTTGAGACAAAGTTCCACTTCTGACATTTTGGTGATTAATTAGAAATAAGAGTCTCACAGACTTTCCTTTCTGGGCTGGCTTTGAACTGTTATCTTCAGATCTCCACCTCCTAAGTAGCTAGTATTACAGACATGAACCACCAGTGCCCCGCAAGAATTTCCTTCTTTTTACAGCAGAATATTCCATTATGTTTATACCAAAAGTTTTTTATGATAGCAATAAACATTTTATTCATCTATATCTATATATGATCTATATATTATTCATCTGGAGATATGTGTGTGTATGCATAATACTGCTTGCTCTAGTAGCCCTCTGTAACTTAAACCAGGTCTCCAATCTTTATTTAATTGATATATATATATATATATATATATATATATTATGAACAATATGGTATTGAAATTTTAAATTATTGAAGTATCATTTAAATTGTAGGAAATTAACTTAATGCCTTACCTTACATAGTTTTCACTTTTTTTTCTTGCCAGTACCAAGGTTTGAATTTCAGACCTTTTACTTTTTCTGATTGCTTGGTAGGCTGCTATTCTATTACTTGAGCCAGTTTAAAAATCACAGTTCTCTTGAGTAGTTAGGATTACAGGTGTGAGCCACTGGTACCTGGCTACTTTTTACTTTTATAGGGAGAATTCTTAACATCCACCTTCTTAGCATTTTTCCAAAATGTATATTATTTATTATAGCATGTTAAATGTATTGCATTGTATAATAGTTCCTTTGGACTTTTTCTAGCTGAAGTTTTATATTCTTTGACCAATAGCTTCTCAACAACTCCCTGGTAAGGACTAATCTACCCTCAACTTCTGTAAAGTCAACATTTTAGATTCAACAGGTAAGTGAAACCGTGCAGTATGTGTCTTCACTTAATATGGTGTCCTCCAGATTTGTCAATGTTGTTGAAAATGACAAGAATATTATATTAATTAAATTGCTAGATAGTATTGCATTGTGCTTGTAAACCATATTTAGTTATCTATTCATCTATTACTGGACATTTGATGGACACTTGAAAGGCTTCTAACTTTTGATTTTCATGACCAATGCTTCTATGAACATGAGAGGACAGGTAATATAATTGAGTCCCTGTAGTCACCTCTTTGGGGACTCTACCCAGAAATGGAATTGGTGGATGATGTGGTGTGATATGGTCATTCTAGTCTTAATTTGTTTCTATAGTGGCTTTTCTAGTTTACATTTCCACTCATAGCACACAAAGGTTCGAATGGTTCTATATTTTTGTCAATACTTTCTATTTTTCTTTTTTATTTCCTTTATTTTGTATATAATTTCTGACCTCATGAGATTGAGGATGTATTTGTAGATTTTTTTGAGCACACTTTGCCTCATTTGTAGATTTTAAAAATCCATTTTGAAGCTGGGTGCTAGTAGCTCATGCCTACAATCCTAGCTACTCAAGAGCCTTAGATCTGCGTATCGTGCTTCAAAGACAGCCTGGGCAGGAAAAGTCTGTGAGACTCTTATCTCTAATTAACTACCCCAAAAACAGAGCTGTGGCTCAAAGTGGTAAGTGGTAGAACACTAGCCTTGAGTACCAATGCTCAGGAACAGTGCCCAGGCCTACAGTTCAATTCTCAGGACTGGCACCAAGAATAAATAAACAAGCATTTTGACAGTGTTGAAATTGATGACATTGCTAATGTAGATTGACAGCCTTGAGCTTTGAGAGAAACATTAAAAGGGCTGTTTAAAAGATTTAAAAGATTTCAAGGTTTAAAAGATTTTGTTTATAGTAGAATATGGAATGCAATAGAAATAAATAACTTTTCAAGAGTGGAGATCCTTTTTGTTCTTTTTTACTGCCAAAGGCAATTTAAATATTTATAATATCATTCCTGAGCCATACAAAATGATCAGTATTAGCCGAGGGCTATGGGTAGCTAATCAGAAGCTTAAGAGAAACACGCATCTCTGCAAATGATTCCTGAAAGGAACAAGAAGCTTCTCGGAATAGCCAGGTAGACAGGATTCAAAGGGGGTGAAAAGAAAGAGCAAATCAGACATGGTCCTGTAGAGGTAAATCAGGATGGGCAGTTGGGTAGCCATGTTACTCTTTGCAAAGATGAAAGCCATGTTGACACAAGCATGATGCAGGGTGGTAACAGTATACAGATCTTGAAACTTGTTCTTTCAAAATGAGCTCAATTTTATAAGTATTTTTTAGACAGTAAAAGATCATGTTGCACTATAACATAATTTTTCATAATATCGTGTGTGTGTGTGTGTGTGTGTGTGTGTGTGTGTGTGTGTGTGTGTGTGTGTGTGTGTGATCCTGAGGCTTGAACTCTGGGCCTGGGTACTGTCTCTGAGCAATTTTGCTCAAGGCTAGAACTCTACTACTTGAGCAATAGCTCCACTTTGGCTTTTTGCTGGTTAATTGGAGGCAAGAGTCTTATGGACTTCTTGCCAGGGCTACCTTTAAACTGTGATAAATCTCAGCCTCCTAAGTAACCAGAATTACAGACATGAGCCACCAGTGCCTGACCCATAATGTTTCTTAACCCGAGTGATGCTACAAGCAGTCCACGTTGCTTGAGGAACACTGTGAATTCATTGTTTAGATTAGAACAGAGTGTTATCAATGTTTTAACTTCTTGACAATATTTAAGGCTGAATTCTGCCTTTGACTACAATAATGGATTAATGTTTATTTGTTAAGAACTAACACTAAAAAAAAGCATATGCAACTTTTGAGATTGTTTTTTAAAGCAAGCATTCAGCATGGTTTCCCCCCCCCCTTTTACTTATAAACTATAAGCATCGTCTTGCCCATATTGGCCTGACTTTTGGCCAGCAGGGAAATGTGAGTTGTGGTATTGCAATGGGAAGCAGGAAAGGAGCAGTAAAGGCAGTTGGAAAAGCAACAAGATGTGCTCAAATTGCCTACAGAGCTGTAACAAAACAGACATATCTAGAATTTACTTCTAGAGATTCTGAATCCGGAGGTTCTTGGCAAATCCAGGAATCTCTATGTTCAAAATTTTTCCACCCATTTCTACTGTGCTGATATCCTTCCAAAGGGATGAATGCCTAGATAATCCATTCTCCCATTGAAAGAACCTTATGGAACAAGCTGTCTCCAAGGATTAGTGTTGGCTTCATGAAATGAGAAGCTCTCACATTTTTCTGTAGGCTTCTAAAAGCCATCTATTAGACCAGGATCAAATTAGGATTTGATCCTCTATACATGTATGTATTCATCCAACAAGGATTTATCTAGCAAGTGTTTTAAAATAGATATGAAGTTCATTTCTAAATATAGTTCTTTTCTATAACACACGGTGGTCACTTCTTTTATGAAGTTTGTATTTAAATAAGGGGTAAAGAAAGGATAAAAGAGGAGAAAAAGAAAAGGCCATAGGAAACATAAGGTTCAGAAGGGCTTCTCTTCAAAGGAAATGTTTACAGGAATGTGCATGCAAAAGTTGTTGCATTGTCTCTGAGTGGAAGGCCCGCCATCTTTCCCCTGTGTAAGCCTGAAGAGATAAGGACAGGAATGGCTCATTCACTGAAGGAGACAAAATTCTGTACAGTCAGCTACTCGAATAGACGTAGCATTTTTATGTAAATGGATACAGTGGTAAAAGGGAGAATAAGTACTCAGCACAAGTATCAACTATCAAGCTGGATATGGTACTGTACACTGTCATCCCATCTACTGAAGAGGTGGATGCAGGAAAGCTGCTAATTTGAGGCCAATCTGGGAACATCTCAAGGGCCTATCTCAAGAAGCAAAATGCAAACCAAAGGGCTAGATACATGGCTCAAGTGGTAGGGTGCTTGCTTAGAATGTTTGAGGACATAGGAATCAATACCTAGTACCCTAAAGAAAAAAATATTCAAGGAACTCTTAAGACTCAATAATTTTGAGTAATAATTTACCAATAATGCCAAGCAAAACAGCCTGATAAAAATATGACAAATGATTTAGCCATTTAGGATGCAAACATACACTCAATATCAATACTCATTGGACAAATGCAAATTAAGTCATCACTTGATCACCAGAATGGCTACCTTTTTGCATGACCATACCAAGTAATAACAAGGATATGAAGCAAGGAGAATCATCCCATAGAAGGCTGTTGAAGATGTGAAATGTACAACTGTAATTTATTTTTTTTGTATTTAACAAACCTTTATTTCCTTTGGGACAGACCTGTAGTAGGAGCTTGGGAATTGCAACTGAATAACAAATATCCCTCAGACTTTTGGACCTTTTAGGCACAGATTAGTAGATGGTCATCAGTAATATGTGCATCAACATACCCAGAGGTATGGGAACAAGAGGAAGTCACAGATTTTGTCCTAAAAACATGGGGAAGAAGGTGGGAATAAATGAAACAGTTTTGTCTCATCACACTAATCTGGCAATAATCTTTGCAAATAAGAGTGATTATATTACAACTGTAATTTAGAAAAAATATATATATATTCCTTATAAAGTTATACATAAATTGTTCTTCACCATATATTTTCTGCCCAACCTTAAACAGAAAACTATGTCTAGAAACACTTAATTTGAATATTCATAGTAGTTTTATTTATAAGAGTTGAAGACTAAACATAATGTATGTGTCAATCAACTCCTGAGTAAATCAATCAACTGTGGTAAAGACACGCTATAATAATAAAGCCAGTAAGAAAAGGAGAAGAAAATACTTATTAATACATGAAAATCCATGGATGAATTTTTATATTGCTGAGTGAAAAATCCAGACATAGAAAAAAAAACCTGAGGTGGAATTTTAATCCCTATAGTGAACAATGTCTTAAAGGGAAATGATGTAACTAGAGAAGAAAAGGAATCCAATATTAACTCTAAAGCCCCCTACTATTTTCTTCAGGTTAAGCAGAAAAAGATGACCCAAGAAAAGAATTTGAGAAGGGACAGCACCAGGATAGATGGAAAACCAGGAAAGTGGCATTGAAATCAAGAGGACTGTGTTTTATTTTATTTGATGCACATAGGGGATACAGTTACATAAGTAAGGTAGTAACTACATTTCTTGTTGAACTTGTTACCCTCTCCCTCATTTTTCTCCCACTTCCCCCCCCTGCACAAGTTGTACAGATCATTTCCAACATATTGTCTTTGAGTATCATTATTGCATTGGTTCCCCCAGACCCAAAGAACCATAGGTTCCACGGTTTCCCTTATTTGTAATAAACAGTAAACATCTAGGATAATCTTAGCAGATGAGCAGAATAGTTCAATAGCTACGTACATATGTCCATATAAGATTATGCTAAGCAACCTCGGACACAAGAGGTTTATCTTTGTTATTGTTTTCAACATACTACATGACTTCTTTTTTCTTTTGTGTTTTTTTTCCTCCTATGGTTTAGCCTTTGTTGTCACTGTATTTGATTTTGGTACCCTGGGTATTGTAAATACATTTATCTGAATTTGGGAAGGAAAGGGGAACAAAAAATAGTGAGACAAAGGAGTGTGTTTTAATAAGGAGTGATCATAGCCTGGTGCCAGTGCTCACACCTGTATTCCTACATCCTCAGGAGGCTGAGCTCTGACAATCATGGTTTGAAGCCAGCCTGAACAGACAAATCCAAGAGATTCTTATCTCCAAAGAGCTAGAACTGGTGATATGGCTCAAGCAAAAGAGCACCAGCCCTGAACAGAAAAAGTAAACTAGAAGCACAAAGCCCTGGCATATGAAAAATAATTAAAAGGAATGTGGTAACACTGAGTGTCTGGTTGTTGTAATCACAGTACTTAGAAGGAAGAGGTGAGGACAGGAGGATCTTAAGTTTGAAGTCACAGAGACTAGACTTGCCTCATGAATTAATGAACCTATCTATCTGTCTGTCTGTCTGTCTATCTATCTATTTCTAGAATGGCTATCTTTTTACATGACAATATCAATTAATAACAAGGATATGAAGCAAGGACAATCATCCCATATATATTATATATGCATAATATATAATATGTATGAAATATAACACATATAATTACATATAATAAAATGATATAATTTAATATATGATACATAGGATGCTACATATTATATATATATATATATATATATATATATCTTAGGAAATAACTCAAATAGAAAAATTTGTCGCAAATCTAGTTAAGGAAAAAGGATAAAAGTATATATTAACATACAGGAAGGAACTAAGTTTACAACTTTTAAAACAATCATAAAATCTAAATATGTGTGTGTGAGTAATGAGAAACGTGAAGGAAAGAAGCAAAATGTTAACAATCCTTTGTGATGATATTACAGGTGATTTGATTGCACTATTTATATTTTTGTAAAAGTGTGGTTTCAAAATTATAAAAAGAACAAAATGATAAAATATATTAAAATGCAAAGTATAAATACGATGAATAATAAGAAATTATAAAATAATTCTAAATCCGTATAAGAAAAAATATATGTAAAGACATAATTTAAACATTATATATTAAGTGCTAGGTAATAGTATTTTTGTGTGAGTATGAAATTATTGATAATCTAAACTGTCTTGTTTGGCTTGCTTGTGGTACTAGGGAATGAACTCATGACCTCAACTCATGACACTCAACAACTTAGACAAGCCCCAGCTCTTTTATTTATTATATTGTTTTTGAGACAGGGTCTCAGATAACTCTGCCCAGGTTGGCCTCAAACAACCCTCTGCCTTCTTCCAATTAGCTAAAGTTATAATCATGCACAACTATGTTCATTTTAAAATGTCTTTTTTCCCCCTTGATTTGAATTTCCTACAAAGGACACATACTGTGTGTGTGTGTGTATGTGTGTGTGTGTGTGTGTGTGTGTGTGTGTGTGTGTGTGTGTGTGTGTGTGTGTGTGTGTGTGCGCGCGCGCGCGTGCACGCGCATGCCCACTGATCCTTAGGCTTAAACTTAGGACCTGGGCACTGTCACTGAGCTTTTTTGCTCAAGGCTAGTACTCTACCACTAAGCCACAGCTCCACTTCCTGCTTTTTTTGGTTACTTAGAAACAGGAGTCTTATGGACTTTGCTGCCTGGTCTGGCTTCTAATGTTGATCCTTAGATCTCAGCCTCTCAGGTAGCTAGGATTATAGGCCTGATCCATTGGCAACTGGTTACATTGTTGTTGTTGTTGTTGTTTTGAATGCTGGTATTGGTGCTTTGAACTCAATGCTCTTGCCTTGATTTTTCTCACACAGAGTGCTACCACTAATTACCACATCTATAACTCTCACTTTTTGCTGGTTAATCAGAGATGAGAGCCTTTCAAATATGTCTGCCTGGGCTGCCTTGGACCTATAATCCTCATATCTCAGCATCCCTACGAGCTATGATTATAGGACAACCAGCTAACATATTTACTTCTTCTAAAGAAAAGTCGTCTTTGTTGATTGGACAAGAAGAAAGAGGAAATAATGTCAGTCTAATAAAAATGATATGAAACCTCACTGTTTTTAATACTTCGTTCCTTTCCTTAAAAGCAGCATTTGGATGTATATACAGTTAACATTGTGTCCCTTGGTTTTAAGAAATGAATTAATCCTGTTCCATATAAACAGTCTCACTGCACAGCAGCAGCTATGGTGTCATACAATTTGGCTTTAATAAGTAAATATTCCAGTGTCCACTCTCATTGCACAACCATCATCCACCATGGGTCTGATGTGAAGCTTTTTCTTTGCTCTCTGAGTCATAATGACAATATTTCAATCCATTCTCCTAGATCTGAGTCTAAATTCCACAGTGTAATTACCATGTGCCACTGTGTCACTGATGGCTAGGTGATCCTCAGTGACATCACTGATGGATTCATTCATGGAGGCATTGACTGTTGAATGCCAGGCTGCAAAGGCACAGCCAGCACTTGGTCTGGTCAGGGGGGGATTCCCACACTGAACTGTGCCTGGGGTCATCCCTCTGCACCATCTTCATGCTTTCTAGGTTTTGCAGTTCTCTCTGCCAGTCCCTTGCTGCTTCTGTGCACTTGAGATTAGTCCACTCTTCTGGGGTCTCACTGTCTCTCCAAGAAATCCTGAATGTTTTCCATCTACAAGCATGCCCAGGCTTTCTGTCTCCATACTGGGTTATAGTCTGGGGAGAAGCCAGATCAGTCACTCTTTCCAAATCCTAAAGAGATTTCCATCTCACAGTTCTTTCAACTCTTGATTTTCCTCAAATTAGGGGATCATTTTAATAATCTTACTGGTGAGTTCGTACTGATCATTGTTTCCTTACCACTGGGTACAGATGTTTCTCTTATTAAAAAAAAATCCATTTCCTGAGCTATGTGCCTGTGACTCACTCCTATAATCCTAGCTACTCTGAAGTTGAGATCTGAGGATTATGGTTCAAAGCCAACCTGGCAGGCAAGTTCATGAGACTCTTATCTCCATTTAACCGCCAGAAAACCAGAAGTGGCACTGTGGCTTAAAGTAGCAGAGTGCTAACTTTGAGCTCAGGGACAGAACCCCAAGGCCCTGAGTTCAAACCCCATGACCACCACCACCAACCACAAAATTAAAAAAAATAATGCTAACTGTATTAGCAATGGGTGTCTATGGACTGACTATGCCTTTTGGGACATTCCCTCTGACAGAACCAGTATGGTTAGAACAGAATGGCAAAAGTGGAAAAGCTAGCATGCTAGCATTTGTTTGCAGGCCAAAATACCCTTATTATACCAAACAGAAGACCAAGTTGGCATCCTAACTATTAACACTCTTCAGAGTTGGCCTGCTAACTCACTTATGCTACCCACCAGCTCAGATCATTCTAAGACAATATAAGGGCTAGTGTTCACAAAGATGGGCTGGCAGCCAGAGTGCTAAGGGATGTATTCCCACCCAAGAATGCATGAGGAACAGCATTACAAACACAAACTGCCCACAGAGTGCAGGAAATGCTCAGCTAGGGAATGAATGGAGAGTCTCAGTTCAGACTTCTCTTAAAGAACTGAGGGTGGACTTGATATCAGTAGCAGAGTTAGGGAAGCTGGAAGGAAGGGAAGTGGCAGAGATCCTATTTCCCTATTTCTCCAACTGGGAAAACAGATACAAGGAAAAACAAAAATAGCTGGAGAGATGCAAATCATCTATTTCTGCAAGTTTCCTTAAGGGAGAGAGATTAGGAATGTAGTAAAATGAAAACTTTATATTCGCCCTGTCCTGTGGTAACATGGTAGCAGCATGACCATCAGAAGTATTTTCTTTTCATTCTTTCCTTTTTATTTTGACTTTTTTGCCCATCCTGGGACTTGAACTCAAGGCCTGGGCTCTGTCCCTGAACCTTTCTGTGCTCAAGGCCAGCACTCTACCACTTGAGCCACAATGCCATTTCTGTTTTTTTTTTCTGAGTAGTTTATTGGAAATCAAACTCTCACAAGGACTTTTACCCCCCCCCCCCATGCTCACTTTGAACCATAGTCCTCAGATCTCAGCCTCCTGAGTAGCTAAGATTACAGGCGTGAGCCAGTAACCCCTAACTCAGAAATATTTTCTAAGCTGGAATTCCTTAAAGGTTAAAGTGATACTCCTAATAATATCAGAAGATGAGGTGCAATCTGGCATTCCAGGACAAATGTTCGCTGTATCAAGACTGGATCTTTCCCAATAAAAAAAAATTATGAAAGAAATAAAACTAGGCATACTGAAAAGGAACAGAAAATCAGTGACAAATGAGCTGTTATAGATAATGATTTTTAATCTAGAAAACCTCCTTTCTTAGGTGCCTTCAGAAGATTCAGGAAAACATAACTTCCATGAACATAAATACATAGGAGCACACAGGCCAGGCTGAGGGCAGATATGAAAAAGGAGTGGTATGTTTCAAGTCCCTTTGGCAGGAGAAGTTGCTTCCTGCTTGGCATTAGAGTTGAAAATGGATACCCCATTGTTCGGCACTGTTTTACTTCCTATAAACACAACTACACATTCTTTGGCAGCTAAGTTTGGGAATGGATCGTAGCTTTCTAACTTTATATCCAAACCTCTGAGTTTTACACACACACACACACACACACACACACACACACACACACACACACACACACACACACACACACACACACACACAGAATAGCTGAGATTTAGGGTGGTGGTATAACACAGAGACTAAAAGCAGAGCAATGCTTTATGGACATTATATCCAATTGGGAATCAAACTGTTCAGTGTCTCAGCAGGGTTCTCATACATTCTAATCTCTTCTATGTAAATAGGGAAACTCATCCCTACTAGTGAAAGATCTCTCATGGAATATGATCCATTAAACAAGACAGGAAAATATGTACTTAAAGTGACTAAAGCAAAGATGACATGTCTGAAATGACTGTATGAAAGATACAGTTTCTAGCCAGGCACTGATGGTTCACACCAGTCATCCTATCTACTCAGGAGGCTGAGATCTGAAGATCAAAGTTCAAAAGTCCTTGGGAAACTCTCTCCACTCAAAAACTGGAAGTGGCACTGTGGCTCAGAATGGTAGAGTGCTAGCCTTATAGGAAAAGAGCTCAGGGACAGTGCCCAGACCCCCAGTTCAAGCCCACAAACAACAAAAACAGAACAAGCCCCCAACCAACAAAAACAAAACAAGCCTCCCCACCCAACTTTCATGCAAGGAAATTGTAAGGAGATGTACTGTAGAATCCTAGAATAACTAATTGTTGGCCTATCATTGATGAAAACGGCCATAAGAGTAATTATATTATTAACAGCAATAAAATGCCCTATATTATGCTTATTATATAACAAACACTATATTAAGAACTCTACTGTTGGTGTGGTATTTCTCACAACAATGGTGAGAAGGCATGCTATCTGTATTACTCAAATGATGAGACACGAAGTAACCTGTCCAAATTTGAACTTCCAATGGAACTGTGGATGGTATTTGAGTACAGTCTGTCAGAGGGCCACAATGTTGAGTATCATGCCAAACTCTTGAAGAGTCTTATCTTAGACAATTATCTAAACAGAAATGTTTTTGAGCCCACAGTTTGAGGCAGCCCCAAAAGTACACAACAATTATCCAAGTCTGTGATATATATGAATATATAATATAAATATAATGCAATATAAAATATAAATATATTCAATATAATATATAATTATATAATTTAGATATATAATATACATAAGTATATAAGTGTTCATATATATACAAATATATATTATTATACATACACATGTAAGGTGTAATATATGTCATATATGTTATATATATCATATATGTCACAGTTAGATAGATAGATAGATAGATAGATAGACAGATAGATAGATAGATAGATAGATAGATAGATAGACAGATGACATCCTGCAAATGACTATGAAACGGTTCCCTTTGGGATATAGTTCTGAAAGCAATATTCCTTTTACACCAATAAATTGATTAGATTATAATTTATAGTAAATATAATTAACCACTGTATATTCATTGTTCACTGGTTTTCTGCAAAAAAAAAAATAGACATTTTGTGAGATTTTTTTCCATGAATCATTTTCTTTTTCCCAGGAACCTATATCTAAGTTTAAAATATGTTTAAACAACTGAAAGTGGTAGGTTCAATCCCTTAATTCAGAGAGAGAGAGATAGAGAGTAGAATTCTTGGTATTTGACATAAATAAGTCATTTCCCAAGTTCTGTTTGGAGAATGGCTATCCACAGTTGGCAGTGAACATAGAACCAATTGGAAAACATACCATTTATAGCTATTTTATACACTCGCAAAAGCTAAGCTTTGAAATTCCAGACCATGGAATGTGTATAACACTCTCATTCTGTCAACTTAATAAATAAAAGGTGTATGATTCTGATTATAACATATATTCCCAGAAATATATTTACATAGAGAAACATATGGTCTGCCAAGGGTCACTCGGCAGTGTAACTTCTTCATTTCTGTGGTGATGGGAGCCTGCAAGAGTCAAAATTCTCACGAGCAGCAGGAGCATGGCAAATCTCATTGGATGTACAGACCAGAAGCAGATGTGGCACAAGTCTTCTGCACAGCTTGATGAGGATTTCCTGAGCTAAGAAGATCTTGTGGCAAAACAAACAGGTATCTTTTATTTTTCAACTTATTGAACCAAGTGTGTAACTTGATAGAGTAGCTGCAAAGTCAAGACCATTCTCTTTTTTCAAAATGTGCCCTTTGTAAAGTGAAGGTGATCGTGAACATCTGGAAATATTTTGGGGAATAAATCACTACTCAACTGAACCATTAAATGGCAAGTCTTTTGGCAAGTATTCTATCTTAGCATTACTTAGAAATGAATTTCTGGCAAACCATGAACAACTGCTCTCCTATGAGATCAGCACATAATTTGTTGTATTCTTAAGATTATTTTGGTCAAACTATTTTGAGTTTTGCTTAGCAGGAAATGTTTAGGGAGAAGTAGAGATGACAGGCACCACAGTTTCTCAGAGTAGATTTATCAGTTGATACACACATGAATAATTGCACCAAGTCATAAAACGTTACAGGAAATTGTCTTTACATACTTGGTTAAGAACCATATTCCCTCAACACCAGAGTCAAAGTAAAAAAATATGTGAAATAAGTGTATTTGATGGAAACAGAGCAACTCTACCAAGGACAACATGAAGACAGTAGAATGGGATTAAATATACAAACTTACACTTTTCTGGAAGAAAATGGAATAACTGTATCAAGACCTCTGATAAAGGATTCACAACTTCATGTCAAACAAGAAAGGAGGGAGAAGGGAAAAAGAAAATTAAAAAATAGGTTTCCTATTTGGATGCTCACACAAAACTAGTAGTATAGAAAATGTGTGTAAAGATAAAAGAAATCATAAACAAAACAACAGTAAATATAATAATAATAATAATCCAATGAAGAATGATAAACAAATGAACCCAGAGATTTGTAAGAAAGCTAGAAGGAATCTTTAACTTGATTTTGTTCATGTATTCTTTCCTTAATCGTCCTGTAAAGGCCCAAAGAGTACTCTTTTAACTAACATGTATTTTGGGGCTTCCTCTGAAATAGAACTCTGACCAACAAAAATTACAGGCATTTTCCTAAGTGTGTGGGAGCATTTTTCAGTGATTCATGGGGTTGTTTGGGCAGCCTTACTTAATTGGTAAGAAAATATTTAAGATGGATAGAAACTCATTTTGTTAGGAAGAAAGGAACTTTTCCCTAAGCTTGGACACAACCACTGGGCTTAGGTCAGGAAGTGAAATAGTTTTTAATCACATATATACACAATAAAGGGACAAAATGACATTCTATTCTTAGCCAAAAGGTACAAGCACCATTCCTGTATTACCTCTGAAGACACAACTCATAATCTATGAAGAATGCCGATACCTACTAGCTGCATGGCAATCCAGTGATGATCATATGTCCTGAAGAATGTTTTCATTCTAAAATTCAGATGCTATTTCAAGAATATAAATGGCTTTGCTCCATATGGTAGCCAGGATTTTTTTTTGTCGGTCATGAGGTTTGAACTCTGGGCCTGGATGCTATCCATCAGATCTTCAGCTCAAGGATAGTGCTTTACCACTTGAGTCATTGCCACTTACGATTTTCTGGTGCTTTGAATTGCAGTCCTCAGATCTCAGCCTTTTGAGTAGCTAGGATTACAGGCATAAGCTACTGGCACCTGGTGGTAGCCAGGATTTTAAGCAAGTTTACTGCTAAGTTTGGAGAAAATATGTCAATGACTATTTCATTAACCTTCCTCATTTACTCGAGATCTTTTGCCAGAGATTTTAAAACAAGACAAAAATATCTTCTCATGTATTTAATGTACTTTTGTGTTTGAGTTTTTTATTTTTATTTTTATTTTGTGGTGCTAGTGCTGGGGCTTAAACTTGAGGTCTGGATATTATCAGTTAGGTTTTTTTTTGCTCCAGGCTGGTGCTCTACTGTTTGAGCCACAGCTCCATGTTGGGATTTTTTTGGTGAATTGCAGATAACATCTCATGAACCTTCCTGCCCAGGCTGGCTTGGAATCATGATCCTCAGGTCTCTGCCTCTTGAGTAGCTAACATTACAGGAATAAATCACTGACAATTGTACAATGAGACGTCAGTGTAATATATCTATAATGTATATAATATACTTTGATCAAATTTACTCTATTACTCTTTCCTATCTCCTCTTTCTGTATTATTTTAATTCATTAAATGTGTTGTCATTCATTTTTACTTGGGCTAATTTCCTCTTTGTCTCATTATCTGCTACCTCCTTGAAAATTTTAGCCAACAGAAATATTGTAGAACTGAATGCTGAACCAAATGATAAGAAAATTACTATAATTGAGGATCAGATTTAGTCAAGGCAAAAATGATCACATACCAAATTTACACCACTCATATATTTAAAAGAATCTTTTATCTGTTAGACTAACATTACATATGAATTTTACATTTAACAAATATTTTGGCAACTATTTGTGCCTGATTCATTGTGGACAGTGGTGGCCAAGTGCATCCACAAAGTAGATAGGACCAACTGAACAAAGTCTTCTATGCCTCTTTCCTGACCTGGAGAATCTGTATGTCTAATTGCTATTTGACCACGGTAGTGGATACTTCATCATCTAGGTTTCCGAAATAAAAT
Organism: Dipodomys merriami; assembly: GCF_024711535.1. Classification (NCBI taxonomy): domain Eukaryota; kingdom Metazoa; phylum Chordata; class Mammalia; order Rodentia; family Heteromyidae; genus Dipodomys; species Dipodomys merriami. The sequence goes on from NW_027206068.1 coordinate 999,012, forward strand.
CCTGGATAATTCTTCCAAAATCTGTTGCTACTTCTCTTGTGATGAATATTTCATCCAACGTTAACCCGTGGCTTCTTTGAGAATCTACCTTCAAGGCCAGGTGGATGAATTTGTAAGATATGTTCACCAAAATCTGTTCATTTCTCAGCACCTTCATTATCATACAACCTACAATATTCAAATAGACATGTCTCTATGCACACACATAGGACTAAATATTTAAAATCTATAATCCAAGCTATTTTTAAAAAAAGTTCTTTTCTTGGGGCTAGGAAGGTGGCTCAGTGGTAGAGCGCTTGCCTTGCATGCATGAGGCCCTGGGTTCGATTCCTCAGCACCCCATAAGCAAAAAGAAAAAAGCTGGAAGTGGTGCTGTGGCTCAAGTGGTAGAGCGCTAGCCTTGAGCTGAAGAGCTGAGGGACAGCGCCCAGGCCCAGAGTTCAGGCCCCACGACCGGACCCCCCCCCCAAAAAAAAAATTCTTTTCTTGTTCCTTAACCAAGGAATCTGTGTGCTTACACAGGTAGGTAAGGAAGAGAGACTAGATTTTTTCTTTAAAATGTGAAAAGGAAAAACTCTGAAAATGTTACAACCAAAAACTTATTGTTTCTGTCTCTTAGAGTTCATTTCAATAAGCATCATTTTATATGAACATATGCACATAGCTATTGAGCACTTGTGATCCTCTCCTAAGAATATCCTCCTTCGTTTCTCACTGTGTGAATGTTTAGAGTGCTGTTTAATTAATCATGTCCAAGTATAATTATTTGTCTTTTACTATCCATTGGATTTTATTGTAGATTTTTAGGCTCAATCTAATTATTACAAATGAGGGAAACCATGTAGCCTATGTTTCTTTGGGTCTGGATTACTTTGCTTAAGATAATTTTTTCCAAATTATATCAAGTGAAGTAAGCCAGGCCCAAAGAAGCATAGGTCCCATGGTTTCCCTTATTTGCAATATCTAGTATAGGTATGAGTCAAGCAGAAAAGGTCAGATAATGTGATGTTAGGAAAATGAACCCTTAAATATGTATTTTAATGTTTTCGTTTCTTTCATGCATATGTTTCTAACGCATTTATAAGATTATTTCTTTGTTGCTTTGTATGTCCCTCCCCCACAGTGTAACCCCCGCTTTCACTATATTTGATGTCAGTATAACATGTGGAGGAGATGGGGGCAAACAAGTCGTTTAAGGATTCAGGTGGACCTGTTGCAACAATGAGAAGTACAAAATGTCATGTCAAAACCAGCTTTACAATGTCGGTGGGGGGGGGAGGGGGGTATAATTGGGTGGGGGGAGGGGGGAGGCTGGGAAGGGAGGTGAAGGGTAAACAAAGGAGGAGGCTGCAATGCTTGGTAAGAAATGTATGCATTATCCTGCCCATGTAATTGTAGCCCCTCTGTACAGTATGTTCTCAAATAAAATAAAATAATATTTAAAAAAAAAAGATAATTTTTTCCAAGTCTTTCAATTTCCTTACAAAGGGGACAATGGCATTCTCTCTGATGAAGCATAGAATTCTATTGTGTGTGTGTGTATATATATATATATATATATATATATATATATATATATATATATTCCACATTTTCTTGATCCATTCATCCATTTAGGGGCATCTGGGTTGATTCCACATCTAAGCTGGTAAACAATGATTCAATAAACTTTGATGTGCTGGTAGCTTTTAGTGTGGCCTGGTTTGTGGTCATTTGGATAAATGGCCAGAAGTGGGATTGCTGGGTCATAGGGAAGCTCTATGTTTGTTCTCTTTTGCCACTATTTTTTATTTTTGTACACTTTGTTTTGTGTATAAGTTCATCTGATTTGGGGAGAGGAAGAGGAAGCACAAAAAACTATGTAACAAAGGATAAACCAATTCAGCAGTGATACTCACTAGACACTCAGCTGGAAATGAACTATACAACCTGAGGAGAAAGGGGGTCAGGAAGGAAAAAATTGGGAGAAAATAAGGGAGGTGTGCCAATGTTTAAAAGAAAATGTACTCATTATCTGACTTATATGTAAGCTGTAACCCCTCTGTATATCACCTTTACAATAAAATTTAAATAAAAACGTGCTAAGGATTAGAATCAAGGGAAATTTATCAGAACTATTTCCTCCCTTCCTACTCATTTATCTTCTGTATCTCCAACATGTAGATTCTTCATAGTTGGATTGTAGCTAATAACATGCCAATTTGTTTGTGTGTGTGTGTCTGTGTGTGTCTGTGTGTGTCTGTGTGCGTGCGTGTGTGCGTGTATGCGTGTACTGTGTACTGGTCCTAGGGTTTGAACTCAGGTCCTGGGTGCTGTCCTTGACCTTTGGTGTTCAAGGTTGAGCCACAGCTCCATATTAGGGATTCTTGTTGTTAAATGGAGATGAGTCTTACAGACTTTCCTGCCTGGGCTGGCTTTGAACTATAATCCTCAGATCTGTTTCCTGAGTAGCTAGGGTGATAGGAGTCAGCCACTTGTGCCCAAGTTGAACTTGGTTAATTCTTACTTTCACTGTTTTATGACTATTTTTCTTTTATCTGGAATTATCTACTAAACACTAAAATGCCTGATACATAAGCAACAATTCCATTCTGTCTTCAAAACTGTCTCTAGATATGTTTAACTTGTTCAAGCAGACAGAACCCAATTAAGAAGGTTAAAGTATTTCAGTACCCAAATCTGACTTAAGTTTCTTCATGTTTTAAGTGTTATGGATACATAACATGTAACAATGTGCTGTGCTTTATTCCTCCTATGAAAGGAATTTTGAAGGAATTCTTTGCTATTAGCAATTTCTTTTCAGTTTTTTAACAGATGTCTGAATAAAATTCAGGACAGCAATCAGTAGCCAAGTTCAGAATTAAGAGGGGTGGTAAAGAAATATATATTCTACAGATTTCTCATTCCTGGAAATATATAAGAAACTTTTAGAACTTCATACTAAGGTATTATGTTTTCCCCAAATATGAGCTGGGTAAAAGCTTTGCTTTTTGAAAGCAAGCTATCTTTTATTTCACAATATTTTCGTATGTATATGCTAATCCTGGAGTTTGCACTCAGGACCTGTGTGTTGTCACTGAGCTAACCCACTGTTTCTGAAACATAAGTTTGGATCTACAAAAGAGTAAGCTAAAAGATAAGAAACCAAAACAGCATTGTATTCTTCACTGTCCAAAAACCTCAGTGGCCAGCCTGGATTGTAAAGAATTCACAGTCTACCTTACACTGGGATCAGAGACATCATACCGTGTCTTGCCAACTCTTGGGTAAAAATTCAAGATTCAAGAGTATCACCTTTCTGGGCTTGGAAAAAATTATATTAAGTGAAGTAAGCCAGGCCCAAAGAAACATAGGTCCCATGGTTTCCCTTATTTGCAATATCTAGTATATGTATGAGTCAAGCGGAAAAGGTCAGATAATGTGATGTTAGGAAAACGAACCCTTAAATATGTATTTTAATGTTTTCGTTTCTTTCATGGATGTGTTTCTAACGCATTTATAAGATTATTTCTTTGTTGCTTTGTATGTCCCTCCCCCACAGTATAACCCCTGCTTTCACTGTATTTGATGTCAGTATAACATGTGGAGGAGATGGGGACAAACAAGTCGTTTAAGGACTCAGGTGGACCTGTTGCAACAATGAGAAGTACAAGTTGTCATGTCCAAAACGTGCTTTACAATGTCGGTGTGTGGGGGGGAGGGGGGTATGATTGGGTGGGGGGGGAGGGGGGAGGCTGGGAAGGGAGGTGAAGGGTAAACAAAGGAGGAGGCTGCAATGCTTGGTAAGAAATGTATGCATTATCCTGCCCATGTAATTGTAACCCCTCTGTACAGTATGTTCTCAAATAAAAAAAAATAAAATATATATATATAAAAAAAGAGTATCACCTTTCTGTGTCCTCTTTACATCTGTCTCCAACTGCTTCCTTCTCTTGGTGCCCTGGAGATCTTAGCTTTTGGTCTACAATCTTCTTTTGACTTCAGCTGCACATGAAGGCTTAATTACTTCTTGGTCTCTGGGTGAGGGGCAAAAGCAGATCATTCTTTGGCACCATTGCATTCACGGAGGGCTGAATATTCTTATCTTTCTAGCAAACTTTGGACTGGCTACTTTCTGAAGGCTAGTGTTTGTCCTGGTCAACTTTATTGATATTACATACACTTTAATGAGGTGAGTTACCAGGTTTTCTCTTGGTGAAAAGCTCATTCACCCATTCATTTTGCCCAAATTAATGCTTGAACACCACAGTTTTGTACTGGACATTTTGCCTGGTCCTTTCCTTGGAAGGCCTTTTAGGGAGCATGGAGTGTAGTGACAATAAGCCAAACTGCATTTGTGACAGTCCAGTGATTATAGAGGAACCCACTACACATTCCTGAGGTGAAGCACAGAATTTGGCATGGGTGGGAGAGGGAGAAGTTGAATGTGCACCGACGGAGGTGAGGAAATTAGGAGAAATGAAAATGGAATACAGATCCCCATATCATCCAGTTCCACTTCTGTGGTGCTTGGGATCTCAGAAGGGGAGTTGGCCATCTGTCTGTGCTAAGAATGGAGGTAGAACTGAAGCTTCTCTAAATAAACAACAACAAAAAAATCACAATCATTGATGGAAAATGGAAAAACAGGCTTTGGAACGCCACTTTGGCTTGCATAATTCTAGAAAAACAAAACAAAATGTTTCCAGAATGGTGTTCTGGCATGTCTCTTTCATAACTCAAGTTTGTTGTTGAAGCATTTTTTGAGATATGGCCTAATGCCTAGAGTGAATGAATGCTGAGTGCCTAGTGTAAATGAAGAATGGGTAAATACAAACTAAAGCTACTTTATACTATATCATTGGCTGACTATATATCCTAATTTACAATGCAGCTTTTATGTGAAATTTTAATTTTACTTCTATCAGTTCAAACACAGGATTTTCCCCCCTCAGATATGTAAGTTTTCAAAATAAGACATTCAGGTCTAACATAAATCTCCTTAGAGAGAATTCTGCAGAAAATTCCACTTCTTCTGTTCTGCCTTCTCTGAACCATGGCCAACACTTACAAAATGAAGACTTAAAAATTGGTGTTCAGTCTAGATCCAACTTAGGCAGAGTAATAATTCAGTGTCCTGTAGAACAGATATTCTTTATGTCCACAGCTTTTCTAGAGGAGGTTAAGAGCTGCTCTGGGAAGAATGGAAGTGGTTGTTGTCAATAGTCTTTATCTTTCTTCATAGACAGAAGGGCTCTGGGGCATTAGACCTGCCTCCCCAGCCAGCAATTAGTGACCATTTGTTACTTGAGCACACCCTAATGACCTACCAAAGTATTTGTTCCAAGTATATCAGAGCTATTTGGAAAGGTTTCTGATAATCACAGTTTGAAAGCATCTTTCTAGCTGTCCTCCATGATGTATTATTGCTCACTAATGGATTGGTTACCCAAAGAGATGGCATCAAAAATGACTTAATTCTATACTGATGATAAAAGAAAATTTCTGTATAGAGACAAGTCTAAAAACAGATTCTCGGCTTTTACTCTGCCTTGGTGAATCTCAGGTTACACCATAAAAATCATTCCTTCCCTCCACTAAAGAACAATACAGAAGCAGTTTGAAGAATTGTTGTTTAATCATGTAACAAGAAAATCACACTGATTTCAACAGTGAATTTTCTTAGGGAATTTAATTTTTTAAAATATTGTTTTAGCCATATGCTGGTGGTTCATGCCTGTAATCCTAGCAACTCAGGAAGCTGAGATATGAGAATCATGGTATGAAGCCAGCTCAGCTCAGGAAGGAAAGGCCATGAATTAAGTGCCAAAAAAGCCAGAAGTAGGGCTATGGCTCAAGTGCCAGAATGCTAGCCTTAAGCACAAAAGCTCAGGGATAGCACCCAGGCCTTGAATTCAAGTCCCAGGACCAGCAACAAAGACAAAACAAAACAAAACTACATATTCAAAGCCATTATGATTTGTACGTAGTAGAATCCCAGCAAACATTTATGGATTTATTGATTATTGAATTATATTATCTCCATTTTTTTGAAAAAAACTGAGAATTAAGCAAGCTAATACTGTTTAAAGACATCATTAATGTTTCTCTGCCCATGAAAAGTCATATAAATAAAAATTCAAGAAAATGTGGAAGGGGCGACATTGATTCAGATGCATTATATATGGAATTTTAACCTCTTATACAAGTACATAATAATAAAATTTTGAAAAGAGAAAATTTGCTATGTAATCTGTATAGGGATTGTACAAAGACATTTAATGTCCAATTGAAAATCTCCAAAGAGTGGAAATAGTATTTAAATATTGCTAAAGAAAAACAAGAGAAGGCTAGAATATGGCAAACACTGACCTTCTGATACCCTGTTTCTAGGAATATGATTAAAGAGTATTGACCATTATTGTTGCTGTTGCTACTCTAGTCTTTATCTATAAAGTACACAGAAGAATCCATTAATAATGGACAAATAAGGAAGTCCTAATCAGTATTTTTCTCAGTGTTTAAGGAGAATTGAGAGTGATTGTTTTGAGAATAATTGGAAATATTTCATTAATGGAGCCTAGTCTTCCTGCTTAGCTGTTTTGTAATAATTTGCATTTTTTGAAAAGAAAAAGTCTTTATCACTAGGAAGACTCATTATGAATTCATTATTCTGTTGAGGTTTCTCTAGGATTAGAATAATCTTAAGCCTTTTTGAATTGGATTTGTATTGGAGTCGTTATCCATAGGAACAAACACTTCCTAAAGCTGTGAACAAAGTATTCACATATAAGCATCTTACTCAGCAAAGTCCCAACCTGGAGTCTTTGCAAAATCAGAGGACATTGCCCAATTGCTGTTCTGAGAAAACATGTTTGAAGCTTCCATAAACTTGAAATCCATGAATTCTTTTTACCAAATGTATTATATTTGTGTATGCCTAGGTTCTGGGGAGCAGATTCAGTCTCAAAGCAGTCCTTGACTCTAAAACCACCACGTTAGGGCAGTTTTGTCACAATGCTGTTCCTTTTTTATAGTTTCCCAAACATCCTAACTTTCTGAAACCTTATAATTTTGGATTAATTTCAAGAGATCTTCCCCTTCCATTGCTGGGACTTATGACATCAGAGTCCTTCGGCATGATTTTTTCCCCATGAAATATGCCTCCTTTGCACCCAACAAAGGAAGGTCTCTTTTCTTTATTCACATTGTAGTTTTCTTAGTCAGCTATTATGATACTATAGTAGGATTCCTGTGTGTTAAGATCCCTGAAGGAATGAGAAGCCAAGCCTCTGACGCATCTGTGTGTCTCAGTTTTCAGCATAGCGTCTGGACTAGGGCCCAAATACGTATCAGATTCAATCAATACAATGGCTGTCCTCTCCTTTCACTTCTTCTACAACAAAACACCCCAGTTTCTGACTTGTACCATGAAATTTCCTGTCTCCTCAAGCACTTTACACATCAACTTTTCCTTGGGCTGCTTAATCCACCACCTAGGGCAATTTCAAGAAATACAGTTAATAGTGGAGAATTAAAATAGTCATTCATCTCCTCTTAAGAGGTCAGCTTTGTGTTTACAGTCTGTTTTTCTCTTTCTCAATTATTTTGGCAAAATGAACTGAACAAATAAAGGATTTGGGAGTGTGAAATGATCAAATAGTGATCTAACAGGCAACTTCTAGCTAATGGGACATAGTCAGAAGATGGTCACTCTGCCAATGTTTGATATTTTATTACTATGTTCAAACTAATTAAACTTATTGCATTATAAGCATAGCTGGCTATTTCTATATACTTCCTTCTGGCCGAAAAGGTGTTGCATATAAAGTTTGATCATAAATGAAGATCGGCAGTGACATTTACTTTCCTGACCTGCAGAGCCAAATTAAAGTTTATATAGTTTTTTTCCTTTAAGCCAAAAGAAATATAGGTTTGAGTCAAAATTGCTTTTATGAGTCCCATCTGAGAAGCCTGGGCTGAGTTCATAAAGGCGAGGCAGGTGCCAGAGGGCAATGCTCTTAAATATAGAAAACTATTTCCTTACCCTGAGCCAGGATTCGGCTACAATAAGATCATTCTGAGAACCAGGAAACAAAGAATGGGCCTCTGATGTCTTCAGATGAAAACATTATTCCTAGGACTGTAGTTTTTAATGCCTGGATATGGCTAAAAAAAAATTAGAGACATGTGTGGGGGGGATGGTATTTAGGGGAAGGTGATAAACCAATATGATTTTCACATGTTAGAAAGAATAGTAAGTAACTTGGGTCCCAGAAACTGAAAGAAGTTTTCAGACATAAAATGAAAGCCCTGGGCAACTTAGTTTCAGACAAGAGTCAGGGCTCTTTCTCAGAGTGGTTGTTAACCACTGGGCCTGGCTGGAAGGCAACCTGGCATTATCAGTCAACTGAAGAAATGACTCACTTGGCTGTGAGAAGAGCGCCTTGGGTGAAAGCATGTGCACAATGGGCGCCTTTTGGCATCCAAAGGGAAAATGAAGTACAGGAGTCCCCAAAGCACTTAGTGAAAAACAGTATGGAGGGCCTGCACAGGTGCCGCTGCAGAGGAAACCTCTGAACCTGAGGAGGCAAAGGCCGTGTATGGAACAACCAGAGCATGTACGCATCACTGAAAAGCACTGCTTCTCCTCTCCCATGTACAATCACCAGACAGTCTGAAGCATGAACTTCAAAATAAACATCTTCAGTGAACTTCAAGGATACCTTGCAACATTTGAGGTATAGAACTGTGTTCTATGTCTGCTTAAATTCAGTTTCAAAATTGTTTTTAGAAAGTGCTTACTCAAAATTTTCTTGGCAAGTTTTAGAATCAAGTTCATTTGAGGCATGTATACAGAATTTTTAGGGAAATGTCCTCTACAAGAAGAGGGAGATGTTAGTTGGGCACTGGTGCCTCATGCCTCTCAAACTAGTACTTAGAAGGCTGAGATCTGAGGATCACAATTCAAACCCAGCAAGGGCTGGAAAGTCCCTGAGACTCTTATCTCCAATTAACCACCAAAAAAGGGCTGGACATGGAGCTAGGGCTCAACCTGTAGAGCACTAGCCCTGAGCAAACAAGACCTTGGACAGAATCCAAGCCCTGAATTCAAACTGTTTTTTTGTTTGTTTGTTTGTTTGTTTGTTTTGGTCTGTGAGAAATGAGGAACAGGACCAAGAGTAACACTTCCAGCCATCTGCCTTAGGGAGCACTGCTTCTGTTAAATATCTTTTGAAGGCTAGTCTGTGATAGACAAGACAGTCCAGACACATGGTAAGAGATGTGCCTGCCGAGATTGTTAAGGATCAAATCATGCTGGGCTTGATAAGCAGAAGGCAAGACTTTGAACTTTAAGACCCCATCCTCACCCAACAGAAAATCATCTTAACATTTCAAGCAATGGAAATGACATTAGCATTTTACAAGGAGAGTTGACAGGGAAAAAAGATAAGAGGGTTTGTGGCAAGGCAAGAATTAACCAATGAGGTGAGCTGGAGGAGAGTGGCAGAAAGAGTGAGTAGGGAAGAAGCTGTAAGGAGAGCATGATGTCAGGGTTATTGCAGGTTTCTGACTTGTACGAAGTAACAGAAAACCTAGGGCTACAACCTAGAGGAGAGGTCTGGGCCAACCAAGTTCATGAGATGCATGGGCGTGGTAGGTAGATGAGGAACCTGAACCTGGAGATCAGGCATGAAGAAGTAGCAGCAGCAGATATTCATTTAAAAGCTTTGACTTTCCAAAGCTCTGGAAGTGTTATATTCACTTTCCACTTATTTGTGAAAACACCAGAAAGTCATATTAGAGACAGAAGGACAGGATTTTGTGAATCCATCAGAGCTGGACTACTACATTCATAGTTGAGAAGTAAAGTTTCTTTAAACAGCTCAGTTCACATTTTGAGCTTCAGCACCCTCTTCGGTGACTTGGTATCATTACCTCTGGGAATAAGTTTTTGTTTGTTTGTTTGTTTTCCAGTCCTAGGGCTTGAACTCAGAGCCTGAGCACTGTCCCTGAGCAGCTTTTTGCTCAAGGCTTGCACTCTACCACTTGAGCCAGAGCACCATTTTTGTGTATGTGGTACTGAGGAATCAAATCCAGGGCTTCATGCATGCGAGGCAAGCGCTCTACCACTAAGTCACCTTCCCAGCCTGGGAATAATTTTTATCAAGCTTAAAAAAGATAAAAGTGTAAGAATTGTAATCTACACTTTGAGGAAATAAACTAGAGCAACCGCTATGGAAATCACCATGAAGGGTTCTCAAAAGACTAAAAACACACTTTCCCTATGTCTTGCCATACTATTATTGGCATAGATCTCAAGGAGTAGACGTCAGCATAAGTATGTTTCACAATTGCCAAACAATGGATTCTACCAAAGTGTCCAACAACAAATGAAAAAAAGTTGACATATATATATATATATATATGCACACACATACATACACACATGCATGTATATATAGAGAGATCTATATAGATCTATATATCTGTATTTACCAAAACTTTGTCATAGATCTATAGGATCTATGAGGAGAGATGGGTAGGAAAAATAATAGATGAATAATTTGAAATATATTTCGAAAGAGGATGAGTGTGATCAAAATAGGTTGCATCTTTGAGAATTGAATAAGGAAACTAGTTGCAATTGGTTTTGGTAGGGGAGAATGAGAAAGGAAGGAAAGGAGTGCGAGAGAGGATAGGACTGATAGGAATATATTGCAAGCATATATGGAAATGTACCAATACAATCACCCCCCTCATATAACCAATTAAGCTAATAAAAGAATAGAAATAAATCCTAAGAGATGACTGTTTCTTTGGACACAAGAATCCTCAAGCATCTGTTTTTTATTTTCTGCTTTACCCTTACCCCATATATTTTTTCCTTGCTTTGTTAACAAACATTAATCTCACAACCAGTAAATTTACTCTTATATGCTGTTCTCCTAGTGAGCCTGTTTGATCTCTTCATTGGTAAGTGATTTTCCTTTGTTATCTATTCTAGAAAAATTACACTGACTACAAGAATGTGGTAGAATACATCTGCCAGGTCTAGCTTTCTACCATCTTTGCACAAACCTTAAATGATAAAGAAACACTTTATCATAATGTCAATCATCATTTCTTTTCTTTGTTTTTCTGCTGGTCTTGAGGCTTGGATTCAGGGCCTTGGCACTGTCCCTGAGCTTTTGAGCTCAAAGCTAGCACTTGAGCTCCATTTCTGGCTTTTTTGGTGGTTAATTGGAGATAAAGAGTTTCATGGACTTTCCTGCCTGTGATGGCTTCAAACCACAATCCTCAGATCTCAGTCTTCTGAGCAGCTAAGATCACAACTGTGAGCCATGGGTGCCTCGCTTCACCATTTCTACCCAGTCACACCAAGCAGTTGAGGAGGACAAAGAGAATCTGGAGAAGTAGATTCTGCTAAACTTGGGAACTGATAAGAAAGTGAAAAACTAGAATGTTGATTGGGACTATGCTGGAGTGACTGATTTTCTCAGCTGCACTGGTAAAAGAATGATGTGAGGAACTAGGAAAATATCCACCTGGTATTAACAACAGCATTACTTGAAGAAAAGAAAGGGGAAGACAAAGGGAGCAAATGCTAGATGCGGTGGGATTTGGGCTTCTTGGTAAGAGGTAGTGTGATCATGGTGCTTGCTTAGCTAAAAGTATGATCTAGAAAAGAAATTTCTTAAATATTCTTTTATGGAATCAGAGAAGAATAATTTGGGGAAAACTATAATGAGGAAAAAGTATCTCTATTTGGTATCAAAGTATACCTTAAAGTAGTAGAAGAAAATATACTTTAAAGTAGAAGATACTTTAAAGAAAAACTATCTTTATTTGGTATCAAAATATACTTTAAAGTAGAAGAAAAATATTAATTTAAAAAGCCATAGAAACAGCATGGAGAGAGCCAAAAATTGACCCAAGTTAGTATAGGATTAATGAAATATCACTAAAACAGCAAAAACATACTAAAGAATCATTGGGCTAATTTCATAGTATTTTTGGGGGGAAATAAACAAGCATTAAAAGTCTCAGCATAGCCAGGCCCTGAGTTCAGGTCCCATGACTGACCAAAAAAAAAATCTCAGCATGTATCAAAAAGTAAATATCAGGTAAATCATAAATTAGCCAGCAGAAGCACAGGATTAGTTACAACTTAAAAGCAATAATAATATTCAAAGTATTAAAACCATATAAGGACAGAAAAATGACAGATCCAAACACACAAAATAGAAAAAGTAGATGATTATGAAGTAGTCATATAATCTAGACCATAATTTGCTAACCCTTAGCAACTTATCCTAGGAAACAGCAGGAGGGTTAAAAAATAAAATGCTAGATTCGTGAAAGTGTTAATTGTAAGACGATTTATAATTAAAAAACAAGAAACTAACAATATGGAAAAGGTTAACAAGTTAGTCATCCTCAATGGTATCCTTAGCCATCAAAATGGTAATGTGGAATACTATGAAATAACAAAAATGTTTGAGATAGTAATTACAGTTATAGCTATTTCTATGGCTAAAGTGAACTAGTACATAGAGAAGGTAAAACAATTCTCTTAGTATATTAGGAATATAAGTGATTTTTTTCCCCTACAATTTTATTTAAGAGTTTAAGATACTCTTAGTTCAAGTATGGGGAGTTGAAGCTGAAGAAATGAACAAGAAGCACAACCTAGTCTCTAGGTCAGACTGATAGGTCACTCAAGTTAAAACACAGCCTGAAATATGTCTGGGTTGAGTCTGAGCCCCAAAGAACATTTCCTTTGCACCTTAATTCCCCAACTAGCACCAAAGTTAATTTGTGTTACTCACAGGAAGTGGGTTTCCTTAGATGACTGACTTAATTACACCAGATGGGTCCTCTCCCTTACGCTTTGCTCCTCCTAGTAACTACATGCCACCATCATTTCCAGGCAATTATAATTGAGGACAATCAACCTAAGCTTCTTAAATAGATTGAAACAGATATTTTCAAAGTTTAAAAAAAAAAGATTTTTGATCTTCTTAGAACAAAATGGTATCACAGAACAGCACCCATAAAGAACAATTCCACTGACACACTATCTCCTCTTCCTCTACCTTTTCCCTATTATCTCCCTTTCCTTCCCCTCTCTTCTCCAGTCCCCTCCCCTTCTCTCTTCTCCTATACCCTATTATCTCCCCTCCCTCTTTCTCTCCCCTCTCTCCTTTCCCTTTCTCCTCCTTTTCCTCCTCATTTTCTCTGACTCTTTCAATTTGAGTTGCACATTTCTTCCACCACACAATTGCTATTTTTCCACTCATGAATAAACAAAAAAAAAAACAGGAAAATAAAGAGAAACTAGACTTAAGACAAAGAAATAATGGCAGGAAAGTAAAAGAGATTGACTGATGACAAACTAAAACTGGAAAAAAAAAAGTGGAACTATGGAGTTTCCACAAATAATCACCAAGAATTTGGAATTGAGGGAAGGGACTTTAGAGAAATGTTCTGGGTTAGAGATTGCTAGGCCAGATTTTAAATGTACTCACACATACAAATGATAATGATGGGTGGTAATAGATGTGGTAATTAGTTTGATCATGGTAATTATTACACAATGCATATGTATATTAAATCATCATATTATGTACCTAGACTGGAATGTCTTTCAAACTGGCTTGGCAGCTAAAGCATGTTTCTTTGACATGTAATTGATTAATTTCATAAAAACAAAGCCAAAAGCCACCATTTCATAAGACAAGCCAAAAGAATTTGACTACCACTCTCCTATTCCACAAGTATCCTGCATTCTAATGCCACTTTTGAGCAGAGGTGCAGACCTTACAGTATCTCTCATCCTAAGAAGACGGAACATCATCACATCAAGGGCTTTCTAAATGAAAGGAGATCTAAGTTAAAGCTCATTGCTGAGAGTTTCCACCAAGCAAAGAAAATGAAAGCTTGAAATCATTTAAAGATTCAAAATACAGAAAATAGTTTTTGTAAAGGAGTTAAGAAAAAGACAAACGTACTGGAAAGCATAGTTAGCAGTTGTTGGTCATGAAATACTTAGTGAAGTAATAGTGGAAATTTCCACCTACTTTAGCACTTCAGAGTTAGGCTGAGAAGCCCAACCAGAATCAGGTAGAAACTTTGACCTGAACAGAAGCAAACATGGCCCTGTACAGAAAAGATTGCTGGCTGTTCAGCTTAAGTTCATGCTGGCAATGCCTATGTCATGGCTGTAGCTTTAGTAGGCACGAGGAGGCACAGGTATGCAATAATGCTTCAAAAGTAAAAGAAGTAGTCTTCCTTGCAGATGACACTGTGTGGAGTTGTTACACCAGTCCTTGGCTGCCTGTATCCAGGCTGCTTTCACATGTGAGGAAAAGGAATTCCTACACAGTGTAAACTATTTTTTGATGTGGGCAAAAGGGAGCCCTAATACATTGTTGGAAATGTAAACTCATTCAACCACTCTGGAAAATAGGATAGAGGTTCCTCAAAAGAAACTAAACATAGAACTACCTTATGATCCAGCAATCCCACTCCTGGGCATTTATCTAACACATTACAAATAAGGATACAGTAAAGCTACCACTGGCACAGTCTTGTGCACTGCAACACTATTCAAAGAAAAGGACCTGGAGAAATTATGTTAAGTGAAGTAAGTCAGGCCCAGAGAGACAAAAGTTACGTTTTTTCTCATATATGGAAGCTAGAATTAGTTTATAAGTGGTTTATAATTATTTTATAAGTGTACTTTGGGAGGTAGACAAGTGTGCACAAATGTATTAACTCAGCTTTGGTAGATTCAGGGGAAGAACCCAGTGCCGTTCCATAGAAAGGCCAAATCAAAGGCCAACAAAATAAGTATCAGGAAACAGGTACTTAAAAGGAATGGAATGGAGTCAAGGGGAGGGAGGGAGAGAATTGAAGAGAAGAAAGGGAGGAAATGCAATAAAAAAATTCAATACATATCCTACAAAATTACGAACATTGAGGAAAGGGTAGGTTGCAGGGAGAGGTAAGAATGTTCAAAATGCATTGCAGTTGTAAACTGCTTTGTTGAATGACAACTTCTTTGTACAACTATGTGAAGACAATAAAATAAAAAATAGAAACCCTTTCTTTCTCTATTAGCTCAAGCTCACCCTTCCTCTGTTGCATTCTTGTCCTTGCTCAAAGATACAGGCTCAGATTCAACAAGAAAACAAAGCTCTGCCCAGCTCTACAACATCTTCATTTCTGAATGCCTGACCTTCACTGCTAAGCTCACTGTGTCTCTCTAGGACAAGTCCCCAGGAATCACAAGGCCAAGTATTTAGAGACAGGATGACATACTGTTTTCCTACAGGTACAATACTAAATATAAAGTCCTAGGTGGATGAGAAGAGGCTGTGCATGGAATTCAAGGCCTTTCAGCTCTTCCCATGCTGTCTTTTCATACTGCCTCTTCTGCTGGTCCTGTCTTGTTATGTTCTATTCCAAACACACTGGTGGTTTGTCCTCTGTCTCCCCCAGATTCTCTGCTCCCGAGGAGTCTCTGATAGAGCTTCTTCTGTCAAGAGCCACCTCTCATCTACATCTTCAGCTATGCAACTGCTTTTATACTTCAGATCTCTGCTTAAATGGTATCTCATCCACACAAACCTCACTAACTGTAAAACAGTTCCATATCACTCTGTATTAATATCTTGATTTCATCTTACCCCCTTCACAGCATCTATCAAGCTGCATTGCAATTGCATGTTCACTTGTCTGGTGATTCCTCTAGACAGAAACAATACATTCTCAGAATCTCATAGAACACCATGATTTCCATTAGTAATTGATAAAGAACAGGCTATAGGAAGACATATGCAGATCACGGTTAATTTCAGTGGGTGACCTCTACCATCTCTAGCTTTCTCAGAGCTTCAACAAGCTTTTGTGAGACCACCCAGATTCCCACTGGGCCCCAGCTGCAGCCGTTTCATAGCAACGGATTTGCTGGACTAGATCCCAATTTAAGGGTGGGAATGGGGAAGACTTTCCTGTGGACCACTGGTTTCATTATGCGTATCCTGTTTGTGTCATCCACTAGACCAACCCAATTGAGTATATGTGCTACTCCCTCCCATTCAAGTTGTAAGGGAAAAAAATAAAAAAGCAAGAGTTCCAACGTCATAAGTTGAAACAAAGGAAAAATAATGGTGCTTTGGAAGAGACTGATGATTTTGACATCGCCCATCCACACTCATTTACTCAGTAGAGCAAACCCTTCTTAGTAAAGTAACACAAAGCACAAAAACATTTGCATTTGAAAAGTGCAAGTCCAAAAACCTCAGCCCTGTAAAGAAGCAGCTGTGGCGTAGAAGAAAAAAAGTTTTGGACTAGGATCCTAGAGCTCTGGGCTTGAGGCCTAGCTTTGCTTTTTGCAGTAGTTCTGTGACTTTGTTCAATACAGCCAGTCTGGGCTTGGGTTTCCTCTTTGGTCAATGAGATGGTGGACTAAATGATTGCTAAAACCTCAAAGCAACTTGAACATCTCTCTTTTTATGGTCTATAGTAGACCTAAGTGGCAGTTTTTAGCCACCTGCAGGCTCCTCTTCCAGCTCACATCCATGTGTGTCTAGTGGCAGAACAATGGAAGACAGGGGAACATTATTCAGGTGTGTTTTCTCTATGCTTACCTCAGAGGAAATAGTGGCTGGAAATAATTTCAAATCTAAAAATCACTGAAAATAGGTGAAAGGCGAGTCTTAGAGTGATCTTAAACACCATATAAATCTCAGGAGTTCCTCACTTATTTTATGCAACAAAAACTTCTTTCTCAGGAGCACTCACAAGTCAGACAGAATGTCATGGGATGAGTAGCTCACCTATCTGTAACTTCGCTCCATTCCAGCCAGTTTGGGGTTCTTTAAGATTGGCTGCTAGTGCTGTCTGTTGGCAAATAAGGTGTGCTTCTTCATAATTCATAGTATTATTTCCTTAGAATGTCATTGAAGGCTGTCATTAATAATTCTATTATCAAGGATAAGAGTTCCTAACAATAGTTAGCATCCTAAATAGTTCCTAAATCCTAACAAGAGTTAGAATTTAATTATATCCTACTGTGTACATGGTGGAAAATTTATATACAACAATTAATTCTATCTTGCATGTACTATGATGGAAACTTAGTATACAATAACTATCAAAATGCCCCCTTAGTATCTTTTACAGATCAGCAAAGCTAAAATAAAGGAAATACCTTGTCTACAGAGAAACAGTGGTGGAGCAGAAGCCGGAAGCTGGTGACTGTGACTTTAATTTTTCACTGGCTTTTTTTCTTGCAGGCATCATTTTCATGACTTTTATATTCTTTACATGAAAACAAGATTTGTAATAAGTATAGTCCCTCTAAATTAAGTCTCATAAATTTAGAGTAACCTTAGTATTGAAGAACTCATATCTCATTCAAGAGGCTTTGAGGTGATCCCTGCTGATATAAGACTCTGTCCCCAGCTGCTGTAAACTCTGGGTACCTGTTGAGGTTTAGAGAGACTGGATGGAAGGTATGATCATTCTGGTTAGAACACAGAGGAAAAAAAGTAAGAAGGATTCTGTGAAAGTACATACAACTAAGGTATAGAAAGTGGTGATACAGAAAATGTGGAATAAAGAAAAGCTTTTATAGTCAGAGATTGAAAGAAAAGGTGATATTCATCACAATATCCAAATGAAAATAAACACAGGGACTGGGTGATAGGAACAAAGGGTATGTGCATGAGTTGAGTGTGAAGAACTTGTAGGGAAAGTAATTGGAGCAGAAACAAAAGTTATTCAAACTTTGACTTAAATTCTATATTTAAGTGAAATTTGAAGCTATATGAGCAGGTGACATTAACAATGATAATCTAAAAAATAAATACACAAATACATAAATAACTAACCAACCTTGGGTCATATAGGTTGAAACATTTTGAGCTGAATGCAAATAAAAATACAATCTAACAGAAAAACAAGGGGATGATGTAAAGTATGAAAGAGGCAAGTGATTGAAAGTGGAGAATATTAATATTTACGAGGTGTTCTAAGAAACACACTGGAGTAATTACAAATACAAAGGAGGAAAAGGCAGAGAGCAAAATAAAACTTGAGATAGATGATGGTGAAAAGAATTTTAAGGAAAGAGTAGTCACAGTATAAGATTTCCATTTGTCCCAAACTTGTCCCAAACTGATTATTAGTTGACGAAAGTTGCTCTAAAATTATTGCAACAAAATGTGACTTCAAGAAATATACTGTAAAATAATTTGTGTAATTTCTTTATTATGAGTAATATTTTTAATTCCCAAAAGACTGGAAACACACATATTACATTGGTAGAGGAAAATTATTCTAGTAATGAACCATGGTAGAGGCTGCTAAAGATTTATTTTTCTTAATTTCTAGTTTTTTTAATTGACATTCTGAAAATACTTCCTACCAAGTTTACAACTCAATAATCTCTCAACTCTAGGGGTTTATTGTTGTGAAATAAGAGCAACTGGAATGTTGACTTGAACTCCAGAGAGCTTTCTTATAATGAGAGATGCTCAAGGGATTAATTTGGTCAAGTACTTGATTGATGTTTCAGATTGTAGTGTTAGTCATTCTCTTCAGGAGTTAGCTCATCAGACACTTTTCCCTCATTTGAGACTTTATTTTATTTTTTTACTTTTCTAATATATCACCATCCCAAAAATGGATCACGATGTCATGAGCATCACAAATACTGACCTTATAATAATGAAAATGACCTTGCTATCCATATTGCCAGAATCAATTCAGAACAGATTGTGATGTTGGCTTGAGATAAACAAAATGAAATGAAATTTCCCTTGGTATCAACAGAAACTGAATCATGCTTCTCAAAGCATCTTAATATATTCCTCTGAAAAAAAGTGAAGGAGGCCAGGCACTGGTGGCTCATACCTGTAATCCTAGCTACTCAGGAGACTGAGATCTGAGGATCACGGTTCAAAAGCAGCCCAGGCAGAAAAGTCCATGAGACTCTTCTCTCCAATTAACCACTAGGAAGCCGGAAGTGGTGCTGTGGCCCAAGCATTAGAGCACTTGCCTTGAGCTGAAGAGCATAGCGCCCAAGCCCAGAGTTCAAGCCCCATGAACGACAAAAAAAAAAAAAAAAAAAAAAAAAAAGTGAAGGCAAAGCATGGATTCTGATATCAGAATGGTGCACATCAACTTGACAGGCACAAAGCACAAGCAAAGGAGGGGCAGCAGAAGGTTTGCTTGTAATAAAAACAGTCATGAGAAGAACTTCTCAACCTTATAGGACGCCAAAAATGGTGCTCAGCCTTTACTTTTTACTCTTAGACCTACAAGGAATTTATACACCCTTTAGCTTACTTGTCCTACTGAATTTCAAGTAAATATAGTTTTTCCTCCCACCCCAAATTTCAATTCCTTTTTTACTCATTTACTTCTTCAATACTGATTCATTCATCCATCCAGTCATTCAACAATTTGTTACTCCCCTGCAGCCCAACAGCATAGTCTCCACTTTGTGTTTTTGTGTCAGTGGGGAGCGACTTGAGTGGATGCTGTTTCCTAACTTCTTTGGATAGTTCAGCAGTGACCTTGGGAAAGACATCTATGTTAGTTTAGCCGCAGGATTTGTTAATGACTAGTTGCCAATTTCTGGAAGGCTCACCTTTCCAACAAAACCACCTCTCCAACCAGGAACCTTATCTGATCTCAATAGGTATTCCTTGACCACACCTTTTCCCTCCAAATACAGACTTTGAATGTGTAGAACATGTCAGAGGTACTGCCCTTCTTTTATCTTCTTAGCCTTGGGATATACAGACCATGTATGCCCAAACTTAAGGCTTTAGCAAGTAATAAGAGTTAGGAAGAGTATATGTGTTTCCTTACTTCTCTGAATGTTTTACTGCAATAAACTCTGTTTTAGCCAAGGGCCAGTGACTCATACCAGGTGGTTGAGCTTGGATGATTGTAGTTTGAAGCCAGTCTGGGCAGGAAAGTCTAGGAGACTCTTCACTCCAATTAACCAGAAAAAAAAGCCAGAAACAGAACCATGGCTCAAGTGGCAGAGCTCTAGCTTTGATCAGTAAAGCTAAGGGACAGTGCCCAGGCACTGTGTTCAAACCCCAGTCCCAGCATGCAAAAAATAACAACATAGAACCACAAAACCCCATTTTAAGTCAATTTCTTGGCACCACAACAATTTCTGAAAGTAGTATGTGTTACAAAGGAAATAAAACTGAAATCAGAGAGGGCTGAGGCTGTGTGTGGATGACTTAGGATAACCAGGGAAGACCTTGTCAATAGAACTAAATCAGAAATGATAAGGGACAGGTAGCTAAGCAAAGAAAGCAGCAGTATGGAATCCTGGATGCAAGGATGGCTATGACACATTTCAGAGAAAGAAAACCAACCAGCACCACAGTGAATGAACACAACATAGTCCGGGTGACCAAAAAGAGGTGATTAGACTTTATCACACGTACAGAAGCAGTTATAAGAGATATTAAAAGGGAAGGACCATCATGACTTAGTAACATATTTTAAATTTCAATCTCATATTTTGAGGAGAATGTCACACCAGAATATCCATGGACACTTTGAAAGAGATCAGGAGGCTACCATAGTGCTCCAAATGGGAGAAAAGTAGAGGAGGAGCCAAGACCGGATGTGCTTCCGGTCCTGAGGATGAGCGCTGACTAGATTTTAGGGTCTGAAAAGTGAAGCACTTTGGAAGCATTAAATGACTTCTGGACAGACTATCCTAGCTTTTCTGGTACAAAAGTAGTTAACATACAAAGAACAAGATGTTTATTTTGCTTACACTTTTAGAGGTCCCAGTCCATCATCCACTGGCATTGGCCCATAGTAAGACAGCACACACCATAATGGGAGCATTTAAGGGGAGCATGGCCAAGAGAAAGAGAGAAGAAGAGTCAGAGATAACAGTCTTTACAATCCTCTTCAAGGGTGTACTGCCAATGACGTAACATCCTCCCACCAGGCCCCACATCCTAAATGTTCAACCACCGTCTCTATCACCATTGGGGGAAGCATAGACTTCTGGGGGAACATTCAATGACCAAAGAATACCAGTGCTTCAAATAACCTGAGTTCGTGATCCTACAAAGTAACATAAAGGCAGCCAGAGAAAGAGAGAGGGGGGAGGTGGGCAGGCAGGCAGGCAGACAGACAGACAGACAGACAGATGAGAGACATAAAGAGGGAAAGAGAGAGAGCATTAGGAACTGAAGATTGACAAAGACTAGTGCCTCATGTAAATATGAGTTTGGAAAGGCCAATATCAGAGAGAGGCAAGTAATTCTGAAATATTCTTGGGAAATTGTTATTACACAGTTCCAGTCATTTAGAATCTCCTTTAGGGGAAGTACAACAAACTAGTGATCACTACAGAAAGGGGATAAAAAAATCTTCTCGCCAGGATTTAAGAGAGAGTTCACAAAGAAAATAAGGTTTATGAGAAGCAAACTCACAATCATTTATTTATTTTTGTATCACTACTGAGACTAGAACTCAGGACGTAGGGGTGGTTTACATTTTTTACTCAAGACTGGCATTTTCCCATATAACCTATGGTTCTACTGCTGACTTTGTGTTGATTAATTGGAGACAAGAGGTGTTCCCACGTTCCGTTCTCAGTCTCTTGAGTAGCTAGGATCACAAGAGGGAGCCACAGGCTACAGGCTATCAGCAGCCATTTTATAAGTATTCAGGCCAGGGGCTAGGAAGGTGGCTTAGTGGTAGAGCGCTTGCCTTGCATGCAGGAAGCCCTGGGTTTGATTCCTAAAAAGAAAAAAGCTGGAAGTGGCGCTGTGGCTCAAGTGGTAGAGTGCTTGCCTTGAGCTGAAGAGCTGAGGGACAGCGCCCAGGCCCAGAGTTTAGGCCCCACGACCGAACCCCCCTCCAAAACAAAGTATTCAGGCCAAACTCCCAAGTTGACTTAGAGGTCCCACACCACTAGAATTTACCTTAGAAATTGAGAATTTAATCACAAGATTCCAGATAAATCACAAGAAAGAGATGGTAAGCAAACTAATTGCATAGTGCATAAGCCAACCACTTTTCACACATGTCTATAAACCCCCTCTCTTCTGGAGAAACAAACTAAAGTTTGGAGATTGAATGGCATTAGGAGAAAAGTCAGGGGAAGAAAAATATTGTACCTAGAGCTACTTCATTCCAGATTCTATTTTCATCTCCCCACAGTGCAGAGAATTTTGGTCAAGCATCAAGCATGGAGGCGAAGCACTATTACAATGTGTAGCCATTGCTTCTTCTCACCTCTCATACATGCGAAGTGGAGGGATCAGTTAGAAATTTAAACCTCATACAGAGAAGCTGAGGTTCCATACCATTTCTCTGACTTTTTCTTACTAGCTCCTCCCTACATTAAAATTAATGTGGCTGTTCTGAAATCTTGTCAGTTGGTTCTTGAGTCAGTAAGATAAGTCCACTGAGCTCTTCCCTGAGGGCTAACAACATAAAAATAGGAAGTTCCGATGCCCTCTCTTCTGACTCCATAGGGTTATTTTATATATTGTGAATCCAGGAATTATAGCTATTTTCAGCAGTCAGCAGTCAGAACTTTGTCATTACTGAGTATTAATGCTTTCAATAATAATTTGGAGTCAGATGGATTTTATTAATAGACCAATTTTCTTTGCACTATTGAATTTTGTATCTTGGTGCTCATTATGAATCCAGCTATGTTCTCTTTTTGTAAAAGGTTTGGTTGGTGCCTGGCTCACCACCAATTGTAGGTGCATTTTCCATATCAAAGGTATGTGTGGTAGGAAGTTTGCTTCTGCACTGCCCTCTAATGGGTGACTGCTGGACATGCAAACCAAAGAATATTACGGAAATGTCAGGCACTCTAGCAAGAGGTTAGGCCATTTTTCAGACAGTTCAGTTGAGGAGCAACAAATTGTAGTACACATGAATCTCTCCAACAACAAATATCTTGCTGATTCCGAATTATTTACTTGTATTAGCAATTACAGAGAAACAAGAGCTCTAAATAAACTCTTGAGATGTTTAAAGGATCTGTGGCATATAATGGAATAAAAATAATCATTAAGATATTAGATAAGACTTACAAAGGTCATTGGGAAAGAAAGCATTGAGGAGCATAATATCAACAATTTATCAAAGCCAGATCCAAATGCTACTTAATGAAAGACAATTGACATATACATCTCCTTTCTTGTAGTAACATCGCCATCTTGTGTCTATTTCTGATAATATATAATTGCATTGTGTAATATCTTAAAAGTACTGTAATATTGTTTAATTCAAAACTTCTAGGACATTTTTAACTGTTGTTTAAAGACTAAAATACAAAAATAAATACACTTATACATATATAGAAACTCTCTTAAGAAATAACTATTGTTGTATAAGGATCATTCAATAAAATACATGCTCCCAAAAGTTCAAGGAGTTGCAAGAACCCCCCCCCCCAAAAAAAAAACAACCAAAAATTAGAATGCTTCCATCATCTTCCAAAATTGCCTTTATGCTTGCTTACATATAATCTTTATTTTGGGGGGGGGGTGCAGTCGTGGGGCCTGAACTCTGGGCGTGGGTGCTGTCCCTCAGCAGTTCAGATCAAGGCTAGCACTCTACCACTTGAGCCACAGCGCCACTTCTGGCTTTTTTCTTTTTGCTTATGTGGAGCTGAGGAATCGAACCCAGGGCCTCATGCATGCAAGGCAAGTGCTCTACCACTGAGCCACCTTCCCAGCCCACATATAATCTTATGTATAGTTCCTGCCCCAAGCAACCACCAATCTGCTCTCTGCCCCAATACATTAACTTTGCCTTTTCCAAATTTCATATAAATAGAATTATACAGTCTATACGCTTTTGTGAATGTGTAAATGTAGGCTTTTGTTATTTGACATGGAAGTTTTGAGATTTAGCCATGTAATCGCTATCTATATCAGTACTTCATTTATTTTACTACATAATACTATTCCCTTGTATCTATATATCCCTAATTATTACCTGTTCTCTTGTTATATACCTTTAGGCTATTTCCAGTTCTTAGCTATTATGAACAGATTGCTGTGAGATCGTTAGGGGTGTGGCTCAGTGGTAGAGAAAAAAACTGAACATAAACAAGGCCCTGGATTCAATCCTCAGAAATGGGGGAAAAGATTATTGTAATAAAACATATGTTAAATGTGTGTGAGTTTACTAGTTTCTCTTGGAAAATACCTAGAAGTACATTGTTTGATATTTGAAAAAAATGTATGCTTAACTTTATAAAGTATAGTTATAGTATCTTCGGAAGTAGATGAACATTACCATTCAAACAATATTTGGCATCCTGATTCTTTTTAACTTTATGCACTCTAGGGACATAGTTGTCAACCCCAAACAACTTAAACTAGAACTTTCCCATTAATTAGCAATGCTGAGCATTTTTCCATGTGCTTATTGGCTATTTGATACATTATTTGGTTAAATGTGTTTAATTCATTTGCTTTCTTCCCCTTAGAAAAATGAACTGTTCTCTCATTATTGAGTCATAATATTTATAAATATTCTACATAAGTCTTTTGCTATATATATTGTATATATAATTATAGACTAGAAAAAATTATAGATATATGTAACATTATACTATATACTATACAAGATTTTATATAATATATAGTGTTATACATTATATATATATCATGTTTTAGTATATAGTATTCAGAACATATAGTTAGTATATAATATATCGTATTTTTCCAAAACTTTAACTTACCTTTTTATATTCTTTTGTTCATTTAGAATAATAAATATTATAGATTTAATAAGACAAATTAATCTGTTTTACATTTATAACACTGCTCCTCCAAAAGATTTGCCTATAATGAGATTAAAAATGTTCTCGTTTTTTTCCTAGAAGTTTTATAATTTGTCACATGTCTCTATGATCTTTTTTGTGTTTTGTGTATATGATATGAAGTACTATGGTTTTTGTGGCTTATTTCCATAGGGATATCTAGGTATGCAAACACTCTTTGTTAGAAACACCATCATTCTTTCTTTTGATATGTGTGTGTGTGTGTGTGTGTGTTGTGATCAAACACAAGGCCTTGCTTGCTACTTTCCTTAAAAATCTATTGACCATTATTGTGTGAGTCAAATACTGGACTCACTTGTTTCTTTTTTCTTTTGGGGGGGGGTCCAGTCGTGGGGCCTGAGCTCTGGGCCTGGGCGCTGTCCCTCAGCTCTTCAGCTCAAGGCTAGTGCTCTACCACTTGAGCCACAGTGCCACTTCTGGCTTTTTTCCTTTTGCTTATGTGGTGCTGAGGAATCGAACCCAGGACCTCATACATGCAAGGCAAGCACTCTACCACTGAGCCACCTTCCCAGCCCCTTGTTTCTTTATTTTAATTTACCAAATCTGAGGATTGTTTTGTGCTTACTCTTGCTGTGTAGTTAGACATGAAGTTCTTCAAATTTGTCCTTTTAAAATGATTAGTTTGCTCACTTTCATAACTTTGAATTTCTTCATAAATTTTACAGTTAGTCTGTCAAGAAGCTTACAAAATAGCTAAGATTAGCGATTTTAAATCTCCAAGACAATATTAGCAATTTTGTTTGCTCCAATTTTATATTAATTTGGAGAGAACGGATTTATTAACCATGTTGAAACATCTATTCCACAAACATATTATTTTCTGCATGTATTTAATTATTCCTTGAATCATTTTGTCATTCTCGGGTATAGGTTTTGTATATATTTTGTTAAATTTATCCCTATGTATTTTAAGATATATAAACATAGTGATATTTATTTTTCATTTTCTAATTTTTTATTGATAGTGAAAACACAAATAACTTTATTGATTGCCGTAGTATTCTATAAACCTTCATAATTCACTAGTTAGTGCTCATATTTGTAAAGCCCCTAGAAATATATAAACATATAGTGTACCATATACAAATTAAAGTTAATAGTTTTGTTTTCAAGATAAAGGAAGTGGCCTTCACTTGGCTGTCTTGCTTGTTTTCACCAGCTACAGTGCCTAAGACTTTCAGGGCAATGCTGAGTAGAAAGAATGGAAATAGATCCTTTCCCCAAGTTTTACAATGTCTACAGAACAAGGTTCAAAAAGATTATTCCACAATGGAGGAAAAAATAGGCTTGGACAAAAATCAGAAGGCTCAAAGGAAAGTTGTGCAGAATATATGAGTACTTCTTAGCTATATAAAAAGTAAAACATAAAATGCTTATGTGTATGGGATTAAGTTAACTATAATTCCAGAATCACTTTAAAATTGTTTTAAGGTTAACATTTAATGTACTGGTGCAAAATTTAAACTTGATTTTCTATGTCTATAACAAAGTTGTATTAAGAATATTGTCAGATCTAGTAATATTTGCACACAAAAACTAGCTTAGGGGAAGATATTACATTTTTATGAACAAAATGCTGGCATTTTAAACCGAACCTTATCTGAATTTGAGTTCATTTAAATATCTGTGCAAATATCTTTAAATGAGCCCCTTACAAATGTTGTGAAACAAGCAATTATTTTGAGTAATTCTAATACAATTAGTTCCTTAAATGTCTATGATAGAAGTGTGTAGAACTCTGCCTCAACTTAATCTGTATGCTGTGCAAATGTGTAGAGTAAAAACAACCAAGTTAGCATGTGTAAAATAACCAGCTAATGCTCCCTTTCCTCCAAAATGTGTGGTGTCTCACCTACAACATACAAAAGTGGTCAATATAATGTTAATAATTAATACCATACAAAGAACAAATTTGTAAATTGAGCAGCCCTGCTATTTAAAATCTCTTTGGTCATCTGAATGACTGCCCCTGAATATATGATACACACTTATCCACTAGGAGATAACGCTCTTTGGGTCACTAGCACTGTTCCCTAACTTTTAAGAGATCTAAACATTTTATTTTTTTGGTGCTTGTATAGATATTATCTTATCTAGCCAAAGTTTATAAATTTCACCTTAGGAATAAAAGATAGCTGGGTGCTGGTGGCTCACACCTGTAATCCTAGCTACTAAGAAGGCCGAGATCTGAAGTGCAAAGCCAGCACTAGGAGAAAAAGCCCACAAGATTCTGATCTCCAACACACTTGATTTTCTATGTCTATTATAACAAAGTTGTATTAAGAATATTGTCAGATCTAGTAATATTTGCAGAAAAAGCAAGAAGTGGCACTGTGGCTCAAGTGGTAGAGCACTAGTCTGGAGCAAAAGAAGTTCAGGGACAGCACCTAGGCCCTGAGTTCAAGCCCCAGGGCTAGCAAAAACAAAAAACAAACCCAAAAGATGTAAGTTTATGTGTAATATCTGTGTAGATGTTTTGATAATAATTACTGTTGGTGCCTTTATATATTTAATGTATTTATTTATGTTTTCTAAATATTTAAAATGTAAAGGTTAAAATGTAACAGGAGAACACTTCACCATACTAGTGTGCTCAAACTTAAATTTGTTAGTGATGTTTTGTTTTGCAGGCATGTGTCTATATATTCCTGTAACAAGGAGAGTTTTATGAGGCTGACAAAATGCTGTCATTCACAATTATACAAACTGATGTATTCTATATAAATAATTTGATTATTTTATCAATTGCAAACCTGGATTTTTTTTAATCTTTAAAAGAGTAACCATAGTTATTCTAAGTTTAGCATTACAGTTTTGGTCCATTAGAACATTTGCAACCCATTACAAACCCATAAAAAATTACCCTAGCAAGTAGTTATTTGTCAGATGAGACAATATTTTGTTAGCATTTGCTTTTATTGGTTTTATTCTGTATTTTTCTGTAAAACTTTAAACCTGTCAGATGGTCATCCTCTGCCAGAAGTTTCTAACAATACAGATCTGAGCAGAGCTTTTTAAGTACTAGGGCATCACCTTTAAGACCAATAGAATGAGACTTAATAAAAATGTCAGGTCAGCCCAGCCAGAAGTTATTCCTTATAATCTCTTGTGGCTTAAATTTGACCAAAAGGGTCTTATTGACAAGGATTCCCTTGTGCTCTGTCCCTTTCCTGATATTAGAGAGAAGACCAGATCATCTAGGGAAAAAACGAATTGCAGGTATAATGTACTTTCAGTAACCACAAGGTGATTAACCAGTGTAATCTTCAGAGAAAACTGTTCAGAAATAAAGAGTTGAAAGAACAAGTGCTTGAAAAAGTGAAGAAACTACCAAAACCTAAATGGAGTCTGTTGTTCTATACCTTCCAAGAAGGAGAGGTGCTATGCACAAATGCTTATCTTGCATTAAAAGCCCTCCCAGGTGCATCTCATGATCTTCTATTTAAGTAGAGATAGGAATGATTGATTCCAATAGCTCCAAGTGTATCTCTTTAGTAGTCTGTGCTCAAAGAGTTGTTTGAAAGAAGCTCTTTTGGGGCTGGGAAGGTGACTTAGTGGTAGAGCGCTTGCCTTGCGTGCATGAAGCCCTGGGTTCGCTTCCTCAGCACCACATAAGCAAAAAGAAAAAAAGCTGGAAGTGGCGCTGTGGCTCAAGTGGGACAGTGTTCAAGGCCCATGACCGGACCCTCCCCCACAAAAAAAAAAGAAG
Source organism: Dipodomys merriami (assembly GCF_024711535.1). NCBI lineage: Eukaryota > Metazoa > Chordata > Mammalia > Rodentia > Heteromyidae > Dipodomys > Dipodomys merriami. Next base: position 1,027,580 of record NW_027206068.1, read on the forward strand.
AAAGAAGATCTCTTATGCAATTTATTTTATTGGATGGCCTCTGGTTGTCTTTACTTCTGTATTCTGCTCTCTCATGGTGTTTCTAGTTTTAGGCTAAAACAAGTACATTTCTACTATTTGGCCCCTTCTTGTGTGAAGTCACACTTGTTTAATGCCCTCCAGATTGAGGAACCTTCAAACGTAAGGGAGAAATTATAGGAATTGCTTAAAAGTCTCCTTTTTGCTAAGAGTAGTGACTCCTTCCTTGGACCCTGTAGTTCACTAGGAGCAGCAGAAAGGCGAAGCATCTAGCCTCCTCCATTTTGCCTTGCATAATTCTTACCTGCAGTCCCTTTACAATAATCTTGGAAGACAGGAAGTAGTGGACCATCTACTGAAACCAGGTTTTAGACCAAGGCCCAAAGTAAGTCCCAAATTAGGTCCAGCCACTCATCCCCATAGGCCCAATAAAAGATATGATAAAGGGCAGAGAAAGATTTATTAAAAGACAGCCATGAGAAGACAGCAGTACTTCATTATCTTCCAAGGTAAAGACATTGTGTTTTATATTAAGTAGGGAGAATTAGGGGCTGGAGATGAGAAAGGTACTCATAGTTAAGAAAGTCCCAAGTTGCAGGAACTTGGAACTTTCCCAGGAGGATTTGCATAGAAGTTGTTATCACTTTATTACTGGAACAAGGAACAAAGTGGTCTCCTGTTTTAGGAGCCTGTTTGGTTTAAGATAATAATGACATTGTTTTCTTAAGGGGGCAGTTTGCCTTCCACACAAGATGGTTATCATTGAATCTGGTCTCTTTTGGTGACTGTAAAGTTAATTGTAACAGAGAACAGCTCAGATAAGGACACAGATACAAAGTTGGGAGACTTTTAATTCACAGGACCCAGCAAAGCTTCTGGCTTTTAAGTTGACTCTGACACTACCAGGTATTGATGACTCTGATTTTAATAAGAGTCATTTTAAGGAGTTGAGAAGGGAAATTTGGAATAAAAATGTTAAGAGTAGAAACATCTACAGCAAGACATAGAGTGGAGGAAAGAGAGACACTAGGTCTATGTAGAACTGGAAAAATACTAGAAGAGACCAGGGTATTCTTTTCCTCCATGTTAAAGTGAGTATGCTTTGGACCAAGTGAATTTTAGGTTAGAACTGGGGCAGATTTCAGAAGAGAAAATAGAATACAGCTAGAACTGGCACTCTGCCCTTCCCCAATATGCTCAGGTTACATAAAATCAGCACAGTTTCCAAGCTACAGTCCCATAGAGACAAACAGCATTCTGAAAAAAGTATAGAGGTCTCCAAAGATAATTCAGTTACACTAAGGAGAAAGGATATGACAAACAGAGCTTCCAAGGAAACTGTAAAATAAAAGATATGACTCTATTATGGTCTTCCTTGTTGAATTTAAAATCTGTATAATAAATTTTAAAAGCTCTTTTTTCAGTTAAGTTATATAAACATACTACTGAAAGATAAATACATAGAGATAATAATAGCATAGGGAAGACAGCTAAATAAATAGAAGTCCCACAAAATAGAATTTCCAAGAATAAACGAAAGACCTTGTCTCCAAATACACAATCACCTACTAAGATACTAGGGTTAGAACTTTAACACATGAACTTTATGGAACAAACAGCCCATGATATTCTCCATATACCACATGATGTAAAGAAAGTGTGAGTGGATACTATCTTATTTCAGCATTTAAGTCCTGTAGAATGTAATGAGGGGTCAGGATCACTTACCCTCTTCAGCTAAGTCAACTTGCTATAACTAAAATGGGACCAAACAGATCTTGGTCAACTACTTTGTCTTGGAACATACTAAACTCAGAATATTGACAAAAATGATTAGTTGAAGGAAAAAATGCAGGAGTCTCATTGTTGCTTAAATATAATTTTATACATAAAAGAAAAACATAAGGGAAACAATAGTATGACTAATTTCTCTCTATCACCTGTAGATGCTAAACTCACAGTATTGTTAAAGTAGGTTTAGGTTACAAAAAAAAACAAAGTAGAGAACTATCACAACTATTTACATATCTTCCCTGCATACTTTGTCTATTACAATATCTCCTCCTCCTCCTTCTCCTCCTTTTCCTCCTCTTCTTCTTCTTCCTCTTCTTCTGTTGATCATGGGGTTTGAACTGTGGGCCAGGGTACTGTCCCTAAGCTCTTTAGCTTAAGGATAGTGCTCTACCACATAAACCACAGTCCCACTTCTGGTTTTCTAGTAGTTAATTGGAGAAAAGAGTCTCACAGACTATCCTGCATGGGCTGGCTTTGAACCATGATCCAAGGTCTCAGTCTCCTGAGTAGCTAGGATTACAGGCATGAGCCACTGGCTCCCAGCTTACAAGTTCTTATACCAGAGCTTATTGTACTTAGCTAACTAATATGGTAAGGTTACTAACTAATACCCATAGTTCACATGCACAAAGGGTACAGTTCTGATATAATGTCATATGCCACCACTATAATGTCATACAGAACTTAGAACTACACTAAAAAATTTGTGCTTCAGTAATTCCCCCTCCAAGTCTAGTCCTGGCAATCAACCACTAATCTTTTCTTTAAACTAATTATTTTGTTTATTTACTTAAACAATTTTATTGTTATTATAAAGGTGATGGACAGAGGAGTTACAGTTATGTAAGTCAGATAAAGAGTACATTTCTTTTTTTTTTTTTTTTTTTTGGGTCCGGTTGTGGGGCCTGAACTCTGAGCCTGGGCGCTGTCCCTCAGCTCTTCAGCTCAAGGCTAGCACTCTACCACTTGAGCCAAAGTGCCACTTCCGGCTTTTTTTCTTTTTGCTTATGTGGTGCTGAGGAATCGAACCCAGGGCCTTAGGCATGCAAGGCAAGTGCTCTACCACTGAGCCACCTTCCCAGCCCAAGAGTACATTTCTTTTTGGACAATGTCACTCCTTCCCTTGCTTTCTCCCAGGTTTTCTTCACCTACAAGTTGTATAGTTCATTTTCAACCTAGTGTAGAGTGAGCAACTGCTGCATTTATTCACCATTTGCCCTTCCATTTTAAAATATATTTTATTGTTATTGTAGAGATGATATTCACAGGAATTACAGTTCATCAGGAATCAGGTCATGAGTACAATTCTTCAACCATGTCTCTCTTTCCCTTGCTCTCTCCCAGTTTTTCCCTCCCATCCCACCCACAAGATGTACAGTTCATTTTCCACATACTATCTACTGAGTACCTAGTTCATTCTATGTTCTACCTTTTCTTTGCTTCCCTTACCCTCCCACAGACAAAAAAAAGAAAAAGAAAAAGAAAACAAAATCAGCAGCAACAGAAACAACAACAACAACAACCTTATTTCCTTTTCTTGGAGTTTATTTCATAAATCTTATTTTATAGGATCGTATGCACACAGCTATTGAACCTTTGAGATGTGCTGCCATGCAAAGCCTCCTTTTGACTCAGTGTGTGAATGTCTAGAGACCTGTATAATTTATCTTGTTCCAGTGTATTTTTTAATCATTCAGTGTGTTTACTTTATAGGCACATTCTAGTTACCGTAAATGGGGGAAACCATGCAATGTATGTTTCTTTGGATCTGTCTTACTTCACTTAGTACAATTTTTTCCAAGTCTTTCTATTCCTTATGATTGGTTCAATATCATTCTTTCTGATGGACGAGTAGAATTTCATTGTGTATATATACCACATTTTCTTCATCTGTTTGTACCCTGAGGGGCATCTGGGTTGATTACATGTCTTACCTATGGTAACCAATGCATCAATGAACATGATCATGCTGGTGGCTTTAGTGTAGCCTAGTTTATGGTCAATTGGATATATGTCCAGCAGTGGGATTGCGGGGAGCTCTATGTGTAGTCTTTTGAGGAACCTCCATACTGTTTTCCAGAGTGGTTGAACAAGTTTACACTCCTACCAACAGGGCATTCCCTTTTGTCTTCATCCCCTCCAGCACTGGTTATTGTCAATTTTCTTGATAATGTCAATTTTAACAGGGTGAAGTGGAATTGCAATGCTGTTTTGATTTGCAATTTTTATGGCCAGAGATATTGAAATTTTCTTCATGTGTCTATTGGCCATTCACACTTCATCTTCTAAGAAGTCTCTCAGTCTTTACCCCATTTACTTATTGTGTTGCTCAGTTTTTGAGGGCTTATTATTTTGGGAGGGGGGTTAATATTTTGAGCTCTAAGTATATTTTAGATATGAGACCCTTGTCTGATGTAAAGCTCGTAAAAATCTTCTCCCATTCTGAAGGTTTTCTAGTTATCTTGTTGGCTCTTTCCTTTGCTGTGTAGATGTGCTTCAGTTGGCTGCAATCCTATGTATCTAGTCTTTCTTTGATTTGTTGTAATTCTGGATCTTAGGAACTTTCAACCTATGCCTAGGCCTGGTGTTTTAAAACTATCCTATAGATTCCTCACCCAAACTAATATGAGGTGATCCAAAACTTTGGCAAAGTATCCAAGTAGTTAAAAAAAATCAACCTACAAAAATCAGTAGATTTTCTGTATGCCAACAATGAGAAGAGTGAGACTGAAATCACAAAAGCAGCTCCATTTGTAATAGCCTAAAAGCAAATAAACAAACGAGGAATTAACCTAACCAAAAAGGTGAAGGACCTTTATTGTGCAAACTTTAAAAATCTGAAAAAAAAATATTGAGGCAGATTTAAGGAAATTAAAAAACCCTCCCATGCTCTTGGATGGGAAGAATTAACATCATAAAAATGGCACTGCTGCCCAGAGCAAGTCACAAATTCAATGCAAAATCCCAGTAACTTACTTCAAAGAAATAGAGAAAGAAATCCTAAAGTTTATATGGAATTTTAAAAAAAACACTGAATAGCAAAAACAATTCTTAGCAGGAAAAACAGTGCTGGAGGAATATCAATACTGAATTTCATACTCTATTACAAAGCCATAGTAATAAAATCAGCTTAGTACTGACACAAGAATAGGTCTGAGAACCAATTGAACAGAATAGAAGACCCAGAAATAAGCCCACAAACATATAGTCACCTAATATTTATTGATAAGAGAGCCAAAAACACAGGTTGTAAGAAAGATAGCCTCTTCAACAAATGGTGCTGGCAAAATTGGCTATCCAAATGTAGAAAACTGAAGCTAGAACCCTATGTAGCACCGTGCACCAGAATCAATTCTAAATCATTAAAGACCTCAACCATGAAAATATTACAGGAAGAGGTAGGAGAAACACTAGGTTTCCGAGGTACTGTTTGAAATTTCCTACGTATCTCCATTTTTGTGCCTCCCCTAATACTCCAAAGACATATAAATGAATGAACAGAAGAAAAAGAAAACCAAAACAAAAAAAGAAAAAGCCCTCTTGTTTCCATTTCCTGAATTCATTTTGATAAATATTATTTTGTGTGGTCAAATGCACATAAGCATTGCACCTTTCTGTTCCTCTCCTAAGAGTATCTTCCTTTGGTCTCATTGTCCAACCACTAATCTTTTTAGTAACTATAGTTCTGCTATTTCCAGAGTGCAATATAGTTTGAATCACCCATTATGAAGTCTTTTCAAAGTAGATTCTTCTTTTACTTAGCAATATGAATTTCATCTTTTTAGTATTTTGTGGCTTGATCACCTATTTTTTTTTAGCATTTAATATCATTATGTTGTCTAGATGTACCATTTAATCATTTTTCTATTACAAGGCATCTTATTTGCCTCCAAGGCCTGGTAATCATCAATTTGCTGAAATCAGTTGTAGGTATCTATGTGTCAGTATAAACTGTCCTCTTATTTAATACTAAGGAATGTAGTTGCTAGATGGTATGGAAGACTGCAACAAATATGCCAAGCTATCTTCCAAGTGGTGGTACCATTAAAAAACAGTACACTAGAGATGTGTACTTTCCTGTTTGTACAACCCAGTTCACAAAGCAGAAACAAGATGAATGGATTTTTTAAAATGTGGTATGTATGCACAATGGAATACTACTTGCCCATAAAAAGAAATGAAATTCTATTATTTGTGGTAACACTGAAGAACTGGAAATACATTATGTTGGGTGAAATAAGCCAGACATAGAAAGAACAAATACTGTATAAACTCACTCACAGATGACATCTAGTAAAGTTGATCTCAATGAATGAGATAGTAAAATGGTTAGTGAAGCTGGGAGGGATAGGAAGAATAAGGAGCTGTTATTTGAAAGATAATAATTACAGATGAGTAGGACGAATTTTTAAAAAACGAGCCCTTGCCTGTGGATGTAGTAATATAGTGCTTGCTAGCATAAACAAAGCTCTGGGTTTGATCTCTAGCACCAAAAGGAATTTAGGTTGTTAGGGGACAGCAATCTGGGGAGAGAGACATGGGGGAAAAAACCAGGAATGACTACCACTGGTTCTATGGAGTTTTTTTTCTAAGTGATGAATATGTCATACAATTTATGTTGGAAATGATTGCAAAATATGAACACACTATTAATTACCATTTATTTGTATGTATTGAGGCAGTTAAAAATTTCTAATGATATACAGGAAAAGAAGTCCATTAGGGCAGACTCAGATCTAGTAATCATTTTTGTTTTATCAATAAAATGATGAAGAATGCACCCAAATCTTTCAAGATGAATCAAAGGAAAAGGTTTACTGGAATTGGCAAAATAGCATATGCTATCTAAATCTCTTGGGGCACTCCATGGTCCTATTCTACTTATTATGCTTTGACAAAATTAGAGAACAATTTTTCCTAGTACTAAAAATGCCACCTTGTTTTCAAAAGATGTGAGAAAGAGGAACTTTATTTGACCTGATCACACTAGCTATAAAGTATTCTCTTTACATTTGTGTCTATGTCTAGTCTTAATTTTTCCTGGGAAACCATTATTGTTTTCATAATTTTATAACACTTCAACTACATGTATATTATACATCATATCTGTGTGTCAGTTTATCTTTTTTTTTGCATGACACCAATGAAGTAATATACACCATAAAAGGTAGTTGCATTGGAGATCTTGGTTCTTTATGATCTATGGGGCTGGGAAGGTGGTTCAGTGGTAGAGCGCTTACCTTTTCTTTTTCTTTAACATTCCTTGCTTTAGGTGGGGATTCAAGACTATAAATGGAACATCAACTCAGCTTTTAATCTCAACATTATTTCATCGATACTCTTAAATTAAGCAATTTGAAATTTCTGCTATGTATGCATTTGGTTTGCAATCATCCTTACTTATGTCAAAATGAATTTTTTATAACTTTACTAATCTGCATCGATCTTTTTGTATCATAAAATTTTCAAAGAGCAAATCTATTCTGTGACTAGTCAGTCATACACCAACAACTAAGAGTTGTGATCAATTTTATCACTTATCAGTACTTTCATCTGTCCACAAAATTACTTTTTAAATCAAATGAAGTTGTAGACCTTGATAAATTGCATTCCTAAATAGGTCAGTAGTTTCATTCAACTGGAGCTCAGACTTTGCTCACAATTTTTTATTTTGTGAGGTGGAATATACAGAATGGAAAAGTCCTATTTGCTATGAACTGATATCTTCTCCCAAAATTCCCATGTTGAACCTTACCATGACTTACCATGATGCAAATCAGTTGCGTCATAGGTAAAGACATCAGGACTAGGACGATGAAGTCTTCACAATGGGGCTTTGTGTACTTGTAAGAGGAAGATAACTCTTATACATTCATTTTCACCATGTGAGGATAAAATACTGCCATCTGTAAACCACTAAAAGAGCCTGTGCCAAGACTTGAACCAGGTGGGTACTCTGATCTCTCAACTTTCAGCCTTCAAAACCATGAGAAATAAACATTGTCTTTTAAGCATCCACTTTTAACAGTCTGTTATAGCAGCCCATAATGACTCAGGCACCTTCATAACCTTAGTCCTTGTCAAATTACAGAATATTACTTTCACTTCCAAGCCTTGCTGTGCTCCTTCTCTGTTCATTTCCCAGAGGTAAGCACTGTTATCATTTGTGATTATTTTTGCTACCATGTATGTGCCATGACAGAACTGCCTATAAATGGTATAATGCAGTGTGCACTTTTATAAAGGCTTCCTCCATTCAATCTTTTTCTTTTTTTCTTGTTTTTCTTTTCTTCCATTTTTCTTTCTTTTCTTTCTCCTTCCTTCCTTCCTTTCTCCCTCCCTCCTTCCCTCCCTCCTTCCCTCCCTTCCTCCCTTCCCCTCTCTCTCTTTCTTTCTTTCTTTCTTTTCTTTCTTTCTTTCTTTCTTTCTTTCTTTCTTTCTTTCTTTCTTTCTTTCTTTCTTTCTTTCTTTCTTTCTTTCTTTCTTTCTTTCTTTCTTTCTTCCTCTCCCTCTCCTTTCTCTCTCTCTCCCCTCCTCCCCCACACACAGAGGAAACAAAAGGTGATTCAATTTGTTTTGGCTGGTCCTAGTGCTTGAATTCAGGGCCTGGGCATTGTTCCTGAGCTTTTGTGTTGAAGATTAGTGTTCCAGCACTTGAGCCACAGCGCTACTTCCAGCCTTTTGTTGGTTAATTGGAGATAAGAATCTCACAGACTTTCCTGCTCAGCCTGGCTTTGAACCACTATCCTCAGTTCTCAACCTTCTAAGTAGGATTATGTGAGTCCCTAGCACCCGTGCAGTTTCTTATATCCATCATTGTTGGTTTAAGTAGCTCTTTTGTTCCTTTCTCAATCATGGAGTGGTATTCCACTGTGGCACTATACTTATATCTTTACCAAACTTACATATTTACCAATCCTACTGTTTAGGGCTTTGTTTTGCTACTATGAATAAAACTGTTATAAACATTGCTGTAAATTTTTTATTTTTTTGAGTAAGTAATCAGAACTGAAATTGTGGGTATCAGGTGCTATATGCTTTATGACAAACTGGGAAACCTTTTTTTTTTCAAGAATAGTATACCATTCTACACTCGTAACCATGCATGGGGTTTCTAGTTACATTTTTACACAAATCTGAATTGCTATACTTTGCACATCCAAGCATTCTTGAGTATGTGTGGTAGTGTCTGGCAGTAATGATATATTGTAATTTCATTGTCATTCAGTTCAAATTATTTTCAAATTTCCTTTTTGGTTTCTTCTTTAACCTATATATCATTACATAAATATGCTGTTTAACATAATTCTCCATAGTTGGGGATTTTCAGTAATGTTTTTATTTAAATATAGATGTCTAGTTTAAGAGTGGTCAGAAAAATCATTGCATGATTTGAATCCTTTTAGGCTTTCTTTCTTTTTCTTTGGGGGGGGGGGTCCAGTGGTGGGGCCTGAACAATGGGCCTGGGCGCTGTCCCTCAGCTCTTCAGCTCAAGGCTAGCACTCTACCACTTGAGCCTCAGTGCCACTTCCAGCTTTTTTCTTTTTGCTTATGTGGTGCTGAGGAATGGAACCCAGGGCCTTAGGCATGCAAGGCAAGTGCTCTACCACTGAGCCACCTTCCCAGCCCAAGGCTTTATTTCTTTGTTTTAGGTTCAAAGCAAAACTGAAAAACATACAGAGAACTCCTAGGTACTCACTCTCTACCCTGACATATGATCAAAAGTTCTAATCCAAATGGAATGTTTGTTACAACTGATGAATTTACATTGACACCTAATAATCACCTAAAATTCACAATTTATACAGGCTTTGTTCTTGGTGTTGTAGATTCTATACATTGGACAAAGTAGGATGACATGTATCTACTGGAGGTCGAGTTCCTGAATGGCATTGTCTGACTTGGCTCTTCTGTCTAATAATTTTCAAAGATGAGGTGAAACATCCTAAGGCAAGATGGAAATGTGTTGGAAAAATGGTGTGACTAATAGTTTTGTGTTTCATGTCAAAGCAAAATGCTGGAGACAATACCTGTTTCACAGAATTACTGACTGCAAGATATGGTGGGTATGAAGTAAAACAACTCAAAGCCCAGGATCTAGATATTTCTTGATCGCTCTTATCCTAATGATGGTACATAAATAACCAGGGTATCTGAAGAAACACATAGGGACTCAGAGGAAGCTGAGAGTGCATTGTATCTAGGGAGATGTTAGAATTCTTAGTGGTTCTTAAACCTCAGTATGTAAATGTAAACATTTAATCCAGTCATTACCTCAACCTATACCTCTGTACATGGTAGATTCCCTTACTGGGCCATACACTCCAAAAGGGTATGGCACACCATCTTGGGCTTATTTACAACACGCAGCAGTGCGTTAAACACATTAAGGGCTCAACCAATAATTGTACCAAGAATGATTTATTACAAGCGCCTAAGTTGTCCTGTTGGTGGACTCACCAGTCACCAAATGCCTGGATTTATAATATTTCCTGCAAAACAGAGGCACTATGTCAATAGCATAATTATTTCACGCATACGTAGAATACACGAAATGATGGCTCCTGTTCCAGCGTATTTCCATGATTGACAGCGCAGGGGAGTGGTTGTTTTCAATTAGATCCATCATGCATTCGATCATATTGTTATCAGCCTCATTCATCAACAATATTATGGACACACAACAAGAGTGTACAGCAAGGACATGCACACACACACACACACACACACACACACACACACACACAGGATCCAAAAGTAGGATTGTAGGAAGCAGGATTTAAGAGAAATCCATCATTTCCTCAAGTGGAGTCCATTGAGCAGATTCCCTAGTTGGGGTCCACTAAGACACCAGACTCGGCAAAGGCCGCAGAAAGGAAGATGAGGGTCTGCCTACGCCAAAAGCCTGAGGTCGGCCTGAGGAGTTCCGCCCGACAGTCCAGAACTGGGGGGAGAAACTTCACTCTCCACAAAAAGGGGGACGGCCAAGTCAAGACGCTCCAGACGCCCCGCCCACTGCCCTTCACGCCCCGCCCACCACCCTTGACGCCACGCCCATATCCTTGGACGCTTCCACGAGTCGTTCCCCGTCGCCCCGCCCACAGACTTCGACGCTTCACCATGACGCTTTCAACGCTCCGCCCCTGCTGCATCTGATTCCAAAAAAACCAGGCTGACAAGCTGGCCTGTTCGCGCCTGCGCGCTGACGACGCCGCAGAACCACCCAATCGGACGGAGCAGCGAGGGCGGGCCGTCGGTAGCGTCTGCAGTTCCGGTTCCGGTGGGCTGCCGGCTGCTCTAGTGCTACGTGTCGCTGGCGTGAGGAGTGGCCGCCCGGTAGGTGTGGGTCTGTCTCCCCGCGGGTGGGTTGGGGGACGAGGGTCCTGGCTAGGGGCGAGCTGGTGTGGCGGTGGGCGGAGTGGGACCTGGGTTCCGGCCGCCGACTTTCGGGCCCCACACGGCCTCCGGTGGAGGGAAACCCCCCCGGTGGCCGCTGACCACCCTAGAGCCGGCGCGGGGTGGGCCTCCCGCGCGCCCGGGTGGGAGTCCCGCAGCGGAGTCCGCTGTCTGCGGCTGTCGCGCGTGTGAACTCGGGACCTGGTCGCTGTCTCTGAAGTCCAGGCCGACGCTGTGCCCCTGGAGCCACCGCTTCTCTTCCCCGTAATGGCTCTTTGCTGGGGGCTTCCAGAGCCTTCTGCGGGACTCGGTCCGATGGCAGCGCTGGGCTGCGCGCCGGTGGGGAACTCGGCCCCGTCCGAGTTGTGCGGTCCCGATCCTCGGTGCTTTGCAGAGTTGGTTGAGCGTCTGGGACGTGGAGGGCAGCGTTTGGTCTACTGTGGATTTGAAGACCATTCAGCGCTCCAGGACAAAAAGGGAAACACTGAGGGAAACGGGCGAACACCGCCCTCCCCCCTCCGCGCCCCTAGAACGTTTGAGGAATCGCCCCTGTGCACCCGAAGTCTTTCAAGCTTAGGTTATGTTTTGTAGCCCGGGATTCGAACCGGCCACCCCACTAAGCGTTTGGCCCAGTGAGCTGTCATACCAGCGGCTCTCCAAGCTATTTAAACTGGGTATTTCTTCTGGGTAATAAGGTTCAAGGAATCGATCGACTGCCTCCCCAACAGGTGTGTCCAAACCTGAACGTTTACTAGCGTCTCAGAATCTGCATAGTGATTTAGCTAGTCTTTTTTTTTCTTCTTCTTCTTCAGTACTTCTGTGTGTTTTAATCGTGCCCATGCAGTAGATCACGAAGATAATAGTGAAACAATTTTGTTTACCACCATGGTTGTTTAGAATTAAAACAGGGGGAAAAAAATCTGGATAGTTAGATATTCACATCAGGCAAGGATTCCATTTGGTTTAGCCAGTCTCTGGTTTTTAAAAATTTCTTGTCTCTGTCATCCCTCACGTTGTATTTTTCCTTAAGTACATTGTATAAACTGTATTTTTTAAAAAATGACATTCAAGTTGGAATTGAGGTTTGTTTTCATTTTAGATTCTTGCAGCACCATAGTTGGCATTCACTGCACTAGACTTAGTGATTTCTGCATCGCTTAAAATACAAAAAAGGATAAGTGAGAATTGCAGAGTGGATAGGGAATGGGTGTGTTGTTGTTACTTGATCCTGTAATAGAGGCAGACATGTGATATTGAAAGTGTCCCTTGTAAATGATAACGTGGATAAAACTGTGCTTTTCTTACTATATTTGACATTTTCCTGGAATTTACAAACATAGTGTCAAGTTTTACACTATTTGTTTTGTTGCATAAGATGGAATGAGCTGTCAGGTATGGGTTCATGGTTGGTCTCATATCACTTCAGCAAGTTCTTGTATGATAAATAATACTAGAGAGTATCTCTTTTTTTTCTTTTACAATACCTTAAAAATTTTAAGATTATCTTTAGTTGTACAAAGGAGTTTCAATTCAGCATGCCAGTTTGAGTATAATGTATCTTGCTGAGGGTCACCCCTTTCTTCATTCTCCCATCTGCAACCATCTCCAATCTCAATCCCTCTCATCTCTCTCAATCCCACCCACACCTTCATTTTCCTAGTTCTGTTTTCACACACACACACATATTGAATACTGTTTTCTCATTTTGTGTTTTTTTAAATTTTTTAAGCAGGTAATCATGGATCAGGTAATGCAGTTTGTTGAGCCAAGTCGGCAGTTTGTAAAGGATTCAATTCGGCTGGTTAAAAGATGCACCAAACCCGATAGAAAAGGTAATCACATATTAATTATCTTCCTGTTTAGTAACCATTCTCAGTAGTAATTGTATGGTTGGGTTAGGATGTACCTCAGTGATAGAATTACCTGATTCTGTCCTCAGCACCACACATACAAATAAACACACACACACACACACACACACACACACACACACACACACACACACACACACACACACACCACACATACACATAATAAGCATTGCACTACTTTTGTCAGCACTTTCACTGATTTGTTTTATTTTACTTTATTGTTTTAGATCATTGTCATTTCTTATGTACAAAGTTATCTAGATTTTCTGTTTTGTATTTAAAAATGTTCATCATGGCCTTATTTTTCCTGTCACAGATAAGTTGTCATAATTTATGAGGTTAGAATTTTTAGTGTCTTTCATATTTCTACTCTGGAAAAATCTTTGGAGTCTTCTCTGAGCTGTCTTGAACCTGGAACAAAAACCTGATGTAAGGGGCTGGGAATATGGCTCAGTGGTAGAGCGCTTGCCTTGCACGCATGAGGCGCTGGATTCGATTCCTCAGCACCACATAAACAAAAAGAAAAAAGCCAGAAGTGGTGCTGTGGCTCAAGTGGTAGAGCGCTAGCCTTGAGCTGAAGAGCTGAGGGACAGCGCCCAGGCCCAGAGTTCAGGCCCCAGGGCTGGACCCAAAACAAACAAACAAACAAAAAACCTGAATCCAGCAATATATTTATTGCCAAGCTTGAAAATTTATTATTTATCATTAACAGTTACTGCCTTTGTAAGAATTAGGGAAGATATGTCAGATAGTAAGGGGACTAATCTCAGTGGTCAGAGCAAGCTTCCCTGAAGAAATAGAATGAAAATGAAACATACCAGTAGTGAAACCTTACACAAAATTGTGCTTGACTTAATTTGATTCTTCAAGCCTTACTATTGGCACTAGATCATTTGTTTATAATGTACCACAGAAGTTATGATTCTGCTTTTATACACTATATATAAAATTGTTATATTAAATTTTTAAAGAAACATGCAGTTCATTCTATCTTACATCCTTTATCTTTTGATAGTTTGATCATTTGCTGAGATGGACAGATGTTTTCAGGACCTGTTGATGAAATCACTATAACAGAATGCACTGTGTGTGGGTGTGTTACCAAAGTATGGAAATTAGAAACCTGTCAAACATGTTTACTTTTGTTGTTTTTTTTAACCATGTACTACTAGTCAGGAAAAGTATACATCTATAAGTTTATGCCACTAAAAAATTTTCTCCTATACTTTAAATGACAGTGCAAAAAACTTAATGTGCCTTTTTACATTTAGAATTCCAGAAGATTGCCATGGCAACAGCAATAGGATTTGCAATAATGGGCTTCATTGGCTTCTTTGTAAAATTGATCCATATCCCTATTAATAACATCATTGTGTAAGTAAACTTTATAAAATATACTACCTAGGAATAAATAAAAATGTTAAACAGTTGAATTCACAATTTGTTTCATTAATACAGAGATTTTTTTTCTCAACTGTTTATTGAGTCGAGTCTATTAATGTCCGTTGATATTTATTGTCTTATGTGGTACCAGTGCCTTAAAAGGTTTTTGTATCTTATACAGTATTGACAGCAACTCTGTGAATTTGTGTGTGTGTGTCCGTGCGCACATGTGTGGGTGTTCTGGTCCTAAAGCTAGAACTCAAGGCCTGGATGCTATCCCTGAGCTTTTTTTTTGCTAAGGCTAGCTCTCTACCACTTGAGCTACAGCTCCACTTTTAGCTTTTTTGAGGTAGTTACTTAGAGATGAGTCTCATAGGCTTTTTCCTACTCAGGCTGGCTTTGAACCTCTATCCTCAGATCTCAAGTCTTCTGAGTAGGTAGGATTACAGGCCATTGGTGCCTGGCTTATGAGTTTAACTTTACAGGGTGAAGGAAGTATTCAGTGACAGAACAAGAATTCAAATACATGTCTTTATTCACTATGGTGTTGATTTTTAAGGTGGAGAAGAAATATGCTCTGAGTGAATATCAATATTTTGACAATTCTGTCTTTGAACCACATTGCCTACATTGTCTCTTTTTTGTTACTTAATAGTTGTTAGAGTTGTGGGCAGTTTTCTTAACCTCTCTATTTCTAGTGTGCCTCTTGAGGGGAATAGTTCTTACTTGGGCTGGATTAATTAATTAATTAATTCAGGTAAGGCCCTGAGTAAAGGATTTCATTAAGAATTGAAGTTGTTACTGTAATGAACCATTGGTAGTGGGTTAGTGGAGGTGCCCTTTTCAGTGACAAAATGTCTACTACCAGGTGAAATTAAGTTGTTTAGTTACTAAGCAAAAGTACCACAAAGTGACATTTTAGGATCATGAAGAGTAAGAGCTGAAAAGAAGCAAGACATTAAAATCTATCTCAGTTCAGAAATCCCTTTTAATGTTACTAATGAGAAATGTTAACTCTGGAATTGGGGAATGTTGTAGAGAATATGGCAATAGAATTCAGAAAAACGGAGACTACCACTGGACTACAATTGCCTAATCAGTAAGAAAGAAGTGGAATAAAAACCTCTTCTAGTCAGCTCTTCTTGCTTCCCACTCCATATGCTTTAGTGACATGGAGTTTGTTTACTAGTCATTGCTCTCACTTAGTTTTGCCCTCCAGTATAACATAGCAGCCTAACAGTTTTCTTTCCCCAACCTTCAGTTGGCACTATATTTTTATCTCTCTTACCAGACATCATTGACTGACTGCCACATTAAGATTATGAGTTCTGAAGCAAGCCTGTTTGGTTATTTATAATCCTTACTTCTAGAATACATACTTTTTTTTAATTGCAAGTCCTGGGGCTTGAACTCAGGGCCTGGGCAATGCCCTTGAGCTTCTTTTGCCCAAGGCTAGCACTCTACCACTTGATTCACAGCACCACTTCTGGCTTTTTCTGTTTATGTGGTACTGAGGAATCGAACCTAGGGCTTCATGCATGTTAGGCAAGCACCATACCAGTAAGCCACATTCCCAGCCCCTAGAATATATACTTCTGGTAAAACCTAGTTTTCTACCCTCTAGTCTGTTAAAACCACACAGTATTGAATTAAACCACAATCTTCACAAACTTTATTTTTTTTTCTAGTGGTGATAATAGCAATAGTAATAGCTAATCTTTGGATAGAATATTGAAGCAGTAAGCACTTAATCCTAGGCCAGAGAATATTCTTGCTTAATGTGACTGAACTCATTTAATGCTCAGAAGAAACTGAGGCATAGAGAAAATAAGCAATGTAAGTTACATGGCCTATAAGTGGCAGAGCAGCATTTGAAACATTTACGAAGTTGTTCAGAAAACTTTGTTGTAGTTAGACTTTTTTATTGCTTAAGAATTGCCTGAAAATCAGACATTTTGTAAGAAAGCTACAGAAAATATATACTTTTCATTATATACTATGATAGTTACAAAATCAAAAGAAATCTTTTCCTACTTGGTAAAGCATAAATTTCTGTTTAAATCATTTGGCGATGGTGGCACATTAAATACAACTATAGATTTTATCGTTGTGTTGAATTGTTAGCACATTTTTTCTTTATACTTTTCTTTTACAATAACAGAAGTCAAAAATAATACCCAGTATGTAATAATTCAAAGAAGTATTTTCTGGTCTTTCAGTTAGGCCTACACAATTTAATGTAGTTAAAATACTAGCAACAAAATATACATTGCTACCTAGCATAGAGGGATTTTTTTTTCTTTTGCTTATTTAGCATTAGTATTAAAATGTATGTACATTTGACAGTATTACTTTAATGTTTATATTTTAAAAATCAGAAGGTCTGTAGAAAAGCTTGCTTTTGTTTTTGTTATGATTAAACTAGGTTTTTGAGTGACTATTGAGAACTAGTATTTTTGTCTCAACTCTTTTTCCTCAGTTTGTTACCTTAATATCAAACTGAACAGTTTTCATCACACTATCCTATTATGCAATTCACATCATGATCTAAAAGACATACTACACTGTGTCACGTGATACTTCCCAAAGGAACATTATGAGTTTTAAAATACATCTGCTTCTGAGACGCTATCATAACTCAGAGCCTTTTCTGTTCCAAGATTTAATTGTTGAGTGTGCCTCTCTTTAATGCTGTCTTGCGGGAAAGTTGGATATGGTTTTCAAATAACTGGCTTTGGCTCCATAATGTTGCATTGCCGATCATTATTGAAGTCTCTGCCTCAGGTGACATGTTTTCTCTCTTTTTACAGGGGTGGCTGAATCCACTTTGGAGACAATTTCATCATGGGGATTAGTGAGTGAGTGAGGGTTCGAGAAGCTCGCGAAGTAAACATTCATCTAAATTCTTGGTGTTTTTTTTGCTTTTATCCCCCTTCCAAGATGTTTTCTATTCCTAAATTAATTTTGAAATAAACTGTTTTTCCATCACAGATGTTTATGAAGGTTTTAATAATAGAAAACTGACTTCTTTCTTTCTTTCTTTCTTTCACTTTCTTTCTTTCTTTTCTTTCTTTTCTTTCTTTCTTTCCTTCTCTCTCTTTCTCTTTTGAGAATTTTGGTTTATAGGAGAAATTGAAATATTGGAATTTTGGTTTATAGGGGAATTGAGATATCTGAAATACTGTACCTTGGTAGTGTTTCTCTGTCTTCGTGCACTATAACAAATACCTCAGACAGTAATTGGTAGTTTAATAGAGATTTCTTTTTCACAATTTTAGGTGGTGGTTCAAGATTTAGATGTAAAGTTTGATCAAGCTCAGTGTCTGGTGAGGGCCTGATCTTGATACCTTATTGTGTCCTTATGTGCCCAATGGGAGGGAAGAACAAGAAGCAGCCTCAGTGCCTGGAAACCTTTTGTAGAGGTCCTAATCCCACTCACAAGGGAGGAACCCTCCTGTCTTATTTGCTTTCTAAAGTCTTTACTTGTTAACACTGTTGCATTAGAGACTAAGTTTCAGCATGAATTTTGGAGGGACACATCCAAATTATATAGCATCTGCTATATAATCTGTGATGTAGGCAGCAAGTGAAGGATATGATATGATAAAGATTTTGAGAATAGAGTATTAGTTTTGTTACACAGCTTATGTAAACATGTTCTTAAACCGAAGGTGCTACTTCAGAAAGCTTCCTGAGAATTATGGTTAAAACTTGGAAGTGAAGCTGTATGCTGATGGCTCACCCCTGTAACCCTATCTACTTAGGAGGCTGAGATCTAAGGATTATGGTTTAAAGCCAGCCTGGCAGGAAAGTCTTGTGAGACTCTTATCTCCAGTTAACCACCAGAAAACTGCAAGTGGCACTGTGACTCAAGTGGTAGAGCACTTGCCTTGAGCTGAAGAGCACAGGGACAGCTCCCAGGCCCAAAGTTCAAACCCTACAACCAACAAAAAAACCCAAAAAATTCGAAAACTTGGAAATGATATTGAATTCTTCAAAACATGGAGCCTGTGTTCCCACCCCAGAAGCCTTTTGAGGAGGCTAATTCTTTAACTGTTTTACTGGCTTAATACAATTGTCTGCATTTCTAAGGATAATGTTAGGAATTAATTTTCACTAGAGAATTTTTTTTAACCTAAAACGTTTAGATTTTAAAATATCTCATGTAGAATGTCTCCAAATAAAACATGCTTGTTTTGGCAGAAGTAGTAACATTGTACTATGGAGAAAATGGAGAACTTTTGTCTACCATAATTTAATACATCATTATGGGAGGTATAAGACTGTAGGGAAAGACATTAAATGTTAATATGGCTTTGTGGGGTTGAATTAGGAGTAACAGTTTCTACTTTCCAGGCTTTTAAAAGTTGACATATAATCCACATGTAGTAAACTAAATATATTCAAGATAACAAATCTGGAATTTTGTGTTTTATAAAGAAGCCATGAAATTGAATCTGATATATTTTCTTTAAAGCATATCCTTTTTAAAGCAATAAAACCGATAGTGCTGGGTGCTGGTGGCTCCTGAGAATCCTAGGTATTCAGAAGGCCGAGATCTTGGGTTTGTGGTTCAAAAGCAGCCAAGGTAGGGACGTATGAAAGGCTCTTGTCTCCAGTTAGCCAGTAAAAACTGGGACAAGCTGTGGTTCAAGTGATAGAGCACCAATCTTGAGTGAAAAGCTACTGGGTCACACCAAGACCCTGATTTCAAGCCCCCAAATGGCACACACACACAAAAAGATACTCCAAAAATCAAAAACCATTTTGTTGCTAGGCATGATGGCAAAAGTCTTAATCCCAGCTCTGAAGCAGCTGATGTGCCTTCCTTGACTATATACTGAGACCTTTTCCAAGAAAAGTAGTTTCAATGAAAGTTTATTCATTTTTTTGCAATTGTGTACCTAGTTCATTAATTTGTTCCTTTATGCTTAAACTAAATTTCTATGTTAGAATTACTACTGTTGTTGTTGGTGGTGGTGGTGGTGGTCGTCGTGGGGCTTGAACTCTGGGCCTCGGCACTGTCCTTGAGCTCTTCAGCTCAAGGTGAGTGCTCTATCAAATGAGCCACAGCAACACTTCTGATTTTCTGGTGGTTAGGTACTGAGCTCAGGCCTTTTTGCTAGATAACTACTCTTCCACTTGAGCCACACCTCCACCACTTTTTGCTTTAGTTTTTAGATAGGATCTCTTGCCCATGCTGTTTTCAGACCTCTGGTCTACATCTGCCTCCTGAGTAACTGGGATTATAGACCTTATACCATCGGTCTCCACTTATTTTTGAGAAAGGGTTTTGCTAATATTTTTGCTTAGTCAGGTCTGGAACAATAGTTTTCCTCTCTCTGACTTCTGAGAAGCAGAGCTTGCAAGGATACACCATCATCTCAACTCCCCAAGTTCTCTTAAAATAATGGTAATGTGTAGATACTCTGACTGAATGAATACGGTTCTGAAGTATCTTAGTCTGATTTGTATTGCTGTTAGAATGTCATAGATGTATATGCATTTAAAAGTAAAGTAGTTCATTTTTTACAGTTCTGAAAGCTGGGAGGTTCAATATCCAGGTCCCAGCACCAGCAACATTACATCGTCCTATTGTGTTGGGTTGGGGAACAAGAGGTAGAACTGAAGCTCTTTTTATCTTTTTATTTTTTCTTTTTTACTGCCATTCACTAGGGCAAGGAGCTCATGCTTAATGGGGAGAAATTCAAGCTATGCAGTGTTCGTTATGGTTGAGCAGTATTTTTCAGTGGTTTTAATGTTTATTTTTTGTGCCAGTCTTGAGGCTTAACTCAGGGCCTTGGTGCTGTCCCTAAGCTACAGTGTTCAAGGCTAGCATACCACTTGAGACACAGCTCCACTTCCAGGTTTTTGATGTTTAATTGGAAGGAAGACTCACACTTTCCTTCCCAGATTGGCTTTGAACCTCGATTCTCAGGTCTCAGTTTCATGAGTAGCTAGTATTACAGCTATAGGTTCCTGGCTTCTTTGGTTTTCATTCAGAGACCGGAAGTCTTTGCACTGTAATGGTAATTCCCTGCTTTTGACAGATTGCCTGTTTAA
This sequence comes from Dipodomys merriami, assembly GCF_024711535.1. Lineage (NCBI taxonomy): Eukaryota > Metazoa > Chordata > Mammalia > Rodentia > Heteromyidae > Dipodomys > Dipodomys merriami. The sequence goes on from NW_027206068.1 coordinate 1,048,105, forward strand.
ATCTGGAATGAAGGGGTATCCTTGGAAATCAGAATGCAGTTAAGCCTTGCCAACTCTTAAGGAAACCATAAAGATGGCCTCTTGAAGATACTCATCTCCTAAAAAGGCTAGAAATACATGTATTTGTGTGTAAATATGGATTTACATATTTATTAAGCACCTATAGTAAAATTTTTGCAATAGATCTTGCTACTGCTGTATATATTTTGTTACAAGACAAAATGAATTAACATTATTACTATTCTTATTATTGTTACTATTGGTGTTCCTGGAGTTGAACCCAAGGCCTCATGCTTGCTAGATATGTAAGTGCTCTACCATTGGGCCACTACTTCCGCCCTGTTTTTTAAAAAGCATGAGAGCTATAAATATACTTACGGCATACATTTGGGCTCCTATTATATTAACTGCTCTTGACACATGAGTAGACAAGTTACTATTTAAATATTTTGTATCTGCCTGTAAACAAAATAAGGGCTGACTAGGGACTCTGGTATTTGAACAAAATAATCTTCAAAAGCAATAGCTTAATTTCTTAAATAGAAAGTAATTTTTTTTCTTCAACTATACTATACTCATGTAAGAGCTGGAACATTTGTGTTATAAAACACTTGAAGGAATTTATTAAACATTTTCTACATACCTACGGCAAAATGGCAATCCCTCTCATGGCATTTCTGCCATTTCTATAATCTCCTTTACTCACAATGTTCACTGGAGTAAATGTGCTTTAACAACAAAAAAGTCATCAAAAAACACTGAATATTAGCTGTGGTGGTTAATAACTTTAATCCCAGTTGTTCAGGAGGCAGTGATCAGGAGGATGAAAGTTTGAGACTAGTCCAGGAAATAGCAAGACCCCCATCTCAGCCATAAAACTGGTCACAGTGAGACATATATGGTACCAGCTTTGAGTAGATGGGTCTGAGGCTGGCATTGGTGAAACAGGAGACCCTACCAAAAATGTTACCAGGGGCTGGGGGTGGATGTAATGCCTAATTCACTAATTATAATTTACAATTCATTAATTTAATCAAAGTATGTTTGCATTCATCCAACTGTCTCCTTTTCAAAAAAAACATTTTATAAGGTACTAAGAAACACTTGTTACCATCTTTTTCAGAACCTGTACATATTCATGGAATAAAGTTTCAAATGATAACACACCCTTCTTTGTAGGATATGCTGCTTATATTGTCTATTAATCATGTTCTTCATTTTAAAAAGCTTGTACTTTATGAGGTGGAAGTTTTATTTATTTAGATATATCAGTACCCCTCCTTTCTGCCTTCAGGGTAATCAGGTTAAGTAATGAACTTGTTCAGTAGACATCGACATGTTCTGAGGACCAGAGATCTTTGCATAGGATAACATAAGCCCTTGGGTCCTTTACATGACCAGAGGCCAAGTGACAGAATCTCTGAGACCGGAGAGTCTCTGGTCATCTAGCATGGGAAATTAGAACAGTTTAATTCTTATTTCTTAAAGGAAGAATGTACATTTCTTACATACAACATTTAGAGTCTACAATTCATGTCTGCTACATTCTGCAGTTGAAAATCTTTGTACTTTCCAGACATATTTTGTCAACCAAAGAAGGAGCAAGGTTTGGAAATGGTACAGAAGCCAATATTTAACATCTCTTCTCCCTCTCTGTTCCACTTCCTAGAAACATACATTTATTTCAATTGTTCTGATTAAATTCTTAATCTCAAAGGCATACTGAGATTATTGAGTATTATTCCTATGTGAATTTATTTAGGTGGTTGTTGATTTCTTATGATAAATGATATTTTAACATATCTGTCATTTTCCTCATTTTTCTTCTATCAAACCACTATTATTAATTTCTCTCATAGGTTGCCAGCTTTGTGACTTTAAGTACTGTGTTCTACCTTCCGCCAAACCTTATAGAGCACCTCCCCTGCCTTACTGGTTTACAGGTGCTGGCCCATACAAATTTCATTTCCAAATACTCAGAATGTGGCTTCAGCTGTAAAGAGTTAGATTTAGTGCATTCAGCACTGCTGTATCTTTCTGGTTTATGTCACTGAACTCTGATCCTCCTTGAGTGGCTGTTGCACCCATGTCTGGCAAGCACCACCATTAACTTCTCAAACCTAGACGTCATACAGGATTCCTGAGATGAACAAGATGACAATTTCTGCATCAGCCTTGAATGCCTTTTCATCTCGTTCATGAGATCCCAGTATAAAAGTCCTACCTTGTGTTCCATTTAATATATTCTCTCTTCTTGGCTGGGCTCCCATCATCTCGTGAGCTTGTAGAACTAAATTTATTTTGGAATGATTGGCAAATCCCTAGCCACTGTGCTTGGGGTCCTTTAAATAAAGTATTTTTCTGGGACCAATCCATGTTTCAGAGAAAAGTATTTCTATTTTGCCTGCATGAATACTTGTGGCCAGTGTTCTTTGTTTATGATTTTTAAAAAGGAGGCTAAGCCTTTGTTCATTTACAGCATTGTTTTTCAGAACAAGGTATGTATTTAACCAATTTTAGTTATAAGACATCCAGTACTAATATTTTTAGAAATAGGATCTTCACACTAGATTATTACCCTTCATTGTTGGAACAAGTTAGGACTTTATTTTAGCAACAGGAGCAATGCAGACATATTGATTGGGAGAGTCAATGCTGAAAGAAAGGAAAACAATTCTCAGTCTGATGTCTTGAGAAATAATGAGATGATCCTAAATTGAAAACACTAGTTGGAAAAATGAGATTATGAATATATGGAGTGCAGGGAGATTGAGAAGGTCACGATTTGGACAAAGAAGAGCAAGGCATAAACCATTGTCACCACTTACCATCTGCTGTCTTGGGTAATTGTGTGTGTGTGTGTGTGTGTGTGTGTGTGTGTGTGTGTGTGTGTGTGTGTGTGTGTGTGTGTGTGTGTGTGTGTGTGTGTGTGTGTGCTCTGCACCAATTATCTGCAAAATTACATGAAAGCTGCTTGGAAGATTTAAAGGCATATGTGGAACCAACTTTATTAGTACAAAAAGAAGATAGCAGAAGAGTTACAGGGTTATACTGGATAAAATCCTGGTGCTGGCTTTTTTTAGCAGCCACAAGTAAGTTTGAGATAATTATGTTATCTATAAAATGGGAAATACGTCCTATGAGGTTGTGAACTTTCAATTGGTTATCATGAAGTTCTTTTCACCCTGGGTAAAAGTAATTATCCAATAAATGATTATTAGTCTGAAATGGATGATAATGTTTTCAATATTATGTACAATGTGACTAGGGGTTATTGACTCCCACAAAACAACAACCAAATACATATTTTCTATTTAGTAAAAAAAAAATCAAATGATATGGAAAGCATCTGATACACTCCTCAATTATGTTTTTTTCTTTTTCTTTCACATAGAAGTTATAGCCACACTTTCACCTCATTTTTCTCTGGGTAGTATATTTATGTTAGTATGAACAGCATACTCTTTGGTTTATCTGTATTTGAACTTTATTATGTAATTAGATCTATGCTGTTTGTATTCTATGACTTTCCTTCTCATTGACAATTTTTCTTTATGTATAAATCTATGCATATGTGTAGTAGCTAGAGCATATTTATTCTCACTGTTGTATAAATTATGTCATAAAATTATCCCACAAATTAAAACAGAAGGATCTGATGTGTCTGTGTTCAACAATGTTGAAGGGTGGACTAAGTGTTTGCATGTTAATTTTTGAGGCTCTAGTTTTTCTTAGTATTGCGTTATATCTTCCTTCTTGTGTTTGTGGTAAATGATGCTGGCGAATGATGATGATGATGATGATGATGATGTGTATGTATGTGTGTGTTTGTGTCCTGGAGCTTGAACTCAAGAGCCAGGTACTGCCCCTGAGTTTTTTGCTCAGGGACATTGAGCCACAGCTCCACTTCTGGTGGTTAATCAGAGATAAAAGTCTCAGGTAATTTCTTGCCTGGTCTGGCTTTGAATTGTAATGCTCAGAGCATAAAAGGAATACAAGTGTGAGCCATCAGCACTTGCTGGCTGGTAGACAATTTTCTATAGTATCATTGAGAGAAAGAATTCTTAGTAGTATCCTTGATGTATCAATATTTTTGCTTAACATTTCTAACAGACAACAGTTATTATTTACTGTTTAGTTTTTATATAATTGTTGTAATCATCCAGGATTTCATGTTCACAGACGAAATGCTTTCTATACACCATCAAAATATTTGTCAAAAATATGATCTTTGGAGCCGGGCGCCGGTGGCTCACGCCTGTAATCCTAGCTACTCAGGAGGCTGAGATCTGAGGATCGCGGTTCAAAGCCAGCCCGGGCAGGAGAGACTGTGAGACTCCTATCTCCAATAAACCACCAGAAAACCGGAAGTGGCGCTGTAGCTCAAGTGGTAGAGCGCTCGCCTTGAGCTGAAGAGCTGAGGGACAGCGTCCAGGCCCAGAGTTCAAGCCCCACGAGCGACAAAAAAAAAAAAAAAAAATATGATCTTTGGGATCTTTAAACCTTGAGAATGGCATGAACTCATCAAGAGAGTGAAAGCAGTAAGAGAAAAAAAGTCCAATGACACCTTTAGAAACAGCAAGTCAGAGCATGTGTCAAAAAGATCCCAAGAATCTCTACCTTAGATCTCAATCAGTCAGGAGATGTTGGGCCTGGGATTCTATGCTTGTTACAATGTTCTGACATGGTGATACTTCACATAAATTAGGATCAAGAGGTGTTGCCCAGCTTACCTCTGCAGCTGAAGCTCAGAGCTCAGAAACACTGGTCATTAGCTTGTGTTAGGACATGTGTAGTTGTCAAGTGTGTGATTGGGTAGTTACTCTAAGCCATTCCCCAGTAACAAGGGCAGACAAATCCCAATAGAATGCTTCTAAAGTAATTATGGTTGTGCAGCTATCCCACTGCTCAGATCAAGGAACTCTGAAGAGAAGGGTGGAGGTAAGTAAAAACAAACATCTTTGGGATTTTATTTTACTCTTTTTTTAAAAAAAGGCAACTACCAATGAATTGTCTATTTTAAACTTTACTGTCTCTATGAGGAATTATTTCCAACTGACATGGGACTTCTGCTAACTTGTAAAATAAGCCTATTTTACTTTGTATTTTGATTTCAAAGGATCTAAATGTCAACTGAATATTGAGATATTTTTCCTTGGTGAATAGTTTGTATGGTAATTTCTCACAGAGAAGCATACTGAAGTTTGTAGTTGCTAACATAGAGAAGATTATTTGAGGGATAGATGTTTGAAGGATAATCCAGTTTGCTTGGGGGTTTATGGTCAGCTAGAGTTATTAAATGAGCAGTTAGGTATCCTGGGCTGGCGTTTCTGTGAGATGTTTGGGCTAGAGAAAAAAATATTAGAGAGCTATCAAAGCAGAGGCTTTTTACGCCTAAAGATGGCTTTTAAGAAGCTTTCAAAGGAATGACTGCAAGAAAATAAGTATTGGCAGCATCCTGGGGAGTTGCAATGTTTAAAAATTTCAAGATAAGAAGGAGTCATGGGAAGAGACTGAAGAGCAGGCAGTGAAGGACCAAGGACTTAGACCCAAGGGCTCTATGGAGTAAGTGACCAATTTAGTCAATGCAGCTGGTAGCTTTTGTCAAGGGAAGACTTATATTTGACAATCAAAGGTAGAAAGTAGATCTTTTTCTTTACAACCTTGATAAGTAATATGAAAAAAGGACTATGGATAGCACTTGAGTCTTTTATAAAGAATAGTTTAAAGCAGGAATGGAGATTACTCTAGTCTAAGATAGAAGAAATGTATTTTCAGGGTGACAGAAGTTGTCTAAGAGAGGCCACTGAAATACAGGGGTGAAGAGAAATATGTACCACGAAGAAAGTATATGTGTATACAACAGACCTTTCTGTGTGTGGGTATGTGTGCTAGTTCTGGGACTTGAACTCAGAGTTTGGGTCCTAACCTTCCATGCTCAAGACTGACCCTCTTCAATGGGGCTGGGAAGGTGGCTCAGTGGTAGAGCGCTTGCCTTGCATGCCTGAGGCCCTGGGTTCAATTCCCCAGCACCACATAAGCAAAAAGAAAAAAGCCGGAAGTGGAGCTATGGCTCAAGTGGTAGAGTGCTAGCCTTGAGCTGAAGAGCTGAGGGACAGCGCCCAGGCCCAGAGTTCAGGCCCCACGACCGGACCCAAAAAAAAAAAAAAAAAGACTGACCCTCTTCAACTTGAGCTACACCTCTACTTCCAACTTTTTTGGTGTTTAATTGGTGATAAGAGTCTCATAGACTTTCCTTCCCAGGATGACTTTAAACCATGAGTCTCAGATCTCAACATCCTGAATAGCTAGGATTAAAGGTGTGAGCACCTGACTTGGACATTTTTTCAAAAAAGGAAGACAAAGAGGTTGGAAGTACAAGTTAGAGAGTGATATAATAATGCACTGTGGCAGTTCATCTGGGAAAGAAAAAGGCACAATTGGGTGGGGAACAATAGGCCTTGGGTCTCCGTGCTGTAACCAAGCACTCAAGAGGCTGAGACAAGACGATCATGGCTTTGAGGACATTTTGTGCTACAAAGTGAGAACCACCAAAAATATTTAAATTGGGGTGCTAGGAGGAGTGCAATACAAATATGATAAAGAATTAGTGATTGCAAAGTAGATTCTGGGATTTAAATTATGAAGGAATTGTAGTAATTGGTAATGACCAGTTATGGTGCTAAAAAGACCATGTGACTGGACGAAGATAGGCTGAAATTCACAATCCTCGTAGAAGAAGTAGTAAGAGTTAAGAAAGCCAGTATTGAAAAAGACTATCTTTGTGGTTATTACAAATCACCAAGGATTATAATAGAGGCAGCTTTATTTTATTAATATTAAATATTAGTAATAATACTTAATACCAATACTATTAATATTTAAGACATGTTCTTATTTAGGTTTAGTTCTATTTACTCAGTGTAGCTTTGTTTCAGGAAAGATGTATTTCTTTTTTTTCATGGTTTGACAGAAAGTAATTATTTTAGTTAATTGAATTTCAGCTTCAAGAGTTTCTCTCTGTGTAATATGTGTGCATTTCCTTGTAGATGCTTAATGTTTGGTTAATTTAATTCAAGTAAAACTACTTAGTATGTAGTATAACACTGTATTCATAAAGATAAGAAAATGTATGTGGCCATTCATCATTCTTCTGGTATTATTGTTTAGCATTATGCAAGTATACTGTTCAAACCAGCCAAGAAGATCAATATTCTATTGGACCAATAGTAAAAGTATTCTATATTTGTAGTGCTTATAAGTCATCTTAATTTCATGCTTTTACAAGATAGAAAACTTTTGCATTTATCTTAAGATCATTTGAAATTCACATTTGCAGTTTCACTTTTTTCTCTCTTCATGTGGATGCAGACTATTATAGGATCAAATTTATTTGCTATTTATTTAATGGCCAGTTTCGCTTACCATGATCTTTATTTGATATAAAAGAAATAGAGCTTCAATAAATTCTTTTGTCAATAGGATACAGTTATCTAGGTGATGATTTAATGGAAGAATAGTGTCAGAAGAACTGTATTGGAAGAGTTATTTTAAGACCAAAAGAAAGTTTTATGCAAAAAGTACACTGAAGCTGAGATTTCATTAACCTGTGCTTAATAGTAAGCAGCAGCTCTCTTTCTCTTTTTCCTCTTATTTCATGCCCAAGTAATCATAAATATAAGTGGTATGGATGATAAATATGCTTTATCTCTGCAGAATAAAAAAGAACATTGTATTTAGAGAAAGCTTTAGTTATGTTTTAGAAATTTTGCAGAAAGCAGCTGCAAATAAGAAAGCTGACACACTATTTGACTCCTCCTAACGTGTTCTTTTTCATAAAATTTGCCACATCTGTGGGAAAATTCTGCTGTAATGCATGGAAATGGCTTTATTGTCTGGATCTGGACATTCATAAAATAAAAATATTAGTGCTGTAATATAAAATGTGTTATTTTATGCTCATCATAAAATAGGTTAACAAGTTAGTATTTGTTCCCTTTTTTCTCCATAGCTTACAGTCAGCATTTAGGAAATGTCAAAGGCATGGAAAGTTTCACTGTTCATGGCGATTATTGCTGAAGCCTTTATCTAGCATCAGTTCTAAAGTGATATCATTTGTTTTATTTTAAAATGCTGGATTTAAAGACTCCTGGGTAAGGAGCTGAATTCATTTGAATGTAAAAAGAAAGCCTTGAGTTAGTTTCCTCAGTTGGAAGTCTATTGGTTATTTTCTTGTATTTGAAATTGCTGCAAAAATCCAACTAAACAAACAAAAACCCACTCAGAAGAGGAGCACATATTTAATAAAAGAATACTGATCTTGAATACAGAAAATCTTTTCAAACTTATTTGACAAAATTAAGATTAACTGTAAACCTTTTAACCCAAGAAGAGACCATTCTCTTCCAAAATGCGTGTTTTGGAATAAAAATTTTAAACATCAAAAAGTGCTTAACTTAATTTAAACAAACTTTATGTCAATTTAGAAACAATCATTTTCAATGGAACGTTTTTCTTACATTTTATTTATGTAAGACAAATGCCCACTGCTCTTCTGGTTGGCTTTTCAGTGGCAAGTCAAATTACTGGTCATTAGCTGAGAGTCCACATTATTTACTGTTATGTAACAAAACCATCTTGGAAAAGTTGCCTTAGACATTAGCCATTCTCAGTTAGGCAGTTCTCCTGAGTATCTTGTATTAGATCTTGTGCATGAACATTGAGCTGAAAGTTTAGCTCTGGCTGGACCCTTATTCTAAGGGCTCTTCTCCATGTGATCACAGTCATTTAACATTCTATTTTGTACTTCCTTGTATTCAAATGGCTTAGCTCCAAAAGGATAAAGCTTTAAGTTACAGTTATTTAAGAGCCAAAATTTGGAAATCTCAAAATTTGACTTTCACTATTTTCTATTGTAAAAGGAAAGCCATAGGTCAACTCAGACTCCAGGGAGGTGAAATAGATTGCATTTCTTGATGAGATGAAGCATGCTTGTCCAGGAAGAGAAAGAACTGATGGCTCTGCTTTCACAAAACATTGCCGGTATTCCTGGATCCTAAGATTTGTTGCTGAGCTCTGGGATGAAATATATAAATTGAGTCAATACAAAGACTTAGTCCCTGTCTTTGTAGATAAAATAAAAAACAAACCTCTGGTAATATAGCAGATTCAAAAAAAGAGCGCACTTAGTAATTTTCAGATAACATAAGAAGATTCTAAATGAAAGAATGTTAGGTATAAATAATGCTTGCCTGTCTTCCTCCCCCCCTCCCTCCCTCCCTTCCTTCCTTCCTTTCTTTCTTCCTTCCTCCCTCCCTCCCTCCCTCCCTCCCTCCTTCCTTCCTTCCTTCCTTCCTTCCTTCCTTCCTTCCTTCCTTCCTTCCTTCCTCCCTCCTTCCCTCCCTCCCTCCCTCCCTCCCTCCCTCCCTCCCTCCCTCCCTCCTTCCTTCCTTCTTTCCTTCCTTCCTTCCTTCCTTCCTTCCTTCCTTCCTTCCTTCCTTCCTTCCTTCCTTCCTTCCTTCCTTCCTTCCTTCCTTCCTCTCTGTCTCTGTCTCTCTCTCTCTCTCAATAATACTTTGGTAGTTTATGCATATGTCATGCAACCTATAAGCTTTACTAGAGACTGGCTCTTAAATATGTACACAGGTAGGTAGAAAATAGAAATGGAGACAACTCCATCATCTTTCACATAATAGGTCTAAAATTTGTAGATGATTAACAAAGAAATCTTTAAACTTTATGAAAATATCTATTAAAATATATGAACTCAAAAACCAAGTAATCTTATTGATATAGGCAATGATTTTGAAGTGGATAATAAAAACTGAAAATTAACAGTAAAGCTAGTTATATTTACAAAGTTTGGGGACCCAACAGAAACTAATACATGTCTTCTTTGTAATGATACTCTAAATATATATGGCACATAAAGTGCTCGCAGTAAAAACAGTTTCCCAGGAAGTCAAGCTCACAATAAATAGTTAGACATTCAAGGTAGTAATATCTAAAGCTATTCTTATCTGTACTGTCAGTGTGGAGAGATAGACATTTCTCAGAACATCTAGAATAGCACTCCAGACAATAGAAGAAAGCTCTATTATCAGAAGTGGAAATATGAGTTGGAACAAAACATTGGCAGCTGGATGCTGGTAGCTCACATCTGTAACCCTAACTACTCAGGAGGCTGTACTCTGAGGACTACAGTTCAAAGTCAGCCCACACAGGAAAGTCTATGAGGTGTTTATCTCCAGAAAAGCTAGAAGTAGTGCTGTGACTCAAGTAGTAAGACATTCCCTTTAACAAAATAGCTCATGGACAGTGTGCATACCCTGAGTTTAATCCCCAGGACCAGCATAAAAATAAAAATATATTGACCAATATCATGATGAACTTCTATTACATGCTACCGGAAGGATGCAGCAAGGGGCATCATACACAAAAATCTTGATGAAGAAAAGCAATTGTGCTCATGACAGTGCTCCAACATTGTGTCTTCTTAAGCTGCAAAATTCTAGCTTACAGACTAGGCTACACTTGGGAATACGATCATTAAAATATGCAAGAAACAGAACAAGCCATCAGTGAATAATTGATAATAAAGATCTCTCTTCTTTGGTGTTCCTTGCAGTGGTCCACAAAGTCATCTGGAGAAAAATATTTTTGGTGCCGGATAATATGTTAGATGCAAAGAGTTTATTTGATGAGTTGGGGTAGTGCCTGGTTTGAAATCCTAATTGTATATAAGAACCAGAATCTCTTGCAATATCTGCACAAGCAAAGCTTCTAGAGTAATAGCCAGAGAGAAGTCCAGTTATGAGTTGTTTTGCTTAGAATGCCCAAATACAATTCTCTTAGCCAAGACGTATTTTCATATGGAAGGAGTTAATTTTAACTATAAGCAATGTTGCCTAAGTACTAGGTGATATTATATATTTATCATATCTTCAGGGGATCAGATTTAGAGGAGCTGGGAGTCAATTGCTTATGTAGAAAGGGGAAAGGATCTTTTAACTTTCATTTACACTGCTTTATATCAGCAATAATACCAATCCTACTGTTTGTCACTGGGCTGCAAGAAGGAAATGATGTTGTCTTCAAACTAGATTACAGTTGGAAAAAACCTAAATTCAAAAAAGCCTGAAACTAATATTGACAATAAAACTTATATGTGATCCCAACATGAGCCGACATGAACTAGAATGCAGAACCCCACATAATCAGAGCTAACTACAAAAATTAGGTTAGGTCAATTTTCTCCAGGTCCTTTCTCTACCAGCTCTAAGACATTGTTTTAGGTTATTAAGTGTTAGGGTTTTGTTTTTTAAACATATAGCTAACTTATACAAGACAGCTGTTCTTTTTATTTATTTATTTATTTTGCCAGTCCTGGGGCTTGAACTCAGGGCCTTGGCAGGATCCCTGAGCTTTTTGCTCAAGGCTAGCACTCTACCACTTGAGTCACAACATCACTTCCGGCTTTTTCTATTTTTGTATTATTGAGGAATTGAACCCAGGGCTTCATGCATGCTAAGTAAACACCTTACCACTAAGCCAGATGCTCACCCAATTGTTCTTATATGACAAGAAAAGGAGCAATCTTCTGAGGAGATAAATAGAATATTAGCATATAGCTATTTCCTTTTATTTATTTGGTAATTCTTCTGATCTTTCCAATCTGAATGGAAGAGATATGGCCCCTACATTACTCATCTTTTCTTCTGTCTTCTTCCTTAGCTGTAATAACACTTTGGGGCAATCTCACATTCTACACTGCATTCAGTAGTTACATATATGCTTTGTTTGCAGAAAGTTACAGGATGTGAAACAGAACATACTCTTTGCATAATTGATAATACATATGAGTTTTGTTGGTGATAGTGTCCCGATCCATCTCAGTTATTGAACCCTTTCCTCCTAGTTGTCCCTCTTTTTATAAGCAGATTAGCATAAATGCAGCAAAGTTCATACTTCCCAAGCATTCAATTTAATTTTATTATGTGCATCCACCCATGTAAATATGACCCAGATCGTTTCTGGATGTTGGTGGCTTATGCTTGTAATTCTAGTTCATCAGGATACTGGGATTTGATGATAATGGTTCAAAACCAATCTGGGCAGGAAAGTCCTGTCCAATTAACAGCTCAAAAACCCCCACAAATGAATCTTTGGCTAAAGTGATAGGGAAAAAGCTAAGGTACAACACTCAGGCCCTGTGTTCAAGCCCCGATGTGGACCCCCCCCCCACACACACACAAACAAATGAATGAACAAAGGGAAAGGAAAGAAACCTACCCATCTCATGGAGTAGAATTTTTCTTTGCTTTTCTTCTAATCTCTCAATATTGTGTATCTCTGTTTGGAGCTGACATTATCTTCATATAAACCATGACGTGCTTTCTCTCTCTCTCTCTCTCTCTCTCTCTCTCTCTCTCTCTCTCTGTGATATGTGTGTGTGTGTGTGTGTGTGTGTGTGTGTGTGTGTGTGTGTGTGTGAAAGAGAGTGTGTGTGAGAGAGGAGAGTCATCCTTGAACACAGAAATCAGTGATACATTTGGGAGACAATCATATAATAAATACTGTGTTTACTGTTAATTAGGGGGATTTCTAAACAGTAGGAGGGCATTGGGGGAACACACCAAAGATCATACACATATTGTGGCGTGAAGGAAAGGAACATGAAAAGATCAGTGGAAATTTGTCTGGTTGCTATTAGAGAACGTATCTTTTTCTGTTATAATCCAAGGCCTCACCTGCGTTCACAATCAGCTTTGTGAAAGAAGGACAAAATATGTGGTAAAATTCTGGATATATTGCAAAAACAATGCCAGGTGAAGAATTGAAATGATTGAATCATGGTTTTGGTAATAGAATATGATATAATCACCCTAGCAATGGACAGAGTTTTAAAAATTGTACATCAGTTTAATGGATATCTGTTACAATTCCTCAGATTTCATACATAAATGCATATATTTATATGTATAGTTGCATTATTAAAACTCCATATTTATGATTATGCCTTGAAATTTCTCTCATAATTCTTCTTCACTTGAAATATATCTGCACGAACCTTTAGATGAAAATGTTCATGTACTTTTTCATCTTAATCTGAATTGCTCTGACACTATGAGAAAGAGATTGATATTTAGGCCTTATTAACTGTCTATGATTGTTTATCACATAATGTTCCATCTTTTCCACTCTGGTTGATAAATATCTGCCCTCCTACTTGTTCAGTGTGATTTACTCCTTGCTGTACACATGCTGGCAGGACATAATTAGTATTCTATCTATTAGAATCTTTTCCTTCCTATAAACTGAAGAGAATAGCATTTGGAACAGCTCTCTAAGACAATGAAATTCTCTAGCTTTTATCATCTGCTACTCCTTTCCAAGAGAACAGGCAACTTGTAATTTGTAACTCTTAATTACAATGACTTTTGAATGATCTTGAATTTCTTTTAGACTCTCTGATGGGGGCTGTGGTGTAGTGAGGGCGGCATGCTTTGTGTGTGTGACACAAAGGGCCCAGGTTGAGATACACAGTAAGCCAACCAAATCACTGGTGATTTGGTGCCAAGCAGCACTAACCTAGGAACAACAGTGATTTATCTCATCCACCTACCCGGGTAGGGTGACTTGTTTATTCTAAAGGGTCTTGCATATTCTGGCTTTCCTTTTATCTTTTAATGTTTTTTTAATGGCATAAAACATGGGTATAGGAGAAAAAAATCTGTTGGGATTTTGGTTTTACCCTTCAGTGCTAATTTCATTTTTGATGTAACTTATGATATATCCAGAATCCCCTAATGAATACTTCTTTGTTGGATATGTGAAGCTTTGATTCATGTATACTTCATGTAATGATCAAATCAAGGTAATTATATGCATCACCTTATTGGCTTTTCTTTGGGTAAGAGCATTCCACAGCCTCTATTTAAATCTGCTACAACTTACATATATGGGCACCGGCGGCTCACACCCTTAATCAGAACTACTCAGGAGGCTGAGATTTGAGGATCGAGGTTTGGAGCAAGCCCTGGCTGGAAAGTTTGTGAGACTCTTATCCCCAATTAATCACAGAAAAAGCAGGAAGTAGTGCTGTGGCCTAAATAGTAGAGGTATAATGCTAGCCTTAAACAAAAGGAACTTAAGAACAGTACCCAGGCCCAGAGTTCAAGGCCCAGGACCAGCAAAAAGCAAAGCAAAACAAATGAAAAAACCTTTGTAGTAGATACTCAGTTGTAAGTTTTTTTAAGCACTTTTTTTTCTGAATGAAAGAGGTCTTTATTTTTCATATAGCAAATTTGACAGTCTTTTCAAGCTAAGGCAAGATATGTCTAGGATCTCTGTCCTAGCATGTTGCAAATGAAAAAAAAACCTATATAATTTGTCTTATTAATCTAAATATTCACAATGAAAATTGTAGACATGGAATTTATACATTAATCTAGACAGTGAGTATTACTTTAAGGACTTAGACATATCTAAGAATTTAAAAATAATATTGGTCTGATCAAATGTGATAAAATAGAATCTTGGAATTGTATTATGAAAGTTTTCTTTAGACCTTACACTTGTGTTTGGATGTAATTATGGGGCCACTGTTTTTGATCTATACTATAGTCTTGAACCTTCAGCCAGCTCTAGATGATGAACATGGAGTTGTTTGATTTGAAATCTGACTGAAAACCTGGACATTGAATCTGTTTCAAGGACCTTGAAGGTGAATCATATAAATTGCCTTTTATTTTGGACCAGAAACTCAGACCTAGACATTAGACCTGGACCTCGGCCTAATCTTGGGCATGGAAGTTGATTAGGAAACTTGGACGTGGAATGGTATAGTTTCTTAGGTATGACCTTAAATCTGAAACTTGGGCTCCTACCTTATTCATGAATACCGAGACTGGAACTAGACCTTGGACCTAGATGTGGAACTCTGTACCACAGTTCAATTCAAATTGAAATGCAAAATTTACTGATAGTATATAGGTTGTACTCACTGGCTTTTAGTATAGATTAATTTTAACATCTGTCTTTTCAGTATAGATTAACATATGGTAACCTGTTGTACATAGTGACACTTTATGGTCTTAACCTATCCTAGTGCTCAAATAGCTCCTATACTTGGGTATCCCAGAAATTTAAAAAAGTTATCTTGCTCCTGAGGGCCTTACTAAGTATAAATTAAGTATCAACTAAACTCTTACAGAAATTGTAAACATAAAACAAAAGAGGTGGCGCTGGGAAGGTGGTTCAGTGGTAGAGCACTTGCCTTGCATGCATGAGGCCCTGGGTTCGATTCCTCAGCACCACATAAGCAAAAAAGTAAAAAGCCGAAAGTGGCACTATGGCTCAAGTGGCGCTAGCCTTGAGCTGAAGAGCTGAGGGACAGTGCCCAGGAGTTCAGGTCCCACGACCGGACCCCCCAAATAAACAAAAACAAAAAACAGAAGAGGCATACGTTTATCTTACTTAACAATCAAAAATATTGCTTTGCTGAAATTCCCCATGGTCATAATTCCACTTGCCTTAAAATACCCCACAGTGGGTAGAAATGCCCTTACCCAATGAGTAATAAAGCAAATGAATACCAAATTAATTTAATTAATAATTTAATTAGTAATAAATTAACACTAGATTGTCTTTAGCATTTACATTTACACTTACATTTAGCATTTACATTTACATTTGGCCAGCGAAACTTTACAAAAATGAAAACAATCTTCTTCTTATTGACCTTCTTGCTTTATAGCAAAAACTGGACAACTGGACCATCTGATTTCACCCCATTTATAGGGGAAAGAAACTTCACATTGTCTTTGATTCTTTCTTATTTCCTAGAGGAAATAACCCATTTCCTGGATTAGCTGGTTCCCTGGGGATCTCCTGAAGAAATAAGCAGGGAAGTTTACATATTTTCGTGGATGGCATCAACCAACACAAATCAAGAAGGAGACCCATGAAAGAGGAAGTGATGGATAGCCTTGACTGATGTCTCAAAACTAAATCTGAGACAGAAAGTTCAACATAGTTGGCTGAACTTCAGAAAGACATCTTAGCACTGTGTTCTCTGCCCAATGGTTGACTTAACCTAATTTTATGGACCAGTGTTCATAGATATTGTCTATGATCTTGTCGTGAAGTTAAATTAATGATGACAAGAATATTTGTTTTAATACTACCATTCTAGGGCAAAGAAGTTTTAAATTTCTTACCTCACAGCCATTCAAAATAAAACTTTGATGTTATTCTAATATCTAGATATCCCCAAAGTCCTATGAGGGTCACAATTACTACTCCATAATACCTCATACTTCAAAGTGTGAAATATTAGTGATAAAAGTCAAGGGATTCATTTCATGTTTGAACATGTACAATGCTGAGCTCTTGAATTTGGCACCCAATGACATTCAATGAAAATTTGATCTCCAGACTCAGGTTATAAGCCTCATAAAGCATTATAATGATTTATTTAAATTGATTTAAATTCAATTATGAAAAATATGGTATATATTTCAGTCACTGGTCATTCATTAGCCATGAATAAAGAGTTTGACTCAATTTTTAATATTTGCCTACTGACAGCTTTCTAAGCTTCCTCCTGTCTGTAGTTTGGTAAGCCAATAAGAAAGCCCAAAAAGTTCATACTTTTCAAATCCTGGCCTATGCTCTCACCCTGGCCTCATCGCTAAATATGATAACACCTCAAAGTACTTACTCATCCTGGCCCTCTCAACTACCTTCAGAGTATCTTAAGCTCATTTACTGCTTTCCTCAGAAAATTTCACTTTGTGAGTTAAACACCATCCTACCATTTTGGTGAATATATGGCAAATCAGTTTTGGCATCTGAATCAGTTGTGAGGGAACTTAATGCTGTATTTACACAAGAAAAGTGAGATATTAGGTACAAATTCTAGGTCAAAGTGAAGTACCAGAATCCAAGATCTTGGACTACTTGGAAATCCTAAATCCTAAGCACATCTAAGTTCAAGATCCACTTTCTATATCAGTTCCAAGCTAAGCCCAAAACGTAAGGCATTGATCTAAGTGTGAGATTTGATCTCCAAATCTAAAACTCAGATATAACTTCCAAAGCCCTATTGTGACCAAAGACCAGTGACTCTTTCCTACGAACCTAGCTTCTCAGGAAACTGAGTTCTGAGGATCATGGTTTGAGGCCAGCAGGAAACTGTGAGATTCTTGTCCCCCAATTAATCATAAAAAAAAGCAGTAAGTTGAGCTGTGGCTTAAATGGTAGAGTATAGCGCTAAACAAAAACCCTAAGGAAAACATGAGGTTCTGATTTCAAGCCCTAGGAATTATACAAAAGCTAAACAAAGTCCATTGTGAGATCTATATTTAAGCCCAGTTTCATAGCCAAGTTAAAGTTTAATGGCCAGGTCAGAGCATGTTCCAAAATTTAAATCTCAGATCCAGTTTCCAGGTTTAAATCAAGTCCAGGTTCAGAATCAAGGTATAGGTCTAGATATCAAAAGTCTGGCTTTCAGATTTGCATCTGCAGTTCTAGTACAAGGTTTGAGTACAGCACTTGTGTGAATGTGAACATACAAGGTCCACCACATTGAAAATAAATAAGAAAAGCTGATGTCGGTCTAGGTCTGAGGCCAAGGCTGAAGTATTGTCTGCTGTAAGAGCATGGTTTCCAGTATCCAGCAGCAAAATCTATTTCTAATACAGAACCTCAATTTCTAGATCAAAAGTCCTAGTTTATGGTTTTAAGTTTCAAGACCAAGTTCTATGTGCACAGCCATGTCCAGTGGACCGTAAAAATCTGATTGTGGGGATCAGGTCCATAGTGTCAATTCACCACCTACCTACTTGATACCACATTCTGCCTCAGAGCCACTGGAGAGAATCTTAGAAGTACATTCTAAATACATCAGAGGTGGATCTCCTTATCGATTTCTGGTACTAAACACATACATCACACATCCCTTCCCATGTCATCCCTGCCATGCCATTCACTACCTCCTTTCACCCCATATGCTTGCTACTTCCAACAACTCCAGGCCCACACTCTGTCTATGCACTGACTGTTTAATCCTTTCCTATTCAATGCCATCCTATTCACATCTACTTTATATTCCATGCCCACTCACTATCTTCCATGTCCACTCACTATCTTGCATCCATTATAACTCATGCACTCAGTACATATCCTCTACTCTATATTCTCTTACCACCCCCTAATTTTACCCCTACTCACCACCAACTTCTATCCCTCATCCATTATCTTCATTGCCCCAATCATAGTCATTACCTACTCCCTCCCTCATATTTACTCTTTATTTATTTCAAATTTTCTGTGGATAATTGTTTCTTAAAATGTTCTGTGTATTTTTGTATCATCCATCCATCCATCCATCCATCCATCCATCCAGCCTTTTTTTTTGCTTCATAAATCTTTTTTTTTAATTTAATTTAATTTTATTTGTGAACATACTGTACAGAGGAGTTACAATTACATGGGCAGGATAATGCGTACATTTCTTACCAAGCATTGCAGCCTCCTCCTTTGTTTACCCTTCACATCCCTTCCCAGCCTCCCCCCTCCCCCCCAATCCCAATCCTTCTCCTTCCCCCCCTTCCCTGCCCCCCCCCCCCGCCCCGCACTGACGTTGTAAAGCTCGTTTTGGACATGACAACTTGTACTTCTCATTGTTGCAACAGCCTTTTACTTAGTATTTGATAAGCAGTTAGTAAAGGGAATTTAACTTTGTTAGCCATGGATCAACTTTAACTAAAACCTCTACTCTGTACTTACTAATTTTAAGCTGCTTATGAGTAAATCATAGGCATACTTGTATACTAGAGAGTTTCATCTTGCACTCAAAACCTATTGTTCTTCTCTTCATCTCTTATGTGAGTCTCAATACACACACTCAGTGATTGGCTGAGCACTTAGGATTGGCTGGGAATTCACATATTATTCTATTGTAAATTTATCAATAGAACGATGCTTAATCCATGTTGAAAATCACTTACTAATAGAAAATATCATTTTGTTATAGAATGACCTATGTTAAACCCAAATAATGGAAAAACTTATTTAGATGATCATTTTTATGTTCTGTCCTAATACATATTGTTAAGCATTATTAAGCATCACTTAGAGGGTTGAAGTGTAGTGAAAAAAACCCTAAGCTGTGTCTCTATACCACAGATTGAGTTTGAAGTGAAATAGCCTGACCCAGATATAAAAATAGATTCACTTTTATTTCCTTTTTCTGGTTAGCTATCAAAGAATAAATTCACTGATTTCCCATTTATTTATTTTTTCTGAAAAGCCCTTTTGGACCATAGTAAATAAAATTTAGACACCCTTTGGTTGAGAAGAGCCAAACTATTAGACAGTAGTTTATTAGCATAATTGTGTCCAGTGAAAGTCATCTGTGTTCATTCTCTTTTCTTCACAGATAATGCAATGTCCAGTTGGTGGTAGGACTTTCTTTTGAGAGGGTTATTGTGCTCTTGACTTCCATGCAATAGTTTATCTGCAGGCAAAAAAATGTAATCCTTAGGTTCATTTAACTTTTGATTTTTATCTATGTCACTTGGAACCAAGAGCTTATAATTACAGAATTGTAATTTAGAAGAATGAGCCCAAAACTCTTAGATACTTCAGAAGATTTTTTTAATAAAATTACATTTATTTAAGAGATCTGGTCATTTTCATGAATGTATTAGTTCAGGGGGGAATGGTGGATACTGTTAAAATATTTTATGTACCTGTGTGAAAAAAGGAACAATGTAGTTTGTTTGAGATTGGCTTGGGAATTGGGGAGAGAAGATGAGAGAGAGTGATAGAGAGAGGGTGAGTCTAATCAAGGTACATTGTATAAGTATGTGGGTATGTTAAAATGAAACCCCAACCAATTGGTGCTAATAAAGAATGTGGGAATGAAACAAAAATAAGGGAAACAAACAAGTGTTTCAAATAATATAACAACTCCTCAAATCTAACAAATCAATGTTGGTTCCTTTACATGCACCTGTTTGGAATTTTTTTCAATGTCTGTAATTGTGGTTTCATTCATTCACTTTGTAATTCATTCACAGCACATCTGCCCAATGGTTTATCCTGTATTTTCAATAAGCATAGCCACTGCAAAGCATGGTCACCGCAGGTGTACCTCAGTTTTTCAAGTGTATCCCTACCCACTAAGTACTAGAGGTAAAGACAAAACTCTTTGGGTGCTGATAATGCTACTGCAAAAATACAACATACAACACTTATTTTTGTCTTACAATTTATAAAGATGACCAGGGTAAATTTCTGGAAACATATACTTCCAAATCACACTGGCCAACTGAATTGTTGAAAATAGATTAGTAGAGTCAGAGCGCTTTTACTTGACAAAGGGTTAAGAGAATGAGTAAATTAAATGTTTTCTCTAACTTAGAAAATTAAGAGTTACTTACTTGAATCTAGGGTGTCTCAGCTTTCTTGGTACTAAGGGTTTTGACTTTTCAATGGTAAAACCAGATAGTTGGTCTTCTATAGCCTACATTTGGTCTTCAATCTCTATCCTGTCCCCTTACCTGCCAAGCACTGTCACTATGGAATTCATTTTACAATCAAAACTAGCCAAAGCAGAATGTAAATAAAAGTCCTAAATGCAGTCATTAGTGGGATGAAAAGTTATTACTGGGGTGAAAATCATTAATCCTTCCATTAATTCCGATAAAGGTCTATGCTTCCTTGAAGACTTTCCTGGTGTGGGCTATGGCGTTTGCTATGGCTGCAACAATGCCAGAAGGTGTGGTGACTAATTTTCCTGTGTCTTCTGTACTCGTTCTGTCACCTCAGAATTAAATTTTGTCTGCCCAATAGAATCTCTTCTAGTGGTCCCCAAACTTAAGTCTACTCAAAAGACTTCTAGAAACCCTTTGTTTCCTTTTTAGTATGGTTAGTTTTATTTTGCATTTTCATGCTGAAATTCAAGTAAAAAACTTGAAAATTTGTTGCTGAAAAATTTGTCAACTGAAAAGATGTTTCTAAATATCCTTAACAAAAATCATTTATTTCCTTGCACACACACACACACACACACACACACACACACACACACACACACACACACATTTTTGAAATAAGGATACTAATTCTATTGGTAGAAAAATATCAGCTTACCACTAGCTTTATTGAGGTATAGACAGCAAATAAAATTGTATATATTTAAAATATATAACAAATGTGAGACAGATACACTATGAAATGATTACTTCAAGGAAGCTAATTAACCTAGCCATATCCTTGCATAGTTAGTATTTGTGTGTGTGTAAAACACTGAAAGATTTACTGTCTCAACAAATTTCAAGTGCACAACACAGTGTTTTTTTTTATTGTGAAAATTCTGTATAGAGTGGTTACAATTACATGGGCAAGATAATGAGTACATTTCTTATCAAGGATTGTTGCCTCCTCCTTTGTTTCCCCTTCCCATCCCTTCCCATCAACACAGTGTTATTAACTATAGACACTATGCTGTTCTTTATATCCCCAGAACTTGTTCATCTTAAAATTGGGAGCTTGTGCCTGGGACCTTATCTCTCTGCTCAAGTTTTCAGACTCTCACCAGGGATTCTGTTTCAACAGATCATGGAAGGCCCTGAATTTACATATATAACAAATACTAGAGTAAAACTGATACTCTTATTCCCAGGAAATCTTCTGAACAACCAATGTTTTGAGTCAAACATTGTCAGTAGAAGAACTCCCTGGTCGATTTCCTGTTGACCCCCCTCTCCACCTTCCCCCACCCCCTGCACAATTCTCATTTCCTCTCTGCTTATTTGGGCTGCCAAAGAGGGGTGGGTGGGTAAGGCACCCTACCCTGTATGACTCATGAGAAAAGCTGATGTCCCTGCTATCCTTTTATAATCTGTTACTTCACATATCATGGAGCTTATTTCAAAATTTCACTTTTTCTTCATTCTCCAAAGAGAACACATTTATCGTATTAACTCTGAAGCTGAAGTCCATTTAAATTCACTGTTCCTCCCTCTATCCTCAATGACTTCTTCCTGAGTCTAGCAAGGATAAGTAGGGCAAAACAGAATTTGTCCCAAGTAGCTGCTAGCTCTAAGGTACTCTTGATGGCCCCAGTGGATTGAGTTCAAATTTAATAAAATGCTTATAAGACTCCTGAAATGCTTTTATTTCTTCTTTCGAAAAGAATGGCCTATGAATAAGAGAAAATCCGTAAAGCTAACATAAGGAATGGAAGTGTATCTCTCTAAACAAGCTCATATTACGTTATTGGTAGAATTGTGAGCCCTGGGGAACTTTCCCCAGGCTCTCATCCTCCAGGGAAGACAGGAAATAGTTATGGGGATTGCTGAGGTTGGATTTCTTGTGTTTCTTCCTGAGGAGAGATAAATAAGAAGTTTGATGACTTGGAATTTTTCTTTCATGGTTCATATGGTAGGGAATGCAAATATAGAACGGCTGAAAAAAGATTTAAAATTAGAAAAAAGGGGTAATTTACTGACTCATATTTCCTATGCAAAATAATAATAATAATAAATCGAAATAGCTCTCAGAAAATTAAAAACATACCTATAGCTTGGTGAGGAAATAAAATTGAGAAAGCTATTTAAATATTTATGGGATTTAGTCAAACTTTAAAACCTGCAATGCATTTGTTTTGAAACTAAGAGATGAACTAAATGAAGAAAGGCAATTTAATATATTAGAATAGGAAAGCAGATTCTGGGCAAGATAGAATGTTAAGTTCATGCTTTGGTGGATCCCACACCCACATTCCAAAAGAGAAATGCTAAAACATGAAAAGAGAACAAAGGAATAAGGGTGAGGATCAAGACTGCAGGGCTAGGAATGGGTGGTGGTTAAGTACTACTCCAGGGGTTAGCACCTGTGGATAAAGGGGAGTTATAGCACCCATGAAGACCTCTGATTCTTGAGACAGGTTCACAATCTGAACCAAAAGAAAAGCCAACTTCCTTGCTAATGAAAGAAAACAACAACAACAAATCAAGTCTGGTTAAAATATTTAAAGGAAGATTTTGGTTTAAGATATCAACTGGACAAAGACCTAATTTTTTGTCCACATCTGGGCCAATCTGCCTACTGGTTCAGTGTACAAACTCCATTGATCTCATGTGAGCATGCACTTGGAATCTTAAAGCCATTTGGTTTGAAAACTTGTGTCAGAAGGATCAAATAGAGGCAAACACAGAATCTCTAGTATGAGGAAATAAGCATAGACACTAAAAATAAGAAAAATGTCCAAAAAAACTCCTGCAATATAACTTTGCAAAAAATTTAAGATGTCTGAAATATTAATAATAAGATCACATAAGACAAAAATAAAACAATGAAGTATTACATTTATTCCAGATAAAACTATATGGACTTGTGATCCAAGGGCTTACACCAGTAATCCTAGTTACTCAGGAGACAGAGATCTAAGAATTGTGGTTCAAATCTAGCCTGGGCAAACAAATCCTTGACACTGTTATCTTCAATTAAGCACAAGAAAGCTGGAAGTGGAGATGTTGCTCAAGTGATAGAATGCCAGTGATGAACAATGAAACCAAACAAGAGAAAGAGACCCAAAGTTCAAGTCTTAGTATTGGCACACATGCACCTCCCCCCCCGCCCCCCCCCTGCACACATACAGAAGCTATAAACAAAACAGACAAGAAACTTACCTGAACAATTTTGGCAGATATTTACAATATTTACATTAACGAGGCTAAGACAGTATAGAAAGGAACAGTCATGTTAATAAAAATTTAGCAACATAATGAAAACTAAGCATGAGAAAATTTATGGGAGAATCAATGATAGTCTTACACACAAAAGTTTTTATTTTAGGGGCTGGGAAGGTGGCTCAGTGGTAGAGCGCTTGCCTTGCATGCTCAAGGCCCTGGGTTCGATTCCTCAGCACCACGTAAGCAAAAAGAAAAAGCCGGAAGTGGGGCTGTGGCTCAAGTGGTAGAGCGCTAGCCTTGAGCTGAAGAGCTCAGGGACAGCGCCCAGGCCCAGAGTTCAAGGCCCCACGACCGGACCCCCCCCCCAAAAAAAAAAGTTTTTATTTTAAAGCTATCTCAGAGCGATTTTGGACTAGGTAAATGAAAACAAATCTGTACCTGACATATAATAAAATATAGAATAAAAGTCTTCTGTGGATCTTCATAGAGAAGTGGAAAATCCACTAAAAGATAAGCATCACGGGAAGCATTGGTGGCACTGGCCCCTGGGGACAATCCTTCCAGAGTGCAGTAGTAGTTGATTCTACCGATGCTCATGGGTAGAAGGATGATGAGATTGCAAATTTAGTCAGTCTCTCAATGGGATTTCCCATTTGAAAATGGCAGTCCTTTTGCTTTCTCAAAATAAGCAGGCCTTTGATGTTTTTGGGCACTCATAGGTCAATGAAAAGTTGTATAGTCACTTTAGGATACAAAATGTATTTTCAAACCAGTACCTAGATTAACTCATCCTTTTCCATAATTGAAGCTCTTCCTTGCATTTAGACCAACACAGCTCATCCTTCTCTCAATGCAGACTCCAAGAGGACAAGGAAGGGGTTGTGAGAAGGAACATCTCACAGAATCTGACCAAGGCCATACTCAAACTTTCTGGGCCTGACCAATGGCAACATTTGACACAAATTGATTCTCATGACTTCAACCAACCCGACTTCTGTGTTTAGGTTGGATATCTTCCTTCATAGATACCCTCTTTCCTGCAGCTGCCTCAACCTCTGTGACCTCTAGCTTCTACAAATGAAGGTTTCACCTTCATCCTCTGGTGCCGAGGCCCCATTATCCATCTGGAAAGCTCCATGTAAGCAGGCCAGTGCTCTCAGGGTACAGACACACTGGGTTCAGGGGTAATGTTCAGTCTTCTTGTTGGCCTATTAGATAGCTGGCTGCTCCTGAGTGACACCTGTCACTCCTCTGTTAGCAGTAAGCCTGCGGGTTTCTCGCTCTTTAGATGTCATGGGCAAGACTCAGCGACTGGCCCACTGTGTCACTGCACTTAGCTCAGTTATTAAGTTCCCCAGGTCATCCCGCTAGAGAGACTAGGAGATGGGATTACTTTTCCCCAACCACTAGGATGGGACTCACAGCACACATCTTCCCAAATGACATCAGGGTGGTGCTTGGACATTCTGAGTCATTTCCTATAACAGCACCTCCTTCTAATAGGGTGTCTTACAATCCGCCTTGTCCATCAGGATCTTGAATTTTCCTACTGAATACCTGGTTATACTTTCAGAAACATTACTGAAGGTAAGTTAGGTATTTGTAGATATGTAAGAAATGATCAGACAAAGGCCATGGCCTATTGAGATGTGTTTGGTTGAAGGAAAGTGGACTTGGAAGCCCCGCACTGGTGGCTCACACCTGTGATACCACCTACTCAGCAGGCTAGATCTGAAGATCATGGTTCAAATCCAGCCCTGGCAGAAACATCTATGAGATTCTTATCTCCACTTCTTAGAAAAAGCCAGAAGTGGTGCCATGGCTCAAGTGGTAGAGTGTTAGCCTTGAGAAAAAGAAGTTTAGGGATATTGCCCTGACCATGGGTTCAAGCCCCAGGACCAGGAAAGAAAGAAAGAAAGAAAGAAAGAAAGAAAGAAAGAAAGAAAGAAAGAAAGAAAGAAAGAAAGAAAGAAAGAAAGAAAGAAAGAAAGAAAGAAAGAAAGAAAGAGAGAAAGAAAGAAAGAAAGAAAGAGAAAGAAAGAAAGAGAGAAAGAAGGAAGGAAAGAAAGAAAGAAGGAAGGAAAGGAAGGAAGGAAGGAAGGAAGGAAGGAAGGAAAGAAAGAAAGAAAGAAAGAAAGAAAGAAAGAAAGAAAGAAAGAAAGAATGGAGGTATGGATATAATGTGTACAGACTATTTTCAGGGCTTCTTTAGATTCCAGCTTGCCCATCCCTTTGCACACTCTGGTCTGTCATTATTTATTTATTTATTTATTTATTTATTTATTTATTTATTTTTTTGCCCGTCATGGGGCCTGAACTCTGGGTCTGGGCACTGTCCCTCAGCTCTTCAGCTCAAGGCTAGCACTCTACCACTGGAGCCACAGCGCCACTTCTGGCTTTTTCTGTTTATGTGGTGCTGAGGAATCGAACCCAGGGCCTCATGCTTGCAAGGCATGCACTCTACCACTGAGCTACGTTCCCAGCCCCATGTCATTATTTATTTTTTGATTAACATATATTACTTATACATATTAGTGGGGTTAAGTGTATGATTTCTACACTTGCATACAATGTGCATTGATTAATGTAAATTCTTTATATTCAATGCAAATTCTTTTATCCTCGTCCCCGTATCATTCTCAATTTTTATTCTTCACTGCTGTTTTCTTAAGGCCAAATGTGTTTAGCTTCTATATATGAAAAAAAATCAGTTTTGTTTTTCTGTATCTGGCCTATTTCATGTAATGCAATGTCCCCTAATTATTTCCTGCATATTTATAGGACTTAACATCTTATGGCTAAGTAATGTATGTTACTATATATATTAATTGTATATATTATACATAACACATACACAAATATGCATATATCTATAGATGATATGTAAATATTATATATATATACACATACACACATACATACACACAGAGGAACTGAACTCAGAGCTTAGCAGTTGCTAGCCAAGAGCATTACCATATGAGCCATACCTCAACTCACTGTTTCTTTATCAGTTCATCTGCTGATTCCATAGTTTATTTATTTCTGAATAGTGCTACAATAAACATGGGTGTGCAGGTACTGCTTTGATGTACTGGTTTAATTTCCTTTGGGTATAGACCTTGGAGTGGAAGAGCTATAATGGCTGAAATAATTTACAAATGCTATACAAACACTGTAAAAGTTTCCTTTTCTCCACATTCTTGTCAGAATTTGTGTGTGTGTGTGTGTATGTTTGTGTGTGTGTGTAAACCATTTTAAGTGGGTTGAGATGGCATCTCATTGTAATCTTTGATTTGTGCTTCCCTGAGGGATTTGTTTTGAAAAATATTGAACATTTTTTCATCTACGTTTGACCACATGTATCACATGTGTTTCCACTTTTGAGAAGTTTGTATTTAGGGACTTGTAGGTTCTTGAGCTTTTCCAAAACCTGCTCAGAGTGGGGACACACACACACACACACACACACACACACACACACACTTGTATATGTATAAAGTTGTAATGTATAAACTGACTTGGTGTTTGCTGCTTCCTCTCAGCTTTGGGTATAATGAACTGCATGTACATGAGGCTTTATAGTGCAGATTTCCCCGAGTCTCACATTATTTGCTTACTATCATGTCTGTGCACTTGACTCATGTTGTCACCATGTCACATTTCTTCATTTTTATTGCTAGGAAGTATTCTACTGTGTGAATATGCCAACATGCATCTTGCATCAGCTTCTTGTTATTGGTGGTTGTGTGTGCTTTTGCACAAGTGTGTGTCAGGTGATGGGTGAGGATCCAGAAGGGGACTGCCCTGTCCAAGGACAGTTATTGTTTTCAAGTTTAAGGAAACTGTCCAGCAGTGTTCCTTATACCCCCACTAACAATGAGTACTGGCCATTCTCTCCAATTTTCGAACTTAGTTTCATCAGAAAGAGGAAATTGCTTACCTGGCTAGAGGCTATCATGATAACATTCTAGGAACTAAACAATTTTTACATCCAGAACAAATTCAATTTAATGGTCCTCAAACCGATGACTCCTCACCTCGGATGCCGGTCCTCCATGACAGGGCTGTGACCTAAGTCATATCCATGGCTTATGTTTCAATGAAGTGTTCACAGATTCCAGGGAGAGTTTATCAAGCCATGAAGACTTGCTAAATGGTTGGATAAATATATATCATCTTTTACCTATGAATGTTGTGAATTGTGGCTCGACATAAACTGTTCAGTTCCTAAATCTGATCTTGTGACTGTTAGCATATGTACAAGGGAAACTGAATCTTCAGTCTTTGTATATGCATTCCATATACATATGTACTTTGGAGCAGAGTTGGCCCTAATCCAATGACCAGTGTTCTCATAAGGAGAAGCGATTTGCCAGGTTCTGGTGGTTCATGATTAGGAGCCACTTAGAGGCTGAGTTCTGAGGATAATGGTTTCAAGATACCAGCCCAGGTAGGACCAGAAGTAGAGCTGTGGCTCAATTGGTAGAGTACAAGCCTTGAGCAAAATAGAGGCTATATGCTGAGTGTAAGCCCCAGTATTGACACAGAAGAAATAAAAGAGAAGAAAAGAAAAAGAAGAAAAGAGAGAGGAGAAGAAAAACAAGGAGGAGGAGGAGGAAGAGGAGGAGGCGGAGGAGGAGGAAAATTGGAAACAGACACAGTGAGAAAGAAATATATGTGATTGTTAATATTTAGTGTCAGCTTAACTAAACCATGAGACTCAAATACTTAAGGAAACATCATTCTGAATATTTCTATGAGGATGGGACTTTGGATGAAATTGCCATTTCAGTTGGAAGACTGTATAAAGTACATTGCCCTTCCTAATTGTTGATGGGCCGCCTCCTACTGTATAGAACAAAAGAGATGACTCCCATGAGTAAGAGAATTCCTCTTGCCTGATGGCCTTTTCACTATGACATTGGCATTTTTTTCTTGTTTTCTGAATTGAACTGAAACTTTAGCTCCTTCTTAACTCTGAAACTTTGGATAAAAACTTCTATAGTCTTTTTTAGTTAATGGAGCCATCTCTATAATAATGGAAGCTTTTCCTGATGATAAGTCTCCTTGTTTCTCTGGAGAATTCAGACTAATACCGCAGGTGAAGATGAAGATAGAGATCAGAGTGTTTCAACTTATAAGAAAAAGAACACCACCAGGTGTTGGTGGCTCATATCTATAATCCTAGCTACTCAGAAGGCTGAGATCCGAGGATTATGGTTTGAATTCATCTCAAACAGGAAAGTCTCTGATACTCTTATCTCCTATTAACTAGCAAAAAGCTGGAGGTAGAGCTGTGTTTCAAGTGGTAGAGTGCCAGCCTTAAGCAAAAAAATCTAAGACAAAGTGGCCAAATCCTAGTTCAACCCCCAGTAATTGCATCTGAAGAAGGAGAAGGAGAAAAAGGAGGAGGAGATGGAGAAGGAGAAAAGTAAAAAACAATATAAAAAAGAGTCTCTGATAGAAACCCACTTTCCCAGATTCTGGATTGTAAACTTCTGGCCTCCAGAACTTTGAGAGAATGAATTTCTGCTGTTTTCTGCCATATAGTTTGTGGTAATTTGTTAAATAGCCCTAGCAACTAATACAATAACTTTGCTCAGAAAGCCCTGGAAATTTCTATGGATGTGGTTTGATTAGTGAATAAGCGAGCAGTTCCTGGTTTTCTTCCCTCTCCCTCCCTACATTAACTATTTGAGTTTTCTACCAGGTCTTCTCCCATAGAGGCAACTCACCAGATATTTTCAAGCTACATCACCAAATATTGTAGAGGTCCGTACTCTGAGAGATCTTGATTCAGCTTGCAGCTGGCAGAGAGACAGTGTACCCAGATGGGAATACCTACCTGCAATGGTGTGTAGTGAGATCAGTCCCAAATAGCAGAATGTGGTGATGATGGTGGTGTTAGCAAGAACATCCCCTGTTAAAACCACTGGTAGATTCTTTGGTTTTTTTTTGGGGGGGGTTTCCGGTTGTGGGGCCTGAGCTCTGGGCCTGGGTGCTGTCCCTCAGCTCTTCAGCTCAAGGCTAGTGCTCTACCACTTGCGCCACAGCGCCACTTCCGGCTTTTTTTTCTTTTTACTTATGTGGTGCTGAGGAATCGAATCCAGGGGCTCATGCATGCAAGGCAAGTGCTCGACCACTGAGCCACCTTCCCAGCCCCACCACTAGTAGATTCTAAGGGGAGAAACCCTAGATTCAAGTGCAATGATTCTACCTAAGACCCTCCAACGTTGCACACAGACCTCATGGAAGTCTTTGGAGCCACATGGCCCTGCCAGTGTGCCATCTCTGTGGCTAAGCCAGACACAGACATCCTAAAAGGATACTAATTCCATTCTTGATTTGGAAGAACAGCTTCAGAACATGCTTCAATTAGCACAAGTAGGCAAGAATAGACAGGAGCTTTGACTTCAGTGTCCTGATGATCTTGCCAGGAAGGTCAGGCCAGGAAGATAAGCATATTCTCAACCTCAGGAAAGACTAAAGAATCCTCTCAGGCCCTCACTGGAACATGGGATCAAAGACAGCCTTGAGAGGTCTTGCCATGCTCCTGGTTTCAGTGATGATGCCCCTACCTGATTCTCTCTTGGTGCTCCTTTGGGTAAAGCTGCAGACTAGAAAATCTTTTGGCTGTAGTTTTACCTTGGCTCCAAAGTGGCTAACCAACCCACTGTGCCTATTGCTTGGGATTGGACCACTTGTGATTGGACTAATGAATTAAGTTCTTCCATAAGTCTAGGGATGTGGGAAAACAAAATTATGTTGGTTTGGCTTCTACTCTAATAATAAATCCACTGAAGTTTCTAGCCTCCTTACTGCTTTCAATGATGGGAATAGTGCAGACACACCTAACAAATGTGGTGGTGACAATAGCAACTTTTTGGTGACAGGAACCTGATATCTAGAAGCTATTTAGTAAACTACTCTGGGCAATACCATTCTCTTGTCAAAAGGGGAGTGTATTTCTTACTTTTCATGATGGCTTTTTTTTTTTTTTTTTTTTTAAATTGTATTTTATTTTATTTGAGAACATACTGTACAGAGGGGCTACAATTACATGGGCAGGATAATGCATACATTTCTTACCAAGCATTGCAGCCTCCTCCTTTGTTTACCCTTCACTTCCCTTCCCTGCCTCCCCCCTCCCCCCACCCAATTTTACCCCCCTCCCCCCACCCAATTATACCCCCCTCCCCCCCCCCACACCGAAATTGTAAAGCTGGTTTTGACATGACATTTTGTACTTCTCATTGTTGCAACAGGTCCACCTGAATCCTTAAACGATTTGTTTGTCCCCATCTCCTCCACATGATATACTGACATCAAATATAGTGAAAGCGGGGGTTACACTGTGGGGGAGGGACATACAAAGCAACAAAGAAATAATCTTATAAATGCATTAGAAATACATGCATGAAAGAAACGAAAACATTAAAATACATATTTAAGGGTTCATTTTCCTAACATCACATTATCTGGCCTTTTCCGCTTGACTCATACCTATACTAGATATTGCAAATAAGGGAAACCATGGGACCTATGCTTCTTTGGGCCTGGCTTACTTCACTTAATATAATCCACATAGATCTCCCCTATGATCCAGCAATCCCACTTTTGGGCATTTACCCAAATGTTTACAAACAAGACCACACTAAAGCTACCAGCACAACTATGTTTATTGCAGCATTATTTACCATAGCTAAGATATGGAACCAACCCAGATGCCCCTCAGTAGATGAATGGATCAAGAAAATGTGGTATATATACACAATGGAATTCTATGCCTCCATCAGAAAGAATGACATTTCCCCATTTGTTAGGAAATGGAAAGGTTTGGAAAAAATTATATTAAGTGAAGTAAGTCATGATGGCTTTGAAAATGCATGAGACACTAAGTGCACTGGGCTTAACGTAGATTCTGAAATCAAAGTCTCATGTGGAAATGGATGATCAATAATGTGAGATAGGGTTGGACCAATTGTTTCCTCTCAAAGGCTGTAAGATTTATTTTCTTCTACAGTCACATTTTAACTGAAACCTAAGAATTTCAAATGATTATAAAGTATCATCTGATGTTTTGGCATACATATACATTGTGAAATATTCAAATCAGAGTAAGCAAAAGCAAAATGTAAAAGCATTCAGAGTCTTTCCTTCCTATGTATCTTGAGATACATACTATATATGATTGCTATTCATGGGTCCCTCCCCCCGCCCCAAGCCCTGTGCAATAGAACACCAGAACTTATTTCTCCCTTTAAGATTTATAACAAGTAGACAGTTTCATAATAGTCTGGTTTTGTGATAATCACATCCACTGAGGTTATATCATTTTTACCCAGTATTTTTTGCCACTTAAGTAGATAAAAATAATACTCATCTGCTCTAATCTGCATTTTTGTTCTGTATTTAGGGTCATATTTTCTAATGTTTTATTTACTATTTTTAAACCTCTATACAATTTCATGTGAAATATTTTAATCTCTTCCAAGTATCCTCCCACGAGTTGTAAATGTTTTATATTCAAATGTTTGTTTATCCCTTTGCGATTTCTTCTATTACTTCAAGTCTGAGAGTGCTCTCATGATACAGATCTGATAAATATTCTATTACTTGTAGATTGTCTTTTTTGAATTTTAATGTTTCCCTTTTTGTCTTTGTTTTTCCTGTAAGCCATTTTGTTTGGTATTACTTTAAAGTTATTGGGTTATATTTCCATATGTACTTGGTTGTTGATAATATGTTGACCACATTGCACATGGTTACACATTTCACGATAACTCTATTTGTTTTACATTGTTGCCACTATCTGAAAACCAGCATTTTCCCCTTCATCTGTTATTTCTTTCTATTGTCAAATAAATGGTTTAAAAATATAAAATGAGTTAGCTGGGCCCTGGCGGCTCATGCCTATCATCCTAGCTACCCAGGAGTCTGAGATCTGAAGATTGAGGTTTGAAGCCAGATCAATTCCAAGAGATCTTGTCTCCAATGAATCCCTCAAAAGCTGGAACTGGGTATGGAGCTCAAATGGTTTATCTTGAATGCCAGCCTGATTGGATTGAGAAACCTTTAAGAGATCAGTAAAGCACACTCCTAAGTGTACCCAGGAAGGCATCTAAAGGCAATTAGATCATGAAGATTCTTAGCTAATGAATAGTTGAATCCACTGATAGACTGAAAATTTGAATGGACTATTGGAAGGCCACGAAACTATGGAAGGTGTGTACTGGTTGGAAGAAGTAGGTCACTGAAGGTATGTCTTTGAAGAAAATATCTTGTCCTAGCTCCTTTTCCCTCTGTCAACCATGAGAATACTTCTTCTGCACATATCCAATGTCTACTCAAGCACATGGACTAACCCTTAAGCAACCATGAGATGAAATAAGTCATTCTTGTTTTACGTTGTTCTTCCAGGTATTTTTATGACAGGCTTGAAAAAGTAAAGGATATAGCCATATTATATTCCCACCACATTTTTATTAGTTTCAATTGGTTGTATAAGAGATTCATTTTGACATCTCTGTGTGTATACATACAATGTATCTGAGTAGGTAGACTACAGCTTGAAGTTTTTAATTATAAACTTAATCAGCTGTATAATATTTTCATTATAGGATAATGTCTATCTATCTATCTATCTATCTATCTATCTATCTATCTATCTATCTATCTAGTCTATCTTATTATGTTTTACCAAGTAGTTTGCATTGTGATAAAAGGTCTATTTGTTTAAGGATTGGGTGCTTCCTATAGAAATACTGGACTGAAGTTTTTCAAATAGTCATTAGAAATATAAAAATATGAAAGTATGTATATCTGTGTTTGTGTGTATACAGAAACAATACATACATTATATATATATATAAAACATCTATACATATTTTCAAAAGGTGTCATTTCAATTAATGCTCCAATTTGAACATTTAGAATTTAAAATGTTTATATGGGTTTGCCCATTCATAACTTTTTTTTTTACTATGTTTATAGTGCTTTTCATTTTATAACTTTGATGAACATTTGCCAATGTTTGTTTGCTCTATCATTTTCATATAAAAATATGGAAAACAAAAACCAAACATGGTGTCTAAAACTTTTTTAATATATATTTTTGATTGTAATGGTACTGTACAGAGG
Source organism: Dipodomys merriami (assembly GCF_024711535.1). Lineage (NCBI taxonomy): Eukaryota > Metazoa > Chordata > Mammalia > Rodentia > Heteromyidae > Dipodomys > Dipodomys merriami. Next base: position 1,081,953 of record NW_027206068.1, read on the forward strand.
GGTTACAGTTAGATGAGTAAGGTAATGAGTACATTTCCTATCAAGCATTGTTATGCCCTCCTTTATATTTCCTGTACCATCGTTCCCATCTCCCCCACCTAAGTTGGAAAGGTCATTTTCAACATACTGTCTTGTACATCTCATTGTAACAATTGGTCAACCTATATCCTTGTTTCAGCATTTTGTTACTTCCCTTCCCCTACCCAAATTAGAAATATGCATATAAAAGATGCAGGGCATGGGAATCAAATACAGTGAAACTGGTAATATCATCAGGGAAAAACATAGAAAAGAATAAAAAAATCACATAGTAGATTATAAGTACATTAACAACAACAGCAACAAAGATAAAACCTCTTGTGTCCCTAACTTGGGGTTCATTTCATGTAGCATCATCTTATATAGTCATATATACATAGCATTTGACCTTTTCTGCTTGTCCTAGATATATACTAGTTATTGCAAATAAGGTAAACGATGGGACCTATGTTTCATTCCATCTGGTTTAATTCATTTAATATAATTTTTTCCAAGTCTTTCCATTTCCTAACAAATGGGGCGATACCATTCTTTTTTTTTTTTTTATTGTGAACATACTGAACAGAGAGGTTACAATTACATGAGCAAGATAATGAGTACATTTCTTATCAAGCATTTAGCCTCCTCCTTTGTTTACCCTTCATATCCCTTCCCAACCTCCCCCCACCCCTCCCAATCCTCCCCCCTCCCACCAAAGTTGTAAAGTTCATTTTCAACATGACAACTTGTACTTCTTATTGTTGCAATGGGTCCACCTGTATCCTTAACTGACTGTTTTCCCCTTCTCCTCCACAAATTATACCGACATCAAATATAGTGAAAGCAGGGGTTATACTGTGGGGGAGGGACATACAAAGCAACAAAGAGACAATCTTATAAATGCGTTAGAAACAAATGCATGAAAGAAAAAAAACATTTAAATACATATCTAAGGGTTCATTTTCCTAACATCACATTATCTGACCTTTTCTGCTTGACTCAGACATATACTAGATATTGCAAATAAGGGAAACCATGGGACCTATGTTTCTTTGGGCTTGGCTTACTTCACTTAGTATAATTTTTTCCAAGCCTTTCCATTTCCTAACAAATAGGGCAATGCCATTCTTTCTGATGGAGGCATAGAATTTCATTGTGTATACATACCACATTTTCTTGATCCATTCATCTACTGAGGGGCATCTGGGTTGGTTCCATATCTTAGCTATGGTAAATAATGCTGCAATAAACATAGTTGTGCTGGTAGCGTTAGTGTGGTCTTGTTTGTAAACATTTGGGTAAATGCCCAAAAGTGGGATTGCTGGGCCATAGGGGAGCTCTATGTGAAGTCTTTTGAGGAACCTCCATACTGCTTTCCAAAGTGGTTGAACAAGTTTACACTCCCACCAACAATGCAGTAAGGTTCCCTTCTGTCCACATCCCCTCCAGCATCTGTTGTTATTACAGTTCTTGATTTTTGCCATTCTAACTGGGGTGAGGTGGTATGTCAATGTTGCTTTGATTTGCATTTCTTTTATGGCTAGAGAGGTTGAGCATTTCTTCATGTGTCTATTGGTCATCCTTCTTTCTTCTTCAGAGAAGTTTCTCTTTAAGTCTTTAGCCCACTTATTTATTGGGCAGTTGTTTCTTTGAGGATTTGTTGTTGGGGGATTTAATTTTTTGAGTTCCAAGTATATTTTAGATATGAGACCCTTGTCTGTTGTATGGCTAGTGAAGATCTTCTCCCAATCCGTGGGCTTTCTATTGATCTTGCTAGCTATGTCTTTTGCCATGCAGAAGCTCTGTAACTTCATGCAATCCCATTTGTCCAACCTTTCTTTGATTTGTTGTGTTTCTGGGTCTCTATTAAGAAAATTTTGGCCTGTGCCAAGGCGACCTAGGGTTTCTCCTATTCCATCCTGTAATGTTTTCAGAGTGTCTGCTTTTACTCCGAGGTCTTTGATCCATTTGGAGTTGATTCTGGTGCAGGGTGATATATAAGGATTTAGCTTTAGTTTTCTACATGTAGTTAACCAATTTTGCCAGCACCATTTACTGAAGAGGCTGTCTTTCTTCCATTCTATTTTTTTTAGCTCTCTTATTGAAGATTAGATGGTTATAGGTCTGTAGGTTCATTTCTGGGTTTTCAATTCTATTCCATTGGTCCTGAGATCTGTTCTTGTGCCAGTACAAGCTGTTTTGATTACTATGGCTTTATAGTAGGGTTTGAAATTTGGTATTGATATTCCTCCAGCAGTGTTCTTTCTGTTGAGGAGCGATTTTGCTATTCGGGGTCTTTTGTTGTTCCATATGAATTTTTGGATTGCCTCTTCTATTTCCTTGAAGAATGAGGTTGGAATTTTGATAGGGCTGATACCATTCTTTCTGATGGAGGCATAGCATTCCATTGTGTGTGTGTGTGTGTGTGTGTGTGTGTGTGTGTATATACATATATACATATACATATATATTCCATATATATACATGATATATATATTCCTACACAACATATATATATATATATATATATATATATATATATATATATCATATCTTCTTGATCCATTCATCTACTGAGGGGCATCTGGGTTGGTTCCATATCTTAGCTATGGCAAAATGCTGCAATAAACATAGTTGTGCTGGTAGCTTTAGTATGGCCTTTTTGTGATTGATTGGGTAAATGCCCAGAAGTAGGATTTCTGGGTCATTGGGGAGCTCTATATGTAGTCTTTTGAGGAACCTCCATACTGCTTTCCAAAGTGGTTGAACAAGTTTACACTCCCACCAATGCAGTAGGGTTCCCTTTTGGTCACATCCCTTCCAGCGTCTGTTGTTATTAGAGTTCTTGATTCTAGCCATTCTAACTGGGGTGAGGTGGAATCTCAATGTTGCTTTGATTTGCATTTCTTTTATGGCTAAAGAAGTTGAACATTTCTTCATTTGTCTATTGACCATTTTTAGTTGTTCTTCAGAGAAGTCTCTCTTTAAGTCTTTAGCCCACTAATTAATTCATGGTTGATTCTTTGAGGGTTTGTTGTTGGGGGATTTAATTTTTTGAGTTCTAAGTATATTTTAGATATGAGGCCTGTGACCATTGTATAGTTGGTGAAGATCTTCTCCCAACTTGTGGGCTTTCTATTGATCTTGCTGCCTATGTCCTTTGCCATGCAGAAGCTCTGCAATTTCATGCAGTCCCATTTATCCAACCTTTCTTTGATTTGTTGTGTTTCTGATTCTTTACTAAGAAAATTTCAGCCTGGGCCAAGGAGCCCTTGAGTTTCTCCTATTCCTTCCTGTAATGTTTTCATGGTGTCTGTTTTGACTTCAAGGTCTTTGTTCCATTTGTAGTTGATTCTGGTGCAGGATGATATATAAGAATCTAGCTTTAGTTTTCTACAACTGTTTAACCAATTTTTCCAGCACCATCTACCGAAGAGACTATCTTTCTTGCATTCTATTTTTTTATTGTGAAAATACTGTACAGAGTGATTACAATTATGTGGACAAGATAATGCATAAATTTCTTACCAAGCATTGTTGCCTCCTCCTTTGTTTCTCCTTCCCATCCCTTCCCATCCCCCCTCAACTACACCCTGCCCCCCTCTCCAGTTCCATTCTAATTTTTTAACTCCCTTATCAAAAATTAGGTTGCTATAGGTCTGTGGGTTCATTTCTGGGTCTTCAGTTCTATTCCAATGGTTCTCAGGTCTGTTCTTGTGCCAGTACCAAGCTGTTTTGATTACTATGGTTTTGTAGTAGAGTGGCTTTGATATTCTTCCAGAACTGTTCTTTCTGCTAAGGATTGTTTTTGCTATTTGGGGTCTTTTATTGTTTCATATGAATTTTTGGATTGGTTCTTCCATTTCATTGAAGAATAAGATTGGGATATTGATAATATTGCATTGAATTTATAGCTAGCCTTTAGCAGTATTGCCATTTTCATGATGTTAATCTTTCCAATCCAGGAGCATGGGAGGTTTTTGCACTTCCTTAGTCTGCTTTAATTTCCTTTTTCTGGTTTTATAAAGTTTTCATCGTAGAGGTCCTTCACTTCTTTAATGTACTCCAAGGTATTTTATTTTTTGTGGGGCTATTACAAAAAGAGCTGCTTCCCTGATTTCAGCCTCACTCTTCTTGTTATTTGCATACAGAAAAGCCATTGATTTTTAAGGGTTAATTTTATACCCTGCTACTTTGCCAAAGTTTCAGATTACCTCAAGTAACTTGGGAGTGGAATCCATGGGGTTCTTTAAGTACGAAATCTTGTCATCTGCAAAGAGGGAGAGTTTTACTTTAGTTTTCCCTATTTGGATCCCCTTTATGTTTGCATCTTGTCTTACTGCTCTAGCTAGGCATTCTAATACTAAATTGAAGAGAAGTTTAGAGAGTGGACATCCTTGTCTCATTCCTGAATTTATAGGAAATTGCTTTAGCCTTTTGCCATTAAGTATAATTCTGGTGTAGGTTTGTCATAAACAGCCTTTATTATATTGGGGGAATGTTCCAAGGATTCCTAATTTTTCCAGAGCCTTCATCAAAAAGTGGTGTTGATCTTGTCAAATACTTTTTCTGAATTTATTGAGATTGTCATATGGTTTTTTATCCTTGCTTTTATTGATGTGGTGAATTATATTAATTGATTTGTGTATATTTAATCAGCTTTGCATCCCTGAAATGCATCCTGATCATGGTGTATGATTTTTTTTGATGAATTGTTGAAGTTGATTGGCTAAAATTTCATTGAGAAGTTTTGTGTCGATGTTCATCAAAGAAATGAGTCTATAGTTCTCTTTCTTTGATGAGTCCCTGCCTGGTTTTGGGATGAGGGTTATGATGGCTTCATAGAAAGAGTTTGGTAGCCAACTTTCACTTTCAATTTCATTGAAGAGTTGGAGGAGTATTGGTGTGAGTTCTGCTTTGAAGGCCTTGCAGAATTCAGCTGTAAATCCATCCTATCCTGGGTTTTTCTTTGGTGGGAGGTTTCTTATTGTTATTTCTATTTCTATGCTTGATATGGTTCTGTTAAGTATTTTAAATCATCTTGGTTTAGTTTGGCCATGTCCTTTGGTAGAAATTTGTCCATTTCTTCCAGGTTTTCAAACTTATTAGCATAAAAGTTTGAGAAGTATTCCTTTATAATGTTCTCAATTTTGGTTGTTTCTGTGATATGTTTCCAGTCTCATCTCTGAGTTTGTTTGTTTTTTTTTTGGTTCCGGTCGTGGGGCCTGGACTCTGGGCCTGGGCGCTGTCCCTCAGCTCTTCAGCTCAAGGCTAGCGCTCTACCACTTGAGTCACAGCGCCACTTCCGGCTTTTTTCTTTTTGCTTATGTGGTGCTGAGGAATCGAACCCAGGGCCTCAGGCATGCAAGGCAAGCGCTCTACCACTAAGCCACCTTCCCAGCCCTCTGAGTTTGTTTATTTGGGTATGTTCTCTTCTTTTTCTGATAAGATTTGCTAAGGGTCTGTTAATTTTGTTAATTTTTTTGAATAGTTTTGTTAATTCTTTCTTTCTTTTTTTTTTTATTCTAAGTCATTTACTTCTGATTTAATTTTAGTTATTTGTTCCCATCTACTGGATTGTGGTTTAGTTTGCTGCTCTTTTTCAAGGAGTTTCAGGTGTCTCGTTAAATTGTTGGTTTCAGATCTCCAATTTGTTGATGTAGGAACTCAGAGCTATAAACTTGCCTCTGATTACAGCCTTTGCTGTGTCCCAGAGGAGATGGTGATTTGTGCATTCATTTTTGCAAAGTATCAGGAACATCTAAATTCCTTTCTAATCTCTTCTATGACCTACTGGTGATTCAACAGTGTGTTTTTCAGCCTCTATGTGTTACAGGATTTTCTTTGATTGAGTGTTGAGTTCTAATTTTATTCCCTTGTGTTCTGAGAGAATGTAGGGCCATAATTTCACTGTTTCTGAATTTGGACAAATTTGCTTTTTGACCTAAAATGTAGTCTATTTTGGAAAATATTCCATGTGCTGCTGAGAAGAACATGTATTCTGATGATGCTGGGTGAAATATTCTGTAGATGTCTATAAGCCTAGTTGATCTATGCAGTTGTTTAGATCTGAGTTTTCTCTGTTGAGTTTTTGCTGGGTTGATCTATCCAGTGTGGATAGTCATGTGTTAAATTTCCCAACAATTAGTGTTTTGGATCTATGTGAGATTTTAGGGAAAGTAGTGTTTCTTGTCTAAATATGAGTGCTCCATTATTTAGTGAATATTTAGAATTTTAATATCCTCCTGAAGGAGCGATCCCTTAATTAGTGTGTAATGACCTTCTTTATCTCTTCTTGCTAATTTTAATTTGAATTCTATTTTATCTGATATAAGAATTGCATCTCCTACCTGTTTATGGGGGCCATTTGCTTGGTAGATTTTATGACAGTCTTTAACTTTCAGAATGTTTTTGTTTTTGTGGGCAAGGTGTGTCTCTTGAAGGAAGCAGATAGAAGGGTCTTGCTTTTTCGTTCAATTAGACAATCTATGTTGCTTAATTGGAGAGTTAAGTCCATTAATATTGAGAGTTAGGACTGAGAGGTGTTTGGTAGTTCCTACCATGTTATTCACCTTCTTGGGGGCTGTGCCAACTGTGTTCTTTCTATGATTCTTGGATTCTCTGTTTGGGGGCTGTTTCTTGGCCTTTACTGTGCTCTTGTTGGTTTTCTATGTGTAGTACAGTTTTAAGTTTCTTTTGTAGAGCTGGTTTGGTAGAGATAGATTGTTTCCATTTTTCTTTGCTCTGGAGGGTTTTTGTTTGTCCCTCTCTTATGAAGGAGAGTTTAGCTGGGTATACTATTCTTGGTTGATAGTTGTTTGTCTTTAGGGCATGGCATACATCATTCCAGGCTCTTCTTGCTTTCCTGGTCTCTGCTCAGAAATCTGAAGTTATTCTGATTGGTTTCCTTTTATAGGTGATTGATCTTTTCTCTCTGACAGTTTATAGATTCTTTCTTTGGTCTCTGTTGATCCTGTGTGAATTACACAGAGGATCTGTTGATCCTCTGTAGATCCTGTGTGGTGGTGAGATGTCCTGTTCTGGTCTGGTCGATTTGGGTTTCTAAAAGCTTCTTGTATCTGAATGGGCCTATCTTTTTCGCATGTTTGGGAAGTTCTCTGCTAGGATCCTGTTAAATAAATTTCCTAGAACTTTAACTTCTGTCTCTAGGCCCTCCTCTACACCCATTAGCTTTAAATTAGGCCTTCTGATGGTGCCTTCTATCTGTTGAATAGATCTATCATATTTCTTAGATTTCCCTTGAATACTTTCTCTATAATGTTTAGGATGACTTGAATCCCAGAGATTTGATCTTCATTGTCTAACCTACTGTCAAGACTTTCTACTTTGTTTTTTATTTCCTTTCCTTCTAATTGGTCAGAGTTGATGGCCTCAAATTCTTTGTTGGAGCTTTATTTTGAATCTTGTATGGACTACTTTACCTCCTTAATTGGGTTTTCAGTGTTCATTCTCAAATCCCTTATTGATTGGGTATAGTTTCATTGGACTCCTTTTCCTTCTGTTGGGCTTCATTCAGCATTTCCTTTGTGGCCTCCATGGATTCCTCCAGCTTTCTGTTTGTGGATTCCATGAATGCCTTTATCAATCTTTGTTTCTTCTCATCCCACTCACACAATTCCTTTATTAATTTATGATTAGCCTCCTCATTCTGACAAAATTCCTGTATTAATCTTTGGTTATCCTCATTACACTCATGCATTTCCCTGTCATATTCACATAGAGTCCTTTGCAGGCTTTCAATCTTTTCATTCAGCATGTTTACCAGTAGTATTTGTAGAGCATTTTGGGAACTCTCCTCTGGATTATTCATTAACTGCTCTGTTGCCTGATTAACATGAGTGGGAAATAAGATACATGGACTTGCCACTTTTCTTGTGTTTCTCCAGTTTGCTCTGCCCATTTGGGAATGAAAGCAAAGCCAATTCTGCACTAGAGCACTATTTAAAGGCAAGTATTAATCAGAGCCCTGTAGTTGCATGGATTGCTTGACACAGTCAAAATGAGTACAGATGCAATCTATTTCAACAAAAAACAATTAGGGATCAATAGACTAAGAAAATCAAATCCAGCAAGATGGAGATGAACAGGTTTAGGGAGAATTGTGAGGAGAAAATAAGATTAGAGGATGGTGGAGAGGGAAAGGTAAAAAGGGAAGATAACTAAGACCTAAATTCAGAAAGAAGAAAAGGATCAAAAGAAAGGAGGAGAGATAAAGAAAAATGAAAAATAAAAAATTTAAAAATGAAACACTTAAAAATTATATAAGTATAAAGAAATAATAGTACAATTAAAGAAGTCTTAGAGTTTGTGAATTGAGTAATCGATATCTGAATTAGTGGATAAGGTCTAATAATCAAAGGTGTGTAAATATCTGGGGATGAACAGAACACCAGTTAAGTAAAGCAAAAAACCCAAAAGCACCAAAAGGGAAAAGAGTAACAACAGAATTTTTCAAAAGACAAAAAACAACAACCTAAAATGAAAATGCTGAAAAAAAAAGAAAACAATTTTTTAAAAAGTTTTAAAAATTAGGTAGAAAAAATAGTTCTTCAATTTTTTTGGGGGGGAGGGCACTATCTTGTGTCTCCCCTGTGTCTGTAACCAGTCTCTTGATGGAGTCTTTGGTTTGCTTGTGGTGTTTGGTTTTCCTGTGGCTTGATTGGTTTATTAAATCAGTTTGTTTGAACAGGCAGAAAGAAGCTCTGCTTTATGATGGGCTTTATGACCCTCTTCACAGGCTACTTCAGTGGGAGGGCGATCTGCTTTGAGTATCACAAAAGAGGGAGATGGCTGTATCCTCTAGCTTGGAGTTCCTGTGATTGTGGGTAGGTTGTGGGTAGGGTTGAGGCCTGCCAGCAATCAGTAGCTTTTCCCTAAGAGGCTAGCACTTGAGACACTCACACAGCCTAGCCTGGAGCCATTCTCGGGATTTATATGTACTGAGTTTCATATTATTTTTCTTTTAGCACCCTGCAGCTGGAGTTGCTGCCATTCTACAGAGAGGTGGGGCAGTCTCTGCCTCTGTTTATCCAGTGAAGAAAGTCACTCCTCTTTGGGCGGTGCTAGCTCTGCCAGAGAAGAGCAACTTTCCTCTAGGGTGGAGCTGAGCACTGAAGGTCAGGTTCCTTTGACCTGTTGAATGGCTCCTATTGTCTTCTTCCAAGGTCTGAGTTCTGTGCTAGCTGCTCTGGCCTGGTCTTTGTCAGTATCAAAGGTGGAGTTCTTCTCTGGTGGTGTGGGAGGGCTACCTTCACACCACTGTTGCTCTGTGAGGAGTGAGGATGTCTAGTGATGTACTCATACCTTTCCCTTGGTTTCTGGGCCATACATGGTCTGCAACTGTCTGTTGTCAGCAGGATGAAGATTTCTGCTCCTTGTCAGTTCTTGCTGGTGGTGAGTAGCATTGGCTCACACATCATCATTGGCACCTTTGTCCTGGGCTCGCTCTGTTTGAAATGGTGGCAGCAGCAGCAGCAGCTGGTGAGTACTTGAATATGTCTTCCTAACCAAGCTGCCTGAATTTTTCTGCTCTGTCTAAACTCTCTGTACTATGATGGCACACTTGGTGTAACTCTCTAGCCTGAGACTTTTCACTGGAACACTAAAACTAGTTTCTATGTGAGGGCTTGTTTAGCCACCAGCTTCTCCCCTACCTTCTTCTTCTGGACTCAGTGTCTAAAACTTTTAATTGCAGCATTTGGGCTTGGGGTAGAAGACTATAAATTTCAAGGCCAGTCTCTGCTACATGATTAGACTGCCTCAGAAACCAAAACCAAACAGAATTAATGACCTCCTTACCTAATTTCTGTCATCATTTCATGGTTTCTAAATATAGTCAGACAATATGCTCTTCAATTTCCTTTAATAAGTTTTCTGTTTTCCCCATATTTCTTCATTATGAAACTCATATTGGAGAAATTTGTTAATTGCAGATATGTGAAAAGAAACCAAAATAAAAGTAACCACACATTCTAATAGTATTTAACTATTTATACCTTTATATACACACTTGATATTTTTGGTATGATATTTATTAATTATTAATATATTATAAATGAACTAAATGTATTTGTCTGAAAATCTAATTGTTCACAAGGCATTTTATCAAATAGATGTAGTACAATTGCTTGAGATATTAGATTTTAATACTTAATTTTTCACGACCTCTGTAAATAATATGAACAGCTTATTAGATAAGAACTCATTTGCTATGAGTCCATTTTGTGAAATGTTTTCAGGTTCTCAGAGTACAAGGCAAGCTGCCCTCAAAAGTTTCTGTCAGTATTCATATGCTATGCTTGATGTTTAGTTAGCCACATTCAAAAATTCTTTATTCATTAATTTAAATGGATATATATAGATACGTACATACATACATATGCATATATAATTTGTATGTATTCAAGTGGTACCATGTGAGCCTTGGATTTTAGAATTCTGGAAAAATTAGCATTGATTTATTTAAAACGTGTAGATATTAAAAAAAGAATGCCGAGCTGGGCACTAGTGGCTCAGACCTGTAATCCTAGCTACTCAGGAGGCTGAGATCAGAGGATTGTGGTTCCAAGCCCGCCTGGGCACAAAAGTTCTTGAGACTCTTATCTCCAATTAACCACTAGAAAACCGAAAGTGGCGCTGTGACTCAAGTGGTAGAGTGTTCTCCTTGAGCTGAAAAGCTGAAGGACAGTGCCCAGGCCTAGAGTTCAAGCCCCAGGACCACAAAAAATTAAAATATTAAAAAGGAAGACAGATATTGGGATGAAGTTCATTTAAACATACTTTAACCTAACAATGTGCTAGTACTTCTAACAACTATCCTTTGGAAGTACAAAAAGAAAAGTATATTAACAAAGAGAAGCCTAGCTCTAGCAGCTCACACCTGGAATCCTAGCTACTCAAGAGGCTGAGAGCACAAAGTTTGGATCACAAAACCAGCTTGGAAAAAAAAGTCTGTAAAGTTTTATCTTCAACTAACCAGCAAAATACTGGTCTGGATGTATGGCTGAAGTGCTAGAGCATAAGCTGAATGAGTTCAGTTCCCTGAATTGAAGCCCTTGTGTCATCTATATCTATATCTATATCTATACATACATTTATTATAGATATATACAATGTTTAGCATTTAATACAGAAACAAATCACGAGGTGCTGGGCACCGGTGGCTCATACCTGTAATCCTAGCTACTCAGGAGACTGATATCTGAGGATTGCAGTTCAAAGCCAACCCTGGGCAGGAAAGTCCATGGGACTCTTATCTCCAATAAACCACTAGAAAACTGGAAGTGGCGTTGTGGCCCAAGTGGTAGAGCACTCGCCTTGAACTGAAGAGCTGAGGAATAGCACCAAGCCCAGAGTTCAAGCCCAATGACTGACAAAAAAAAACAATATTCCATTTTGGGGAGGTGGTCCAGAGGTTTGAATCCAGAGTTTTGCACTATCACAGATTGCTTGCTCCTTCAGCTGGTGCACTACTGGTTCAGCCACTACCTGCAGTGCTGCTATTTGCTGGTTACCTTGGAGATAGAATCTTAAAGACCTTTCATCCAGGTCTGGCTTTCAACTAGACTTCTGCCTCCTGAATAGCTAGAATCTCAAACATTATCCACTGGGACACTGCTTATAATATTGTAAATTCCAAATATTTAATTGAGTCTCACAGAAATCCTTTACTGTTAATTCATCAGAATCTTGTATCTTCAGGCAACCTCTCACTATTATTGGTAAACTGGTACAAGGGTAACGTAAATGCTTATTAAGTAAGACAGATAGAGACAGGAAAGGTGTGTATTGCAATTTCACTTATTTATCAATGAATAACATTTACTGAATTTGTTTAATGGTTTTCAAACACTGGAGCAATATTTCTCAAGACTTTTGGACTGTTCACAATATAAGAGGTATAGATATAACCTAACTTTAAAACTTTAATTTTCATTATTAAATTTTGTCTATCACAGGCTGTGAATGGTGCTCAGTGGTGGGACACTTGCTTAGTATCTGCAAAACTTTGAGTTCAGTTTCCAATACAGCAAAAAAAAATGTTCATCAAATTTTGAAGTTTAAACAAGAGCATAAAACTCATGCTTTGCCTAAGGAAGTAATCAATTTTTATCTGCAAATAATCCCACGATGTTCAATTTAGAGTATCAATGTAATGTCAAAGGGGAAGCTGAAATGTATAGTAGCATGGGATTGCATATTTGTGTCATCAAATCAATTCAATCATGAAATGAATTCAACAGCAAAATATAGTGAAATAATTAGCAAATCATGTGGGTTTTTGAATATGATTTATTTATCTATAAAGTAACAGAGATCTCTTAATAATGACTAGCTGGCACCAAGATTCTTATAAAGGCAAGTTAAATAAATGAACCTTTATGTTGATGCCCCTAGTAAAATGAAAAGTTTTCTGCACGTAGCTAAGTATTATGACTTATCATTAAAAGTTAGTAAAAGAATCTGGGTGCCTGTCTCTCTGGTGCTGTGAGGTAGTAAGTCTCCTACAGTTCAGAACTTTAGTATTCATATGGGATTTGTCTTTTGGAGGAATTTGCTCTATATCTCCCTTGCATATCTTTTCTGGTACTGGAGCTTCAACTCAGGGCCTCACTGTTGCTTGGCTTGCTTGCTCAGCTGGTGTTTTCCTTCAGCCTTGCTTTGTTGTTGTTGTTTTTAAAGAGGTGATATCTTTCTGATTTTTCTGCATAGTCTGGCTTCAAACTGCTAAGCTCTGTGAGCTACATGTTCTCAGCCTCTTGGGTAGCTAGGATTACAGGTATAAGTCAAAGCTACCATCTTCCCTTGTATTTGTTAAGGCTTCTAATAAGGTCTCTGAAATAATCACTTCCCTGCTTTTCACATTCAAAAGTTTGTTGGTGACTGAACTCTGCAAGAGCTGGGAATTTGATGTAAAGGTTGTGAGTGGGGTGCTAGTAATTTTAGCCACTCAAGAGGCTGAGATCTGAGGACCAAGGTTTGAGGTCAGCCCAGGCAGGAAAGTCCATGAGACTCTTATCTCCAGTTAATCAATGGAAAAAAGCAACAGAAGTAGCATCATGGCCCAAAGTGGTAGAGTGCTAGCCTTGAGCAAAAGAGCTCAGAGATAGCACCCATACCCTATGTTCAAGCCTCACGACCAACACAAAAGATAAAATAAAATAAAATAAAGGTTGTGGTAATCACTGTTTCCAGCTGACATTAACTTTAATCTACTTATATCTTTTTTTATTGTGAAAATACTGTACAGAGGGGTTACAATTATATGGGCAAGATGATGAGTACATTTCTTATCTTTAAGAGCTCCTGAGTGGGAAAATTTAAAAACAGAAGCTGTCATTTTTTCCCCAGTCAATGTGGTAATATTTTCTGAAAAATCTCTTCTAATTTCTTTGTTCTCACACTCTGAAACTCTCATTTGAACCCGGACTTCCTAGATTGGCTTCTAATATCAACTTTATCTTTTCTAATTTTAGTTTTTATCATTCTGTTCTGCTCTGTGATAACATTTTAGACTTTATTTTCAGCCCCCCATTCAATTTTCTGTTTTTTTCTTTTATCTGTCACATCAAATTTAAATAGGTTTTACATTGTACCTCACATTGCCTTTTTTTGCATAACAGATATTTAGAAGCTTCATTTTTTTCCCCTTTTGATTCCAGAGTTGTATTTTTTTCTTTTCCTGGACTTCTTGTTTTGTTTGTTAGGCATTGAATCCCAGTCTGAACAGACTCTCATTTGTTCCTTGGGTTCTGTCAGGAACTTCCATATTAAGCAGAGTTAAAACAGGATAATAATTAATACTCAAGGTATTTTTCTTTCTTTCTTAAAACAGCCTTTCCTTGTAGATTGGCTTTGAACTCACAGTCTTTTTGTCTTAGCCTCTTGAGCCCTGTGATTACAGATGTGTATCACCACTCATGGCCTCAAGTATATTTTATATTGAAGAAACAAAGGAAATGTTATGGAGAAAATAACCTCCACACTGAGAGAAGAGCTGAGATGGCAAAAGGAGTTATGAAGAAATTCCCCTAGGGTGGAGGGTTTGTCTAGATGAGACCCACAAAATAGGTTTGACCACAAAACCTAGAATCACACAGGTGTTTCTACAGAAACATGCCAGTACAAAGTGACTGATGGATCTTTTCTGGAGCTTCTCCTGCCTGATCCTGTGAGGCAGACAGACACCAGTCTACACCTGTCAGAACCCAAGGGAACTCTGCACTCTGCACCCCAGAATCCTTTGCTCTCAGGAGAGAGTATAAAGCAGACGGGCCAGAAAAGAATCTGGGAGAAAGTGAGATGTAGGCATGGTGGGTGCACCAGCAAAACTAAGCCTTCAGGACAATCCTCTCTGCTTTTTCTTGAATGTCTTTTCTCCTATCTGGAGGAGCACCAAGGAGCTAGACATTGGCAAAAACTCTACCTGTGATCTGGCTTCAACTCTTCCTGTCTCTCTCTGTCTTCTCTGATGACAGGTTTTTGTTTTTTTATTTTTTGTCTGTCGTGGGGCTTGAACTCTGGGCCTGAGCGCTGTCCCTCAGCTCTTCAGCTCAAAGCAAGCACTCTACCACTTGAGCCACAGCGCCACTTCCTCTCTGTCTTCTCTGAATCTCCCTCTTGCTTACTTTCTGCCTTTCTTTCCTCTTTGCTTTTCTCTTGACATTTCTCATAAAATGGAAAGTCAGGTCTCCAGGATTGCTGATCGCCTCCCCTGCCTGCCTCTTTTCTGCAGCTCATGTCCCCTGGAGTGTTGGTGTCTTTGGCTCATCCCTTTTGTTTTTGTAGGTCATAGCTTTAAGGACAGAAGCTACTTCAAGGCAGGATTCTATTCTATTTCTTGTATCAAGAACACTTACTTCTTTGTAAGTAACATCTCATATTTGCTGGCTCAGGGTTTCTGAAGAATTATTCATTGAATCCTTAAAATGAGAGAGTGGATCCCTCCAGATATGTGAAGGAGAGGGTCTTTCCTTCCTGAGCCTGCTGTTTCCAATACTCAAGGGAATTTTCCTCTTGAGGATTCCTGGTAGTTTCTAATAACTCTCTTCTCTGTGGCCAGAGCGTGGAGGGCATCGATGGAATGGGCAGGACAGGGAGATATTCTCCTGGCTGCTTAGGTTCCTACATATGGTTCATGAATTTCTTCTATTTCTGTGGCTATCGTATTTTTCAAGACTACAAACGTCTGAGCTCTCCTCCTGTCAGAAAAGCACAAAATTTAGAATGGAAATGTTTGGAAACCAGACTTGAAGGTTCTATACTCTTTGCAGTCTCTGTCTATAAGGTCCTGGTGCACAGGTGTTTTTGCCCAGGTCTCTGTAGAAGAAGGATGGCTGTGTTTTCTCACAGTTTCTCTGAAGGGAACTAATTGTTCCTCATACTTGCTTTCATTGGTAGGCTGTCTCATCTACAACTACTTTTGACTTTCTAAAGATGAAAACTTGTGGACAAGCAAGGGCAGTTGTTAGGTAGATAGGGATTGAAAATGGCGGATAGAGCATGTGGCGGACAGCATGGCACTTCCTGTTCCCATAGCATTTGGACTCCTGCTCAAAATATCATTGTTCCTTCTCATAACCCCCTTGCTTCTCCCCCCAAACATATGAACAAACCTTATATCAATAGTGAGGTAATGTCTCATGCACGACTGGATGTGACTAATTAGGCTTACTTCCACACCTGTGTCTAGTGACAGAGACCAATGAAGGTCTCAAGTTGATATGTGAGTCCTCACTGGCCAGTCATGTATGTCCTAGGTAAGGAGGAAGATTAATAAAGCATTAAAGGCCACTTCCCTGGGGGACTCCAATGGACTGACTCCCAGTGCCAGGATCCCTCTCTATGGAGAGTGGTTATTATACTTTTGCTTTCAATAAATTGCTACTTTACCATACTACTTCTTGGCCTCTTAATTCTTTCCCTTATGGAGAAATGGATCTGTACCACAAGATCACTGTCATTTTTGACCTTGGGGATGAACATTTTGCAAAACAAAACAAGATGAAAACTTCCTTTTATATCATTTTAGCAGAATGTGTAAGTAGGGAGAAAAGATAAACATGTGGTTTGCTACTTTAACCCAAAAGCCTTCTGATCCATTTTTTATTATACATACCCAGATCTGATATAAAGAGGAATAAATCATTTCACAATTCAATTTTATTTCAGTTTATCTGTGGGTTGTTATTCTCCGACACATACATGCAACTTTCAAATCCTCAATGAAAGTCAAGAAACAACAAAACAGATGAACACAGAGGACAAGATGTTAATGATGGATGCCTCTGGCTATAGTCACTCTGAGGACAGCAGCCTCCAGGGTTCCTTCATCAGAATTTCTTAAAAGCAAACCTGAGAAGATGGCACGTGCTGAGAGTGCAAAGCAACCACACAGGCAAGGGTTTCCGTGCTTTCTTCTCCCTCACTGTTGGAAGCAATGCAGAGATAGAGGTATCGTGACACAACTTTTACAAAAGTGGTATAATTTATTAAAATGGAAACCTACAGGCTTATCTCTCTCTGAGATTGCACCAAAAGAATTCAGTTTCAAAATGCCATCAGCAAAAGAATCTTATGCTAGCTCACCCATAACAGTTCTGCAGAAATAAAGAAAAGACAAGGAAAAAAAATCCCAAACCCACTTAAACCTAGATGTGGGGCTTGGGGAAAGGAGGAATCAGCCAAACTATACCAACTGTTCAGAAGCTGATGTGTCCATTTTGTGAGCTGATTATGAAAAGATGATGCTGATTCTGACTTCTTTCATATATATGTAGTACAAACTAGGAGGAGTTAATCCATAGTGCTAATGACTGCTAAATGCTTCACCCCCTGACAAGGGGAAAGGGTGAGGAGAGAGTATATGTAAATCAAAGCACAGGTCTGGAGTCTGAAGGACACCTGACTGTTCAGACCTAACACCCAATAGCAAGGTTAGTGGACTGAACCCTAGAGTACTTCTCTTTTTAAGTACTTGAGGAACCTCTATACTGTTTTCCATAAAGTCTGAACCCATTTATATTTCACCAATTAGTTAAA
Organism: Dipodomys merriami; assembly: GCF_024711535.1. NCBI lineage: Eukaryota > Metazoa > Chordata > Mammalia > Rodentia > Heteromyidae > Dipodomys > Dipodomys merriami. The sequence continues at coordinate 1,099,032 of NW_027206068.1, forward strand.
CTGTTCCATTTTTCATTAGGGAAAAGTTGTGTCATTGTGGCATTGATTATATTTCTCTGGTGACTATCGTTGGTAAACATTTTTTCATATACTTGCTGTCTGATCTCTCTCTGTTTCTCTGTCTCTGTCTCTGTCTCTGTCTCTCTCTCGTGGGTCGTGGGACTGAACTCTGGGCTTGGACACTGTTCCTGAGCTCTTTTTGCTCAAGGCTAGCATTTTACCACTTAAAGCCACAGCTCCATTTTTGGTTTTCTGGTGGCTAATTAATTGAAGATAAGAGTCTCACAGACTTGCCTGCCCAGACTGGCTTTGAACCCTTACATCTCAGCCTCTTGAGTAGACAGGTTTATAGGCGTGAGCACCCCCGTGACTGGCTTTTTTTTTTTAGAAGTCAGATTACTTGATATTTTGCTCCTAAGCTTTTTGAGTTTCTATCTATTCTGAATTTTGAGAATAGAGTATGAAGATCAAAGCCACGGCATCATTCCTCATGCTTACTAAGCATGTATGCCATGCCACTGAGTTCTACCACCAGCATCTTTGTCTTAAATATTAATCCCTTGTTAGTTGCATAGTTTATAAATATTTTCTCCCATTCTGTATGTTGTCTATTCACACTGTTAGTTGTTACTCTTGCATAAGCTTTTGAATTTTATATATTCTCATTTGAACTTTAACAATATTATAGTACACAGACATGTTAAGTGTATTGCATTTGTACATTCTGTTATCTAGCAAGAAACACAACCTTCAAAATAGCCCTTTTTGCATTTTGGGTGGAAAGAGGACTGGGTAGTTATTTTTACATTTTATTCCAGATGGCCTTTAGCACTATTTTGTTGAGCTGTAAAGAGTATACACTTGATATAGACTCACTTGATATTTCTTTACAATGTTATGGTTTCCTTCTGTTCTCCGCCTCTGCTCCTAATGGTACATAGCATGCCTCTCAGTTTATATGATTAAAAAAATTACACCCTTTTAGTGTTTGAACTAATAGCCTCCCACTTGCTTAGCAGGCACTCTACCCTTGAAACATGCTCACCCCTCTTTTCTTTCATTAGTTTTTGACTACAAACTTGATTTTTGCCCCACAGGCCAACCTGGACAGTGGTCATAATACATTTATGCTCTTCATGTAGCTGTGATGAGAGTCACATGCTACCATGCCCAGCTTTTATTGGATGACATGGAGTTTTTCAAGCATTTTTCCTATGCTGACCTAGAAGTCTGATTCTCCTGATCTCTGACTTCCAAGCAATTAGGATTACAGGTATGACCTACTGTGTCTGCTTTGCATACTCTTAATATGAGATGTTCATACTTGATTGCTTAAAATTAAAATAGAGGCATTTACAAAGTAATTTCATAAAGCAATTTATAAAACTCAAATTCAAGATAAAAGGAAATATTATGATCAAAGATATTTGTTTAAAGAGGAAAAGTATTTATATGATCTGAAGAGACATCAGTGTATAAATTTTATTTTAAAATGGCACCAAGGGTTTGGCTCCTAAGGCAAACTCCTTTTATTTTCCACTGAAATACATAAATTTGCCACAACAAAAGAGCTACAGAAACTTATTTTCAGAATTTCTGAAGAATTTTGAGTGTCCAAATTCTGTGTTTTACATGAAATTCAGAGTTGGCTCTAAAACAGAATTCATTATCAATTAATTCTTATTTAATTAATAATATTTTCTCAATTGAGCAAAAGTGTCCTGAAGAAACTAAATTATTAGCTATTTGAAAAAAAACTTTTAACTTGATTTCTTTCTTTTTTTAATTAGTTTTTTATTGTGAAAATACTGTACAGAGGGGTTACAGTTACATGAGCAAGGTAATGAGTACATTTCTTATCAAGCATTGTTGCCTCCTCCTTTGTTTTTCCCCTACCATCCCTTCCTTCCACCTTCTCAACTACACTTCCTCCCTTCCCCCAACCTAAAGTTTAAAGTTCGTTTTTCAACATAGTGTCTTGTACATCTCATTGTTGCAATGGGTCAGCCTTTATCCCTATTTAAACATTATGTTTTTTCCTTTCCCCTCCCCAAATTATACTAACATCAAATACAGTGAAACAAGGGTTATACTGTGGGGGAGGGACATACAAACCAACAAAAAAAATCACATGGTACCTTATAAATATGTTAGAAACAATAGCAAGCAAGAAAAAAAACACTTGTGTCCCTATCTTGGAGTTCACCTCGCTTAACATCACCTTATCTGAACTTTTCTGCTTGTCCCAGACATATACTAGTTATTACAAATAAGGGAGACCATGGGACCTATGTTTCTTTGGACCTGGCTTACTTCACTTAATATAATTTTTCCAAGCCTTTCCATTTCCTAACAAATGAGCGATGTCATTCTTTCTGATGGAGCCACAGAGTTCATATATATATATATATATATATATATATATATATATATATATATATATATATATTTCTTGATCCATTCATCTACTGAGAGGCATCTGGGTTGGTTCCATATCTTAGCTATGGTAAATAATGCTGCAATAAACATAGTTGTGCTGGTAGTTTTAGTATGGTCTTGTTTGTGATCATTTGGGTAAATGCCCAAAAGTGGGATTGCTGGGTCATAGGGGAGCTCTATGTGGAGTCTTTTGAGGAACCTCCATACTGCTTTCCAAAGTGGTTGAACAATTTTACACTCCCACCAACAATGCAGTAAGGTTCCCTTCTGTCCACATCCCCTCCAGCATCTGTTGTTATTAGAGTTCTTGATTATAGCCATTCTAACTGGGGTGAGGTGGTATGTCAATGTTGCTTTGATTTGCATTTCTTTTATGGCTAGGGATGTTGAGCATTTCTTCATGTGTCTATTAGCCATTCATATTTCCTCTTCAGAGAAGTTTCTCTTTAAGTCTTTAGCCCACTTATTTATTGGGCAGTTGTTTCTTTGAGGATTTGTTGTTAGGAGATTTAATTTTTTGATTTCCAAATATATTTTAGATATGAGACTCTTGTTCATTTTATGGCTAGTGAAGATCTTCTCCCAATCCGTGGGCTTTCTATTGATCTTGCTACCTATGTCCTTTGCCATGCAGAAGCTCTGCAGCTTCATGCAATCCCATTTGTCCAACCTTTCTTTGATTTGTTGAGTTTCTGGGTCTCTAGTTTAACTTGATTTCTATATGATAGTATGTACCAACATATATTTGAAAGAGCTTTAAGAGTTAAGTGCCATAAGCAAAGGCCTAAAGAACTTTATGAAAATTTAAATAAACCTTTAGAGACAGTGGAAGACAGAAAAGAGTTTTTACACATAAAAGGTGGAAACCAAAGCCAAAATAAAAATGAATAGATCTGACTATGTAAATAGTTGGCAAAGTTAGAGAAATAACTACTTGACCTAACAATATGGAGGTCAATGATAAAGCAGGAAGGACCAATCCTGATGGGAGTGGATTTTGGAGAGAATGGAGTGAGGAACATTGGGAACAGCAAGCAGGTGTTTGGTTCGCTCTCTAGAAAAGGTTTTCAATGAAGGGGAGCGGTGGAATCAGATATCATTCCAAGTGTGAGAAAGAGAGCTAAGAATGACAGTCTCCTCTCACAGCTTCTGTTTGCTCTAGGGAACAGAAGTCAGGTGGTTACTGATAGGATTTGAGGAAGGCAAGAGAGACACAAAGGTTGACAATTTTTAAGAGTAGTTAAGTAGGTGAGTAGGCCAGTAATATGGTTTAAAGAGTTCCACTTTAAACACTCATTTTAGGTTATACAAATATACACCATCTCTCTATCTGTCATATGGATCTCTTTTTATTTATTAGTTATATCTATGTGTCTATTATCTGTGTCTATTATCTATATCTGTCATCTATATTTCTTTATTTTCATGTAATTTGATTATATGTGCTCAATTCTCAGATGTAGTTGGCTAAAGATGGGTATGCATATATTTTAAAGAGCTCACCTTGTCTCCAAATTATATACAAATACATATTTTCTAGGTATAAATTAGGGAAATAAGCAAATGAATTTCCTTTGTGTTTCAATGTGTTAAGCAGAGCTTGTATAACTAATCAAATACAGAGAGAGAGGAAAACATGAAAAAGCTTAATGGAATTTCACACACACTTACTGAGCTCCTCCTATACTTGAGGTAGAGGCTGGAACAATCTATTCCCCTTTAATTTTATCCTAGTTTCTCTTTATAAGAAAGCTTGTATCCTAATCCGTCTCACATTCAAGCATATTTTTATCATCACCATCCAACTTACTAGGACCAAACAGAAAAATAGAAAAGGAAGAAAGGAAGGGAGAAAGAGAGAGAGAGAGAGAGAGAGAGAGAGAGAGAGAGAGAGAGAGAGAGAGAGAGAGAGAGAGAGAGAGAGAGAGAGAGAGAGAGAGAGAGAGTTCTCCAAGTCTGTCTGAACCTTGTTATTCTATTGAAGGCTGCAGTACAATTCTCGGCAAGAACAATACAAGCATCAGAAGCTGGAAATTGAAAGAGAAAACAGTAATATATCAGATACCTATTGCCTCTGGGGAAAAATAGCAAAACATTGTAACAATTTTAAACTCTATTTATATGTAAAATGTAATAAAATAACGTCCAATTTTATGAAAAATTCTAGTCCAGGCTTTTATACAATTAAATTGTCCTACATATAGCATCTGCTATTGTGGCTAATTAATTTATGAATTTACTTGTTTATTTTTGTGCTAGTATTGGGGTTTGAATTCAGGGCCTGTGCTCTCAGGGTTTTTTTTTTCTTTTTATGTAAGGACGGGTGCTCTACCACTTGAGCTGTAACTCTGCTTCTGGCTGTCTAATAGATGGGAACAAGAGTCTCATCTACTTTTCTGCCTGGGCTGGTTTAGAACCTTGATCCACAGATCTCAACTTTCTGAGTCACTAGGATTCTAGGCATGAGCCACCTGCTGACTCTTTAGATGGGTATTTCTTTATGGGTGAGTCTCTCCAGGCTGACTGAACTGCTAAGAGGCAGTGCCTACATATGTCCTGAAGGAAGAAGTCAACTTTTCAGGGGAGTTATGGGGTACAACAGTCCTTCAGTGCAAGTTTCACAGTGGCACAGACATTTCATAAGGGCTAATGTAGGAGTAGCTATTAATGTTGCTGAGACATAAATCTTTCCCTGCCCTGTAGCTTGGCTCTTTGACATTTTGAACAGGTCAGAAAATTGAAAATCTCTCATGGCTGTTATAAAATCTTATAGGGCATCATTTTCTTCTGGCCCGATTGAAGTGTTTGATTAAGAGAGACTACATCTTCCAAGATGCAACTGAAGGAGTTAGAAGCATGTCACCCCAAAATACACCATAGAGTCCCACAAACAATTGAAGTTAAAGATACTAGAGGAGAAGGGAGAGAATGAAGTCAAGAATTCAGTGTGTATCCTACATCATTAAGAAGATGACAAAAGGGGAAGGATAGGTAAGGATATTGAAAGGGGTAACATTGATCAAGGTATATTGTATATTGCTTTGTTCTGTGGATAATGACTTAAAAATTACAGACCCTCAAAAAGGCCAAATGGAAGATTATTTTGACCACTATGCTATTTCTTAAAGCAAGATGACATTTTTATGGAAAGTCAAAGCCAAACAAAATAGGTACAAATGAGTCTTGTTAAATTAATCAGTATCTTCCTTATCATTTTTCTATCTATTATTGATCTACCCTTGAGCCTAAGTCCATTTGTCATATTAAGCTACAATTTGTTTTCTGTCCAACTCACTGTATAAGTGATTGAGACTACCTTTTTTTTTTGTTGTTGTTGGTGGTGGTAGTGGTTGTGGGGCTTGAACTCAAGGCCTGGGTACTGTCCCTGAGCTCTTTGGCACAAGGCTAACACTCTACTACTTTGAGCCATAGTGCCACTTCCGTTTTTTTGGTGGTTAATTGGTGATAAAGAGTCTCACAGACTTTCCTGCCCAGGCTGACTTTAAACATCCATCCTCAGATCTCATCTCCTGAGTAGCTGAGATTACAGGCTTGAGCCACCTGTGTCCTGCTGATACTACCTCTTAGAGTTTTCATTTCCTTATGAGGGCTCCTGATTTATGTAAAATTTGGATAATCCTTATTTGTTGGTAAGCTACTGTCAATTTCATTAAGGCTCAGTCAGGACTCACAGATGATGGAGCAGAGATGGAATTTTGCTATTCTGTATAAACTGTGACTGTCATTCTTCCCCAAAGGGTGCATTAGGGGCATGTGACTAACTGCCCTTAGGACTCCTGCCCTTAGGACTCCACTCTCCACAGGGCCCTGTGTTCAGTGTCATGCTCTGATGAGGAGTGTGTGTATCCTCTGGCGATTCATTTTTATCTCATCACACTTCTCATGAGCTTGCCAGACCTACCAGATGGGACTTCGGTGAAACTCTGGGTGAGTCACAGGCAAGAGGGTCATCTCTGTTATAGATAAGTTGGGTGCTGACAGCCAGGAGGCACATCAATCACACTTCTCTTCTTCCTTAATGCCACTGGGCAGAAAATAGAATGTGTGGGCGAAGGGCTCATGTACTGCACAGTGAAGCAAAAGGATGTAAGCCTGGGCTACCAGCTAGGGTTGTCTATGTTCTCTCCTTTTTCCTTACTCTTCCTCCCTCCTATCTTCCTTTTCTCCCTCTTCTTCCTCCTCTCTCCCCCTCTCTTCCTTTTCCTCTTCCTTCCCCCTCCCCCTCTTCTACCTCTTGTGCCAGTGCTAGGGCTTGAACTTAAAATCTGGACTCTCTTAGTTTTGTCATTCAAGGCTGGTGCTCTGCCACTTGTGCCACTTTTCCTGCCTGGTCTGCCTCAAAACTCTGATCATCAGATCTCAGCCTTCTGAGAAGCTAAGACTGCAGGCGAGAGCCACCAATGCTTGGTTCTTTCTCTTTCCTTTCTCCCTCCCTTCTTCCCACACTCCTTTCTTCCCTCCCTCCTTTTCTCTTTCTTTCTCTTGCCCCTTTTCCTTCCTTCCTTCTTTCGTTCTGTCTCCCTCCCTTCCTTCCTCCCTCCCTTCCTTCCTTCCTTCCTTCCTTCCTTCCTTCCTTCCTTCCTTCCTTCCTTCCTTCCTTCCTTCTATCTCTTTTTCTTTCTTTCTGTTTGTCTTCTTGCACTGCTTGCTGCTTAGGCCCCCTGGGCTCAAGGAGGTAAGCGATCAATAAAGCACAGTTTTCATTTTAGCCATAGGCAGCTAGTTCTCAGGATCCTGCTGGGTTCTCTGCTTTGGGCCAGTTGTGCCCTGCATCCTGGGCATTTACAGAAACTTTGCTAGCAAGTAGAAAGGTAAGTATCCTTACACATTCAATCCAAGCAGTCCCAGCCCCAGCCTCAGCTCATTCTGTGGCTGTCTTACTTCTGTGTTCAGCTTTACAATGAGGGAACCAGCCCTTCCCTGTTTATGACCATGACCTGCATTTTATGTCTTTCCTCCCTTCCTTATTTATAAAGACAAAAGTCAGATACTGGTGAGCATGTATACCTTTTTCACATCCTATCATCTAATGAAATAATATACCTAAGTCTTCACTTCCTTAAGATGTTTGGAAATGTCACAGAAAAACAACTCTTGCCACTAATGATTCATTGCTTGGTATATACAGCCATACAGGAATGTAATGTTATTGTGCATACTTTTCTCTTCAGAGTGAATGCTATTCCTCAATGACTACTGTCCATTCCCCCCCCCCCCACCTTGTGCTCTTTAAGCTATGGTTTAAATTCAGGGGCTTGAACTCCTGCTTGCCTCGTTTGTTTTTCCTTAATGTTGGTGTGAACCAACATTGGTGTGAAGGACACCTCCACTTCTAGCTTTTTGATGGTTAATTGGAGATAAGAGTCTCATGGATTTGTTTACCTAGATGGCTTTGAACCACAATCCTCAGATCTCAGTCTCCTGAGTAGCAAAGATTAATTACATGTGTGAGCTATTGACTACAGTATTTAAATAAATACAACATTAGAAGTATAATATGCCAGAATCAATGTAGTAGGGGGGGATTTCTCTCTCTCTCTCTGTCTGTCTGTCTGTCTGTCTGTCTGTCTGTCTGTCTGTCTTGCTGTATATGTACAGTTTGGTCAATTCCAGTTCTTATTTGTAAAACTCTCTTTTAAAGAAAATAGTCCTGCCATTAGAAGCCATTAATCCACCTCTACATTTTCTCTCATCGGTGAATTTAATTAACATGGTGTATTCCTTCCTTTGAGAGATTAGCAATTAAAACAGTTCCAATTCTCTTCATCAACACGCATCTGAAAAATTAAAAATACACATTGTTTCTAAATGACTGATGCTCAAGCCATCTCTGTGTGATGACCTTCAGCTGATTTTCTTTTTAGGTAATTTCAAATAATTTTCTAAGGGTTTTACAGAGACATCATTCCCAAGCATTAATAAAGTCATTATCAAATGAGTTAAAAATAAATGCTCTGCTACTAATATATTCATTTTGAGCCTACAATGAACATTCATTTCTTAAGGGAAAAATATATGCTTAAAAGAAGCAGGACAGAATTTAAGATCAGTTCTTGCTGCCTAAAGCATTGCAAAGCTAGGCAAAAGCAAAAACTGAGAAGAGATGAATCATGGCACCTTTCCTCCTTCTGTTTGGGGCATGCATTTTCTTGTTATTCTTACCAAATCTTAGCTCCTCAGGTCGGCCAATTGTTCTTTGGGGCTGTTTCTCATAGTTCCAGTCTGCAATATGAATCAGAGTGGGTGATTAAATTGGGAAGTCTCTCTAGCTGCTATGCTAATGATTCACTATGTGACCATTTTGGGGGGGCTACCAATGATAAGAATCTCAGTTAAAATGCATCCTTCTAGAATTATAACAAGGAGAGCATGATAGACAGGTACGAGGAAGTTTTCTCCAAGGATGATGAATCTGGGCTGGGTGTGATGTGTCAGTCAGCTTTCTGTTACTGTACCAAATTGCCTGAAATGATTAAAGAGAATGATAAAGAAAAAGATCCTATTTTGGCTCAGAGCTGAGGAGGTTTCTGTCTGCTGTCAGTTTGCCCCATCCTTTCAGGCTTGTGACAAGGCAGTACAATATGGTGGTACAAGGTGATAGAGCAAAAGGAAAAAAAAACCTACAAAGTGAAATACCTAATTGTCAGGAGGTGAAAGAGAGAGAAAGGGCTTGGGGCCACACTATCCCCTTCAGAGGTATACCTCACCTGATCTAGTACCTCCTTCTAGGCACTGCCTGCTAAAAATGGAACCATCTCCAACAGCCCCACCCCGAAGACCCAGCCTTTAATGCATGCGTCTTTGTGGACCATTCAAGATTCAAGCCAGAGCAGGGGGTGAGGCATATTCTGAGAAAAGGGTAGGATGATGAGGTCACCGTGAAGCCTCCCTGGGGTGTTCTCTTCCAGTGGCCGCCACTGACCTGATGTGTCCTTGGAGAGGTCTCATGAGAAACATGGAGTCCATGGATCCTAAAATGAATCCAGATCTTGGATCCATCCATTGGATTCACCCAGGGCTCCTTCATGCAGACACAGTATTCCTCATCTAAGGGATACATTTCCTTGTCCCCAACTGTAAAATCAAGAGACTGCCATGATTGATCCATCTTCACCTGACTAATTTTATCCTTCAAGTCCCACTTTCCTGTGCCACAGCCTCTACTGACCCCCAAGTGGATCTATCTTTGTGTTTTGTTATGTTGTCTTGTATTCTTTAACCAAATCAGTCAGCAGATTAGTCAATGCTTATTTAGAGAGTGCTTGTTTGATCATGTGTCTCCCCTAGTAGAATTAAAACAACACAAGAGCTGGGATTGAAAAGATATATTCACTGCCACATTCTTAACTCCTAGTTTGGTTGGAATTTAGCAGTTACAAGACACTCTGAAAAGGTTGCTGTATGAATAGCTAACATGTTATAATTGTTGTTGGTGTATGAGTATCAGATTCCTCCATTCAACAAGCTCCAATTGCCTTACAAGTACTAAACCATGTATTAAGCACACATGTGCACACACACAAACACACAGGTCAAACTCTGCCCACTGCATAGATTACAGCATGTTATACTTTTAAAGTTGTGTGTAAGGTACAGTAATCATTGAAGAATAATATCTAGAATTTACTCTTTAAACAAAGATGGACCAGGTACCTGCTTTATCCACATAGACCAGGAGGTGGAGCAAACCAGCACAAAGGTTAGGGCTTGTCCATGGGAGGGACATGATGCCAACACATCGAGGTCTATCTCTAGCCTCACCAAGCAGCAATTCCTTGGAGGCTACATGTTGAATACAGAGATGCTACAAAACAAGAGAAAAAAAAATCTAGTCGAGGTCCCTGAGTCATGACTCGGCAGCAAAATGGCCTACTGTAATGGATTATCACACGGAGATATTAGTTCAGAATATGGTTCAAAAACAGCCTTGCAGGACTAATGGAAAAGTTGGCCTTTTAAAAGGGAGTAGCATCACAAACTGAAGTCTGACATTGACTCAGACAAAGATGGTAGGGGCAAAGCAGATGGCGGCTTGTGCTCTGCAGAGGAAATAGGACAGTATTATCTACAGTATATTTAGAGATAAGTTATGAGCTTTGTGAATCAGCAATTTTAGCAAAACTACTTGGAGAAGAAATCCAAGTGTGAATGTGATGTTTGCCAGTACAGGCTATGCTGGCATACTGTTCAAAGAAGAGAATTCAGCAGAAATCAGGATGATCTATTAGCAGGAAGTCTTAGGAGCTTGAAGTATTCGGAATTCCAATGCATTGGGAACATAAAAGTAGGCCATCAAATATTAAAACAAAAGTATTTCTTTTTAAATAAAAGCTTTTGAGCTACGAAGCCTTATAACTCAGCATCATGGCAATGATCCATCAGATTAAACATCTTTTCCCTAAATTAAGAAGATAATATAGGCAAAAGTTTTTTTAAAAAAGCTAAAAAGAAAGAGCAAGTAGGAAAAGGAAAAGAAGGATAAAGAGGAGGAGGACGAAGAGGAGCAAGAAAGGAGGGAAAAGATTTACATGTGGCTATAGATGAAAAAGAAAAAAAAAACCTGTTTGGAAACAAACAGATCAGAAGCTCTGAGAATTCAGAGGAATTATAGTACCAAAAAAATGATAAGCTTCATGCCCAAAGTGTCGTTAGATAATCAGCTGTATTCATTTAACTGATTGCCACAAGCTGGTCAGCTAAAACAACAGAACTTTATTTCTCCAGTTCTGTAGGCTAGGAAGGCCAAGATAAAAGAATTTTGATGTCTGGTGAGAGAGCTCAGTTACTGTTTTATAGACAGCTGACTTCCCCTCTGTGCCCAGAGACTGCAGAGGAGGTAAGAGAGGTCTTCCAGTTCCTCTTCTAAAGGCTCTAATCCTATTTCTATGGGAACCACTCTTATGATATAACCACCTTTTAAAGACCCATCTGCTCAAACCATAATATTGGAGATGATTAGCATTTCAAGATGAGTTCTGAAGACACAAACATTTAATCAAAGCTATCTAAATTCAGTCAATAGACCCTACAAGAATGAAAATCCTGGGGTATCAGAAAAAACAGAACATACACTTGCTCCCAGGCAGTAGCAACCTAAACCAGGGCAGAGAACTTGACCTTGCTTGCCTGGAGGAAAGTAGATGCCCTGGGAGTCTGTGATGGTAGGTGTGTCCCACTTTTTTCCAAATGGCATTAATTGATGCCTGTCACCTGTCTTTGTCCCTGTATGTTGAGTGGGAGAAGAGCAGCCACTAGCCTTTCTAGTTGGTAGGTATCAGCACCAAGAGACCCTGGTGGTGTGCAAGGTGCGCACGTGTGTGTGTGAGTGTGTGTGTGTGTGTGTGTGTGGTGGGGGGCAGGGAAGGAGGTCAGGGGACAGGAGAGGTCAGTCTGATGGAGTAGAATTATTCAGAGACCTGGACTTTAAATTTAATGCAGTCATTTTGGTGACCCTCTCTGTCATTTTCCTGGATCTACCTGGAAACAACAGTTAGGCGCTGTTAAACCCAGCTACAAAGCTGCTCACCCTTGAACTTTCCTTTTCTTCTTTGGCAGTGAACGTGGAGGCAGTATTTTGAAGGTCATACTGAGATAGAATGAGTCTCGTGGATGAATGATTTCTTGAAGTGATTTACCTCGGATCTGTGAGTACAAAATGACAACTGTGTCCAGACACTGAAAGTTTAGATTTCTTTTTCTGTTTCAGGGGTTAGCCAGATACCACGGGTCAGCTCACTCCAGGAGAGACTTGGGGAAAGTCTTGGTCACCGCATTAGACCAAGCAAAGCCCAGCACAACTGACAGAAGGATTTCAGCCTGGAAGAAAAGCTACACAGGGATATAGCTTTCCATCCACCCCTAGGGACAGCAGACTGAATTCGTCTTGCATGAAATTTCTTCTCTCAGATTCCTTCCCTTCTTTGGCAGACACCTCCCCCCCCCTCCCCGCACACACACACACTTCCTCAAGTGCAAATAGGACACTTTTTTTTTTTTTTTCTTCAGGGAAATGTCTCCCCTCTCAATTTCCTCTTGTGGCCATGTCTCAGTCTGGTTTCAGCTTTGCTTGTGCTCAGTTTTGCAGGATGCCAGGCTGGACACTAGGTGTCAGCATTGCAGAGTGATTAAAAGTCGGGAGCTTGAAATTTGGAGCTCTGGCTTCCAATTTGAGTCTAGCCCTCACTAGCTCTGTGTTTGGACACAGATTTGTTATGCTAGAATTCTCTGCAAAGCAGGCTGTGACGGAACTGTCATTCACATGGGCTAGCTTGAAGAGAGCAAAAACCAGCGCTTGCAAGTTTAGGTTGGTGACTTGTGTCTCAAGAGGCCAAGCTCAGGTCCAGCAGACCTTGGGTATTGCTCTGGACTTCAGCTGCAGAATGGAGCTATATCACCCAGCTCTCAAGTGTGAGAGTCCAATACTTATTTAGAAAGTATGACATCCCAGATGCGGTGCTGAGAAATTCCTTTCCTCTCTCTCTCTAAGCCATCCTGTCTTCTTCCCCTGCAGCATTTACATCCTCATTCCTGCATCAGCCTTCATTCCCTTCCTTTTATGCTATAATCAGTGAGCTTCTAAAAATAAGCAGATTTAGGACTGTAATCCTAGTTAAGAAAGATGCTGAGATTTGAGAATCCTGGGTTCCAAGCCAGCCCAGTAGGAAAGTCCTTAAGACTCTTATTTCCAATTAGCCACCAAAAGAGCCAAAAGTGGAACTGTGGCTAAAGTGTAGAGCTCTAGTCTTGAGCACAAAAGCTCAGGGGACAGTGCCCAGGCCTTCAATTCAAGCCCAGGATGGAAACACACACACACACACACACACACACACACACACACACACACACACACACACACACACACACACACACACACACACACACACACACACACACACACACACACCCCTCTATAGCTTGATAAGGTCTTTCAGTTCTAAAAACCGTTCGTACCTCACCATTCATTGCTCTCAAAATGCAGTAGATTCTACAGTGGCTGCATGATTTGGTCCTAGCACACATTTTCCACTTCCTATGCTGAAGCTGCTTTGATGTATGACGTCCTCCATTGCTTCCTGCTGGAGGTTTATTTTTATATATTTTTTTAGTCCCTGGAAATCTTGAGCTTCTCCTGCTTACAGCTGACACTAGTTTTTAGAATGTTATGTTCCCAAAAGTCACTAAGTTTCCATTGTTTGCATGCATTCTAGTTCTACCCATGTGGATGGAGATTTCCTGAGCCCTCTCAAGCTAAGTAAGACCCAAATACTGCTGTTTTCTTGTGCAGTTGGCCTTGTGGATGGTGAACTATGGGAGGTCAAGGAGGTTATTACCCCAGTTCTGTCTGGGGGCTTCCTGCCTCCAGCTCCCTATTCAGATTTACAGAATGAGTTCATATAAACTCAAGATCCAGGTGACTCTCAGGGCTCCAGCTGCAAGCAAGCAGAGGTTCCCAGTGCCCGAGGCCTACGCCCTGCTTCTGGGCCAGCCCCTTTCCTCTCTCTTTTCTCCCAGCTTTGTTTTTTACAGTGGACTATTTGGATCCTCTGGAGGCTGTCCAACCTTTTGCTTTTCTTGCTTTGTGCTTGGGAGGAAAAAGAAAGAGATCTTCAGGGCTGGGAATGTGGCTTAGTGGTAGAGTGTTTGCCTAGCATTCATGAATCCCTGGGTTTGATTCCTCAGTATCATATAAACAGAAAAAGCTAGAAATGGCACTGGTAGAGTGCTAGTCTTGAGCAAAAGAAGTTTAGGGACAGTGTCCAGGCCCTGAGTTCAAGCCCCAGTACTGGAAAAGAAAGAGATCTTCAAAGGAAATGCAGAGTTGGGTCAGGAATTTCTACATCTCAGACCAGAGTGTTGTAGAAGATGGTAACAGGTTCAGGAAGGGCACATTGGGTGGCAGTAACTTACCCCAGTCATTGGGCATAGCTGAAATGGGCCAGAGCAGTACACAGCGCTACTGTTCTGCCTCACTGGAAATGCTAGCCATGAGGGGAGCAGCCCTGCCCCGCCCTCTTCCTCTAGAACCTTTTCTTGTTGCATGATCTGGGAACATCGCAGGAATCCACTGATTGATGTCCTAGGATACTTAAGCCATGGAATTGCTCCTTTCTCTCTCCCTTTGGGCTATGTGATATTTTTTTGTATCACTTTTTGAAATTATTCTCTGATTGTGTCTACGTTTATTATGTCTTCTCTAGAAAACTGGCAGAGGACTGTCAAACCTTGTCTCTGGAGGGGGCTAGGGCAGCGCGCAGCCCACTGTGGGTGCTGAGCCCCCACGCTGTGGTGAGGAGAGTCCACAGTGCTCCCCACGGCCCATCTCTCCACCCCTCACCACCTGCTATTTGGACTTACATTGCATTTTGTACCCTGTGAATCCCCATATAAACTAATCACCCATGTTATTTTAAGGTTAGTTGAAGAAAATAGTAAAATTAAAGCTTTCATCTAAGTAATTTGATTTGGCATTGAGTTCTCTCAAAATTGCCTCTTCTTTCCTTTGATTTGGTGATGACAATCTGGCTTGAAAGTACTTATAGATAATGTTTTAATTAAAACTCGCTGAAAACAAGCTTATCGTATTACTTAAAGAACTGAAGAGGAAAATGTTGAAAACCCCATGATTTAGAAATGAAGCCAGGAGAAATATTAGAGGAGGAAAGAGAGGTTTAATTATATTACACATTTAATGTGGCTGAAGATCAGGCACTCACACAGAGTGAGACCAAAGGAAGATATTCTTAGGAATGGATCACAATTGCTATGTGATAATTGCTATAAGATAATATTGATCAAAATGAACTTCAGGAAAGGGAAAGAAGAGGTTTTTTTCCCTTTGTTGCTGTATTTGTTTTCCTTTTGTCTTGTTTGTTCATTTATCTGTCTTTGGGAGGGTAAGGGGGCACAGTAATGGTGAGACAATGAATGAACAAATGCAGCAGAGGTACTCACTAGACACTGTGTTGCGAATGAACTACACAACTTTTGAGTGGGGATGGGAAGGAAAAACTGGGAAAGAGCAAGGTGAGGGTAACCTTGTTCAAAGGAATACATACTTTTGCTGGGCACCATTGGTTCACATCTGAAATCCTCGTTACCCAGGAGGTTGGGATCTGAGCATTATGGTTTGAAGCCAGCCTAGGCAGAGTGGACTCATCACCAATAAACTGCTCAGAAAAAGCTGTGGTGCTGTAGCTCAAGTGATAGAATTCTAGCCTTCAGCACAAAAAAAAGGCCCAGGGATAGCACCTAAGCCCTGAGTTCAAGCCCCAGGACAGGCAAAAAAACCCCACTCTATTTGACTTATATAACTGTAACCCCTATGGATATCACCTTGACAATAATAGCAATAAATAACTTTAAAAATTAAGAAAACTTCCATGAATATCCATTTTATTCCAATAAAATTTCAGTCAAGATAGCAGTGCTGTTTATTTGTTGGATGCTCTTTATGTTTTTGAAAAAAATGTAAAGGTTGTTTTATGTAAGGACAGCTCATTTATTTAAGGAGAAAGAAGACATTCAAGAATATACTTAACTTAGGTGTATTGATTTCAAAGATTTTGCAATATTTCCCTTCCTACCACTGACACTTGTTTAAATAAGAAATTCTTAATGCCAGCCTTGGTCCTGTGGCTGACTCTTGTAATCCTAGCTGCTCAGGAGGTTGAGTTCTGAGGACTGCAGTTCCAAGCCAGCTCCGACAGGAAAGTCACTGGGACTTATTTCCATTTAGCCAGCAAAAAGCTGGAAATGTGACTGTGAACCAAGTGATAGAGTGCCAGCCTTGAATGAAAATGCTAAGGGACAGCGGTCATGGTACATTTGGTTGGATTGTTTTCTGCTACAGATAGATTGGTGTTGGGATAGGTTGAGACTGTTCTGAGCACGGCTTCCAAGTAGAGGGACATTTGCGGGGGGGGGATGGTCCCTTCAGAGCTGTACAGATTTAGCTCAGTTTGTGTTACTGCAAAAATGATGGCTGAGTTGGTCCTTGCACACAGAGAAGGATGGTTCCCCAAATCCTTCTCCAGATCTAGAAAACAGCCTTTTCCACTGGTCACAGAGAAGGTTGCTGGCAATGTTCCCGTGGGTGGGTGGAGCTGTTAGGGGTGGCTGGCATTGGTCATGTTTTTCCATTTATCAATTTAAATACAACTTTCAATGCCTGACCTTTGACAAATGCAGATGGGGCAATTCCCTGGTTTCCCTATGCCAGTTGGCCTGATGTTCAAGAATCAACCATAGAGTAGTAGGTCCTAGCAGTACATTGTAGAGAGCAGGAGATTTGCTTTTTGATTCTTGGGGCTCCTCTCCAGGCTCTTGGAGAGCATCCATCCTCCCTTTATGGTTTGGCAGTGTGGCTTCACCATCACTGGGTATTCGGAGTGTGCAGTGCTTTCTACCGTAGAACCACTAGAACTTGAGGTTGGAGATAGCACATGGCTGGGCACTGGCCCAGGTCACTGTTTCCCACACCCTCTCCTCAGCCCCATGCAGCCATCCTCTGTGGCTATCCCGTAGACCGGCTGCCAGCCCTATGTCTAATGCAGAGCTCCGGAGCTACCTTGGCACAAGTTGTACATAGATGTCCACGAGGCTCCTGTAGAGCATGGCTGGAAATCACTTGCATGTATTCCCTCAGCCGTGGCTTGCCTGGGAACTCCGCATCCAGGGCTCTTGTTAGATGGGAACACTGAACTTGCAGTTTCACACCTGCACACTGTCCCATTTCTAGCTGCCCATAGGTCTCAGATTGCCTGTGTTACAAACAATATTCCCCAAGTCTTCTGCCACCACAGATCAGCTCTGACCCAGGAAACCCAATGAAGTTTGCCTCGTTGCAAGGAAACATTCTTACAGCCTCATCGTCTATGTGTCCTCCAAGTATACCCTTCCTTAGCTCCTTGCCTACAGCTGTCAAGTCCTGTTTGAGTTCTATTTCAATATCCACTTCACCTTTCTTGGTATTCCAGTTTCCTTGATTGACTTAGGTGGTTTACACCTCCCGATTGAACTCAGACTACCTATGCACATATAAAATGATTGAGATACTAAAAATCCCTCTACATAATTGATTCTATTTTCATTCTCACTTTATGACAAGTCACAAATCTAGCAAGAAGTAGAGTGTAGGTCTTGACTAATTTTTATGCTGTGGTCCCTTGATGTCCATTAGGGATGGGTTCTAGGAACACCTGTAAGTTCTAAAATCCATGGGTACTCAAATTGCTTATATTAAACGGTGTGATATTTACACAGAACCTGCACATATACTTCTGTATACTTTAGATTACTTCCGGATTCACTCTATTTTTATACATTGTAAATACATGCTATACTATATTGTTTGGGGAATAAATGCAAGGGAAAAGAATATATATGTATATATATATATATATATATATATATATATATATATGTTACAGTATGTTACAGAAACATTTCCCCCCCAGATTTTCAATCAATCTGCAATTGGCTGAATTCATGGATATAGAGCCTAGAGTAATAGAAGTAGTCTCTATGTAGAGAATAGATTGTAATCTCTACTTCTTTGATACCCTAGTCCTACATTCTAAAATAGTGGAACTGCTAGTTGTAGGTGGCTATTTAAAACTAAGTTAAATGAAACAAGACTAAAATATTCAGAGCCTTACAACAGCCATATTCAAAGCACTAATTATCCATTGTGGTTAGTGGCTAATGTATTTATTACTTGTTGAAAGCAGAAGGTATTTTTGTCACTGTTGAAAGTTCTGATAGATAGGGCTGCTTCAAGAACAGAAATTGTCAAACTTTCTGGGGTTAGATTCCACTTTCCATTCTGTTTCAACACATACCACATTGCACAGATAGTGTGTGTGGGGGTGGGTGGGGGTTAGGTGTTTGCTGGTACTGGGGCTGTAATGCAGACCCTCATGCAGTCACAGGGCTCCATCACTCAAGGCTGGTGCCCTGCCATTTGAGCCACCCCTCCACTTCTGGCTTTTGTGTGTTTAATTGCAGTTTCATGAAGTTTTATGCCTGGGTTGACTTTGAATCTTGATCCTCAGATCTCAGATTTCCTGAGCGGCTAGGATTACAGGCGTAATCCTAGGGCTGAGCATATTGGATGATTTTTATGGGGTATAGTAAAAATAAAAAAAGTTAGATTCTGGTGATGTCTCCACCCAGCCTGCCACAACTCTGGTCCTTAGGGACTTAACTTATTGCTTCTCTTCCCTTGTTCCCCACTAGCTGCCTCTTGTCTTGGAGGCTGAGCTGGGCATAGATGATAGCTGCTCCTCCCTAAAGTCAGAGGCTGCCAGGAGGAGCAGGCCAATAGCTGGAGGATCCTGCAGTGGAATGAGCTCTTCTGCCAGCACAGCGCTGCTCTGACCTATCACGGAGGTGCTCCTGTACCCACGGGCACTGGACTGGAGGAGCTCTGAGCCATCATCTTCCCACTCTGTGAACCGAGAAAGACCCCACTGCACACACTCCAAACACATGCTCTCACTAAAGTGCTCCTAATGAAAATAAAATAAAAGGTCTTCCCTTTAAACTCTCTGGGGGGACCTACCATAGCATGAAATATTGAAGAAATGTATGTCCATTACTCATTTGTCTGGTGGGGTGAGCATCCTATCTGGCCTGGGTCACCGGCGAGGTTAAGTCATTATGGAAGGCTTGTCTGTTTTCTCACACCTGGTGTCTTTCAGTTGGTTAATATCTTTCAGTAATTCTGGTGTGAGACCCTGGAAATAATAGGACTTCAAATCTGGTATCATTTTTCAGGGAAATTCTTGCAAGGCTAACATTTACCCTGTAGTTTCTGACACACTACAAAGCAGTAAATGTCCTGGGTTTTCTGCTTTCCTTGTACTGTTGCCTTAGAAACTCACTGAAGATCTTTCTTTTATCAGGAGCTATGACTTGGTGCAGGAAGCATGATTGGATGGTGTGTGAGCAGAAAGCCTGAAGCCAGCAGAAAACTACTGGTTTGTTTTGCGTTATCCCTTGTTTGAGCAAAGACAGGCTTCTGAGGGCTTAATATTGCACAATCCTGTGCAATACAGGGTGAGTGTCTGTTCTGCTTTTGCTTTATTTTTTTAAAAATACATTCTATTGTTATTGTAGAGGTGATATACAGAGGGGTTACAGTTATGTAAGCTAGGTAATGAGTATATTTCTTTTTGGACCATGTCATCCCTTCCTTTGCTTTCTCCAAGTTTTTCCCTCCTGAACCCATGCACAAGGCCTGGAGTTTATTTTCCATATAATGTCTAGTATCACTGATGTATTTGTTCACCCTTTACCCCATCCTTTGTGTTTTCCCCTCCTTACCCTCCCAAAGACAAATATGCTAACTAACAAACAAGACAAAAGGAAAAGACAACAAAAATAACAACGACAACAAAAAAAAATCTGTTTCCATTTCTTAGAGTTCATTTAAAAATATTATTTTATTTGATCATATGCACTGAACCTTTGTGATCCATTTCTATGATGATAAATTGGCAAAAGACTTAAAGAGAGACTTCTCAGAAGAAAAAGTAATAATGGCCAATAGACATATGAAGAAATGTTCAACATCTCTGGCCATAAATGGAATGAAAATCAAAACAATATTGAGATTCCAC
Organism: Dipodomys merriami; assembly: GCF_024711535.1. Classification (NCBI taxonomy): domain Eukaryota; kingdom Metazoa; phylum Chordata; class Mammalia; order Rodentia; family Heteromyidae; genus Dipodomys; species Dipodomys merriami. Next base: position 1,119,113 of record NW_027206068.1, read on the forward strand.
CCCACCCCAGTTAGAATGGCCATTATCAAGAAAACTAAGAATAACAGACGCAGGTGAGGATGTGGACAAAAGGGACCATTACTTTATTGCTTTTCCCCATTATCTTTAAGTAGTTGTACAAAGGAGTTGCCATTCAACAGAGCAGTTTATGAATACAATAAAATCTTGATTAACATCACCTCTTTTCAACATTCTTCCCCATCTTCCCAATTAATCTCTTCCCTCATTTTTAAAAAAATTTTTTTGTAGGATATGCATTAATTTTTTTCAAATTCTTTATTGTGATTAAGTGATTACATAATTTCACAAATTTTACAATATTGTGGGATAGTGATGCTTAGTTAAATTCACAAACACATTCTAACTTTCATGGGGCAAATTGTCTATCATGGTCTATAAAGTTTATGAGTTCTATGAGCTTTGACAGTACAGTTATTTCTTCCACATCAGGTGATGTGTACATTCCTTTCCTTTTGCATAGTGTCAGTTGTTCCCTCTTTCCCACTCATTCCCTCTCTCCCATCGCTGCCATTGAGTTGCTTAGTTCGTTTTGATCAATGTCCAGTGCAGCTGATGGGTCCCACTGTTACATGTTTTCCGGATTCCCTTAGTTCTGTGTCCTAGTTTCCCTCCGGTGGGCACATATATACAATATGTGTCATCAGCAGCATGGTGTTATTTAGTAGTGATTCAACCAGATGAGTAGAGGTTCTTTGTTTCTCAAGTCTTGCTAACTTTGTTGTATCACCTTATGTTTTGGATTTAACATCTACTTATCAGGGAGACCATGTGCTGTTTGTCTCTTTGCTCTTGGCTTACTTCACTCAACATGATTTCTTCTAGTTCCATCCATTTCCCTGTGGATGTCATTATTTTGTCATTTCTAATGGCTGCATAATATTCCATTGTGTATAGAAACCATAATTTTTGGATCCTTTCATCTGTGGTAGGGCATCTGGGTTGTTTCCATATCCTGGCTATTGTGAACAGTGCTGCAATAAACATGGAGGTGCATGTGTTCTTGTATACTGGTTCCTGTTGCTCAGGATAGATGCCTAAGATGGTATGGCTTGGTCATAGGGGACGTCAATATTTAGCTTTCTGAGGACTCTCCAGACTGCTTTCCAAAGTGGTTGTATAAGTGTACATTCTCACCAGGGTTCCTCTTTCTCCACATCCCCTCCAGCATTTGTCATTGGCTGACTTGAGGATGTGGGCCATTCTGACTGGGGTAAGGTGGTATCTCAGGGTTGTCTTTATTTGCATTTCCTTTACAACCAGGGGTGGTGAACATTTCCCAATGTGTTTCTTTGCCATTTTTTTAAATTTTTATTTATTTATTTATTTTTTATTGTGAACATACTGTACAGAGGGGTTACAATTACATGGGCAACATAATGTGTACATTTCTTATCAAGCATTGTAGCCTCCTCCTTTGTTTCTCCTTCCCATCCCTTCCCATCCTCCCCCCTCCCACCCACCCAATCCTCCCCGCCCCCACCAAAGTTGTAAAGTTCGTTTTCAACATAATGACTTGTACTTCTCATTGTTGCAACGGGTCCACCTGTATCCTTATTTAAACGACTTGTTTTTTCCCCTTCCCCTCCACAAATTATACCGAGATCAAATACAGTGAAAGCAGGGGTTATACTGTGGGGGAGGGACATACAAAGCAACAAAGAAATAATCTTATAAATGCGTTAGAAACAATCGCATGAACGAAAAAGAAAACATTTGAATACATTCTGAGAAGTCTCTCTTTAGTTTCCTTTCCCATGTAGTAATTGGTTTGTTGGGTTTGGGAGGGATTAGTTTCTTGAGTTCCCTGTATATACTGGATATTAACCCCTTGTCTATTATATTGCTAGTAAATATTTTTCTCAGTTTGTTGGTTGTCTTTCTAGCTTGGTTGTTATAGCTTTAGCTGTGCAGAAACTTTTTATTTTAAGGTAGTCCCATTTGTCAAATCTCTCTCTAATTTGTTATGACCCTGGGACTCTGTTCAGGAAGTCCCTTCCTCTGCCTATAAGTTCAAGTGTCTCTCCTACTCTGTCCTGCAGTAGTTTCAGAATTTCAGGTTTGACGTTAAGGTCTTTAATCAATTTTGAGTTGATGTTAATGCATGGTGACAGGCTGGGGTCTACTTCTAGTTTTCTGCATGTGGCCACACAGTTTTCCCAGCACCAGTAGTTGAAGAGGTTGTGCTTCTTCCACTGTACATTTTTGTCTCCTTTGTCAAATATCAGCTGACTGTAGGCGTATGGTTTTGTTTCTGGATCTTCTATTCCATTGGTCTTTGGGTCTGTTTTTGTGCCTGTACCAGGCTGTCTTTGTTATTATGGCTCTATAGTAGAGTTTGAAGTCTGGCATCGAGATACCTCCCATGTTGTCTTTTTTGCCTAGAATTGTTGTGGCTATTCTAGGTCTTTTGTTGTTCCATATGAATTTTTGGACTGTTTTCTGTAGTTCAGTAATGTATGTCATTGGGATTTTAATAGGAATTGCATTGAATTTGTATATCAATTTTGGGAGTGTGGCTGCCTATCCAAGAACATGGAAGGTCTTTCCATTTCCTGGTGTCCTTTGTAATTTCTTTCTTCAAGTTTTTATAGTTTTCATTAAATAGTGCTTTTACATGTTTAGTTAGGTTAATTCCTAAATATTTTATTTTGGGGGGGTTATTGTGAATGGGGTTGCTTCCTTTATTTCCATTCATGTTTGTACATTGTTGGTGTACAGGAAGGTGATTGATTTTTGTGGGCTGATTTTGTATCCTGCTACTTTGTTGAAGTGGTTTATAAATTCTAAGAGTTTGGGGTAGAGTTTTGGGATCATGGTGGTATAGTATCATGTCATCTGCGAAAGGGGATAGCTTAACTTCTTCTTTCCCTATGTGGATCCCTTTAATGTCTTTTTCTTGCCTTATTGCTCTGGCTAAGGATTCCAGGCCTATATTGAAGAGGAGTGGAGACAGTGGGCATCCTTTTTCTTGTTCCTGATTTTAGGAGAATTGGTTGTAGTTTTTCCCCATTAAGTATAATATTGGATATTGGTCTGTCATATATAGCTTTTATTGTTTGAAGAGATGTTCCTTCTATTCTTATTTTCTCCAGAGTTTTTAACATGAATGAATGTTGTATCTTATCAAAAACCTTTTCTGTGTCAATGGAGATAATTATGTGATTCTTGACCTTGGATCTGTTAATGTGTTAGATTACATTTATTGATTTATGTATGTTAAACCATCCTGGCATCTCTGGGATGAAGCCTACTTGGTCATAGTGTATGATTTTTTTAATGTGTTTCTGAAGTCTGTTAGCTTGAATTTTGTTACCTCACCCCAGTCAGAATGGCTATAATCAAGAAATCTAATAACAACAGATCCTGGAGGGGATGTGGACAGAAGGGAATCCTACTGCATTGTTGGTTGGAGTGTAAACTTGTTCAACCACTTTGGAAAGTAGTATGGAGGTTCCTCAAGAGACTCCACATAGAACCAGCATATGACCCAGCAATCCCACTTTTGGGCATTTACCCAAATGATCACAAACAAGACCATACTAAAGCTACCAGCACAAGTATGTTTATTGCAACATTATTTACCATAGCTAAGACATGGAACCAACCCAGATGCCCCTCAGTAAATGAATGGATCAAGAAAATGTGGTATATATACACAATGGAATTCTATGCCTCCATCAGAAAGAATGACATTGCTCATTTTTTAGGAAATGGAAAAACTTGGAAAAAGTTATATTAAGTAAAGTAAGCCAGGCCCAAAGAAACATAGATCCCATGGTTTTCCTTATTTGCAATAACTAATATATGTCTGAGACAAGCAGAAATGGTCAGATAAGTTGATGTTAATGAAATGAACCCCAAGATAAGGATTCAAATGTTTTTTCTTTCTTGCTATTGTTTCTAACATATTTATAAGATATTTCTTTGTTGTCTTTTATGTCCCTCCCCCATGGTATAACCCCTGCTTCACTGTATTTGATGTTGGTATAATTTGTGGAGGGGAAGGGAAAAAACATAGTTTAAATAGGGATACAGGTGGACCCATTGCAACAATGAGAGGTACAAGATGTTATGTCAAAAATGAACTTTTCTTCATCTTTCCCTATTTGGATTCCTTTTATGTCGAAAAATGGACTTTACAACTTTGGCGGGGGTGGGGGGTGGGACATGGGAAGGGATGGGAAGGGGAAACAAAGGAGGAGGCAACAATGCTTAATAAGAAATGTACTCATTATCTTGCCCATGTAATTGTAACCCCTCTATATGGTATTTTCACAATTAAAAAAAAAAGGAAAATGAACTTCACAACTTTGGTGGGGAGTGGGGGGGGTGGAACGGGGGTGAGGGATAGGGGGAGATGGGAAGGAATGGTAAGGGGAAATAAAGGAGGAGGCAACAAAAATAGAATTTTGTTAAGGATCTTTGCATCTATATTCATCAAGGAGATTGGTCTGTAGTTCTCATTTTTTGTTGGGTCTTTGCCTGGTTTGGGGATGAGTGTGATATTGGCATTGTAGAATGAGTTTGGGATAGCTCTCTCCTTTTCTATTTCTCAGAAGAGCTTGAGGTGTATGGGTATTAGTTCTTTAAAGGTCTTCTAGAATTCCATTGTGAATCCATCTGGTCCTGAGCTTTTTTGTTGGAAGACTTCTGATTGCTTCCTATGTCTCATTGTAAATGTTGGCTTATTTAATTGATTTATTTCTTCTTTGCTCAGTTTGAGCAACTCGTATTTCTCTAAAAATGCACCCATTTCTGCTAGGTTTTCTTTCTTTAGAGAGTAAAACTTTTGAAAATAGTTCTTTATAATTGTTTGAATGTCTCGGGTATTTATTGTGATTTTTTCCTGTCGTATCCCTAATCTTGTTAATTTGGGTTTCCTCTCTTCTTAATTCATCTTGCCAAAGATCCATCAATTTTATTTATGTTTTCAAAAAGCAACTTTTTGTTTTATTAATTTTATTTATAATTTTCATATTATCTATCTCATTAATTTCAGCTCTTAATTTGGTTATCTGGTTCCATCTAATAACTTTAGGTTCCATTTTTTCATGTTTTTTTTTTTTTTTAGCATTTTTGTGTGGGCTTTTTTTTTTTTTTTTGGATCAGAGACAAACCACATATCTGGCCTTTTCTGTTTATGTGGTGCTGAGGAATCGAACCCAGGGCTTCATGAATGCATGGCAAGCACTCTACCACTGAGCCACCTACTGCTTTCACTCTGTCCCACAGGTTTCTTTGTGATGTGTCTTCATTTTCATTGAATTGTAGGAACTTTTTAATTTCTTCTTTAATTTCTTTTGTTACCCAGGTGTTGCTTATAAGTGTGCTATTTATTTTCCATGTATTTGGGTAATTTCTATGGTATGCTTTGTTATTGAGAACTAGCTTGATTCCACTGTGGTCAGATAGGATACAGGGGATTATTCAATCCCCTTGTATTTGCTTAAGTTCCTTATATGAACTATGAGATGGTCTATTTTGGAGAAAGTTCCATAAGCTGCTGAGGAGAATGTGTACTGTGTCATTTTAGGGTGAAAAGCTCGGTATATGTCAGTTAGTTCCGCTTGAAATATAGCCTCGCTTAATTCGGTAGCTTCTTTGCCAATCCTCTGGTTGGTAGACCTGTCCTTTGGTGAGAGTGGGGTGTTAAAGTCTCCTAGTATTATCATATTTGGATTTATTTTATTCTGTAAGTTTGAGAGTATTTGCTTAATATATTTGGGTGCTCCAATGTTTAGGGAGTATAAGTTGATAATGGTAATATCCTCTTCTTGGATTGTTCCCTGTATATATTAATACATATATTAATATGTAGTGTCCTTTTTTGTCTTTATTTTAATGAAAAGTTTATTTTGTCAGATATCAGGATAGCTACTCCTGCTTTCTAACTGGGGGCATTTGCTTGGTAGATCTTTCTCCAACCCTTCACTTTGAGTTTGTTTGTATGTTTGGCTGAGAGGTGGGTCTCCTGAAGGCAACAGATGGATGGGTCTTGTTTTCTGTTGCAATCTGCAGTTCTTTTTCTTTTGATTGCTGAATTGAGTTCGTTAATATTTATGGTTATTATAGAGAGATGCATTGTGTTTCCTGTCAGTTCCCTGTTTTCCTAAATTTTTCTTCTTTCCTTTCCTCCTGTGCCTATTAAGTTGGACTTCTAGTAATACCTGTCTGGTGCAGGTCCCCGTTCCTGGTTGCTTTCTTCAGGTTGTATTCTCCCTCTTAGTATTCTTTGTAATGCTGGTTTATTGTTTATGTATTCATTTAGTTTTTCTTTACTATAAAAAATTTTAGTTTCTCCATTGAATGCGAATGAAAGCTTTGCTGGGTATATCAGTCTGGGCTGGCAGTTATCATTTCTCAGGGCTCAGATCGTACTTTCCCAGGCCTTTATTGCATTCAGTGTATGTGTGGAGAGAGATCTGATTTTTTTCCATTGTAGTATAGCTCCCTCTTTGTTTTTGTTGCATGCAAGATTGTTTCTTTATTATTCAGATCTGTCATTTTTACTATAATGTGCCTAGAAGTATTTCCCCTGGGATCCTGCTCATTAGGTGTTCTATATGCTTCTGCTATGTAGGTAAGGTGTTCTCTTTTAAGATGGGGGGAATTTTCATTGATAATCTTGCTGAATAGTTATTGCATTCCCTTGCTTTGATATTCCTCACCTTTGTCTGCTCCAGTTACATGAAGGTTAAATTTCTTGGCACTGTATGCTTGCTCTTGGATTTCCCTTTTGCATAATTTAAGTGATTTCTCCATATCTGTGATTTTTTTCCAGTTGTTGCATTTTGTCTTCTGTATCTGATACTCTAAATTCCATTTCATTCATTCTGTTAACTATGGCTTCCATTGTGGTTTGCATGGATTCTATGTTGGTTTTCAGAGTATTAATCTCATCTCTTAGTGAGTGTACTGCATCTATTTTTGCTTGTATCTCCTGTTTGAAATCCTGCATCTCTTTTGATATTTCATTTCTGTGTTCTTTAAATTTCTGATCTTTTTCTCATTTTAATTCTTGAGTCATTTCCTCCAGAATCTCTTGGATGTAGTATTTGTCTTCCATTCCTGCTTTGCTTCCACTGGGGCTCTCCCTGGGTGGCTGCTGGCTTTTGGGGGTAGCTTGCTATCCTAGGTGTTGATAAACCTTGTAATTTTTCTCTGTGATTTTCGTGTGGGGATTCAGGGATTATTGGAGACTAATCTGAAAACTTGTTTTGGTCAATAGGTGGGTGTCTTTGCTTGGTTCTGGGTTGGTTCCTGGATTGATTGATGATGCCTGTTCTCAGCCCTGGGTTGGCTGAGTGTATACCTGGCCTCCGATCTGTTGGGGGAGAGGCCAACCTCCAGCTTCTAGTCTGACTCATGTATGGCTCTCTCTGTCTGCTGTAGATCACTGGCAGTTCCCTCCTTTAGAAGGACTGAGCAGCCTCGACTGCTCCTGTTTACTCCTACAAGAGGAGTTTACTCCTAGGAGCTAAGAGTTTACTCCTAGCGAGATCACTTGTGGTGGATGTACTCTCTCAGTTGCTGGAGTCAGCTATGAGCTTCTGGGTTTTGTTTTTTCTTTTTTGGTCATGGGCTTGAACTCTGGGCCTTGGCACTGTCCCTCAGCTCTTCAGCTTAAGGCTAGCACCTACCATTTGCACCACAGTGCCACTTCCGACCCTTTGTGCTTATGTGGTGCTGATGAATCGGATCCAGGGCCTCATGCATGCATGGCAAGCAATCTACTGCTGAGCTTCCTTACCAGCCTGAACTCTTGACTCTTATCAGGTGCTGGTGGCCTGAGTTGTCTAATTCCCAGCCTGGGATATATGGGTTGGGTTCTGGTGGGGCCTGGGCTTCTGGTTCTCCTGCCCTGGACACACAGGTCTTTTGCTGTCATGGGCACAATTCCCAAGGGGTGTGGTTCCCTGCTTTCCCTCCTCTGCTGAGGCATGTGCTCAGCTTCTGACTTCAATCCCCAGGCCTGGTCCTGGCTCCCAGTCCTCTGCCTGGGGCACACCAGTTGGACCTGTGCTGCTGTGTATCCAATCTGGGTTACACAGCCTGGAGTACACAGTTTGGATTTCTTCTGCTGTTGGTTGTTGTGTTCCCATGGGTGCTAGTCCCGGCTTGGGCTCCCTTCCAGGGTGCTCTTGGTCTAGCCTGGCCAGCTGGATGTGCTCCATGGGCTGGTGGAGCTCTTGAACAGTTCCCAGTTTTAGTGGGACCTCTTGTCCAGGTGTTAGGGCAGGGGTCTAGGTCAAGATCTGGGGGGTTCCTGCCATATCCATATCCATACCCTGGATATGCTATCCCCTGTGGTGTACTCACTCTGGAGCTAGTTGGGAACTTTCCATTTGTTGTTTCTGTGTGATGTAGGTCACTGGTTGCTGCTGTGCTCTGCGTTCAGTTGAGATGCTTGTGGGCTGGGCCCGGCAGTGGTGGCTCTGCATCCGTGTTTCTCCCATCTCAGCCTCCATTGCTGCTGTCCAGGTCAGCTCCACTGGCTGTGCTGGCCTCTGGCACTGCAGGCTGCGCTGGCCTCTGGCCTCTGTGCAGGTTCTGAGCTCTGAGGTTTGTCTCTGTTGCGCTGTCCAGATCAGCACCAGTACCTTGAGGGTCTTCTGCACTGACATTCTGTGGGTGGACCCCTGTAGTTCTGGGGTTCCCCCCTCCCGTGGGGCTGTGGGGCTGCATGGCTTTGGCAGGATGGAGCCCCTCCACTCTGTAGGGGAGGAATGGGGGAGGGGTCTTTGTGCAGGCTTCCAGCTCCGAGGTTTCTCTGTTTGCTATCAGCGGGTCCAGCACCGGTACCTCAGGCATCTTCTGTGAGGGCAGTCTGCAGATGACGCTCTGTGTCTCTGGGGTCTCTGGAAGCCCCTGCCGGGCCTGGCTGGCCATGGTTTGGTGCGCAGCCAGTAAGCGTTGGGAGAAGGGGCTTTGTGCTTTTCCATTCTGAAATTTTTCCTTTTCTTTCTTCTTTTTAAAAAACATTTTAATAAGTTTTTTTTATTGTGAAAATACAGAGGGGTTACAATTACATGAGCAAGGTAATAAGCACATTTCTTATCAAGCATTGTTGCCTCCTCCTTTGTTTTTCCCCTACCATCCCTGCCCTCCCATTTCCACGACTACACTGCGCTCCCCACCCTTGCCCCCCAGCTGGAGAGAGCTGTGGTGTTTTCCTACTGTCCCATCACCATCTTGGTCCCCCCTCCTATGCATCAAATTGTATGACTGCATTCTCCTTCCTTCATCTACTATATTCTGATACCCTCTTATTTACCCCTTGGATTATGCTCTTTAGTGCATGGAAACCATCCCAAGCTAACATGTGCTCTCTTAACAATTAAAAACAGGATGGAAGCTGGGAGCTGGTGGCTCATCCCTTAAGTCCTAGCTACTCAGGAGGCTGAGATCTGAGGATTGAAGTTCAAAGCCAACTTGTGATGGAAAGTCCATGAGACTCTTCTCTCCAATTAACCACTAGAAAACCAGAAGTGGCGCTGAGGCTCAAAGTAGTAGACTTGAGTGAAAAGACTTAGGGACAGTGCCCAGCCTCTGAGTTCTAGCCCTATGAAAAAAAATCAAAACAAAACAAAAACCAAAACAGAGATGAAAACAAACAAATTACAAAAAAAAAACAGGATGGAGAAAGCTTTGAAACTCACTAGGGTCTGTTCTAACAGATCAACTTAGCATCTCTTAATCATACTTATGTATTTAGATCAATCCTTTTTTTCTCTGTTTTAGTATTTGCTGGACAGAAATGTCATGCTTCCACATTGTCTGCTTTAAAGGGCTCTGCCTCAAATTCCTCCCACTATCCTTGTTGGGAGCTAGTTCTCCAAGGCTAGGAGAGAATTTACATATCACCTGAACATAAGACATTAAACATTTCCAGTGGGTATTCCTGGGGCTTTGCATAAGAGACAGCTTTGAGAGTAGAAAGCCAGTGGCTCTCTCTGGAGAGACTGAGATACACTTTTTCTTTTGAGAAATTCCAAGGAAATAATGATAATGTCTTATCCAAAATGATAGAAGGCTGAGCTTGCAGACTATAGGTAAGACCAGGATTTCCCAGTCTTGGAGTTCCTGGGCCAGGGCACAGATCCATTGTGAACATGATGTTTACATGGGCCTACCTTGAGATCACACCATGGTAGTCAGGGAGAAAGAAGACCTAGTGCAGACATGAAGTCCGTGTGCCTGCTGGGTCAGGGGCACTGAATCACCTCATTCCATAAGTGCTCTTTGTCCTTTGATCAAGTGAAGGAATGACATGTGACTAGCTAGCTCAGCATCTGGAAGACCTGCTGTTCTCTAGTAGCTACTTGGCTGTATAATTGCTCTGTATCTGCTCTCGGCCCTCAGCACTGTCTCTCTACCTTTCCCCTTGCTCTCAGTTTTGTATAGGGAGGAATTCATACACGGCAGTTGTTCACCCTGCTTCATTCAAGAAATAGGGTTGAAGACCTGTATGCATTAGGCACTGTAGACACATTTGCCCTTTTGTATCCAAGTTCTCACACCTGCAGATTCAATCTAAAAGATATTTGAAAAGAAATCTGTGTCCTGTCATTTTTTTTCTCTAAATAATACAGGATGGCTGGGTGCTGGTGGCTCACAACTGTAATCCTAGCTACTCAGGAAGCTGAGATCTGAGGATCACATTTAAAAGCCTGCCCAGACAAGAAAAGCCATGAAATTCTTCTCTCCAACAAACCATCAGAAAACTGGAAGTGGCACTGTGGCTGAAGTGGTAGAGTGCTAGCCTTGAGCTGAAGAGCTGAGGGACAGTGCCCAGACCCAGAGTTCAAGCCCCACGGACGACAATAATAATAATAATAATAATAATAATAATAATACAGGAAGACAACCACTTACATAGCATTTACATTGGAATAAAAATTATAAATTATCGAGAGATGAGGTAAAGTATACAGGATTATATGCAAACATATATAATCAGGGTATTTGGAGGGTCCTGGAATCATTTTCCAAGAAATAAGAATGGCTATGAACTATCCAGTGTATTTGCAATTCTTTGTTTTGTTTTGTTTTTTTTTTTTTTTTTTTTTTTTGTCAGTCCTAGAGTGTGAACTCAGGGTCTGGGCTCTGTCTCTGAGCCTCTCTGTGCTCAAGACTTGTACTCTACCACTTGAGCCACAGCTCCACTTCCAGCTTTTTCGGAGTAGTTTGTTGGCGATAAGAGTCTCACATACATTCCTGTCTGGGCTGCCTTTGAACCACGATCCTCCTATCTTAGTCCCCTTAGTAGCTAGGATTACAGGCTTAAGCCACCTGTGCACAGCTATATTTGCAATTCTTATTCTCACAGAACACATTCTAGTTGCAGTGGGATGGGAGGGAGGGCCCTGGAGATAACCATAAACTACTAAGTATAAAAATGAAAATCTTAGAATTGAATCTATGAGGAAGATTAAGGATGTGATGAAGAGCCAGGGAGGGTACTTTTTGGCTATTTAAAGCCACTAAGTGCAATAATGAGGAAACTGTCATTAGAAGAGGTAGGAAAGAAGTTCAAGCAGCAAAAATAACTAGAGAAAATGCTCCAGCAGAGCACTTTCCCAGTAGCTGGAGTGTAAAATGTTGGATCCAAGGTTAGGTGACACAAAACCAGAAGCAGGAGTTTAGCTTCCTTTCTGCCTGCTTTAGGAAGTCATGTAAAGGTTGGAATCAGGAAAGGAATAACCTAAATTATATTTGTCAAAAGGCAACTCTGGCCTCATGCAACAGTCCTTGTCAAGGAGAACTAAGTAGAAACTTCAGATGTACTGTCAAATCAGTCGGCAGGATGTGCGGAGATGTCAGACCTGTATGAGGAAAAAAAGGGAAACATCAAAACCTCTCCAAGTTCTTTGTTTTGAACAAGTTGGATTATAGGTGGATGCTATGACCAAGAGGGAAATAAAGGGCTCACATGACTTTATATTAAATGATAAATTGCATTTGTCCTAATATTGTCATGGGAACTTTTATTTGGAGCAAAGCCAACATTATGATGAATTATTATGACTATAATGTATATATCAATAGATGCTTGTATATTTTTAGAGTTTTGACTCAGGACTTGGGCCAAACTTGTCACAATAAACAGCAGTATATAATTTTAATCACGACTGTGTGAATATATTAGTTTCTGCTTTTAAGAACCACTGGTGCTATTTCTGATCACTTCATCCATCATTATTTAGTTAGACAAATGGTGATTGAAAGTCAACATGTAGCAGTTTTGAACTGTTAGTTGTTCACAGGAATGAGGTCATTTTGCACCTGATGTAGACATTGGGTTTGTGAAGATAGCAGAAATGTCCTTGTGGGAACAGCTATTCTTCACAAAATTTGTGTAAGCATATAAAGCTGCATGATTGTCATTCTGTTTCTTATCCTCCATTGCATAATACTTACTCTTAAATGTTGAAAATGCATGGCAGTTCAATTAAAAATAAGCTCAGATGTCTGTGATAGTTCAGAATTTTATGAACTCATTTTAGGCTAAAGCTTAGGATATGACAACAGAAAGGAAACATACAACTTCAATAGTTTATTATAAAACAATATGAATGTCCTCATAATAATTAGACTAATAGCACTATTGCTTTTCTCCAGGGTGAGCTGAATGCAGTATTTGAGTACAGCGCCCCCCAATAGGCTACAGGTTAGCTATTGGAAGGACCTACCCTTTTCCCACTGAAATACCAGAGAAGTTGACAACCTTGTGCATTTTACTTGCCTACAAAGTTGAGGAAGGAAAGTGAGTGACCAGAGAGTGAGAAACTTCTGCAATGGCAACTTGGTAAGAATTCCGCTCAATTTCTCCCACCATGCAGAAGTGTTAGTGAAATATTAGACTAATGAATGTGAGGAATACAATTACCAATGTGGCAATATGTAGAGAAAGAGAGAAACGTACCAAAATATTAAATTGAATGGGGTGTGGATGGCAAAGTAGGCCAATAGAGCTTCTTCTTTTAACAGTGAATTTAATAATGTTTTCATTGTAACATTAACTTTATCAGTAACAATGATTGACAGGAGATTAAAATTTAGTGAGTTGGGTGCTGGTGGCTCACGTCTATTAAAGAGTCTATCATCTTGATGTTGAGTTCCAAGCCAGCTGCACAGAATATCTGTGACTCTCTTATCTCTAATTAACTAATAAAAAGCCAGAAATGAGCTGGGCCCAGTGGTTCATACTTACCATGCTAGTTATTCAGGAGGCTGAGATTTGAGGATAGCAGTCTGAAGCCAACCCTAAGCAGGAAAGTCCATAAGACTTTTGTCTACAATTAAGCACCTAAATGCTGGATGTGGAGCTGTGGCTCAAATGGTAGAGTTCTAACTTTCAGCAAAAAATCTCAGTGTCAGCACCCAAGACTTAAGTTCAATTCCTAGGACTGTCCCCTCCCCCCTTCCCCCACTTCCCCCGCCCAAACCACGCACAAAGCCAGAAGTGGCTCAAGTGGTACAGTGCCAGTCTGGAGTAACAAAAGCAAGGCACAGTATCCAGGCCCTGAGTTCAAGTCCTAGAACTGTCCCATTCCTCTGCCTTAGGGGAAGGATAGTTTATGTTTCAAAAAGTAATACCTGTATACATATATAAGAATTTCTTTAAAAAGCAGAAAGGCAATGAACTTTGGAGTTTTAAACACATTGTTTATTTCAGTATTAAGTTTTGGATTAATTTTGATGGTCTCATGTTCAGGATACTTGCATCTCTGTGGTGGTAATGTGGTATTTTGGACAAAGGTCATAGAAAAAATTCCAGGGACAAAATGTCCCTACGGGCACTATGTGAGAAGAGAATAGAAAAAAATACATTAACATCTATGAGGGTTTGGAACAATCTTCTTGTCTTAAAATGAATTTTTATAAAAAATTACACCATACAGTTGAAAACTGACATTTTATTATTTAATCATGTCCTATTTCAGATGATGTGCCAGAAGGACACATTATCATGTACGTTTCCCTTAATATGAAAGGCATTAAGTCATAGAATCATAGACTGGCGAGGTACTTTAGGAATCATCTTGTCAAATGTCCTCATTTTACAGAGCAGGAGACCGAGGCCCAAGGGAAGAGGAAGAAGAGTGCTGTCAGCACCCCGTCTTCTTCTCAGGCCAACGCAGGGCTCCCCCACTCAACATACACTGTCTGAGGACAGTTAGCTCCTAGGGTTTCCCTTTGAAGGAATAAAAGGGGCACAGTTGCACATCGTATAAGAGAATTCACTTTCATTTTCCATCCCGAATGCACCCTTGAATGCCTCCCTCTACTTCTTCTACCCCTCATTTCTACTATTATGGTCTTATCTACCTGCAACTATGCGTACACCTGCAGTCTAGCTGCAGAAAAAATACAGATAAGCATGAAACTCTGCCTGACTTTATGTAACTGTAACCTCTCTGGCTTTTTTTTTTTTTTTTAGCTCTTTCAGGTTCAAAGTTTAGAAGCCCCAAATTAGGTCCAGTCACTCACTCCCATATACCAAATAAAGAGACGTCATGAAGGACAGAGAAGGAATGTTTATTACATGACAGCCACAGAGAGACAGCACTTTCATCCATATTCAGCCATCTTCTCAAAATATTGACTCCAGGTTAAATAGGAAGAATTGGGTCAGGGGATAGGAAAGGTATTCATAGCTAAGTAAGTCTCAAGTTACAAGTGTGGCCTGGTTGACTATTAGCTCAGTCTTTGCCCATGGAAGAGTTCTAGAGAAGTTGTCCTCACTTGATTACCAGATCAGAACAAGAGCAAGGTGGTCTCCTGAGTTTTGCCTATTTTCTGTAAGAAGATTAGAAGACATCATTGTTTGAGGGCAGTTCACCTTCCATGCAGGATGGTTGTCATGGAAGCTTCTTTTTCCTCCTATAAATGAGGTGCTTGCAAAGGGACTGCAGGAGAGAATAACTTAGATCAAAGTTGAAGGGCTTTGATTAATTCACGAGGCCCAGCAAAAGCATTTTTATTGTACATACTTGTTCAAAGAGGTTAGTTACCATTCAACATGTCAGGTCATAAGTACAATGCATCTTGATCAATGTCACCCCTTTCTTTATTCCCCCCATCCCTCCTAATCCTATCCATCACCTCAATTTTCCTAATGCAAAAGCATTTTTAAAGATACCTCTTATAAGAATAAGAAAAATTTTCTATGATGATCTAATAATCTTGTCTGTGCCAGTACTAGGACTTGAATTCAAGGCCTTGCATTCTCTTATTTAGCTTAGTTATTTTTGAGTAAGGCTGGCATTCTACCACTTGAAATACATTTATATGGTATCTTGCTAAATATATATATTTTACGTATATTTAAGTATGTAGTTATTACATCTTTCACGTACTATTATTATTTAGTTCAGATAGTTACTGTAGCTACTTACCTTGGAACATGGTAGTTGTTGAAAACATTTATATTATTGCACAAAATATGAGTTGAGTTATATAATTTACTATATATTTTTATATCCAGTAGAAAACAATGAATAGAAAGTAGCTCTTCTTCATATTTCCCTTGAATTTAGTGCCCATTCTGGTATGCCTTGTAACTTCTGGAAATTCCTTAACATTCTGGATTTTGGCTTTAGCAAGAATGGTGGTCTTCTCCATATATCTTTGTATGTGTGTGTGTGTGTGTGTGTGTGTGTGTGTGTGTGTGTGTGTGTGTGTGTGTGTGTGTGTGTGTGTATGTGTGTGTGTGTGTGTGTGTATTTTAGAGATCGAAGGCCTACTTCCACTGCCTAACCACTTCTAACCTTGTACTCTGTGTCCTGAACTCTGCATTGGCATGAGTATGCTCACTTGAATTAAAGTGTATTAATGTGCAAGAAAACCCTCACTTGAAACATGCAAAAGAATGTAAACAATGAGTGTATAGTAATATTGATTAGACACAAGTGATAAAAGTTGAAGTATTAATTGTATAGTCATACTATTTTTCTACTTTTTATATTATTAGGATATTAAACATCTTAAAATGATTGTGCTATCTTCTATTATTTAATCATCCTCAGAAAACTTACCTTCACCAGTGTCAAAAATAAGTTTTAAGTAATAAAATGTGTGGATGTGTTTTTCTTCTTGCTCATGACCAAATTGCTCTGAGTTAGTGCGTGGTATAAGGCAGGGCACATAGGAAGTAGCTCCTCATATTTTTCTCCTCATACTAGACTGACTTATTCTTATAGAAATCCCTTAGAATATGTTGAACACACTTGAGAAATAGTATGCCCTTAATATGTATGATCAAAGTCTTACTCTTCAGTTTCCAATAACTGGAACCCTTTATTAAAAGTCTCCTTGACTTTCATGAGGATTAAGATGTCCAACAAAATCATTCCAGGCTCCAATCACTCTTTTTCGTAGATATCTATCAGGTTCTTCTGATTTTTCCTTAGTCTTGATTAGATTGGCAAGCATCTCTGAAATTCAAATGGTGGTCAAAGTTATTATAGAGAAACTATAGTGAGAAAAGTGTGAAGAAAATAGAATAAAGAGCAGTAGTTGACTGTCATGGATAATTTGTGCCTGTAGGGGGATTTGTGGCTGTCAATGATGAGTTTGGGTTGCTAATGGCTAGAGGTCAAGGACACTTTTAAGCTCTTGTTACCATGCACAGTTACAGCCCTTGTATGGTTGAACTTGAGAAACTCCACTAGAGAAGAGAAAATCCTAACTATGTTGACATAGATGAAAGAAAAAGAAATAGAGACAGACATATATACAGAGGGAGTGGGAGAGAAAGAGAGAGAGAGAGAGAGAGAGAGAGAGAGAGAGAGAGAGAGAGAGAGAGAGAGAGAGAGAGAGAGAGAGAGAGAAAGAGAGAGAGAGAGAGAGAGAATATTAAATAGCTCCCATGTTCTCAGAAACAAACACAGGAGCAAGTAAAGAAATAATGATTATAGAAGGTGAATAAATCAGCATTCTTGCATTTTCACACACCAATCCCAATTCCAGAAAGGCCTCAAGCATGGTCTTATGTATACAATATCCATGTTGGTTGGCTGTCCATTGCTATAACAAATGAACTGTAGTAAACAACTTACAAAGTCAGATAGGTTTATTTTGGCTTACAGTTTTGGAGATTTCAATCCATGGACTTTGACTTTTTGGGTCTGTGATGAGGCAGAAGGAGCAAGGTGCTCCTCTCACTGTGACTAGAAAACAAAAGAAAGGAAAAGGGGAAGGATCTGGGGAACAAACATCCCCTTGGAGGACAAGATCTAATGACCTAACTTCCTTCCTTTAGGCCACACCTCTTAAGTAATAGAACCACTTCCAGATAGTAACATTGTTGGGACCAAGACATTGAAAAAACAAAAAGAAACCACATGGATTGTTGTGAGGACATCTTTGATTCAAACTACTGTAACAATATCTGAAGCTATGGAAGCCTATTCTCACTAGTTACAATAATATATAAAATTTCCTTGATTCCTTAATTTCATGTTGGACACATAATTTTATAGTTTGAAGACCAAAAGATGTTCATGAACTTAAGTGGAAGGATTGAGGATGACTTCAACTTTCCTCCATGGGTCATGAGTGGCACAGGAATAGAATATGGTAGCAAGATAACTCAAAGAGAATTGGAATACATTAGAACAGCAAACTCTGGCACCTTAGTAATTTGCAGCACTTACTGTTTATTTTCATCTATCTTCAGAAAAAAGAGAAACCATGCACAAATGAAGTTAAAGAAAACAAAACAACACCCTCTGCATTTCTTTAGTGCTGTGACACACCAGTCACTTCATTTCTAAAAGCAGTTTGAAGATTTTCTATAAAGAGATAAAATCCCTTATAATAATCTCTATTAAAATGCTTACTCCTTTATATCTGCTAATTAAAGAGATAAAGGCACAGAAGGAATGAAGTCATTCTCTTGTTTTTGTTTTGCATTTTAACTTTTAGGAGGGAGAGGTACAAAGTTGACAGATTTAATTGGCAATGTATATCTGCAATGGAAGAAGACATTTAATAATGTCAAATTATGAACTTTTTAAATAAACATCATATAATTTATTCAATAATATCCAGGGAGAAAGATGGAGCTGATAAAAATCCTGATAAAAATCAAGGCCAGGTAGGCTTATGTAAACTGCAGAACTTGTTTCATTGGTAACAAAATTAATGAAGTCTGAGAAAAAGGTCAATAACTAGGGAAGGGATTAGTAATACAGGAAGGGAACTTTTTGGTGGGTGAATGGATCAAGAAAATGTGATTTATATATATATATATATATATGTATATATATATGTATAATATTTTACTCATCCATCAAGAAGAATGATATGTCATTTGTAGAGAAATGGGCGGACTTGGGGAAAAATTAAGTTAAGTAAAGCAAATTAGGCCCAGAGAGAGTCAAAGGACAAGTGTTTTTGCTCAAATATGGAAGTTAGATCTAACTTTTTTTGGGTCCAGTCCTGAGGCCTGAACTCTGGGCCTGGGTGCTGTCCCTCAGCTCTTCAGCTCAAGGCTAGTGCTCTACCACTTGAGCCACAGTGCCACTTCCGGCTTTTTTCTTTTTTCTTATGTGGTGCTGAGGAATCGAACCCAGCCTCATGAATGCAAGGCAAGCACTCTACCACTGAGCCACCTTAGATCTAACTTTTAAGTGTATATGTAAATATATGGAAAGTAGTATACATGTATTAACTAAAATATGATATATATGGGAGAATTTCAATGGTGTAACTCTTTTGAACAATTAACTTATGATCAAACAAAATGGGTATCAGGAAGCTGGAACTTGGGGAGTGAGACCAAGGCCAGGGAGCAGATGAAGGGTGAGAGAAAGGATGGAAACATGCATAGTATTCATAATGGTATGTATAGCACATGCTATTCATAACACATAATATTTTATAGCACTCATCTATTCATACAATTAATAGAATATATAATACTCATAAATTTATAATATTCAGTGTGTATATGTGAAAAGAGACTAGGAACATTGAGGGGATGGGTGGGGTTGGGAGAGATGAGGAGAATGAGGAAAGGGGTGACATTGACCAAGATGCATTATACTCACAGACCGACACATTCAATTGAAACCCCTTTGTATAACTACTTAAAGATGACAATAATGAAAAGAGAGATGAAAATAAACTTTGCTGTATTTAATAAGATGTTATTAGATATAGACATAGCAAAATGGTTAATACAGTAGAAGCAATGATTTCTTTTCTAATTTCACATTGTCACCTACACCTTTTTCCTGTGGGAAAAGAAATTATCCACTCATTTAGCAAACTTCCTGAACAAAATACATTTGTTATGAGCTACCTTCCTCATGCTCTACATTAGATCATTCCCTTTTTCACATTGCTTCTTTGTGCCTTTGACCTAATATCCCATGTCCTTTCTACCCAGACTGGTGCTCACTGCTTTTGTATCAAGAAGAATCTTCCATAAAGGGAAGCACTTAAAATGAGTCAAAGCAGTTCTGCTTGCACAAATCCTAGAAATACTCTTGGATACTTTAGCCAAAAGGAAATAAAAGCATCTCTATATGATTTCCACCAAACTCTCTCCCATATTATTATTGCAATCTTGGTTTCAACTGGGAGAAAACAACATATTTAAATATTAATCATTCTGAGAGCAACTCAACTCCTGATTCAAAAAAAAAACCTGGCAACTATTAATAGAACAGATAATGAATTGCTTTTTCTAAAATCCATGAGCAGACTGATTAATCTGTTTTGCATGTGTATGAGAGAGATGAAAGGAAGGGAGATAATAGCTGCTTGATGAAAGTGATTACTTAGGTTTCATTAGATTATTGTCTCTCTCCTCTCGTGCTGTTAATATCCAGATAAACTAAATGCAAATGTCAGATGCACTTAGTTATAAACTATCTCAATTGTTTAGAGTGCTTTCTTTTTACTTTTATACATTTCTTTTTCTTTCAGGAGATTTTTTTTCTATTTTGTAGTTACTGATTCTTGGCCTTTTTGACTTCTACTGTTTGGGTCTGCTTTCTACTTCATTTTTTATGCCTAGATATTTATTATTTACTGAGTATCTCCCCATCTACCTCCAGACATGTTGCTTTTGCAAGTGCATGGTTAGCAGGTTATCTTAATACTTACAAAAACATTTATTTAATATTCTATATTTCTTTTGAGTGCCTCATTTTTTTTTATTATTTCAATGGTAGAGTTTGAACTGTGGCCCTGTCCTTTGCTGACAGGAACTATACCACTTAAGCCATGCCCAGACCTCTTTTGTTTTCTGTTTATTTTTTAGATGGGATTTTTGTGACTTTTGACTGGTGATGACCTTAGACCACGAGTCTTTCAATCTCAATCTCCTGAGCATCTGGAATTACAGCTGTGACCTAGCATGCTGGCCTTTGCCAGAGTATTCTTGATTTTTCCTGCTTCAATTTCTTCTTGTATGTTGATACACATCTTTAATTTTCCTTCCTTTTTAAATGGGAACTTTCACTGAAATTTACATAGTGGCTGAGAGAATCATGAATCAAAACCTTGTGTCCATATGGGAAATTGTGGCTCATGTCAATGATCCTAACTCAGGAGGCTGAAATCTGAGGATCAGGGCTGGAAAGGAGTACAGACAGGAAAGTCTATAAGACTCTTATCTACAGTTAACCAGCAAAACGATGGCAGTGGAGCTGAAATGGCAGCTTTGAATGGAAAAGCTACAGGGTGGCACACAAAACAAAAATAAAAGTAAAACAAGCCATAAAAATCCCTGTCTTTTTAAAAAACCAAATTACAGCATTATCAATATTTTGACAACTTTATTTTACATACCCCAAATTAGCAGGAGACATTGTCATTTTAATCAGTTACTCTGATTTTTTAAAAAAACTATTTGTATTTATTTTTTAACCCACTATTATTTCATTATATAGTAATGTTTCTCTTATTCAGTTTTGAATTCTTACCATCACATTTTGTATGATTTGTTCATGCCTACTTAATGTTTCCTCTTGTTGTTAGGTTTTCTAATGGATTATTTCTAATCCATAGGAATGCTATACATTTTTCCTCTGTATAATATTCCATGGGTGTGAATTATTTCATATGCTAGGTAAATTCATTGGATAGGAAATATTCTTTCGACATTGGGCATAGAATCTTCATCTTTTCATGATCCATCCTTCCAGGCAATGTTTAATGTATTCTTTTTTAATCACAGTGTATACTTAATGTTGTGTTGTGTTTGTTCAGCTAAAATCACATCATAATTCCAGCATCTCACTGAAATTGTAGCAACTGCCACTGAAGACTTCCTAATTCCAGAACCTGAGGTGTTTTCAGGCCTTCCTTATGTAAAACCTGAAGCACGGATTCCCAACCAATCATTTTCCTTGAATTTCTATTTCCACTTTTCACAATAAAAAAGGTATTTATTTATTTATTTATTTATTTTTATATTTTATTTTATTTTATTTGAGAACATACTGTACAGAGGGGTTACAATTACATGGGCAGGATAATGCATACATTTCTTACCAAGCATTGCAGCCTCCTCCTTTGTTTACCTTTCACCTCCCTTCCCAGCCTCCCCCCTCCCCTCCACCCAATCATACCCCCCCCCCCCCCGACACCGACATTGTAAAGCTGGTTTTGACATGACATTTTGTACTTCTCATTGTTGCAACAGGTCCACCTGAATCCTTAAACGACTTGTTTGTCCCCATCTCCTCCACATGTTATACTGACATCAAATATAGTGAAAGCGGGGGTTACACTGTGGGGGAGGGACATACACAGCAACAAAGAAATAATCTTATAAATGCGTTAGAAACACATGCATGAAAGAAACAAAAACATTAAAATACATATTTAAGGGTTCATTTTCCTAACATCACATTATCTGACCTTTTCCGCTTGACTCATACATCTACTAGATATTGCAAATAAGGGAAACCATGGGACCTATGCTTCTTTGGGCTTGGCTTACTTCACTTAATATAATTTTTTCCAAACCTTTCCATTTCCTAACAAATGGGGAAATGTCATTCTTTCTTATGGAGGCATAGAATTCCATTGTGTATATATACCACATTTTCTTGATCCATTCATCTACTGAGGGGCATCTGGGTTGGTTCCATATCTTAGCTATGGTAAATAATGCTGCAATAAACATAGTTGTGCTAGTAGCTTTAGTGTGGTCTTGTTTGTAAACATTTGGGTAAATGCCCAACAGTGGGATTGCTGGATCATAGGGGAGATCTATGTGAAGTCTTTTGAGGAACCTCCATACTGCTTTCCAAAGTGGTTGAACAAGTTTACATTCCCACCAACAATGAAGTAAGGTTCCTTTCTGTCCACATCCCCTCCAGCATCTGTTGTTGTTAGAGTTCTTGATTTTTGCTGTTGTTTTGATTTGCATTTCTTTTATGGCTAGGGATGTTGAACATTTCTTCATGTGTCTATTGGCCATCCTTCTTTCTTCTTCAGAGAAGCTTCTCTTTAAGTCTTTCGCCCACTTATTTATTGGGCAGTTGTTTCTTTGAGGATTTGTTGTTGGGTGGTTTAATTTTTTGAGTTCCAAGTATATTTTAGATATGAGGCCCTTGTCCGTTGTATGGCTAGTAAAGATCTTCTCCCAATCGGTGGGCTTTCTATTGATCTTGCTAGCTATGTCATTTGCCCTGCAGAAGCTCTGCAAACTTATGCAATCCCATCTGTCCAACCTATCTTTGATTTGTTGTGTTTCCGGGTCTCTATTCAGAAAATTTCGGCCTGAGCCAAGGAGACCTAGGGTTTCTCCTATTCCATCCTGTAATGTTTTCAGAGTGTCTGCTTTGAGTTCAAGGTCTTTGATCCATTTGGAGTTGATGCTGGTGCAGGGTGATATATAAGGATCTAGCTTTAGTTTTCTACATGTAGTTAACCAATTTTTCCAGCACCATTTACTGAAGAGGCTGTCTTTCTTCCATTCTATTGTTTTAGCTTCCTTATCGAAGATTAGATGGCTATAGGTCTGTAGGTTCATTTCTGGGTTTTCAATTCTATTCCATTGGTCCTGAGGTCTGTTCTTATGCCAATACCAAGCTGTTTTGATTACTATGGCTTTATAGTAGAGTTTGAAATTTGGTATTGATATTCCTCCAGCAGTGTTCTTTCCGTTGAGGGGCGTTTTTGTTATTCGGGGTCTTTTATTGTTCCATATGAATTTTTGGATTGCCTCTTCTATTTCCTTGAAGAATGAGGGTGGAATTTTGATAGGTATCGCGTTGAATTTGTAGATAGCCTTGGGAAGTATTGCCATTTTCACGATGTTAATCTTGCCAATCCAGGAGCATGGGAGGTTTTGCCATTTTTTAAGTTCTGTGTTGAGTTCCTTTTTCAAGATTTTAAAGTTTTCATCATAGAGGTCCTTCACTTCTTTAGTTAAGTTAATTCCTAGGTATTTTATTTTTTGTGGGGCTATTACAAATGGAGTTGCTTTCCTAATTTCAGCCACACTTTTCTCATTGTTGGCATACAGAAAAGACATTGATTTTGGGGGGTTAATTTTATAACCTGCTACTTTGCCAAAGTTTTGAATCAGCTTGAGTAATTTGGGAGTGGAGTCTATGGGATTCTTTAAGTACAAGATCATGTCATCTGCAAAGAGGGAGAGTTTTATTTCTTCTTTCCCTATTTGGATCCCCTTTATGTCTGCATCTTGTCTTATTGCTGTAGCTAGGCATTCTAATACTAGATTGAAGAGAAGTGGAGAGAGTGGGCATCCTTGTCTTGTTCCTGAGTTAAGAGGAAATGGCTTTAGTTTTTCACCATTGAGTATAATGTTGGCTGTAGGTTTGTCATATACAGCCTTTATTGTATTGAGGAATGTTCCATGGATTCCTAATTTTTCCAAAACCTTCATCATAAAGGGGTGTTGGATCTTGTCGAATGCTTTTTCTGCATCTATTGAGATTACCATGTGGTTCTTATTCTTGTTCCTGTTGATGTGATGAATAATATTAATTGATTTGCGTATATTGAACCAGCTTTGCATCCCTGAAATGAATCCTGTTTGATCATGGTGTATGATTTTTTGGATGAATTGTTGAAGTTGATTGGCCAAAATTTTGTTGAGAAGTTTTGCATCAATGTTCATCAAAGAAATGGGTCTATAGTTCTCTTTCTTTGATGAGTCCCTGCCTGGTTTGGGGATGAGGGTTATGATGGCTTCATAGAATGTGTTCGGTAGTGAGCTTTCTCTTTCAATTTCATTGAAGAGTTGGAGGAGTATTGGTGTGAGGTCTGCTTTGAAGGCCTTGTAATATTCCACTGTAAAACCATCTGGTCCTGGACTTTTCTTAGCTGGGAGGTCTCTTATTGCTGTTTCTATTTCAATGCTTGATATGGGCCTGTTAAGATAGTTTAACTCATCTTGGTTTAGTTTTGGCATGTCAATATTTGCTAGGAAGAGGTCCATTTCTGTCAGGTTCTCAAACTTATTAGCATAAAGTTTTGAGAAGTATTGCCTTATAATGTTCTGGATCTTGGTTGTTTCCGTGGTGATGTTTCCATTCTCATCTCTGAGTTTATTAATTTGGGTGTGTTCTCTCCTTTTTCTGATAAGGTTTGCTAAGGGTCTGTCAGTTTTGTTAAGTTTTTCGAAGAACCAACTCTTTGTTTTGTTGATTCTTTCTGTAGTTTTTTGGATTCTAATTCATTTAATTCTGATTTAATTTTGATTATTTCTTTCCATCTAGTGGATTGGGGTTTATCTTGCTGCTCTTTTTCAAGGAGGTTTAGATGTATCATTAAATTGTTAGTTTCAGATCTCTCCAATTTGTTGATGTAGGAGCTCAGAGCTATAAACTTGCCTCTGAGTACTGCCTTTGCTGTGTCCCAGAGGAGCTGGTAATTTGTGTGTTCATTTTTGTTGAATAGCATGAACATTTGAATTTCCTATCTAATCTCTTCCATGACCCACTCATGATTCAGCAGTGTGTTGTTCAGCCTCCATGTGATACCGGACTTTCTTTGGTGGCTTTTGGTGTTGAGTTCTAATTTTATTCCCTTGTGGTCAGAGAGAATGCAAGGTATAACTTCAATGTTTCTGAATTTAGACAAGTTTGCTTTATGGCCTAAAATGTGGTCTATTTTAGAAAACGTTCTATGTGCTGCTGAGAAGAACGTGTATTCTGATGTTGCTGGGTGAAATGTTCGGTAAATGTCTGTTAAGTCTAGTTGATCTATGCAGCTGTTTAGATCTGCGGTTTCTCTGTTGAGTTTTTGCCGAGTTGATCTATCTAGTGGGGAGAGTGGTGTGTTAAAATCCCCAACAATTAATGTCTTTGGATCTATATGGGATTTGAGGGAAAGTAGTGTTACTTTGATAAATTTGGGTGCTCCATTGTTTGGCGAATAGATATTTAGAATTGTAATATCCTCCTGAAGGAGAGATCCTTTAATTAGTATGTAGCGACCTTCTTTATCTCTTCTCATGAATTTTAATTTGAAGTCTATTTTATCTGATATTAGGATTGCAACTCCCGCCTGTTTATGTGGGCCGTTTGCTTGGTAGATTTTGTTCCAGCCTTTAACATTGAAAATGTGTTTGTTTTTATGGGCAAGATGTGACTCCTGCAGGCAGCAGATAGGAGGGTCTTGTTTTTTAATCCAACTAGACAGTCCACGTCGCTTAATTGGAGAGTTCAGTCCGTTAACGTTAAGAGATAGGACTGAGAGGTATTTGGGAGTTCCTGCCATGTTATCTTCCTTCTTGGGGGCTGTGAAAACTGGGTTCTTTCTAAGGTTCTTGGATTCTCAGTTTGGGTGCAGTTTGTTGGCCTTTATTGTGGTCTTGTTGGTTTTCTATGTGTAGGACATCTTCAAGAATCTTTTGTAGGGCTGGTTTGGTGGAGATGTATTGTTTCAATTTTTCTTTGCTGTGGAAGGTTTTTATTTGGCCTTCAGTTATGAAGGAGAGTTTAGCTGGGTACAGTATTCTTGGTTGATAGTTGTTTGTTTTTAGGGCATGGCATACATCATTCCAGGCTCTTCTTGCTTTGATTGTCTCTGCTGAGAAATCTGAGGTGATTCTTATTGGTTTCCCTTTATAGGTGATTACCCTTTTCTCCCTGACAGCTTTAAGGATCTTTTCCTTGTTCTGAGTTGATCCTGTGTGGATTATAATGTGACGGTGGGATGTCCTATTCTGGTCTGGTCTATTTGGGGTTCTAAAGGCTTCTTGTATCTGAATAGGCCTATCTTTTTGCATGTTTGGGAAGTTCTCTGCTAGGATCCTGTTAAACAAATTTCCTAGACCATTAACTTCTGTTTCTAGGTGCTCCTCTAAACCCATTATCCTTAAGTTAGGCCTTCTGATGGTGTCTTCCAGGTGTTGAATAGATCTATCATATTTCTTGGACTTGTCTTGGATGGTTGTATGTTCTTTCTCTATAATATCTAGGCTGTCTTCAATCCCAGAGATTCGATCTTCTGCATGGTCTAACCTGCTGTCAAGACTCTCTACTTTGTTTTTTTATCTCTTTTCCTTCTAATTGGTCAGCTTTGATGGCTTCAAGTTCTTTGTTGAAGCTCTGTTTTAGGTCTTGTATGAATCTCTTTACTTCCTTAATTTGGTGTTCAGTGTTTGTCCTCAAATCACTTAGTTGGTTGAATATGGTTTCTTTGGACTCCTATTCCTTCTGTTGGGTTCCATTCAGCTTTCCCTTTGTGGTCTCCCTGACTTCCTTCAGCTCTTTGTTAATGGATTCTATGGATGCCTTTAGTGATCTTTGTGTGTTCTCTACCTGGTCTCTCAATTCTTGTATTACTCTTTGATTAGCTTCCTCACGTTCGTGGGATTCCTGCAGTTCTCTTTGAGTGTTCTCAGCCTGCTCACGCCATTCCTCCCTTTCTCTTTGAGTATTCTCAAGTTGTTCACGCAAATCCTGTATCAGTTTTTGAGTAGCTTCCTCACGCTTTTGATATTCCTGTATAAACTTCTGGGATGCCTCCTCTCTCTCCCTATCACGCTCATACAGAGTCCTTTGTACATTGTCAAACTTCTCATTTATCATGTTTGCTATTAGTGTTTGTAGAGCTATTTGGGAACTCTCCTCTGGATTATTCTTTATCTGTTCTAATCCCTGATTATCAAGATTGGGAATTGAGATACCCGAATTTGCCATTTTTCTTGTGTTTTTCTGGCTTACTCTGCCCATTTGAGATGAAGGTAGCACCAGTTTTGTGCTAGAACACTATCTTAAGGCAACCATCAACCAAAGTTTGCATTTGTACAGTCAATAGTCTACAGATTCAATCTAGTTCAACAGATACATCTATTCAACATCAAACAACTATATGTTAAAGGACTTCGAACTGCAGAAAAGCATTTGGAAAACCAGAAATTATTAGGATTAGGGAGAGATGTGGGTAAAAAATAGGAATAGATTGGTGTGGGGAGGCACAGGGAGAGTTAACTATGTCCTAATCACAATGCAGGAAATGGGTTGGGTAGGATGCAAGTAGAGAGAGAGAGAGAAAGAAGAGACAGAAAGGGGAATGAAAAGAGACCAGAAAAAAAATAGAAACATAAAAATTAATGTTATTATAGAGATTAAAAGACCATCTATTTAGAGAGGTATGTGAATATGTTGAGAGAAAGGGAGGGACATAGAGGAGATGGGAAAAACTTTGAGGATGGGAAAGGGAGAAGAAAAGATCAGAAGTTCAGTAGAGCTAGACAAAAAACAAAAAGATGATTAAGAAAGAAAGAAAAAGAGAAAGAAGACAAGAAAAGAAAGGAAAACGCTCATTCACATATTCCTAAAATAAAAATTATAAGAGGAGAAAGAAAAAAAAAGTTACTGGAAAACAATTATTTTTTCAGAAGAGGCAAAAATTAAATATTAATAAAAGTTTTAGAAGAGAAAAAATTTTATATATATATGTAAGGTAACAAAAAAACAAAAAAAACAAAAGAAGAAGAAGAAAAAAAAAGAAAAAAAAAGTCCTTTAATTTTTTTGGGGGGGATGGGGGGAGGGGTGGGAAGAATCCTGTATCTCCCTTTTGTCTGTAACCAGCCTCTTGTTGGAGTCTCTGGTCAGCTTGAGGTCCTGTGGCTTGATTGGTTTCTTAAGTCGGTTTGTTGGAAGAGGCAGAAAAATGCTCTGCTTTACCCAAGATTTTGAGATCCCCCTCCCAGGTTAGTTTTCTGGGAGGGTGATCAGCTTTGAGAATCACAAAAGAGGGGGATGCAGTAATGAGGCTAGGTTCTGGGTAGAGTTGAGGCCTTTCAACTAACAGTAGCTTTTCCCTGGGGCTATTTTGTGATACTCACAGCGCCCAGCCTGGAGCCATTCTCAGGGTTTCTGTTTTTCAATTGATTGTGGTGGCTGCTAGAGGGAGGGGCAGCCTCTGGCTCTGGTTACCCAGTGAGGAAAGCCACTCCAATGGCTGGCGCCTGAGCTGGGTGACTTTTCCCTGGATGGAGCTGAGTCTGGCAGGTCACTTCGCCGTTAAGTTCTTGTGACCTGTTAAATGACTCATTTTATTCCAAGGCCTGAGCTGGAGCTAGCAGCTCCTCTGAGCTTTGTCGGTATCCAAGATGGAGATCACCGGTGCTGGGGGGGGAGGGGTGGCCTTCCCTCCTCTGCTCCCTGAGAAGGAGTGAGGACGTCGGGCTTGTACTCACGCCGAGTCTTGGATCCTGGGTTGTCTCTGGTCTGCAAACTGCAGGATGATGTCCGCTCCTTGTTGGTTCTTGTTGGTGTTGAGTAGAATCCGCTCGTCCGCTGCATCTGGCTCCTTCGTCCCGGACTCTCTGTGTCTCAGGTATGACCCCACGGAGGTGGGTCGCCGCCGCGACCCTGCCGCAGCAGCGGCAGCTGCTGGCAGGCGCTCAGATGTGTCTCCTTGGCTTCCCCTCTCTTGACTAATTCTCTGTCCTGTGATGGCACACTTGGTGTGATTCTCTGGCTTAGGACTGTTAACTGGAACTCTAAAACTGCTTTCTATGCGAGAGCTTGTTCAGATTCCAGCTTCTCCTCCGCCATCTTCCCGGAACTCTTTATTTATTTTTTAAGATAAGATTTTGCTGTGTGGTACAAGCTGGCCTCAAACTTAAGATAGTCCTGTTTCGGTCTCCTGGGCATTGGAATTATAGGTTGTGCTATCAGGCTTAAGTTCCACTTTTTGATCTTGTTTCTTGTTATTTCTTTAAGTCATTCAATTTTTTTTCCAATGACTTATTAAAAATGTCAATGTCTTGTCCTTGTTCAGTTATTCTGAATTTGTGAAGTTTTTGTTGATTCATCTCATCTTCACAGAGTTCTACTGGGGTTGGTCCACAGATCTCAGTGAGGAATCTAAATAGCTGAAGAATCTCAGAAGTGCATCTTCATCATAGAACAGTGCTGACTTAATCACGCCCTCCTGAGGGTCTTGTTGGCTTCTTGCATTCTCCATTTCAAGCCATAATTTTATTTTAATACATTTTTTATTCTGTACCTAATCTGGAGATGTCTGATGTTTAAGGAAAAATGAATACAAACAGCAATGAGTGATCTTTGACCATTTGTAAATGTTTTTTCCTATTTTTGT
The DNA here is from genome assembly GCF_024711535.1 of Dipodomys merriami. Taxonomy (NCBI): domain Eukaryota; kingdom Metazoa; phylum Chordata; class Mammalia; order Rodentia; family Heteromyidae; genus Dipodomys; species Dipodomys merriami. Next base: position 1,148,694 of record NW_027206068.1, read on the forward strand.
CTCTGTAGGGTTTAATTTTTTTGTTTACAATATATATTTATTTATCCATTCATTTTGGTCAACTTATTTCTTCAACATATTTATAAGAGACTTGAAAACATAGGACTCAAATTATGGTGCCAAACTAGCAAAAAATAGAGAGGCAGAAATTTCTTTTTCTTCTTTCTTTCTTTCTTTCTTTCTTTCTTTCTTTCTTTCTTTCTTTCTTTCTTTCTTTCTTTCTTTCTTTCTTTTTCTTTCTTTCTTTTTCTTTCTCTCTCCTTCCTTCCTTCCTTCCTTCCTTCCTTCCTTCCTTCCTTCCTTCCTTCCTTCCTTCCTTCCTTCCTTTCTTCCTTCTTTCCTTCCTTCCTTTCTTTCTCTCCTTCTTCCTTTGTAGGGTTTAATTTAATATTTTTTTAAATTTTATTTTATTTTATTTGAGAGCATACTGTACAGAGGGGTTACAATTACATTGGCAGGATAATGCATACATTTCTTACCAAGCATTGCAGCCTCCTCCTTTGTTTACCCTTCACCTTAATTTAATATTTATATCTGACTGTGATACTAGATTTCTGTGTGCTACTTAAATGGGTATCATTTCTCAGATTTGAGTGCACAGATATTTAAAACTGTCACTTATGAAAGAGTTGTTCTATTTATTTTGCATTGTGAATTAACCATAGTACTAATAAATCCACATTAATGTTTTTAAAGAAAAGAAAATCTGGAGATGAGTCATGGCCATTGGGATATTTCATTGTAAGAGTATATTCAGTTAATTCTCATTGACTTAAATGAGTATTATTTATAAAGGATATTAATATGCTTATTTTTGACCCCCCCTCTCTTTCTGTCTGTCTTGTGCCAGTCCTAGGGCTTGAACTCAAGCCCCAGGTGCTGCCCCTGAGCTGTTGTGCTCAAGACTCATACTCTAGCCCTTGAGTCACAGCTCTGCTTCTGGGTTTTTGGTGGTTAATTGGAAAGAAAACTCTTGTGGACTTGCCTGGTTGGACTGGCTTCAAACAACTATCTTTAAATCTTACCCTCCTGAGTAGCTAAGTGAACCAGTGGTGTCTGGACTTTTCTTTTTAATTGATAGAATGAAAAAGTTTAAAGATAACTATTTTGTGAATTTCCTTAGGAGGAGGGGCATGGAGAGAAATGTGCTTCAAAACTAGGATAATGTTTGGCATCCCAAAGAAAGACTGGCAAGTCTAAATTAAGTGGGTAAAGATGAGTTTTATAGGGGTTACCTTACAGAAGAAGGTCCAGTCTGTTCCTTATCTCCCCAGAATTGTCACCAGACTTTCCTTGATCCTCAGATACCTCCTACCAGGACCTATCAGGCTCTTCTTTTATATGATGCTAAAGTGATCACAGAAATCACAGTCAAAGCAGCAAGAGTAATCAAAGGTACAAATACAGAATGCTAATGCTGAGACAGTCACTTGTTCCTGTGTGCTCTTATCTTGTTCTTTTGGGGGTCTTTCTGCCCTCTGTGTAGAGAAGGGTGTCTTGTGCCAGATTGTATCATGGAGATCAACCAAATTGAACTTTCTGCCAGATGGACTTACTCTGGCAAGGAGTTGAGAATTAGTCCAACTATACAGCTTTAGTCATTTGACTCAATGTTATGGTTTTCTTCTCTTTCTTTCTTTCTTTCTTTCTTTTTTTTTTTTTTTGAGTGTTGGTAACAGAGTTTGGACTCGGGGCTTTGTGCTTTCTTTCGCTTGGCTTTCTCACTCACTTCAGGCACTTGAAGCTATGCTTCCAGTCTTCTTTTATGTTTTTTGTTTTGTTTTGTTTTCGTCTTGGCAAGGCAAAATTTATTTCTGCAGAAGGTTACTCATCCAGCTGAAGTCTTGCAAGCAAGCATGTTTCTTTTATGTTTTCTACATTGACTTTTATGTTTAGAATTCTTTTTTTTTCCCGAGGAAGCATGTCATAGAACTAAGTGTTATTTAGGACAAGTAAAACATAATATTTTAAAAGCAGACTTTCTAAGACTTCCACTAAAATACCTACGAAGGCAAAGAAAACATGCAAACAAATGACTACATCAAAATAATGGAGAGTTCCATGCTAGAATGTGAAGGGAGAATCTTCCAGATGGATAGGAATTCCCAACAAACTAACTCCCATTTCACTGTGACTCCTTCATGAAAGACAGAACCAACACTGGATCCAAGCTCAAGAGCCTGGGTGATTTTTACCTAATTCTGAATCTAAATGCTCAGGAAAATTTGCCTTGATCTCTGCATGGTTGGATAGATCCATCTGTGGCCCTGTAAGGGCTTTGACCTTTGTGATTTCTTAGCTTATGTGTGGTAGGATGTTAACATTGTTTATAGCTCTTAATATATTAAATCTTTACGCACTTTTCTGCTTCTATTCCTCCAGTCCTCATCTCTATAGATTAGAGATTTGGGGGGGACAAGGATTATTTCTTAATTATCTCTGCATCTCTACTATTCTTGCCTATCCTTTATGTCACAGAAAGCTCATAATAAGTGTTTGTTCAGTTGAATTAATGAACTTAAAATTAGATTAGTGTTTTGATAGCGTGGGAAGAGTTGCTGCACATTTCCACAGAAAAGATAAAAAAAAAGTACTTGTCATGATTCATAAACAATGCTCTCAATACATCTTTAAATTTTTTTTCAAAGGGTAAGTTTTCAGAACATGAACACATTCATTCAGATTTGTTAATGAAAACAAAACACATGTCTACCTGGCTGTGCCACAGACAATTTTATGTTTTCACAAATTCATGGATTATCTCATTGAATAAGCAAAAGTCACCATTTCTTTCTGTACTACTGGATTGAGAGTGGTTAGACTGAGCAAGGCCTTAGGCCAGATTCCTGGGACTAGTTCTAGCTTCTTCCCATCTCAGTCTTCTCCACATCATCTCGGTCCTCACAAGGCCATTTTAGTACCTATTCTTTTTATCCTTAGTTCTGAGGAACTACTTCTTCTTGTTCTTGTTCTTCTTGTTCTTCTTGTTCTTCTTCTTGTTCTTTTTGTTCTTGTTCCTCCTCCTCCTCCTCCTCCTCCTCCTCCTCCTCCTCCTCCTCCTCCTCCTCCTCCTCCTCCTCTTCCTCCTCCTCCTCCTCCTCCTCCTCCTCCTCCTCCTCCTCCTCCTCTTCTTCTTCTTGTACTCGAAGCTTGAATTTAGAAACTAGGGTGCTGCCCCATAGCTTTTTTTTCACTTAAGGCTACAGCTCTTCCACTTGAACCACAGCTCCACTTCTGACTTTTGGGGGATTTTTTGGAGATAGGACTCTCATGGACATTCCTGCCCAGGCTAGCTTTGGCTTTGAACTGTGATTCTCAGGTCTCAGCCTCCTGAGTAGTTAGGATTACAGGTGTGAACCAACAGCACCCAGTCCAGTGACCAAATTTTAAAAATAAGAATGCCTTTTTTTATTGTGAAAATACTGTACAGAGGGGTTACAAGGGAGTGAGTACATTTCTTATCAAGCATTGTAGCCTCCTCCTTTGTTTCCCCTTCTAAGAATGCCTTTTTGAAACACTCAGATTATTGTCTCCTTTAAATTTTTTCTCATCCTGGAGAGCAGCTCTGAATGATTTTGCTCCACATTTCTTGCTCCAATATACATTTCTGTACTATAATTATTATATAATAATAATTGTTATGATTATTCTGTATGACAATTATTATTTTACAAAAAGTAAAAATTGAAATGTATTAGTGAAATTATTTAAAGCAATTGCATGTTGAGAAAAATACCTTCTATTTTTCCTTGTTCTGACTGGACTCTCTCCAATAGAGTGTTGTAAAACATTCCATGTGAATTCAAGAGGTATTTCTCCTGTTGAAATAACAAAAGAATCCATTTCTGCTGTATGAGGTTTTCTGTGTTTATTTATTTTATGGAGAGCATAAACCTGAGCTGTTATTTCTTCACCTGGTGAGAAGAGGCAACAGAACATTCTTCTCAGGTTTATAACCACTATAAAATTTGAGAATCTTGGCGGTCGACATTTTATATATTATTAGAGAGTGATTTTGTGAATCATTAAAATGGACAGGTTTGGGAATTACTGTTAAGAAAGATAATCACAATTGAAAAAGAACTTTTCTGTACAATTGTTTTTAAATGATTTACCTGTCACTATCTGTTAGCTAGAGCTATTTTGTTGTTAGAGCATGACAGTGATAGAGATAAAGCCTTCAGCCTGTGTGCCTAAGATAATGTAAGAGACAGTCAAGATTCCATTATCCCAACAGATCCTAACTCAGACAGCCACTGCTTCTGAGCAAAGGTGAGCCAAACAAGCTTTATGGGAGTCTTCCTACTTTGAGGTCAATTTCTGTGGAAGAAATATGAACTTACAACAGAGCAGTCTAGTAGTCCTTCATGGAGACAGGAGAAAGCATGCTTTCTTTCCCATGTAATTTATTCAGTGATGCTTCCTGGATGAATGCCATTTGGGTTTCAGGAGCTCTGTGATTTGATAATGGTGGCAGAATGTTGGAAGACACAGCACGTGATTAAACTCTGGGAACTCTGTTTCCTTTCACAGGTAGCTAAAGTAGGGTCAAGTGTGTAAAATATGGGGAGAATTTTTATCTCTTTTGGAAATTGGAAATAGGCAACTAATTTCTTTTTTAAATTTAATTTAATTTTTTATTTTGTATTGTGAAAATACTGTACAGAGGGGTTACAATTACATGGGCAAGATAGTGTAATTTCAAGACAGCAAAAGAATTTATTTTCTTGGGATGAAGTCCAGTTGAAGGTTGACCAAGCCACCTCCTCTCAGATGAAGTGCAGAGCCCACGTGAGATGGTGTCCAGAGCCCCAAAGAGGTCCCTGGCAGGCCTTTAACAGGATTGAGAGTAGATGACATCTCTAGCTTCTTCTTCAACCATGACTCGGTGATGGCAGACCCAGAGAAGCATCTGGCACAAATAGCACATGGCTTTCATTCATGCTACTATGGAAAGAGCATTTCTAGAACATGCTCTGTAATCCTCCAGACGCCTGCACCCAAAAGCAACCTAGCTTGTCTGTAATTCTCCCAGCAATATGAACCCCTGTCTAGGATGCATCAGTAAGATCTTCTCAGAAAAATGTTAAACTTCTGCTTGTTGCATGTAAAACCAAACTGGATATATGTATATATGTATGTATGTGTACAAACTGGATATATATGTATATATGTATATGTATATATATATATCTGACAATAAGCCAAAAGAAATAAAATAAGAAGAACTACAAATTCCAGGTAAGAAACACCATGTATTTGAAATTTCAGAGTCCTTGAGAGACTCAGTTTATTAAAAGAAAGTAGGAGAAATAAAGGAACACAAGAGTCTTGTCCACACTAAGATTTGAAAGAAAACATAATAGCAATTTTTTCTTTGGCATATGTTCAATTAGAAAACTCTCCTTAGCAGAAAGAACAGTGCTGGAGGAATATCAATACAAGACTTCAGACTCTTATCACAAAGCCATAGTAATCAAGACAGCTTGGTACTGGCACAAGAACAGACCTGAGGACCAATGGAATAGAACTGAAGACCCAAAAGTGAACCCACAGACCTATAGCCACCTAATCTTCAATAAATGAGATAAAAAAGAGAATGGAAGAAAGACAGCCTCTTCAGTAAATGGTGCTGGCAAAACTGGTTAAACATCTGTAGAAAACTAAAGCTATTTCCTATATATCACCCTGTATCAGAACCAATTCCAAATGGATAAAAGACCTCAAAGGAAAACAGTTACTCTGAAAACATTACAGGAAGGAATAGGAGAAACTCTAGGGCTCCTTGGCACAAGCAGAAATTTTCTGAATAAAGACCAGAAAACACAACAAATCAAAGAAAGGTTAGACAAATGGGATTGCATGAAACTGCAGAGCTTCTGCATGGCAAAGGACATAGCTAGCAAGATTAATAGAAAGCCCACAGATTAGGAGACCTTCACTAGCCATACAACGGACAAGGGTCTCATATCTAAAATATACCTGGAACTCAAAAAATTAAATCCCCCAACAACAATTCCTCAAAGAAACAACTGCCCAATTAATAAGTGGGCTAAAGACTTAAAGAGAAACTTCTCTGAAGAGGAATAAGAAGGGCCAACATGAAGAAATGCTCAACTTCTCTAAAGAAATGCAAATCAAAACAACATTGAGATTCCACCTCACCTCAGTTAGAATGGCTATAATCAAGAAACCTAATAACAACACATGCTGGAGGAGATGTGGCCAAAAGGGAACCTTACTGCATTGTTGGTGGGAGTGTAAACTTGTTCAATCACTTTGGAAAGCAATATGGAGGTTCCTCAAAAGACTCCACTTAGAGCTCCCCTATGACCCAGCAATTCCACTTTTGGGCATTTACCCAAATGACCACAAACAAAGCCATACTAAGGCTACCAGCACATCTATGTTTATTGCAGCATTATTTACCATAGCTAAGATATGGAACCAACCCATATGCCCCTCAGTAGATGAATGGATCAAGAAAATGCAATTCTATGCCTCCATCAGAAAGAATGATACTGCCCCACTTGTTAGGAAATGGAAAGACTTGGAAAAAATTAAGTGAAGTAAGCCAGGCTGAAAGAAACATAGGTCCAATGGTTTCCCTTATTTGCAATTACTAGTATATGTCTGAGACACCAGAAAAGGTCAAAATCTATGTACATATGACCATATAAGATGATGTTAAGTGAAATGAACTCCAAGACAGGGACACAAGAGGTTTTATCTTTGTTGCTGTTGTTTTTAATGTACTATGAGATTTTTTTTGTTTCTTTTATATGTTCTTCCCCCATGGTATAACCCCTGTTTTCACTGTATTTGATTCCAGTGCCTTTTACTCATGTAATTGTAGGTTTAGGAATCCATAGTCTTCAGCTTGCAAACTGGACATCTAGGGGAGTCATTGGTTTAGCTTGAATCAAGGTCTAAAGACCAGTATCTCAGTCCAAAGGCATTTCATTAGCCTTTGAATGGATTGATCAAATTCCACTGACACTGGAAATTGCAACTTGCTTTACTTGTCCACTGGCTTAATTTTTTTTTTTTATCACATCCTGAAAAATCTTGGCAAATACACTCAGAATATATGTTTAAGCAAATATCTGGGCACCCATGGTCCGGTTAAAATGATGCCTAAAATTAAACATCACAGCCTCTGTTTCAGAGAAATACTTCACAAAAATAGAATCAGCTGAGAAAAACCACTGCTGACATGAGCACTCATAATTACAGAGTGAGGCCTTTTGGGCCTAGGTTTGGTGTTGTGTTGGTTGGGTTCACAGTCTTGGTTCCAGGGTCCTCATTGGCTATGTAATCTTGCCTACCACTACTTCATCCTCTGTCTGGACTTTGTGAGGACTGTTCTCAAAATGGTGATGTATGATTGCTATCATACAGCTCCCACAAATGGTGGTACATGATGGCTACATTCACACAGGCAAAAAAAATGAGTCTTTAGTTTTATTTCAGCGGAAGCACCAAGCATAACTGAAATATCAAAACAAAAAAATAGATACATAAGATTAACTGGAAAAGATCAGATTATGTACACAGGAAAAATAATGTTCTCATAATTCTCCCGAACACCAACCAGGTGTGCTATTAAGAGACAGCCACCAGCCTTGGCAGAAAGTATATTCGGGTAGTTAAAAACCAATAAACATTTCCCCTGTGTGTGTGTGTGTGTGTGTGTGAGAGAAAGAGAGAGAGAGAGAGAGAGAGAGAGAGAGAGAGAGAGAGAGAGAGAGAGAGAGAGAGAGAGAGAGAGAGAGAGAGAGAGAGAGAGAGAGAGAGGAACATGGCAAAACTTCCAGACACAAGGGAGTCCCAAATACATAAGTCATTCCTGAACAAGAAGCTGTGGGATTCTCTTCAGAGCTGTGAAAATGAATCAACATGTCAACAAAGAATGAGGAAATTGTGACCAGGAAAAAAGAATTATGAAGCACTGAAGTCAGTCAAAATGAATGAATGTTAAAGAATTATTCTAAACAGTTGCAGGTCCAAGTTTTAAATTTTGTGATGTTTGAAAGATAATAAATATACAATAATGAATGTTATAGTAATATGGGTAATAACAACGAATCCCAGAGAATATATAGAAATGGCTGAAGCAGCAGAGAGAATAACTTCTAGAAGAATTACTAAAGTATTTTTATAGTCATTACAAATAGGACACCAAACAGAAGAAGTGATATGAGTTCATAGGAATGGAAATAATTGCAAATAATGAAAAAAATAAAAAAAATCATTGTTCACTTTTAGGTGACTGAACAAAATTTTCAGTTATTCATATTTTAGAAAAGGTCTTCTGTTATCTTGAAATAGCAAAACCATCCTCATAATTTCAAAAACTCCAGGTTTACATAGTTTTCTCCTCATAATGTTAAAATAATTGTCTTGTCTTCTGGTGGTATGATAATAAAGAGTATGATAATAAATGCCTGCTTTTTCACAAATTTTTGCATACTCTGTTTTACCTCTTTCTTATTCCAATAAGTAAGTTATGAATCTGATACATACAGAATCACCTACACAAATTACCTGCATATTGCAATGTCTCTTCTAATTCCCTGTGTCTATTTCTTTTCTTCCTTTTTGAAAGATGGCTATTTGGTTCCAGTTCAATGTCTGATGGATCTGTACACTGTGGGATGTGGGAGATGGTGTACTGGGTACCAGATAAGTTCTCTTTCCTTTTTGTCTTCTATGGACTATGCCAAAATACAGCTTATTTGTAATGGAGAATTCTGTGCTTCTAGAAAGTGAGTTTGCTTATACTTTGTTGTGTCCCTTTGTGGTTCCTTATAAGTTGATTATTAATGTAAAGATGAATCTCATCATGTCCCATCAGAATTTATTTCCTTTTCTCTCCATCAAACTGTCTTCCAAATACACTGTGAACACCTTCACCTTTGCTTCAGGCCAAGATAACTAGTGAACAAATTTATGGACATGTTTGCCCTCATTGACAACTTGTGAAGGCATTTATAAAACCAGTAATTAAAACTGTGTAATGCGAATTATGTCTAATCCATCAAACTAGCAAACTATACTCTTCTTTCTTGATGGAACTATGGTGATGACTGATAAAATAGAATATATACATCCAAGGCAATAGTACATTTTACTTCAGTTTTACTAGAAAGAAATTTGTCAAGTGATTTTTTAATGTAATTCTAGTGTGTATGTGTTTGTGTGTATGTGTGTGTGTGAGAGAGAGAGAAGGAGAGAGAGAAAGAGAGAGAATATGTATTTGGAGGGTTATTATCATACATAGAAAAGTTTAGTCTTGTTCATTTTATCTAGTAAAGAAATACTGTTATTGATGTTTGAGCTCAGGGTCTCCAATATTGTTGCTTAGCACTTGACCCACAACTGTACTTACATATTTTTGGTGGTTAATTGGGGATAAAATCTGTCTAGTGTGTCTTTGAACTTCAGTCCTCAGATTTTAGCCTCCTGCGTAGCTAGGATTACAAGGGTGAGCCACCAATTGGATGAACCAATTCTACCTTTTAACTTCTGTAATCTTAGGTCCTAGAAAGTATTCTAAGAAAATAAGTCTAATAAAGAAAAAATTGTCCATTTAAATGTTATGAATAGATATATTGGATGGGAGAAAAACATCAGATGCTCAAAAATGAGAATTTAGTGAATTCTAGCTAGTAAGATTGTTGTTGCATTTGAATACTTTTCAAGTGAATATCCTTTATTAAAGAAAAAGATTACTGGTAAGCCTGTGAACTTTGAATATTTCTAAAGAATTTATTATAAAATGATAGCTTTGTTTTAGGATAACTGAAAAATAACGCAATTATTTAAAAAAAACTGGTATAAATTCATGTAATTAAACATATAGTGTAGTTGCTTAAGCAGAATGGAAAATATTTGAAAAAATTATACCAAAATATTGGAAACAGTTGGCATTGGCTGATAGCAATGGACTCCTTCCCATTCTTATTTGTATAAGGAAAATTTGATATGGAAGAGAATATATTTTATGAGGAAAATTAAGCAGAAGGTAGATGATTTAAATATGCACACTTTAGCAAGACAGAAATAGTAAGTTTAGAGAAAAATCGAAATAGATATTTTAGTTTTCCTGAATCTTTGAATTTTCCTTTGACACAATGCCTTTTTCTTCATGTAACATTTTCTTCAAAAGTGTAGTATTTGGCAATGTCAAAGGAGAATACTGAATGCATCCCTAGATTCTGTGCATTTGAATTTATTCTTTTAACCTACAGTACTAATCCAGAAAATAATGACTCGACATGTCTCTGCGAAGTCAAGAGTAAAACTGTTAATACGAAAGAATGAATGATTCCTGAAGTTCTGAATGCTGGAGGGTGCTCTGCTCAGAGATTCATAATAATGTAGAACTTGTACAGTGCAACTGAATATGGCAATTTCTTTTTTAGGCCCATGGAGAGTAGAAAAAAATTTGCTTAATCATGATGAACTGTATAAAGCATGAGGATTTGTGGAAAGCACTTAGAAAAGCTACAAAGAGATGAGGCTATTTTTATTAGTATGGACGGGGTCCTTACCTTTATGCCATGGACTCTCTCTTCAACTGTCTTGGCTTTAAAAGACGTACTACACTCATGGGGAAGCCTTTCAAAGACACACTACTCTTCTTACGGGAAAGTCTTTAGGCATTTAAAACCACTCTTATGGTGAAAGATTGAGCTCAGAGTGTTTAAAGCTAGTGGTCATACATTCTCAATTTTGGCAATATTATATATTTATAAAGTAAGGCAGTGTCTGGGTCATAATGCAGAAACTTGTGGATTGAAAATACCATTTTTCCAACCAAATGCCTTTTCAATACTCTTATGGGACAGGACTAGCTACATGAGAGTTGTGGTTATAAGCAAGGTTGTCCATGGGTCTATCTTCTGCCTGTATCTGCTTGTCCTTCCATTTTCCACTCTGAGTTGTCTCAATGTTAGGCTGTTACTAGAAGCCTAGTAAGTGAGGTTGTTTTGATCTTGAACTTCCTAGCCTCCAGAACCACAAGTCAAATGAAGCCTCTTTATTTATAAAGTACCTAGTCTCTGGTATGCTATACTAGTGGCAAAAAAATGAACCGTGGCATGTTTTTACTAAAATTACAACACAGAAATACTATATAAGCTTTGTTTCTCTATTCAACCAGGGCTAAATGTACAGCCTTTCTCTCTCTCCCTCTCTCTCTTTTTTTTTTTTTTTTGTTTTTTTTTGGGTCCAGTTGTGGGGCCTGAACTCTGGGCCTGGGCGCTGTCCCTCAGGTCTTCAGCTCAAGGCTAACACTCTACCACTTGAGCCACAGTGCCACTTCCGACTTTTTTCTTTTTGCTTATATGGTGCTGAGGAATCGAACCCAGGGTCTCATGTATGCAAGGCGAGCGCTCTACCACTGAGCCTCCTTCCCAGCCCCTAGCCTTTCTCTTTTTACTTCTCTCTCTCCCTATCTCACTTCTCTCTCTCTCCCTTCCTCCTTCCCTCCTGTCCCTCCCTCCCTTCCTTTCATTCTTCCTTCCACAGATTTCATATTTACATACTTACAACACATTCCAATCAATCTCACCTCTGTGGTCACTCTCCCTCCCCTCCCCTCCCCTTCCCCATACAATCTCAACAGGTTTCATTGGTCTATGTTCATACTTACCAATGATCTATTTTGACATGATTCAGCTTCTGTTATCTTCCATGGGAGCCCATCCAAAAGAGCCATTTGATAGCCTGAGTTCCTTTTTCTGGCTCTGTCCACCTGAAGCAGTGTGAAGCTCACCCTCTCCACTCAGCTTTACTTCTCCCCTGAACAATTCCCTGAAACACTGATATCCTCCAGTTATTTATTAGGTGCATGATGTCCCTCCTACTTTTACTATTTATTTAAACAATATACATTTATTTTTTCCACAGTGTATTAGGCTGAAAATGCTAAGTCAAGCTGGCAGCATGGTTGTTTTCTGAAGAAATTGAATTTTCTAATTTTTAAGTTTGCCTTTGCACTCTTCCTCTCAGTTGGAAATAGGAAGAGGAGAGAAGATAAGAGAGAAGATGAGAGGAGAGGAGGAGAGAAAAGACAGGAGAGGAGCGAAGAGAAGAAGAGGGGAGAGGAGAAGAAAGGAGAAGAAAGAAGAGGAGAACAGAGAAGGGGAGGGTAAGGAAAGAGAGGATTGGGAGGAGACTGGAGTGGGGAAGAGACTGTTTCTTAATTACATCATGAAGTAGGACTAGCATTTGCCACTCTCCTTCTGGACCCTGTTTGCAGCAGACACTGCCCTGAGGATCCACGAGTCTGTGCCAGGCTCTCATATCCTGGCACATATGTTGAAGTTCCTGATTGCACACTCTGCCTCCGGCCCTGTTTTCCCCAACCAGTTTTCCTGTACACTTCTGTCATTTCCAGTCTCCTCTGTCTGGCACCTCCAACATCAAGGACGACTATTGTTTCTGCAGCCTGCAGTTTCTACTGTCTCTGCATGAGACCTCCATATGCCCAAATGTGCCCAAAGGCCAGCATTGTCACGGCATTTCTGGAACTTCCAATGCATTTGAAGCCATGCTGTGCTGAGAGAAGTTTTCCTCTTGCCTTTGTGCTTAATTTGATGGTGAATGAACAGTATTGGCGTGAACTCTGATGTCTTCTATAATATAGAGTGCAAACAGCCATTCATATTTGAAATTACATCTCCCATCTCACTAGGAGCCAGCTAGGAATCTCAGATAGGTGGGCCAGATTGGGTAAATTATTGTGGTAGATTCTTTACAGATCCCAAATAGCCTTTCTTCACCACCTGCTATGCCTGTCTTTGTAGAAGCTTTTGATAAACTCTCTCTCTAGAATTAGTTCTGTCCTGGAGGCCTTCTGATGTGAATGGACTTTGAACAGACCGAGTTTCATAGTTTTAACTGTGTGGGAGTTCTGTTTTAATTTGGACCGAGAACTAACACATAACATCAGACCAAAATTTTAACTATTATTTGTTGCCAATCTTCTGACCATATATAGGTATGGTTTTAAGTTGATATATTTGTGTTTGAGTGGCTTATATATAAACTCAGGGCCTCATGCTTGCTAGGCAGGTGTTCTACTGCTGTTCCATACCTCCAGATCTTTTTTGTACAGTTCATTGTAGAGATAGGTCCTACCTTCTGACTGGGTATGAATCTGGATGGGTGTGCCATGATACTCAGCTTATTCTGTTGGGAGGGAGTTTTGTGGACTTGTTTTTTGCCTGGTCTCATCTAGAACCATGATAGTCTCAATCTTAGCCTCCTACATAGCTAGATGAAAGATATATATCACTGTGGCCAGCTTTGAGGTGAGAAGGGAGGCATCTCATTACTTTTTTGGGGGTACAGGTTAGTTTCAAACCATGATTCTCCCCACTCCCAATCTCAGTTGCCAAAATAGCTAAGATTATGGGTCTGTGCCACTGGTTCTAAGTGAATCTGATAAATTTTTGAAAAGTAAATCAGAAATACAAAATGCAAAGGAGATTATTTTTTAAAATATGTAAATATAAATCAAAATGTTATATTGTACCCTATGAATGCAATTATTTATCAAGTAAGAATAACTAAGTAGAAATTATTTATATCCACATATTCCAATAGGTACCTGCATAGTGTCACCAGAATTGGTTAACTATAGTGGTTAATTGGAGAGAAGAGTCTCACAGACATTTCTGTCCTGGTTGGCTTTGAACCATGATCCTCACATCTCCAACTCCTTACTCACTATGATTACCAGCATGAATCACTGGTATCTGGCTTTATTTTTATGACCTTGTGTTCCTTCTTTTTTGATTGCCTCTCTGACTCTACACCTTACTATAATGGATGCAAGTAGGAAGCGGAGTAGCTGTTCCTCACCGGGGTTGCACTTGTTTTCCCAGGATGCCATCTCTGTCCTCTGATTTCTTATTTCTCTAACTTGTCCTGCACAATATGTCTTCTTGAAAAGTTCAAGAATCTTGACATCTCCAAGCATGGGGTAAGAGGAGGCTGGAGGCATCAGCTTGTGTGCGATGTTTCTCCACGATTAAGATAAACAGGTTCTGTCCAGTTCATCACTTAGATTCTCAGAGGCTTCTAATTGCACCTCTGCAGCATGGCTTGAACCTCAGGAACCCTGCCTTGGAATCAGTACTGGGAGGGTGGGCTCTTTACTGCACTGCCATTTTCATGGTCTCCCTGCTATTCATTCACTTCTCCATGTTACTCATTCCCCAGTAATCAATGTAAATGTCGTTGTTAGAAATAAAAAAGAATGGATATTAGAAAATAAGTACATGGAAAGAAAATATAAACATTATAATAGAGGGGCTGGGAAGGTGGCTCAGTGGTAGAATGCTTGTCTTGCATACATGAGGGCCTGAGTTTGATTCCTCAGCACCACATAAACAGAAAAAATCCAGAAGTGGCACTGTGGCTCAAGTGGTAGAGCACTAGCCTTGAGCTGAAGAGCTGAGGGACAGTGACCAGGCCCAGAGATCAGGCCCCACAACTGACAAAAACCAAATTTTTTTAAAAATAGAAAATCATCTGGGCACTGGTGGCTCACGCCTGTAATCCTAGATACTCAGGAGGCTGAGATCTGAGGATTACAGTTTGAAGCCAACCCAGGCAGGAAAGTCTGTGAGGATATTATCTCCACTATACCACCACAGAGCTAGAAGTGGAGTTGTGGCTCAAGTGGTAGAGCATTTGCCTAGGGCAAAAAAACAACAAAAATCAAATCAAAACAAAACAAAACCACAAACAAAATCAACAACAACAACAAAAAATAGTTTACCTAAATTCAAGATCAGTTTATATATTAGCAATAATCAGACAGAGTGGTATTAGTAGGAAATAGTCTAATAAGTGAAGAGAAGAATGGCAAATCCAGATCTAATCTCACAAATATATGGCTAACTCATTTTTGATGGAAGTGAGAAACTAAATAGATAAAGAATAGTGCTTTGACAGAATGCTGGTTAATAATACCCATAGTAAGTGATGCCCATAGGAAGTAATGCTGAATTTAAATCAAGTCTCAGGGCCAGGATGAAAGTTAATTTAAAGTATATGTAGGTGCTGATGGTGCAGGCCTGTAATCCTAGCTACTCATAAGGCTGATATCTGAGGATGGAGGTTCAAAGCTAGTTCTGACAAGAAAATCAATGAGGCTCATCTCCATTTAACATTAAAAAGCTCAAAGTGGAGCTATGGCTCAAGTGGTAGAATACTAACATTGAGCAAAAAATTCAGGGACAACATTCAGGCCCTAAGTTCCAGTTCTGGGACCAGCACAAAACAAATAAATAAATATAGGTTAACTCAAAGTGATCATGAACTTAAATGCAAACTATCATTATAAAATATTTAGGAGAAAGAAAACTAGTGCTGAAGATCTTCCAGATCTAGTGCTAGACTTAACACAAAAACTGTTAAGTTGGGTTTCATCAAAAGTGAAACTTTTTCCCTGTGAAAGACTGTTTTCAAAGCATCTGAACAGAAAGTTTCAGAATTGAGAAAAAAAAAGTTTGCAGTCTACATATCAAGGGTATTAAGAACTAGAGTATTAAGAACTAGAGTATTAAGAATATCTAGAGTATTAAGAACTCTCACAATTGAACAATAGTAAAGGAAACATCTTTCCCAATGAAAAAGGGCAAACGACAAAATGATATTTTTAATAACGTTGATATTAAATATACAGATGGAAAAATAAATGTGCAGTACTATTAGACAAATAGAAATTAAAAACCAGGATGATTTCTGCCTTGTTCCTAACAACTGAATTTGAGTATATAGTTACTTGGACATAAACATACCTTCTAACACTTACTGTTTAGCAATTGTCAAAAATAAGCAGAGGGTTTAAACAGTGTTAGAAAGTGTTTATGTCAATGTCTATATATTTAAATTCAGTTGTAAGGAACAACACAGATAGCATCCTGGGTTTTAATTTCCATTTTCCTAATAGTATTGAATACCTTGAACATTTATTTTCCCATCTATATATTTCCTATCAACTTCACTAAAGTGTCTTTCTTTTGTCTTTTGCCCTTTTTCAGTGATAAAGATGTCTGCTATATTATTGTTCAGTTGTGAGGGTTGCTGGCTGACTTGTCACTGGGCCATCACGTTTTATTTTATTTTAGTCATTTTTATTGAGACAACATGTGTACACCTTTTATGGGGCCAAAGTAAGAAAATATAGACAATGTGTTACAATTAAATTAGGACAGCTCCTCAGACACTAATGATTACTATATGTTTTGAATATTTGTACTTGCCTGGTATTTTCAAAATCTATCATAGATCATTACAATTAATAGTCAAGAACTGTGCTACCAAGAACCAGAATTAATTCTTCCTCTGTGGCTCTTATGCCTGAATCAGAGCCTTTGTCTGCACAGAGTCTCTTCCCCCATTCTCTCTCCTAAGCTCTAGTGACTTCTAAAATTGTACTCCATTCTTCCATGGGATCATTAAAAAATTTAAATTGTTATTATAAAGGTGCTGTACAGAGGGATTCGAATTGTATGTCAGGTAAAGAGTAGGGATCATTTGTTTTTAAGTTTCCACAAATGAGTGTGACCTGGTCCTTGCCTTTCTATGCTTGGGTTATTTCATTTAGCACAATGACTTCTAGTTCCAACCATTTCCCGCAGTGAATGACAAGATGTCATTCCTTTCTATAATGTTTTATTTTTTGTTTTAAAAAATACTTTCATTATCTATACGTAGTTGTACAAAATAGTTTCAGTTCCCCAGGGCAGTTTATGAGTCCAGTGCACCTTGATCAGTTTCACCCTTCATCCTTCTCCCCCATCTCTCCCAACCCCATCCATCCCAAGTTTTATCTAGCTGCACTTCATTCCTCTGTGACTGAAGAGTGCTCCACAGAAGCTGATCATTCTAAATGACATAAATCAATGCTTCTCAGTCTGTTGTTTGCTTTTGGTGGATTTCTCTCTAGTCTTAGATTTGTATTTTTGACAATTTTATCCTACTTCATTGTGTCATTTCTGGGGGGCGCTCAGGGAGAGGACTTATTGAACTCTATTCCATTATGGCAGAGAATAGAAGCTGTGAAGCAAGATTTTGTAACAAGCCACATTAAAAAACAAACAAACAAACATCATTTAAAAGTGAACTAAGTTCCATGCCAGGAAAGTGAGTCAGCAAATAAATGGCCTGCATATCATTATTTAATATAAAACTGGAGAAAATATTCCAGCCTTAAGAGAGACATCCAAATTTAGAACTCAAGAACAGAGAAGTCAGGAAATAGACTTGGAGATCATTCTTCTGAAAGTCAAATGAAGATCTACTTGGGCAACCATCTCAAGGGTTATTTTCTTTTTGTGTTTTTGTTGATGTGAATGTTGCTAATGAACAAATATTTGTTTATTAAATAGATTAAATATTTGTACCAAATATTTTTCTCTAACTCTACATTTAGGGTAATAGATTTTTCTCATAAAGAACAGTGATAATGATTCATACAAGGTCAGAAATAGGAAGGAATGTTGGCAGGAATTCCCTATAGGTGTAGGGTGAATCTAGAGATTGAAAACTGGAGTTTGAACACACCTACCCAGATATTTATTCCTGTATTTATTTTTCTCCTTTTCCAGGGCACAAATGCAATTTTTTCCAGTTGTAGTCATCATTTGTCACTTCAGAAGCCATTGCTTGTCCCTTTAATACAGCACATGATGTTCTATTTCAACATGTTCTAAAAATGACAAAATTATTTGCATACTTGGCAGCTTGTGCAAAAGAACTTAATTTCATAAAGATATTTAATTTCACTCTGCAGAAGCAGCATTCCATAAAGCAACATAAAAGCCATTTTTATTTCTAATTAACTTGAATAATTTTTTCCTGCCTTTTTTAAGAGTTTATATTAAATTACCTGAGTCACTTTTTAACAGGGTTGTAATCTAGGACTTCCATTATGATTTCTGTTAAAGATTCTGCATGGAAAAATAACTGCTAGAAAATACATGAGAAGTTTAGCATTTAAAAATCTCAGTCTGGCTTGTAGCCTACACTTCAATTATCCCATTCCTCTGGTTTAAAAACCTGCCTGTGAAAAGTAGAAAATGAATCTTCTTAATAGCGAAAAGTAAAAGTAACAGCATTTCAAGGATCTGTGAGGAATTTATGCCATTTGAAGGGCACATGGAGGGAAGTTGGAGCTACAATTAGATCTAACACACTATGCTGGATCTGTTACAGAAGCTGATCTTAACAAATACTTCGGCCTGAATGGCTTGAAGATTTTTGTCTTCTCAGCTCGTTCAGAAGCTATATAAATATATAATGTTTAGAGACTTTGGCAATAAAACAGATGTTATTGAAAGAAGCACCCTTATTAGTACTTTTTTTTTCAGCCAAGTAAGGTGGCTTTTGCTTGTAATCCTAGTTGCTGAGGAGAGTTAGATAAGGAGGCTTATGGTTCAAGATTAGCCCGGGCAAAAAAAAGTTGGTGATGCTTCATCAGAATCGATAAAAAGTGAAGTGTGATCATATACACCTGTCACTCCAGCTATGAGGGAAGTGTCAATAGAGAGGATCACAGATAAATATAGCTTAGGCACAATTTCAAAACCCTGTTGGAAAAATAAAGCAAAAATAAAAAAAGTGATAGTTCACTGGTGGAGAGCCTTTCTAATAAGCCCAAGGGCATGAGATCAAATCTAGTACTGCTAAAAATATTTTTTTCTCTTACTCTATCGTTAGGGTAGTACGTGGCTTTTCACAAAAGAAAAGAATGAAGATAAGGATTCGTGTAATGTTCAGAAACTTTGGCAGGAGTTATCTTAGGACAGGGAAATCTAGAGATTCACACAGAAAATACCCTGAGCAAAATAAATACAAGATAGACGAATAAAAAAAGAAACAGCAAATCAGGAAAAAATGAACACGTGCTTGGATTATAAGATTAAAGGTATACATGTGTTGAGGCTCCCCAAAGTCTACTTCCAGCTTGATGACTTTCTCAGAGGACTCATAATTCAGCCAAGAGCTGTACTGAGGGATGAATTTTATTACAGAACCAGCTAGGAAGGAGGTGCCTGGGGAGAATGCCAGAGAAAGCCACAATCCTTTCTTGGGGGAGTCACACAAACTATGCTAAATTCCCGCCAGAGTCACATTATGAAAACATGTGAAAAGAGGTAACACGCTCCCTGGAATCTCAGAGTCCCACGTTTTTGTGGGGATGCTGGTCATGAATGTATCCTCTGCCTGCTATATTCCCTGTATTCAGATGGCCAAAAGGAAAGTCCTAAGTACAAAGAGCCACTCTGATTGACTAGGGAGCAGCACTTGCAAAATACAACTGCTGAGATGCCAGCCCAAGGCTGCCTGGGACCTCAGGCAGTATGATGTGGTGTTTCAATGTTACCATGGTTACAGCATCACTAGGAAACAGGAATTTAACAGCTCCACTGTAATCTTCTGGACCAAGGTGATATATGTAGTCTGTTGTTGACCAAATGTCATTAGGGGATACAGGATATTGCCACTGTAATTAAAGATTTCACTTCACATTCTAAATCTTACACCTATCTAGTTTAAATTGATACCAATTTATTTCATTATGCAAGTCTTTTCTGTACAGCTCTGAACCCATCCTTCAGCATGTGTACCAATGAGTTACCATTCAGCAAAGCAGTTTATGTCTACAGTGCATCTTGAAGAATGTCACCTCATTTAACATTCTCACCTACCCTTCCCTATTCACGCTTTACCTTATTTTTCTTAATTTTGTAGTATGTACATTGGATTATTGGCTGAATTCTCCTCCATTCTCCTCTTATATTATAAATATTATATACATATATCAAACACCTGTGTATTTATTATTTATTTATTTTGTTGGTCATGAGGCTTGAACTTTTTTTATATTTTATTTTATTTTATTTGAGAACATACTGTACAGAGGGGTTACAATTACATGGGCGGGATAATGCATACATTTCTTACCAAGCATTGCAGATGAGGCTTGAACTTTGGGCCTGGGCGCTGTCTCTGAGCTCTTCAGCTCAAGGAGAGTGCTCTACTACTTGAGCCACAGTGCCACTTCCAGTCTTTTGGTGTTTAATTGGAGATAAGAGTCTCATAAGACTTTCCTGCCCAGGCTGGCTCTGAACCATGATCCTCAGATCTCAGCCTCCTGAATAGCTAGGATTACAGGCGTGAGCCACTGGCGCCCAGCAACACCTGTGGTTTTTGTTCAGCTTTCTCTTGTTTGAACTGAAAGGACTCTTATAAAACATAGGTGCTAATAATAAGTTGGCTTTTGTTTAAATGGAATGGCTAATTTTCTCCTTAAGTTATGAGAGAAAATCAGGTATGAAATTTTTGAATGACATTTATTATTTTAATATCAGTTCTTTTTTATTTTATTTTATTTTTGTGCCAGTACTTGGGTTTGAACTCAGGACCTGAGTATTGTCCCTGAGCATTTTGCCCAAGGCATGCACTCTTATCAGTGAAACCATAGCTCCACTTCCAGCTAGTGGTTAATTGGAGATAAGACTCTCACAGACTTTCCTGCTCAGGATATTTAAACAGAGATCTCCAGATTTAGGCATCCTGAGTAGCTAGAATTACAGGTGTGACTCACTAGTTCCTGAAATCTATTATCCTCCTGCTTTTGGCCACCAAGACTTTCAATGAGAAATCAGTTGATAATTTTATTATGGTCCCTTGAATGTAAGAAGTTACATTGCCATCAGAATTCTTTGTGTTTTGACATTTTTTTTCAGAAAAAGTGACATGTGATTTTTGAATTTGAGCTGCTTTTGATAATTTTTATTTTCCTCTCATGCCTTTTTCATGGGTATTAAAAAGGTGATGTATAGAGAAGTTATACTTGCATAAGTCAGGAAATGAGTACATTTCTTTTTGAACAGTGTCACCTCTTCCTGAGCCCCTGCCCCACAAGTTGTATAGTTCATTTCTAACGCAGTGTCTAGTGAGGATCACTGCTGAATGGAATCTTTTAATGTGTGTTTGGGTTTGTTTTTAATACCTATTGTATATCTCATTGGTAATTTGTCTCAGGCATTGTGAGTTTGCAGTCAATTAATGGCTCTTTACCAGTTGTATCCAGCGTTTTTCTCACCTGCCTTCAGATTTATGCAAAACTGTCTTCTGTCATTCCTTCAGATGTGCTCAATAATTTGCAAATAAGATGTAATCTGGCTGTGCACTGGTGGCTCACATCTGTAATGCTAGCTATTCAGGAGGCTGAGATCATGGTTAGAAGGTAGCAGGGGCAGAGAAGTCCCCATGAGACTCTTTTTAAAATTTTTTTAATTGTATAGATACAGCACAGAGGGGTCACAGTTGCATGAGTAAGGTAATGAGTACATTTCCTATTGAGCATTGTTACCCCCTCCTTTGTATTTCCCTTACCATCCCTTCCCTCCCTATCTCCCCAAGTCCTCCTTCCACCCCTCCCCAAAGCTGTCAAGTTCTTTTTCAACATAGTGTCTTGTACGTCTCATTGTTATAATGGGTCAACCTGTATCCTTGTGTCATCATTTTGTTATTCCCCTTCCCCTCCCCAAATTAGAAAAATGTTTATACAAGATACAGAACACCGGAATCAAATAGAGTGACAACAGGGGTAATACCATGGGGGAAGAACATACAAAAGGAACAATAAAAATCACACAGTACATTATAAGTACATTAAAAACAACAGCAACAAAGAAAAAACCTCTTGTGTCTCTATCTTGGGGTTCATTTCGCTTAGCATCATCTTATATGGTCATATGTACATAGCTTTTGCCTTTTTCTGCTCATCTGATAAGATTATCCTAGAAGTATAATAGTTATTGCAAATAAGGGAAACCAAGAGACCTATGTTTCTTTGGGCCTGGCTTACTTCACTTAATATAATTTTTCCGTCTTTCCATTTCCTAACAAATGGGGCGGTGTCCCTTTGAGACTCTTATCTCCAATTAACCACTCAAAAACGGGAAGAGGAGTTGTGCCTTACAGTGGTAGAGTGGTTAGTCTTGAGCAGAACAACTCAGGGACAGTGGCCAGGCCCTAAATTCAAGCCTCATAATTGCAAAAACAGAAACAAAAACAACAAAAACGATGCAATTTGCTCCCTCTGATTTAAGGTGTGGTTGTTGAAGGGGTGGTGGTGAAGGGGCAGATGTCAGAACCAGGCTGCTGCCTTCTGTACTGAAGTGAGAGAGTGAGCAGAAAGGCCACAGCACTTCCTTATTACTTTGAAGATGGCTTTCCCTTTGTGATGAGTCGTTTCTTTGCTTGCTGTATCGCTTTCTAGAGCTCCTAAAAGATGGCTTCAGAAGAAGGCAGCAATACGTTGGAACAACAGAACCATGACAGTGGTTTTTGTTCCTTTCTACTTTTTTTCCGATTGATGTGGAGCTGTTAAACTCTAGTCAATACTCCAGTCAGCCACTGTGCATCCTTACAAGTGGAGATGTGTTGTAATACTTGTAGTTATTAGGTAATAAGTATGTGCAAGGGTGTCTAGGCTCCTATACTAGGTGGGGTTCTGGAGCCTGGGGTCTTATGAGTAGATTTTGTCTCAGTAGCAACGACGTCCTTAATAGGATCATCCCCAAAGTAGAGATTTATGTACGACCATCATTCTCTTTTGAATACTCTTACTTCCTCTGCATACATTCCAACTGTTAGCTACCTGCTATCTAGGGAAAGAAAAAAATGAAATAATAATAACACATCAGATTTAGAAACATTTCTGAGTGTAAATTTCTTTAAACCATCTGTTCCCAGCAGTATGTTGAACCTGGAATCCCATACTCTCTCCCCATCTATTGGTGCCACCAAAACCTGGAGATTCCTGGCCAGTTCCTAAAAGCTTTTTGTCACTTCATGTTCGTCTTGTTAAGGTCCCAGTCTGCTCTCACTGTAAAATGACAGAACATCTACCAGATTCTGAAGTCCATTTTGCCATCTTCCAGTTGTTGCTTTGAGAATTATCATACTTGAAGAAAGGGCCCAGATGTATGGCCAGGTTCCACTTTCAACCAATAGTCTTTCTTAGTGGAGGGAGAGACTCTGGAACCTACGTCTTCATTGAGACAACTCATCTAGGGAGGGTTTACTGCTGGTGTTCAGTTGAATTTCTCTCCATTTCTATACTTTATGATTTCTACTTACAGTCTGTTTCCTTGACTCAGTTTCCCAAATTGACCATAAGACTTCTGAATGCTCTGGAGTTGCTTTTAGACTCTGTTTGACTCTTCTTCCTGACTTCCCATTTTTCAAAGCACGTTCTTCAAGTATTTAGCTGTTAATTGACACAGGGCATTCTTACAATCTGGGAATGTCCTGGGATTGTAGCACATTCTGTCGTGTCCCACTGGGCTGAATAAGTGGTGTTTCTTAATGCTACAAGACTGTTAACCATCACAGCAGAAACACTTCCAAATACTGCAAAAAAATCCTTTGTCAAGGGATTGTGTAATGACATTTGTAAAGAGTATGCAAAGGAAAAGAAATCAAATTACGAAAGAATGCTTTGATTTAAAAAAATTATCTGAAGGCACATGTTCCAGTAGCTTATGCTGCACACATGGCCCATTTCCATTCAGTAGTTATCACAGTGGGATAGAAGATGACTTGTAGCTACAGTCCTGTCTCTGCAGGCATGATAAATTTGTCTTTGATTGGACCAATTGGGATTTCATGGTCTAAGGCATTATGCATTTGTCAGTCTTGTTCAATTGTGTTTAGCAAAGTAACTCAATCATAGTGTTCGTGTTGTTTGAGGAGGGGGGTGAAATAGACTAAAATTAGGTTGTGTAGTCACCGCAGGCAATTGGTCCTTGTCCAGATACATTTTCCTATCTGCATATAGATTCTTGTTATAAAACTTAGAACTGATTTGTGACACATTACAACCCATTAGCCATCTGCTTCTTTACTACACATACCTTTCTTTTAGAATGTAAGGATTCAATTTTCATGATAGTCATCAAAATGACATTTTACAACTATTGAGAAATAACACAGTGAAATAACACATGTGAAAGCAACATTTTGATACATGTATGTTTACCAGTATAAGGTAAATAAAATTACAAAAATTAAATACAGGGGGTGGAGGGAGATGGGAGGGCAGGGATGGTAAGAGGAAACAAAGGAGGAGGCAACAATGCTTGATAAGAAATGTACTCATTACCTTGTTCATGCAATTGTAACCCCTCTGTACAGTATTTTCGCAATAAAAACTTATTAATAAAAAGTAAATACACATAGTAATTGAAGAACATTACATATGGCTTCCGTGAAATCTGAGTATTACTATTTTGAGTATTACTTTTCTGGAATGAAAACTTTCATGTGTCTTCAATCTTGGTCATATGACATTATTTCCTAGTTTATTTTCTTCAGTAACTTCTAGGTTTTGTTTATATTCACATATTTTCTGTCACCAACTTTTCTTGAAGTTCATTTTCTAATTTGAGGAGTGGTTGGACAACTTATTATTATTATATATTGTTTAATAGTTGGTACAAATGTCACCTTTGTACTATATGTGTGGAAGGAATGTACACTTAACCAACAATGATAGGAAAACAACAAGCAGAACAAATGTGACTGACCTCTTCTAGAAACATAACTATACCATCTCCCTTCACTTTTTATAAACAGCTCTCACACACTGGCAATGAAGAGAGAATCAAATTCAAGAATTATTTATGATTCTCTTAATTGATTGAATCTTTTTTAGCTATTTAATTTTAGCTCAATGCATCAGACAGGGAAATCTCTTACAGTATCACAAAGCTATAGCATTCTGTCCACCTCTTGAAATTTATAATACTAACAAAATACGCCTATTTCTTCATGTGGTTATTAAAATATTTCCAAACACAAAGAATATTGCTTTTGGAGAATATGGACAAACATTTCTCAGATAAAAGTACTTTGTGGTATTTAATATGTACTCTCAAGATTTCACATCCTTTCCAAGTTTTCATACAGAAATATATTTTTTATCTACATTACTTTTATAAGTTGCATTTTCCCAGGCAGGGTACCATAAGCTTTTTAGAGTATTTGTCTTTTTAATTTAATATATTGTAAAATTAACTTTTTTGGCTGCTATAAGTTGTTAAAATATAAATTATTCTCAGCTATCTCCTTTATCTAGGAGTGAGTTTGAAAGGTTAATAACATTATTGATTACTGAATGGGCATTGCTATTTAGAAACAAAAAGAAAAATATTTCCTACAAAACCAGATGGAAAACCAGCAAGATTTGTGCTGCTAAATGCCTTTACAATGAAAGGAAACAGAGCAAATATTAAGTAAATACACAAAACACAGAATTTTGAAAGTGACCATAATTTACCCAAATAAATCCATAATTAAGAATTATTAAAGAAACAAAAATCAAATTGGTGAAATTATCAGCAATAAAAAAAAACAAGGACAAATCATGACAAACTTTACTATGGCAAGAAGGATAAAACAGATAAAATCAACCTCCAATGTAATCAAGAAATACAAAAGGAGGGAAAATAGCCATGGCCTCTGAAGGAAGAATGAAAAAGATAATGCAGTGTGAGTGAAACATTTACAAAATCTAGAAAGTCTGCTCTAACAAGTAAAAGACAACAGCTTTAAATCTCAAAATAAACAATATGCTTTCTTACCAAGATGTAAACTACCAAAATTACTCAAGATGGAGAGGAAATAGAAGAGGAAAAAGAAAATCTTAGAGGGGTTAAGATTTCAATATACAATAGAAGAAATTCAGGTAGTAATAAAATGCATTCATTTTTAAAGGACTATACATAGGAATTTTAAATCATTTCAAAGCTATTGAAACTGTTCTAGGTTTTAAAGAAGACAAATGTTCTTATTATATTTACAGAGTCAGTACATTTTTTAAAAAACAAGCTATAATAACATCCAAAGTTAAGTTGTAGAAAATCATAGTAAGACAAAACCAACTATAAGAACCCAGAAATACTCAAAAGAGCAATGTAGAGTGACCACTGAGATATTAATATGAAAGTAAAATTATTTAACTATAATAGTATTAAATACACCATCCTTCAACACAATCATATGCACTGATGCAGAAGAAGCATCTCATAGGCTATGTAGACCATTCTTTTTACTTCTAAAATTAAAATGCTGACATAGGGTAATTGACTTCGTACCTTTTCAAAAAAGTGTTTACAATATATGCTTTTCAGTACTGTTCCAAATCACAACTGAAACATATCAAAGAAAAAATTCTTCAAGCAGCTTATACAATGAATACTATCAACAGAAGAACTCGATTTTAATAAACACCTCAAAATTAGAAGTGAGTGGAATAATATCTTCAATATATTATCTGAAAGGATCTCTAAACAGAAATGTTTTAATAACTAGGATAAAATTAAGAGGCAAAAACCACAGAGGAATCTCTACCACATAGGAAATTCTGAAGAAGATAATTCACAGTGTCTGTCTGAAAGGCTAAGATGAAAAAATGGAACATAAGCAAATACATTGGCAAAAGGGGCAAAATTGATAGTACAAAACAACCAAATAAAATAATGAATTTATAGATTGGTAGAATAATGACAAATAGAATGGACAAAAATAACACATATCTGAGAATGAGGACTGGACATGTGTATCTATTCTAACCCAGAGTTTGCAAGTTTTGTTCATGGGAACCTGTTTCCTCCATATTGCTTTGTCTGTAAAATGGAGAAGTGTATAGGTTGTTAGTGGTTCCTGAGGAGTAATTTGGAGCCTCCATTTTTGTTCACCTATGGGAAGAATCATCAGTGCATTGTTACAATGACCTTTTCCTGTGTCAAATATACCATGGTGGGAAGAGCTTGATCAATTTCTTCATATAATTCTGACCATTCTTGCTTTATATTTTTGAAGTTATTGCTGTAGTTTGGAACTAGAGTGTTTCACTTATGTTGAAGGCTTGATTGCCAGTGTGATGTATGAGTTGCCAGTGGAAATGGAGACCTGTGGGAAGTCTTTAGGTCATTGGGGGTGTGTCATTAAAGATACTAGTCCTCTTTTTCTTGTTTCCTGGATGAAAAGTTAGGGGTCATCTACTACTACATGCTTCTTCCATGATGTGCTGTCTGGCCATAGCCCAGTGCAGAAGGAAACTCGAATCTAGCCTGTTACCTCTGAAACTGCTATTTAAAACTTTTCTCATCATAGGTTGTTTACCTTAGGTATTTGCTATAGCAACAGATAGCTGGTTAGCATAATTATATTATTAAGCAAACATTTTAACTTTGTGTAATAATCTAGTGACAAATCTTTTATCAAGGAAGAATTGCCTTCTTACTACAGATACTCATGTTGGGTAAATTCTGCTTTGGTATAGACATAATGTTTGTAGGGATTCATATAAAAAGATAACTGGATTTTTTTATTCCCATTTTAATATAGTTGAAATCTGTGTGTTCAATTTGTAAGTTTAGACATCTCTTCTTACCATGATTTCATCTATACTTACCTCTTCTGTACTTCTAAAATTTTACATTATGACTTCCAGTTTTAACATTTTTGTGTTTCATAATTTTTGTTGTTTATTGTTTTCTAGGGAAAGATATTTCATCTTTATTCCATCCACCTGTGTCTTGAAAGTTCTACAAAATCAATCTAACTCTTAGCTAACCAGGGTGTATAAGCCTTGAATGTATCTGGCTGTACATATAAGCCAAATATTAATAGTAGGAAAAGAACAATATATATTACTGTTACAGTATAAATACATCATTTAACATCCACAATACAATGATTAACTTCCATGAAAGAGCTCATTGATAATGATGCTTTATTTTTGTTTGTTTGTTTGTTTTTTTGTCAGTTGTGGGGCTTGAACTCGGCCTGGGCAGTCTCCCTGAGCTATTCAGCTCAAGGCAAGCACTCTACCTCTTGAGCCACAGTGCCACTTGATGCTTCATTTTTACTCTACATTTGTCATCTTGACAGGTGGAATATAACTTGTGAATCAAAATCTGAATTCAGGGAGCATAAAGAGAAAAGAAAAAAGAAGGAAAGACATAGGGACAGTCTAGATAAAATATAATCATAATGTATTCATTATTTAAGACCACTGTCGAATATATTAAATAATACATAAATATTATTTATTAATTTATTAATTAGTATTTTATGGAAGTTAATCATTTTTGAAAGTTAGCTAGCTAATTTCTATTTTTTTTTTTTACCAGTATCTTGCACATTTAGTTTCCAAGATTAGGGATGGTTTTGTGGTTCTATGGTAGACCACTTGCCTAGAATATAAGGCCTTGGAGTCAATCTCCAGAACTGTAAAAATTACAGAAGTACAGTTAATCAATAGATTAGCCCTAAGATATTTTGTACCTTTCCCTTTCCCAAATAAAATATTAAAATTCTTTGCATTTAATCACTTGCTGTTCAATGTATATACAACTCCCTCCAGTGATTTAGTTTTTGCTTAACCCTAAAAACAATACATTCATGGTTCATTGCTTTATAGGAGTAATTTGATTTTGATTCAGCCAATTTTTTCTTTTATATTTTCTTTGTATTTCTCCTAGCATTTGGAGCTTGGTACTCTGGTTATTTTCCATTACCGGGAGTAGAAATGTAGACTTATGATTGAAGCATCACTAGTAGTAAACTCTTCCAATGTTATATTCTTGAAAAATGATTCTACTTCCACATTTTCTTGAAGGATAGTTTTGCCATTACATGATTAACATATTCCCAAGTCAGTTTCCTGTAGTACAAAAGATGTATTATGTGGACCATTTGTTCATACCTCTACGAAATCTTTACTCTGTTCAGCTTTCCATAATTTGCATCATGTCATCTAAGAGTCCAAAGCCACTCACCTAATACTATGAGTTTACCCCTATGAGTACTGATTTTGATTAGTTATTATTAACATAATTTATACTCTCATTAAGAGTTTAAATTTTTCTGTAGATGCTTTGGAGGAATCATCTGGACAATAATGAACCCCACAAACAACGAGGCTTTGTTTTTCTTTTTATTTTCTTATGGATTTTTTTCTTCTCTTATGTTACTGTTGAATCCCATTGTCTTGTTTCTTTCATGGGGAACACTTTCGTGACTTTGCTATTCAATATGATGCCTGCTCTGCATTCTGTAGAGTCCCAAATCAGGTTCAGGAATGTTCCCTTTTCTTTTTCATTTGCTAAGGTATGCTTTTTCTTCCAAACAATAAAAACATTGAATTTTATTATCTATTTTTTTCTGTCCTTAGTACTTGGTTTATACACCCATTTAGACACATTTATGGTATTCATATACTTTCAGCGAGGTCTTGAGAGAGTGTGCTAGAACCTTCCAGGCCTTGTAGATGGATGGAGCTGTGAACATAGTGAAGCTGAGACAGGGGTCTTTTCCTTCTCATCCCTGTTTCCTTGGTTTTCCTAGGTGCTTATATTTCTTAGGATAAAAAGAACCATAACCACTACTATTTCTTGTTGCATGCTGAAATTACCAGGAGAAATTTTATTTTTCAGTGGGATAGTGGGGTTGGAATGCAATGAATTAGAATAAAGTTTTCTTCAAGGCCCCCATTTGCTTGTAGTTGCATGAATGATGACCTGCCAGAGGCCTCAGAGGGGCAGACTCTTAGAGGATCAGGACTGCAGCCTCCTTCCTAGACCCTTCATGAGTTCAAATTTGTGGACAGAGCAGACATTGGAGGAACACGCTGCCTTGCTCTACTCTTTCCTATACTGTTTACATGCCCTCATACCCAGAGGGTACAAAAGAATAGAAAACTTTATTTTGCTAGCCCTATCACCTTCCTTGATGGGATCATTTTTATCTGAGTGTTGCATGAAATTTTGGACAGAATTCCAAATTTTTAGGCTTCTCTTCAATAATGAATATTTGTCTTTTATCTTTAGTCCCATGAATAGTCCCTTATTGCTGTGTACTGGTGGCTCACACCTGTAAATCCTGGTTATGGAGAAGGCTAAGATCTGAAGATCACAGTGAATAAATCCCAGGCAGATAAAACCATGACCCTTATCTTAAACTAACCACAAAAATACAACCTGTCACTTTAAGTGGTGGAGCACCAGCTTTGAGCAGAAAAAGCCAAGCAAGAAGGTGAAGCCCTGAGTTCAAGCCACAGTACCAGCATGCACACACACACACACACACACACACACACACACACACACACACACACACACACACACACACACACACACCCACTCACACACAATCACCTCTTCTCAATACAATAAAAAGCTTTTGTTACCTGTAATTCTTAATTATCACCTTCAAAGGCCCTTTATAGTTCAGGATTACCCATACTCTAGGTCCTATCCTGGTCACATAGAGATTTCCTGTAGAGGGGAACAGATGTGGCAAACCTTTTCCTCTGCTGCTTTCTATAACTATCACTAGATAGATGATTCTTGGCCTTTCCAGTAGAAGAGAGGAGTGGAACGAGAACTAGATGGTAAAAAATGGTATCAGACAGCTGATTCTGTTGTTATCTGGTAACAGAAGCATAATTGAGAGCTTGTAGCAGGCTTTTGGCGCTTTGCTTGACCTGCCTTTTCTGTGAATCACTGCAATGTTGTTCCTACTGTTCATCTTTCCCATTCAATGCTGCATGTCCTTTGTTGTTCAAATCTTACCTAGAAACTTTGCTAAGCTGGGGCTTCTTCATATTAACCCCAAGGACAGCTTTTAGAGTAGCAGGTTCTTCTTAGTTGGGACAATATATATATTCTTAATAGGAGAAATACTGTTCCTTATCTGCCCAACCCCAAACCAATACATAACTACTTCTCTTTAGTTATGATCTTTAGTCTTTTTACAGGTAATATTAGGTTCTCTCAAATCTTAGTGGTTCTTAAATTTTGCTGCACTGTGAAATCACCAGGACCTTTGGAAAAAAATCCCTTTGTGAGTCTATTTCTACTTCTACACTCTGGTTTGTTTGGAGTACAAGTCAAGTCCAAGAATTAAAAAAATATCTATCTATCTATCTATCTATCTATCTATCTATCTATCTATCTATCTATCTATCTATAGATATATGGTGATTTCAATGTCCTGCAAAGATGAAAATCAGTGCTGATCACTGGGAATGAGTGCCACTTGGAGAGGTCACTTCAGACTTCCCTAACTGGCCTGAAGTACATGCTGTGCACTGACCTGCATACTGACAACTCTTCGTGTCCTCTTTTTCTGAGTTGACCCACTACTGCTCTCACTTTGAGCTGTGGAAGTATCAACAAATACCCACTTGTTCTACCACTTGGCACTACATACGTTCTAAAATGTTCTTAAAGAGAATCTACAGGAATCAGATTTTGACATTGAGATGACTGAAAAGCCACTGAAATTATAAGCATAAAGGAATATAGTTAGTGATTATGTTCTTATCTATACTCATAAGAACAAACTCCAAACAGGGCTATCTAAAAAAAATATGTATATATATGTAATTTTAATTCTGTCCTTACAAATATCATTATTTTGAAAGCTTGTTTTATATAATAGCCATCTTGAGATGTATTTATTCTTGCCTATATTCAGATTTTGAATATTTTTGAAGAGGAATAAAATGTGTTAATTTTGTTGGATAGCTTGTTATAGATTCTTTAGAAATCCTGATTCAGTGTGCTAAGAACAGCGTTCTGAATGAACATCCTCAGCTGGGCAGCAGCAAACAAGGGAACTATAGTTCTGATTGAAGTAACCACAATGATGGAGAAAATGAGCTCAAATGAATGGCTTAAATATTGTTTGTAGTTTGCAAATTAGATATACACAGGCAAGAAAAATGTTTCTATACTTTCCTTCTACAATTATGTTCAGTTTGTTAAAATATTTCCCATAAATAAGGGGATTGGGACTCTCAAACCTGGGTTCTGATTTTGGCAGAATAAATTTGCAAATAACCTTGATTCTGGGGCATACAATTCCAAATCAAAGCTATTTACGGGGTAATTTGGTAGATTGCAATCCAAAATCAGGGCTCTTCAGAATTTCATCATCCTCAAATGTGAAAAACTCAAGTCAAACTGAGTTTCCTTCTTCTTTTTGGAAACTTTTTTTAAAATAAAAAATTCATATATATATATATATATATATATATATATATATATATATATATATATATGGCAAAGGGCTAGAAAGTCTCATTAAAAGAGACTATATTAGTCAGGGTTCTAAACTGATGTCACATGCAAATTGTGTAGTTTGAGGAGAATTTCATAAAGAAACTTTTTATGAATTTGTGGACAGAGCATAAGAGGTTGTATACCTTGGAGTGTTAAGTGAAGAAACAACCTGAATCTAGAGAAGTGGAGTGCTTGTGTGTGTGTGTGTGTGTGTGTGTGTGTGTGTACTAGGTGATCTGCGGTCTTTGCCTTATGTGGATTATGTGGAACTTGCTAATCAATACAACTACAAAGGGAGGAAGTCAGCAGGATAAACTAATTTCATTGTTTAACTCCTCTTTACTCCCTCTGATTTCTCGTTAATGCTTCCTGCTTCTTGAACTAAAATGGAGCTGGAGGTCAAAGGTTAAGTTCTTAGTGGTCCTTTGCTGAGGCACATAGCAACTACAGGTCTCTAGAGGGCATATAGAAGGCATTTTATTGGTCCATTATTTTATTTACTCAGTCTCTATTTTGTGCAACTTAGGTTAACATAGGCAATATGAAAAAAAAAAATCTCAACAGCTAGCATTCAATCATGGGGACATAGGTATTCAGGCATCTGTCAACCTGAGACATAAAACATCAGCAACAAATAGTCTGCCACATAGAAA
Organism: Dipodomys merriami; assembly: GCF_024711535.1. Taxonomy (NCBI): domain Eukaryota; kingdom Metazoa; phylum Chordata; class Mammalia; order Rodentia; family Heteromyidae; genus Dipodomys; species Dipodomys merriami. Next base: position 1,181,524 of record NW_027206068.1, read on the forward strand.
GGAAGGAATACGTAGTATAAGATAAAGTTGGTATGGTTCTCAGTGATAGAGCTCATGCTAATACTAGTCACATTTTTCTCTTCCTACTAATTCTGATAACACTGGGTTTAATTTGGATCCTCACATGGTACATGATCCACATTTTTACTTAGTTGGTCCACAAGTTTTAGGGAACCCATTTTTATTTATAACCACAGTTCACAAGATTCAGAAGTAACAAGAATGTTCTGCTTCTACTCTAGTTCTAGCCTTTTATTGTAATGTAAACCCAAATTGGATCAATTCCATGTGATTTAGAACTTACTCCATGATCTCACTGTTGTTTGGTGATATGAAAGGTTAACTTCGCGAGATTGTTTTTGTTTGGTTTTGTAATGCTGGGGAATTATATTCATGACTTTGCACGTGGTAGGTAAGCCCTCTACCACTGAGCCACACCCCCACCCATCACAAAGAATGGAATCATGATTCTGCTCCCTGGTGCAAACACCCTATTCTTGGGCATGACTTGGGGCTTGAACTCTGGGCCTGGTCACTGTCCCTAAGCTCTTCAGCTTAAGTCTACTGTTCTACCACTTGAGCCACAGTGCCACTTCCGGTTTTCTGAGTTTGGAGATAAGAGTCTCACAGCCTTTCCTTCCTGGGATGGCTTTGAACTGCAATCCTCAGATCTCAGCCTCCTGAGTAGCTAGGATTACAGGCATGAGTCACTGGCGCCCATCTAGGCATGACTTCTATATGTTGAAAATGCGAGAACTGTTAGGAAGCCAAGTCACTAGTCAGTCACCAAGGCTGCTTTCTCCATCCATGCCCTGCTCTTGAATCTGATGGTGAGTGTGAAAACACCACATGTTAGTCAGTAACTCAGCTTGGAAGAATGCTTTCTCAACTGACATGATAACTGAGCTTTTACCATCTACGATAAAGAGAAGGTGGCAAGGTCAGTGAATTATCTGTCCACACATCCTTCACCACAAAAGAATTTCCTTTAACAGAAGCAATATAGTTAGGTATCAGCAATGATGGAAAAGACATTCTTTAAACCTATGGAGGGGATACAGCTGCTTCTGATGAGAAAGTAAAGCTTTCACTTGCAATTTTCACAAACACTTGGGAATTGCACATTCTTGTTTCCTTTGTCCCCAGTATTTTAGAATTCCACATTTCTTCAGAAAAACACTAGTATTGGAACTTATGCTTGTCATTTTAAACTATTTCTTTGCATTTCTTAAATTTAGACTCAGGGTCTAGGTAACTAGAAGATGAGAATGATTTGTTTTTGTGTTTTTGGGGTGGCCACTATGGTTTCAACTAATGACCTCATATTTCTAGATAGGTAGGTATTCTATACCTTGAACCACATCCCCAAGCCATTTTTTAAAATCTTTATTAATTTTCACATAAGGTCTTGTGTTTTTTTTTCCAGCCTTAAGATCTGCCATAGCTAGGATCACAGAGGCATTCCACCAGACAAGGTCGAGTTGTTATATGGGGTCTTGCTAACTTTTTGCTTGAGTAGCCTTGAACCTGAATCATGCCTATCTCCAACTTGTTGGGATTATAAGCAAAAGGGACAGTGCCTAGGTAAGAAGCTGTCTTGAATTTGTTACCAAAATTGTCTGATTTTCTATCCATGTTCTCAGCTTAACATTGGCTGCTTTCCAATTCTCCCTAGGGTAGAATTTCTTGACTTTACCAGTATTGGCATTTTAGGCTGGATAATTATGAAGGTTTTACTGTATAGGAACTTTAACTACATCCCTGGCATCTATCCAGTAGATGCCAGCAGTAAACTTCCCTCTCCAAATGGGTGACAACCCAAAATACCTCACACATTGCAAAAAGTCTCCCAGAGAGCAAAATTGCCACCAAGAGAAAACTAGAAATAGCCAGAAAGAGCCATGTAGTGCTCTAATCTTTTAATTCATATTGTCATCATGAGGACATAATGCTACAGGAAATTGGCATTTCAACAACTTGCCCTCCATTCACCCCACAAACTTGGCTGCTCTCCTTCTTTTCCCTCTAGCAATGAAAGGATTCTCTCCCAGAATCCCAGGAGGCTCTCCCAGAATCCCATGTTGAGGTCTGTTTCCTAGAGCTATTTCTGGTACCAATTTCTCTAACAGCTTATGTTTCAGCAGGAAACAGATGTTACATTCAACTTGAGCAATTTGACAACAGTTTAATCAAGGAGCTATTTACATAGATAGATGTGGACAGAATGCAGGAAAAAAATCAAAGCAGGAACCTTTAGTATCCCAAAGTAAGTAATGGGGAGGCACTCTTCCACATCTAGTCTTGATAAAGCAAGAGGGGGAGAAAGAGAGTTCTTAGAATCTCAGAACCATAACAGAATCAAGATGAAGGATAGGGAGAGGGAAAAAAGAATAGAAAAACAAAGGAAGGAAGGAAGGAAAGAAGGAAGGAAGGAAGGAAGAAGGGGCTGTGTGGCAACCGACACTCTTTCAGGATCCCCCCTGCAGTGGGCCAAGGATCCCTCTATCTTTTTTTAATATTCTTTAAAAAATTAAATTATTTTTAAGTAGTTGTATAAAGGAGTTTTCGTTTAGCAAGGCAGTTTATGAATACAGTATATCTTGATCAGTGCTAACCCTTTCAAGATTCTCCCCCATCCCTCCCCTACCCACTTCCCTACTTTCTTCATTTTGTAGGATATACCTTGAAATTTGACTGTATTTCCCTCTTCTTCTGCTTTTCCTTCACTTTCCCTATTCCCCTTAACCCCACTCCATCCAGGCTGAGTACCCAGTCTATCAAGAATGAACCCTGTCCTTTTTCCCTAGTCACTTCCTATGCTTTTCATAGAAGAGATAGAGCAAAGTTACATTCAGGAATAACTAATCAATAACCAAACTTTCAATCGCCAATATTCAGTTTTCAATGAAAGCCTTAATGAAACATTTGGCCAGAATGAGTTGTAGCAGATTGAATTCTTATATGCACTAAAAATATCCCACAGCTTACTAAAAAAATAGTTTGTAGTGAGAAGGTCCTTCCCATGAAATCTACTCTCAACAAACTATGAAGTTTGTTTTTTTTTTTAACTATGTGTCAACCCTGTTAGCAAAAAACAAAAATAAAACAAAATAAACAAGCTTTGTATCTCTTGAGTAGTAAAAAGCCATAGCCAATGTACTATAGCAGTTGGGGATTTGGTGGACACCTTTATAAATAAATGGTTAGATTTTAAATGAATAAAAGTTTTAGAAAGGAAAATAAAAATTTAACCACTCCAACTATTTGACCAAATAAGATTGTTTTTAGGGATTTTTAAGACCCCAAAATAAGACACAAGATTATTCCGGCTGATATCACTATAGCTACTGTTGCAATGTCACATTTACTCAGCATTAGCTAGTTTAAGGTCTAGTTTAAGGTTGGGGAAACTGAAACTCTGAGAGGAGAATTAACCTACAGAAAGTTGTGGAAACTGTGAATGCACACCAGAGATGCACACCATGACTTGTAATAAGATGTTGATAACCCTTCACTGGGCTCTGAGGTCTACGTTTCCTTTGCTGAAGTGTAGGTGGTCCACTGCAAATGCTTTAATTACTGGAATATGGTATAGTCTTGGTCATATGACCTCCAAAGGTAGACAATAAGGCACTATGATGTTTGCCTAGTTCTTCTTTTAGGGTGCTTGCCCTGGAAAACCAGGCACTATGCTATGAACAGCTTAGGCCCCATGGAGAGACCTAGGTGGTGGTTGTGGCAAAGTTATTGTTACTTTCATAGCTAGCCGATAGTATCAGAAAGCGAGTGGACCTACAAATAGTTCTCACACTTAGGTTTTGGTTGTTGTTGTTGTTGTTGTCAGTCATGGATCTTGGACTCAGGGCCTGTCCCTGAGCTTTTAGGCTTAAGGCTAACATTCTGCCACTTGAGCCACAGTGCCACTTCAGATCCCCGAGAGTTTGTATTTTCTGGATGGGTTTCCAGACCTGAGGATGAGCTGTCCCTGCTATACCTTGTTAGAATTCCCATCTCACAACTAGGAGCGAAAATCAATGATATTACTATTTTATATTTATATTTTGACATAGTTTTTAGGCACTAATAAGTAATGGCGATGATCTGATGTTTCTTATTACTGTTTCCAGGTTATTACCCTAGGCTCCTCCTTAGCAGACTTAAAATTCTTAGAAACTTGTACTCTTGGATTACACCATGCATTGTATTTAATTCCTGTAACTCTTCACCCTTTGGATGGTTTAGCCCCAATGTATAACTTTGTTGTCTAATAATTTATGACTTACATATGCCAATATGTTCATAGAAAATGTTACTGACTCTCCGAGGACTCCTTGTCCTTGAGCTGTCCCCTTTTGATGGTTGTTACTATGATGAAATCAACCCCTTCTCCCTCAATGCCGTCATGATCTACATTGTACACAGAACTTTGATTCAAATACCCCACTCTCTCCTATCACGTTGTCAGTCCTTGCGAGTATAATCATTTCATCAAATTCATACTTGAATCGACCTGCATACTTACCATTGTTCTTCAAATCTCATTCAAGGCTCAATTCCATCAGTTCCTAGATTATAGTCTGAGTCCCTTGTTATGATTTATTTTCATATGCCTTTCACTCTCTTTATTTCTGACAGTGTTCCACTGAGTTAACAGTAGTTTCTCCTGTGTTTTTTATCCCTTTTCACAAGACCAAATTAAAACACACAAGGGTATTGACTAGTCTCACATTAAATTTGTGATCAATATACTATGGGGAGAACTTTTGTTCCAATAACGCAATAGTTTTCTGATCTTCTCAATTAAAGGAGTCTCTTCTGAGGTTTCCTTTAATCTCCAAAAGCTCATTCTATCTACTCATTCTCAAATAATAGCATTTTTTTTCTGGTACCATGGGCTTGAACTCAGGGACTGGATGATATCCTTTAGTTTTTTTTTTTTTTTGGTTGGTCATGGGATTTGAACTCAAGGACTGGGCAATATCCTTGAGCTCTTTTGCTCAAAGCTAGTGCTCTACCATGTTGAGCCGCAGTGCCACTTCCTTTTTTGAGTAGTTAATTGGATATTAGAGTCTTACCGGGATTTTTCTACATGGGCTTGTTTCAAACTGTGGCTCTCAGATCTCAGCCTTTTGAGTAGCCGGGATTTCAGGCATGAGCCACTGGCATCCAGCTTCCCTTAACTTATATAGTGCAGGTTAGTGTTTTACCATGTAAACTACAGCACCCCCCTTTTGGACTTATGGTTGTTAATTAGAGATGAGAGTCTCACAGAATTTCCTACTCAGGTTGGTTTTGAGCTATAAGCCCTCAAATTTCAGCCTTCCTGAGTAGCTAGGATTACAGATGTAAGCCCCTCCTGCCTTTTTTGGTAAGGCCTTTTTTTGTCTTCATATATATATGAAAAAACATTAATATTAAATGAAAGTGTTCATAGTTTCCACATCAGTGTACCAGAACTACATATGTGGCTTTGCTTTCTCTTACTGAATTCTCTCTGCTTATGTAATCAAACCCCAATTTCTATTCTGTCTTTGAGTCAATCACACACTTAAATCATCTCCATTTTCAACAAAAAATTATTTCTGTTTCCCTGTTTGTTGGACCATCCCAATATCATACACTCATAATTTTTTTTTTTTGGTCGGTCGTGAGGCTTGAACTCTGGGCCTGGGCGTTGTCCCTCAGCTCTTCAGCTCAAGGCAAGCGCTCTACCACTTGAGCTACAGTGCCACTTCCTACACTCATAATTTTATGCTTCAAAAAAGAAATCAATTTTGATTCTATGTCCCCCTCCAGAGATGCATTACTTCTCTGCTCAGCTTTTAGCAAAAATTTTTATGATTCTTACATGTTACATTCTCTCATTCATTTTTAAATTTTTTTGCTGGTACTGGTGCTTGAACTCAGGGCCTGGGTATAGTTCCTTAGATATTTTTGCTTAAAGATGAGCTTTAGGCTTGAGCTTGAGCCACTATTTCACTTCTGACTTTTTTGGTGGTTAATTGAAGATAAAAGTCTCATATCTGGGATGTTTTAGGATAGAAATCTTCCAATCTCAGCCTCTTGAGTAGCTAAGATTATGGGCATGAACCACTGGTGCTTTGCCTCTCATTTCTTCTTGAACTCATTCCCACTCTTCTTGTTCTACTGTGACCTTTCTTAACTGACTGACCTGTGATCTCTGTGCTTCCATATCTAATAAGAAGTGTTTCATGGTCATCTTCTTTGTACACGTGACACCAGAATGTAACACAACTCAATCTGCTGTATTCTTTAAGAAGTTTCTTGTCTTCTGGGAATCATTCCAATTTATTCCCTTGCTAAGGTGTTTCTGCTACTGTAGAATCTCTTGGGAGAAAATGAAGTCATGTACATCTAGGGAATTATTAGCGAGAGGTTATTTTTTAAATCAATTATTTATATTCATTTAAAATGGAGGAGCTGAATAGCTATTATTTTTGCTTCTAATTACATCTTCTCGCCCATTTATCCATGTCTGTTAAGACTTCTCTATTTAGCTTAAAATGTTCTCATTTGTATTAAGACTAAGAAATTTTGTGGGTAGGTAAGATTTCTGTTGCTTTACCTGTGTACTTTTTATAGTAAGAATTTATAGTGGCTGGAGATATTACTCAGTTCAGTAGTAAAAGACTCACCTCCCATGCTGAAGGCTCTAGATTTGATCCCCAGCACCACAATAAAAACAAAACAAAAATCACTTAAAATTTATAAATGCATAGGGTGGCTTCTAATTTATTGTTCAAAAAAGATAGGTTCTAAATGGTTGAAGAGTTTTGGGTGTACACTGTGCTCTCCTTCAAAACAGCCACTTGCTGAAACATTTAATTACACAAAAGATTAGTAGCAATTTACAACTAAAATTAAAATCCAAGAAGAAAATAAATGAAATAAAGAAAGTGAAAGTGACAAATGATAATAAACCATGGTGAAAAAAATGGCATCAGAATGGAGGCAAAGTTGAATAAACTGGACCAGCCACAAACTATCTAGGAGATAAAGCAAAAAAAGAAAATCTGTCACTTATATAACTCTGCATACATGAGCTAAAAGTAAACTAAATTTTCATAAGATGTACAGCTAATTTTTGTGAGCACCAAAGAGGACTTCCTCTCAGGAGGAATTACTGCATGATGTACATAAAATTATCCTTGACGGCATCATTTACATAAGCTCCATTAATGTGCTCACAGCTTCTTCTTTTTTCATATTTATAGGCAGTGTGACATGGGGCTAGGTACCTGCTCCCTGCTCTGCTCTGACTAAGATACGAAGAGTTATTTTTCAGGGGAAGACAGCAATTCTTTCCTGGAAATGTGGGTTATAGCAACAAAGTTTTTGATAAGTACTAGGAACCAATGTGCTTAAGATAATGTTTCTTGTCATACAGCGTGACTGTGCTAATCTGCATATCCCAGTGGCTCCGGTCTGTAGAAAGACAGATAATAATGTGTGGGTAAAGTTGGAATTGTTTTTGGAACTTTGTAAGTAATCATTTACTTCAAGGAGACTATCTTTTACAGATGGGAAAAGTATTCAAGGAAATCAGAAGGACAGAAGGAGCCAGGGTCACTGAGTAAGAGCAAAACCTTAAGAGCTGTGTTAAGAGCTAGGAATGCACAGGCATGAGGTACATACGTATAATCTCAGCTACTCAGGAGGCAGAAGGAGGACAATCACAAGTTCAAGGCTAACCTGCACTAAGAAGTGGTAAGACCCCATCTCAAGAACAAAATAAAACAGAAAAGCTGAGGGCATAGTTCAAGTGGTAGAATCCTTGTCTGGCAATGCAATTAAAAGTTGGTTGTCTTTTCTGCTGGTGCATTTTCCATTGTCTCATGTTCCCTTCTTATTTTCAAATACATGCAAATGGTGGCTGCGGATATGTATTTTCAATATTGGAGTCTTCTAGATTGTGTTCAATTAAACAAATCACCAGTGCATAACAAACACAGCCTCCAATCACATAAAATCACTCCTGCCTTATTAAAATCTCATTTGTTACAGGAACTCTTAGAAAAAAATGTAAGGCGCCTCCAAGGAAAAATTATTACTCCTCCTATTGCAACAGGAAATAATGTTCACTATAAATCAAGGCCAGCAGGGATGTTCCTGTTAAAAAGGGATCCACAGGTCAATGGCTAATTTTTAGTTGACAGTATAATTTAAAAAGGCATACCCTTATCATAGCTTGCAATCATCTTTAGAAAAGAGCAGGAGTTGTTTTCACCAGGGTCCACTAGAAGCAATTTGTAATCAAAATAAAATAGAGTCAAAATTTTAGGCCATAACGTGTAGGTTTTTTTGTTTTATTTATTTTCAGCTTTGGAAATGTGAATGAACTATGAGAAAACCAGTGACAGTGACAAACCAGCGATTGTCTTGTACAGGCCAAGTTTTATTGAAGGCATATGATTCTTGGACTCTTCAGAGACCTAGAAAAGAGTACAAAGAGCTAGGGCACATGGTCCTGGTTTCTGACTTGAGGAATTTAGGACAAATCACTTAAGAACCCACAGTTTTTATCATCTCAGACACGACTCAGATTCATGTCATTTTGCTCCTTGGGAGAGAGCCTGTTAAAATACAGACTTTGATTCAGAGTTGTAGATATTTTGAATTTCTGAATTTCTAAATACCAAAGAAGATGCTGTTCACCTAAGTGCATTTTGAATAGAAAATTAAACTCTTCTTTAATCATCTCATTTTTATCCAAGGCAGCCAGCCCTTTGTCCACAGGAGCAAACATTGTGGAAAAGGGCATACATTGTTTCATTTCCTAAAATAACAGTAGTTAATATCACTTGAGCTCTTACTATGTAACACATATCATTCAAATTAAAAGCTCCATACTGACATGACCTGTTACTTGTATGACACCTCATGGAATCCCCTGACCCAGGTCTGATGATCACTTAGCTTAGTGAGGAAGGTATTGATATATGGAGGTTAATAAATTTGTCCAGGACATCCAGTCAATGGTAGGATCTAAAATTATTAGCCTGTATGTACACAGTTAGTGGTTTTATGGGCAAACTCCTAAGAGGATAGTTTAGGCTTGTAATAATTACATAATCTTGAAGCACTATGTATACTATATTTCCTCTCAGTATTGACATCGTGTTCTACTTAATTAAATATTATTATTGACTGTATGTTGATTATATTTATTCTTTCACTTTTTTTTAAACTTTTTTATTGTGAAAATACCTTGCAGAGGGGTTACAATTACATGAGCAAGGTAATGAGTACATTTCTTATGAAGCATTGTTGCCTCCTCCTTTGCTTCCCCTTCCCATCCCTTTCCATCTCCCCCTACCACCTTACTTTATTATTGATTTTTAAAATCTTCTCTGGCTTTAAAAATTATGCTGCCATTATCTCACTGATACTGAGAACTTCTATCTATCTATCTATGCATCAATTTACCTGACAATTTAAAATTATAATTAAAGAAATAAAGAATAAAAAGAGTAGCAACATAAGAATGTGAGTCACCTAAGGTAGATGGTTGGCAACAGCCTATCACTGAACAAACATATACTCTTGTAAGAAGAATAAAATCTCAGTTGGGCAACACGATTACATGGATTTTTTTTAACATGTTTTACATTCACCCCATCAATCATACCTACTAAAATGGATGGTAATATTTTTAAAGATAAACCACTAAAGTCATTACTATTTTAGAAGTAACAGAGTTTTATAGATAAAATTGATTAAATTGTAAGGAAAGCTCTAAATCTTTGGCTTAGTAATATTATGTCATAGATCATCCTAGACTTATACAACATACCTACCCACACACACGTTGTGTTGTTGGTATATATTAGTGTTATCATAAGTTAGGAATCTTAAGTCCTGAATCTGTTATATACTGTCTTCATGATAGTGAGTAAATTGACCATTTCCTTAACTTTTTTGAATCTAAGTTTCTTCAAAAAACTAAAAAACAGTAGTGTCTATTAATAAATCATGGAATAAAGCAAGTTTATAAGTCTAATGCCATAGAAATATGCCTAGCCTATGGTAAATGTCTATTTTGAGGACCATTGCTTAACTCTCATTGCAATTTATTTAAAATCTCATATTTAATATCTCTGAAAAACATTTGATATGTTATAAGCAGTTCTTTTACATAGGAAAAGCACTTGGTTATATAATCATTGATATTTGTTAATTATTTTATTCATATTTAAAGTTATTCATTTTGGGGCTGGGAAGGTGTTTCAGTGGTAGAGTGCTTGCCTAGCATGCATGAAGCCCTGGGTTCAATTCCTCAGTACCACATAAATAGAAAAAGCTGGAAGTGGTATTGTGGCTCAAATGGTAGGGTGCCAGCCTTGAGCAAAAGCTCAGGGACAGTGCCCATGCTCCGAGTTCAAGCCCCTGAACTGGCAAAAAAAATGATTCATTTTGGAGTAGACTATTAAAAATGTCTGCAAAAGATTAAATACTTTATGTATTATCACACTTATTTAAAAGTGACATTTATATCTGATTGATATTGTGACCCACATGAACTCTATTACATTCCACTAGTTTTGGTTCATTTGTTCTCAATTTATTTATACACAAGAGTTTTCTCCTTTTTGAAAAATCTGAATTATATGAAGCACTCTATGAACACTTGATATTTGTTTTCAGGTTATATAATTTGTGCTTGGACCTTCTAATATCATTGAGATCTCTCGAACATTTCAATCTCTATAATCTGTAGCTGTCCAATAAGACATTCAAAAAACCTGTATATAAATAACCAGGGATGAATCTACAGTGGTTTTTTTTTTTCAATAGGTCTATTTTCTATTATACATTAGCTTGAAGGCCTTTGAAAACATAAAGATACCACTAGTGGATGAATGCATATGAAGCATCATTCACTATTTACAAAGGAAGGAAATAGTGTAATATGTAATCATGAGGTTGAATCTTTCCTTTTTAATGATGTTCTATGCATGAAGTTTCATTTATAGTTATTTCATGTTGGTCTTGAATATAGCATTCACCATATACTCAACATATTAATACAGGATATATATATATTTCTAATAATTATTTAAAGGTAAGGTATTTCTATTTCTGAATTGCATATATTCACATATTTCTTTATATTTAAAGGTATATTCTTTTGTGCAAATGTCTGTATCTGAATTCTTTTATCTAAGATCAGAAATTAACATCTTTTATTTACTCAGTAAATGTGACACACAGGTCATATATTAAAAAGCCATATATCATAATTAGTGGAAACATTAATCAATTCAGAAATAACCCAAAACAGAATGCAAACATTAGATAGATCTTGTTTTTTTGATAGAATCTATTCTTTTGACTGGGGAATTGAGTCCATTAATATTTAGAGTTCTTATGGAGAGATATATCATGTTTCCTGCCATTTTCTTGATTTCCTGTATTTTGTTTCTTTCCTCTTCCTTGAACCTATGATAGTTCTGATGGATTGAAATAAGATTGTCCTTCAATATCATCTTGGTTGTGTATAAAAAAACCCAAGATGTGGTAGCAGAGATGTGACCTGTTGTTACCAGATAGGCTTTAAATTGGACTTCTTGTCTTCCCCTGACCTAGTCCTTTGATTTGGGATGTCTGTTTCTCTGGCAATGTCAGTAGACACGTTTCATCCAAGGCCTGGCTGCTTTTTACATGAAGGCACAGCTATTGTAATTTGTGAGCCAAGTCCCTGAAGTTTGGAGAGATGTTCTGTTTTGTGTGGAAAGACTACAGAGAACATATCTAAATCCCGCTAAACATAAAATACCTGTAACTTCTGGCAAGACACCAACCATCAATCTCTGCTTTTGAAAAATGGTATGCTTCATTCATTTTAGATAGCATCTTGGAGTTTTCTAAGGAGGTTAATCTAGGCATCATCAAGTTTTCTTTCTCAAAACCCTACAGCATATACTTGTTGGGAAAATAAACTTTGCAAGAATTCTTAAACACGTAATCTTTCTCAAATTTACTACTTCATTTGGCATCCTAGAAGCTATTTGGGTTGGACATTGGGGAAGTATGAATTGGCATCCGTTTCATACAAAGGTGGACTGTGTGTTCATTGTGTGTTCATTTTGCTCAACATTTTTGTTTCAAAGTTTGGAACACTATTCAGTCACAAATGTGTTCATTATTTGCCATGGCAACCAAGGTAGTAAGAGGTTAAATCTGGTATTTCAAATCCCAGAGCTTCTTCTGTTATCTATGTGATAGGAATAAAATGATACTTTTAATTTTTTATTAGCACTTCAGAAATGTCTTCACATTTATGATCTTTCTTATTTGCTTCTTGCAGCTGCAAATGAGAGAGGCAGAGCAAGATTCATGATTCACAGTGACAGATGAAGAAACTGGGGGCCAAGGAGGTTAAGTGGCTCATCACCGTCATATTCCTTCCTTAGTGAAAGGCATCATTTTTGGTATGAGATAGGAGTGTGTGATAGAAGTATGGGCGAGAGGGAGACACCTGCTCAGAAAGCCATGACTTAGAATTCTGTCTCCTCCTATCTTCTGTTCTGTCTTTTCGCTGTCATTTAAATTATCTGGAATCTGTGTTATTAAATGAAGCACACATCAAGTAACAGTAGCACTAAGTATAAACTGGCATGGGTCATTTGAAGCTCAAGATAGTGATAATGATGAACATGGAGTGGTTACACAAGGCAAAGGCTGGACCAGGACAAGGACAAATACTGAACTGAAGTAGAAATGTCTTTGTTGAGACATGTGTCTGGGTATATAATTGTTTTATGTGTGTGCTGGTACTATCCCTTAACTTTTTTACTCAAAGCTCTATCTACCACTTGAGCCATAGTTCCACTTCAAGCTTTTTTGTTTGTCAATTGGAGATAAGAATCACAAGATAGGGACACAAGAGGTCTTATTTTTCTTGCTGTTGTTTTTAATATATTTATAATGTACTATGTGATTTTTCTGTTTCTTTTATATGTTCTTCCCCCATGGTGTCACCCCTGTTTTCACTGTATTTGATTCCGGTGCCCTGCATTTTGTATATACATTTTTTTCTAATTTGGGGAGGGGAAGGGAAATAAAATGCTGAAATAAGGATACAGGTCGACCCATTGCAAAAATGAGATGAATAAGAAACTATGTTGAAAATGAACTTTACAACTTTGGAAGGGAAGAGGGAGGAGTTGAGGAGGTGGAGAGCAAAGGGATGGTGGGGAAAAACAAAGGCGGGGTAACAATGCTTGACAGGAAATGAATTCATTACCTTGCTCACATAACTTTAAATCCTCTGTACAGTATCTTTACAATAAAAATATATTAAAAAAAGAATCTCACAGTCGTTTCTGCATTGGTTGGTTTTGAATTGTGATTCTCAGATTTTTGCCTCCTGAGTAGCTAGAATTACAGGTAAGACTCACTGGTGCCTGCCTTTGGGTATATCATTGGTCAAAGATCCAATGTGTTTTTAGTAGTGAGAACATGTGAAACTTGACTGGACATGATGACTCTTTCTATACCATCTGCCACTACGTTGAAAAGATTTAGATGAGTGGGAGAAGATACTAAGGTAAGATACTAAGACTCTAAGGCTTACAAAAATAAAACAAAAGCAAACAAACTAAAAAGCACTTAAAATAGCCTGAAATGTTTAGTGATGCTTGACTCATGTATTACTGGTTGTATTAATAATATTAAAGTGCAACAAATATGTTTTTGGGGCCTGGAATGTGGGATGAGGCTGAGATGATGGGTTAATTCTAGGCTTGGTGACTTCTAAAAGTCTACTTAGGTAATTTATGCTCACTATGCAAATTGGAGTGATTTTTCTAGGAAAATACTGAGCAGAATTATATTTTGCATTTGTTAGAGAAATTTATGGGCTTCTAACAAGATTTAGAGGGTTTGGAGTATATGCCACTATAATTGTGCGCATATCCACTGATCATTAGATGTTTACAATAAATATGTAGATATGACAAAGAATATAATACCTTATGGGAGTTGTTCATGAACATCTTTAATATATTTTCTATTGTAAATTTTAAGGAGAATAGCAATAGTTTGGAAATCAATGGGAGTGCTGTTACTTCAGATTCTAATTTTTCTGAGAATTGAGAGGTGACATTAATAACATTATCTCTTCTATTTCTACTATTAACATTATTAGTATTTTTTGGAGATTTTTGATTGAGTTATTTCCTATAATACTTCAAAATTTGTCTCCTAGAGCTGTTTTTACTGTTGCCTAGTGCCAAGAGTACATGCTTTTCTGTGAAATTTTATTTCTTTGTCCAAATGATCATGCATGTATTCTTTCAAATTTAAGAGAGTTTCTGCCTTCCACCTTTCCACTCTCTTGTAGAGACTGAAAGAAAAAGAAAAAGAAAACAAAGTGGATGATCAAGTGTAGCACTGGTGGCTAGAAGTATTCTAGATATCCAGAAAGCTGAAGTCCAGAGAATCATGGTTTAAAACTAGGCCAGGAAGAAAATTTCACAAAACCTTGACTCTAAAATAACCAGTTGAAAGCTAGGCTGATCATGTGTTTTATGTGGTAGAACACCAGCTTCAATAAAATCAACCAAATAAGAAGACAGGACAGAGGAGTCTAAATCCTAGAATCCCTTTCCAAATACTAATGATCAAATTGCTATGCAACAGAACAATAAATTACTGTCATTTCTAATATGGCAAGAGTGTATATATATTATATAATATCACTAAAGCTTATATAAACTATTATATCAGAGCTTACATAAATTACTTCTCTACATCACAGATAGTAACATGAAAGATATATGTAATAAACATCTAAAATGATGTGACAATATTGTCAATTCTGACTTACAATATTCTTATGCAAAAGGGAGCTAGTATGTGTAGGGCCAAGAAATAGGAAAATCCATGTTGCAAATTTAAAAATAAAATACAGTTCTTGTTTAAAAAAATAAGCCTTCCTGTCTTAGCTCATTAAAATCTTGGGTATGCCAGCTTCATACTTAACTGTCATTAAAGCAAACACATAAATACATACATACATACATACATACATACATACATACATACATACATTCAGGCTTTACAAAACGCCTGAATGTGTTACAGGGAAAATAAGTTTAGTATCCAGGCAACCAACAGTGCACCTAACAATTCCTGATGTCCTTAGAAGTTTTAATTTATTAGTCAGATGCCTAATAGTGTAGCTTTATGATTCCTCAAAGTTTATAGGATGTTAAAAGGATGGTGGTGTAAAGAATTAGAATGATCAGAATCCCACAGAGCTTAGACAAAAATTTGGGCATTTTCACACACAATTCATAAATCTTTTTCTAAGCTCCTCTTATTTTCTGTTTCTTTACTGATCTGAATTGCAAGGGCGCACACTGCTAGAAAAACAAGAGTTTAGGAAATATGTCACTGGCCTCTGCTCACAAACCCATGATTCACATTTTAAAATTGTTGCATCTAGATGCAGGTACACGTAATCTTGTAGAAAATTAATTCCTAGCCAAGCACAGGTAGAAAATATGTACAACGTTAAGCTTTAAGGGCTCATTGATTTTATTATAGCTTTCTTTATATAATCTACATAATGACATTTTAGTAGTATAAGGTCTAATGTATACTTTGCATGTTGGAGTGTGAAGATTTAATTATTGTTTTTCTTCAATTTTAGTCAAAATACTGACCTTTAACCTATTTGGTAAGCCTAGCATTCAATATAAAAAGCACAATAATAGCAAAGTGATTCTTACAACTCTATCAAAATTCTTGACTCAGATTCAGATAAGTCATTGGAGTAGCTCCAATATATTTTGGAATAGAGCAAAGAATTCTGATAAAGTTTTAGCATTCTAGTCCTTTTATTAAAGTAAACATTATTTTAGAGCATGTATAGGTTTACAGAAAACATGAACATAAATTTGAGTGCTCTGTTATGTCCTCATACACACTTATTTTCCTTCATGTTTTTGTAACAATTGATGAATTAATACTAATAATAATTATTGTTAAAGCCAGTTTATTTCTCTCAGCTACATAAATTTAATAAATTCATGTCTTTTTGGAACTTTACAGCTCATTTTTTCTCATTTTTTAAAGGAGGTTTTACTTTTAGGTTGACAACAAAACTGAGAAGTTCAAACTTTTCTATACCTTTTAAGTTCAAAGTATTATACATTTGATCAAATATGTACTTTGAAAACAGTTTCTGTCTATGACTTAGCCTTTTACTACTGCCATTACAATAAGTAGAAGGTTTGTTTTGTTGCTGGTACAGAGGCTTATACTCAGGGCATACTTGCTTGGTTTTTTTGCTCAAGGCTAGAGTTTTACCACTTGAGCCATGCCTCCAGTTCTGTTTTATGCTGCTTAATTGGAGATGCAGTATTTTGGACTTTTTTGCCTAGGCTGGAGTCAAACCACAGTTCTCTGGGTCACAGCCTCCTGAGTCAGCTAGCCTGAAAGAAGTTTTTTTTATGTTAATAAAGTTAACTTGTGTTATATGTAAAACCCATAATTAAATCCCAGATTATCTAGCTTTTTCTTTTCTTTACTTCTAGATGTTTTATTGTTTTGTATATCCTAATTCAGTCTTACACTGAGATAATTGAATCAGTTTTGTCAGAGAAATAAGTTAAGTGTAATTCATTTTTTAATTTTTTGTTTGGTCGTGGGGCTTGAACTCTGGGCCTGGGCGTTGTCCCTCAGCTCTTCAGCTCCAGGTGAGCACTCTACCACTTTCAGTTTCCTGGTGGTTTATTGGAGATAAGAGTCTCACGGACTTTCCTGCCTGGGCTGGCTTTGAGCTGTGATCCTCAGATCTCAGCCTTCTGAGTAGCTAGGATTACAGGCTAGAGTCACCAGCGCCCAGCCTGTAATTCATTTCTTTTTTTTTTTTCCTCTTTTGGCCAGCAAGTTTCCAATTGTTCCAGCATCAAATGTAGAAAAAAGATTCCCTTTCCCTATTGAACTACCTTTCTTTGTTAAAAGATCAGTTCACCATAATTGTATGGGTCTCTTTCTGGGTTCCTTTTTCCATTCTATTGACCTTTTTGCCTATTTTGCCAATACAACACCAGCTTGGTTCTTATCACCTTATTATGTCATGAAGTTGAATACTGTAAGTCCTCCAAATTTACTCTTCCCTTGAGTGACCCTTCTGTTCATTTGTGTTACATGGATCTGTCCATCATATCTGAAGATGATCCTTATGTTCCACAATGTGAGTAAAAACTGTTACATGAAATGATCTTGTGTAAACAATGCCACGCCTGGGTTATGTTGATGAATTCCTTATTGTTAGTCGGGTGCTTAATTGTTTTATGATTGATTGTATAGGTTTCTGGATACAGAGTTTTCTGCCTGCTTTAGTCAATTTTGCATTTCTGTCACTGTTAATTTCCCCCATGGTTCTGATGGCTGGGAAGTCCAAGAGCACTGCATTGGCATCTGGTGGGGCTGCTTCCCCCTCACAACATGGAAGACAGAATTAGAAGATGAGAGAAAGCAAATAGGCCAGAAGGCACCCCCTTTTAGAACAAAGCCACTTCCTTAATAGAACAACAGTCTACAAATGGGTTAATCCATTCATCAGGGCAGAACTTTCATGACTCAAGCACTTCCCAAGGTCATACCTCCACCTACCATTCATAAATGAACCATGAGCATGAAATTTCTCACATATGAAATTTGGAGACACATTCAAAGTATTGAACCATCAAAAGGTTTTAAAATACTATATTTCATAGCAAAAAAAATGACAAAGTGAAGAGATTTAACTGAAGATATAATAATTTGCATGAGGAGAGAAATATCTTTGCAAGAATATTTAATCTTAAGAAATAAATACCACTTGTTAATGAAAGAGGCACTCATTATAGCCATATTATAGTCTCTCATATTATCTTATTTTAACTTAAAGTACTTGTCTCAAAATACTACATATGCTTGGGTTCAGTGGTGGGGACTTTAGTTAGTTCCCAAGGGATATATGCTTCTACCAAGTGCACAAGTAGTTTCGTTGAGTTCCAACCTGACATTGCTATCTGCCAATTGTCAGCTTTATTCTATGTTAGGTCTTTCAAATTTTCTATTAAGTATTTCTGTTAAGTACTCATTCTTTTTGGCTCTAATGTTATTGTTTCTTACCTTTTGTTTCATTTAAATGATAATTTTACTTGTTGGGTTGAAAACATTTTTACACAATTTCTTGTTTGCTATCAAAGCACTGAAGAACATCTGCTTTCTGAAATTGTGATTGGCTGTGTTAATTCATCTGAGTTGCTAAGGAAGCACAGACTTGGTGAGTTAAACCACAAACATTTATTTACCACAGTGGTGGAGATGTGGATGTTGGGTATCAGAATAATGGCAGATTTGTTGAGGGCTCATTTTTTGGTTCTGAGATGGTTCTTCTCTTGCTGTGCCCTTATCTAATTAGAGGAGCAAATGCACTCTCTAGTGTAAGGGCACTAATCCTGTTTATGGAGCTTCACCTCATTGGCTGACAACAACTCCCCTTCTAAATACTCTAAACTGCAGTTAGGATATCAACATACAAAGGTTGGAGATCACAAACAGTGCTCTAGACCTTAAAGTCTTGTCTTAATTGCTTTCCTTCATTTTCATTGTACTAAGGTTGAATATTTTCATGCAGTTTGGTTATTTATACTACTTTGTACAAAAGTAATTTTTTTATTTGTCTGGTGGCTTATTAGTTAGTGAACTAACTTTTTTAATTCACACCAGCTAGTTATACATTAGCTTGAAACGTCCTATATGCATACAACGTATCTTGAGCAGGTTCACACTGTGACTCTCCCTCACCTCTCTCTCCTTTCCACACCAATCTCATCAAGCTTCATAATTCCATTTTCCTACGTGTACCTAAAGGGTTTTGAGCACATTCATCCTTCTTTATTCTCCTTGCTTGCCCTTCCCCTCACACTAGTACTCACATCCTGGGCGGGCTCTATTTTACCTTCCTGATATGCATTTTTATTAAAGTGCATATTAATGGTTCAGTGTTTTCACTATGACATTTCATAGTTCATAATTATGTATACATATATATATAATACTTTAATCAGATTGGTTTAAAATGTTCTAAACTGTTTTTTTAAATATTCAGGTTATTGATCCTTTACAATTATTCATTGTGTAGTTGGTTTTACCTTGCTTTATGTTGAATGCTAATCCTTACCTTCATGGAACTTATTTCATGCTATGATTTCCTCTTTCCTCACTTAGATTTTTTTTTGGTCGGTTGTGGGGCTTGAACTCTGCACCTAGGCACTGTTCTTCAACTCTTCAGCTCAAGGTGAGTACTCTACCACTTGATCTACAGTGCTACTGATGCTTTTCTGGTGATTAACGAGATGAGAGTGTCATGGACTTTCCTTGCCTGGGCTGGCTTTGAACCATGATCCTCAGATCTCAGTCGCCTGAGTAGCTAGGATTATAAGTTTGCTTGATTCCCCACCCCCACCAAATAGTCAACAACTTACTTTTCAGTTGCTTACAGAAGGAGTTTCTCAATCATTTGCAATGAGGTCATTATTCTTTCCCCCATCCACCCACATACTCAATGTGTACCATATATGGATGGTATATGTGGTATATGTAACATATATACTATATATATATATATATATATATATATATAACTTAGATTGTTGAAGATCTGCTGTTGAATACTTCAAAGTCATATTTTACAAGTCGTTTAGATATTTGCAAAGAAGGAACTTTTCTGGTTGCAAGGGCATCCACAGGTCAAACAAACTATTTCCTCCTCAGAGAACAAATTCCTGTGATTGTATGAGGTGGAAGAGGACTGACATTGGAGCAGGAAGAGAGAATGTGAGAAGTTTGACATTTTTTGTGTGAAAAATGACTTGCATCTTCAGAGTCAGCTGCTCTCTTGCTTTTACTTGATGGTGGACTTTTGTAGCAAATCTGAATTTATGGATAACACTAGTTCTGGGTAGGCTGCATGATTGCCTGCCATCACATCGTTATTTCCTTTTCCACAAAGGGCCAATGGTAAGCTAGTCATTTAATTACATCAGTTATTCACCACAGAAGGCATGGCTGTGCTATTAAAGTATAGTGACCTTCATAGTGATTTTTCTACTAGAATTTTCAATAGGTATCACAGACATTTCTTAACACGTTACTCTTTGATTCCACTGGTCCTTCAGGGTTAAGTTAGTGAAAGGGGAGAACTAGTTTTATTACAACCCGAGACAGATAAAATACCTTATTTTCCCCTTGCTACTTAAACTTGAACTCTGCAAGTGATTCAATAAATAAATCAGACCACTCATCTGACTGTACTATGTGTGGCTGATGTATTCCAGAGAGACCCATTAGATGTGGATTTCTCTTTTTCTTGTAGAGAGGATGAGATATCATGTATTTCTTCATTGGGAAGGACTTTTCTAACATTCTTCACACACTGATTCAACTTTGCTTGTTCATAGATTCTTTTCATAAAAGGAATCTTATTTTACCTATGGCTTTAGGATTTACTCATAATGCTGTAAGTTGCCATAATTTAATTACCTTGCTTTCTAATCTTCTGTGAACGCACTAAATATTCTCCTATAAAGGTCATTTGCAAATTCTATTTAATCATGGGTTATTAAGTACATCTGACACATTTTTAAATGGGAGATAGATATGAAACATGCACACCTTTGCCTGTTCCTTGCTCATCCTTATGAAAGAACATCATCTTATCATAAGGGGTATTGAATTTCATCAAATTCTTTTCTTTCCTTCACCAATAATCTCTTCTGTTCTGTGAATGGTTTTACAACAGAGACTGCCTTGGACCTTATCTGCTTCAGCACTCCTATATTTTCAAGCCTATTTCCTGCTACCAGCATCTTCATTTCCTGAAGACTGTCATTGAAGTTGAGGAAAGCTGCCCTGCCTCTGTGAAAGTATGGCTTTCAGTATGTGGGAGTCAACCCAATGGCCAAACACTATCTGACAGGAGTTAGTCTTTAAGTAAATCATCTCCTTTGGCTGGGGATAAGTTTGATGTGTGTGTGTCTTATGCTATTTAGTTTTGTCATGTAGTAAAGTGCCAGCTCCTGGTATTGCTAGTTACATTCTGCCTTTTTTTTTTTTTTTTTGCTTCCTCTGCTGATGGATTCTGAAGTTTCTAAAATCATTACTTAGAACCAAATTTTTATTTTGTGTCTGCTCTTTAGGTAATGAACCTAGAATGTGAGAATGTCATTGTCAGTCTTACCAAATTTGTGTTCCCGGAATAAATCATGTTTGTTTCATCTGCTATATTCTATTTTGCAGGATTTAGTTTGTAGTATTATTTTGTAGGTGAGTTTTGTGCCCATAGTCATGAGTTTGGTTAGCCAGTACTCACTCTTTTTCACACATTGATACTGATACTGTCATTTTTCTTTAGCAAATTAATATTAGTTCTATCAAATATACAATACAATGCTCAACAAGAAATGTACTCATTGTTTTATTCATGTAACTGTAACCCCCCCTTTTTCTTTTGATTGGTCATGGGGCTTGAACTCTGGGCCTGGGTACTGTCCCTCAGCTCTTCAGCTCAAGGCTAGCACTCTATCACTTGAGCCATAGCTCTACTTCCACTGTACTGCTCTGTACAGCATCTTTACAATAAAATAAAACTTAAAAATATGCAATATTGCCAGGCGCTGGTGGCTCACGCCTGTAATCCTAGTTACTCAGGAGGCTGAGATCTGAGGATCGTGGTTCAAAGCCAGACAGGGCAGGAGAGACCGTGAGACTCCTATCTCCAATAAACCACCAGAAAATCGGAAGTGGCACTGTAGCTCAAGTGGTAGAGCGCTCGCCTTGAGCTGAAGAGCTGAGGGACAGCACCCAGGCCCAGAGTTCAAGCCCCTACAGCCGACCAAAAAAACAACAACAACAACAATATTTTAAACATTGGGTTAGTTTGTGAAAGCCTAGAATTAGTATGTCTTTGGCTGATAAGAGGTATGTTTGACACTATTCATGCTTCATAGTTTTTAAAGTTTATATCTTATTTTGTAGATATTATAGTGTGTCTATCAATTTATCTTTCTATTTATCTATCTATTCATCTATATCTATATAATCTGTTTGCCTCTTCTTTCTCTCTCTCATATATACATATATATAATTCTGTATCTTATAATCCTAACTACTTAGGAGGCTGAAATCTGAGAATCGAGGTTAAAAGCCAGTCCAGGCAGGAAAGTCCATGAGATTCTTGTCTTTAATTACCCAACAAAAAGCCACAAATTCCCTTATCAAAGATTAGATGGCTATAGGTCTGTAGGTTCATTTCTGGGTTTTCAATTCTATTCCATTGGTCCCGAGGTCTGTTCTTATGCCAGTACCAAGCTGTTTTGATTACTATGGCTTTGTAGTAGAGTTTGAAATTTGGTATTGATATTCCTCCAGCACTGTTCTTTCTGTTACGGATGCCCCTCAGTGGATGAATGGATCATGAAAATGTGGTATATATACACAATGGAATTCTATGCCTCCATCAGAAAGAATGACCTTGCCCCATTTGTTAGGAAATGGAAAGACTTGGAAAAAATTATATTAAGTGAAGTAAGCCAGGCCCAAAGAAACATAGGTCCCATGGTTTCCCTTATTTGCAATAACTAGTGTATATCTGAGACAAGCAGACAATGTCAGATGAGTTGATGTTAGGTGAAATGAACCCCAAGATAAGTATTCAAATGTTTTTTTTTTCTTTCATGCAATTGTTTCTAACATATTTATAAGATGATTTCTTTGTTGCTTTGTATGTCCTTGCTCTCACTGTATTTGATGTTGGTATAATTTCTGGAGGGGAAGGGTAAAAACAAGTCGTTTAAATAGGGATACAGGTGGACCCATTGCAACAATGAGATGTACAAGTCGTTATGTGGAAAAACGGGCTTTACAACTTTGGCTCGGGGTGGGGTTAGAGAGGTTGGGGGTGGGCAGGGTGGGGGAGATGGGAAGGGATGGGAAGGGGAAACAAAGGAGGAGATGACAATGCTTGTAATGTTTGTAACAATGCTTGCCCATGTAATTGTAACCCCTCTGTACGGTATTTTCACAATTTAAAAAAAAGCCACAGGTGGACCTATGGCTCAATTGTTAGATTGCCATCCTCAAGCACAAAGGCTCAGGGACAGTGCCCAGGCCTCGAGTTCAAGCCTCAGAACCAGCTCAAAAGGACAAAAAACTCAAAATATTCTGATTGCAATAAAGAGACAGGTATCAAACTGTGCATTGCATGACAGGTTCTAGACATCCTAATTTTCTCCAGGAAGTATCCCACATGTGACCCAGCAGCCACAACTGCACTCAACACTAATGATGCTCATGATTATCCAGACCCAAGACTCAGCTTCCTTCTGTATGATCAACAAATGAGGTAAATATTTCACCCGTGTGTGACAGTGATCACTGTTTCTCTCTATGTACTCTAGGCTTAGATTATCAAAATGGCACAGTGGAAAAACTCCAGGGCTCTTCATAGACTTGTAGTTTCTACCTTACAGGAGAGAAAAGCAATGTGGAATTCATCTCCTCCATAAAGTTGTGCATTTAGAATCTGGAGAAAAGATTACAGGTGGGTACAGTATCTCATCAGGCCTATAATGACTCTGAAATTCTGTCACCTGTCCTCTAAGCCTGTGAATGGGATCTCCACATATTTAATCATAGGAATGAGCATTTCATTTCCTCTGATTTCTCCAGCTTCATTTTGAAGAAAGCTAGTGGTAATATTTTCAGTATGTCAAAAAATAATACTGACTCTGGAAGTGGGTTTGTATTATGGTGGCTTAATACTCTGTTTTCAGGGAACAGAGG
This sequence comes from Dipodomys merriami, assembly GCF_024711535.1. Lineage (NCBI taxonomy): Eukaryota > Metazoa > Chordata > Mammalia > Rodentia > Heteromyidae > Dipodomys > Dipodomys merriami. The sequence goes on from NW_027206068.1 coordinate 1,205,392, forward strand.
AAGGACTTTTCTTATACAGCCATATAAATCAAGTGTGAGTTCATGAAGGAAATTCTGTTTCCTCCCTCAAGACTCTATGGTGAATCCTCCATTAAGACTGAGTCTGAACTTCTCTGGGTGCCAGGAAAAAACTCAGAAATGAGGCTCATGTTCTGACATGCCCCCGTGTGTGTTTCTCAAAGCTGAGAAGAAGGAACTTCAAATAATAACCCAGAAAAGAACGTTATGATTTGGAATGAAACACAAAGATTATAGGCATAAAAGACAGCCCATTGCCTCTTCAACCCTGGCCACTGCTACATGATTAGAAGATAATGAAAATAGTTTGTTCTTCTTTGGCTCATCCTTTAATCTTTTTTTTTTTTACTTTTTTTAACAATATAATAAGACTTTAGAATTAAATAAGTTATATTTTATATTATATTGTTTTATATTACACACTTCCATTGAACTTACGTTTGCTATTTGTATTATCCTGTGGAATAAAATACATCTGCAATTATTTTTATCCCCAACTGTGGGTTGGAAATTTAATGTGTTGTGAAAAGCATAAACAACAAAGAGTGAAAGAGTAACAAAACAAAATAATAAAAGGCATTGCATACCAACAATAAGAGTGTTGTTTTGTGAAGCTTTACCTTTCATATGCAGTAAAATGCAACAATACATTCCGCCATTTTTTAGATTTATCGTAACTTTAAAGCCCACATGATAGACAGTTTAGAGTATTATTTATTGATACCTCATGTTTATTCCTCTCTTTCTTGGGACAAGAAAGAAAACTGTTTTTCTCTGGACCTGTCTACCTCCCTCAGAATAATTTTTATTTACTTATCAATGAACGTTCCTAAGTATCAAATGAGTTTGCCTCAATCTACATGTGTGAATACATGATTATAGAAAGAAATTTCCCTTTTTCTATACTGTTCATTCAAATATACAGTGTTTTCCATACAATTTCTGGGAGTGAGTCTCTTTTCCTCTAATCTCTTTGCTCTTTCATTTCAAAGAAAATAGTCTCCACTTATTCACAGGAGGATTTGTTATAAATCTCCCCTAAAATCACAGGCAATATCATACCCAATATATACTATGTTTTTTTACACCCTTCAGGTAAAATTGAGAATTTTTGCCATTTCAGTGAAATAAAGAACTTTATGCTTTCTGTTTGGAATATTTGAATTGCTAGTACCACTACTCTTGTGCTTTGGGGCCAGTATTAAGTAAAACAAGAGTTACCTGAACACAAGCACTGTGAAAGTAGCTTAGTCCATCTTACAACCAAAACAGTAACTAAGTCACCCAGAGGCAGGTAGGTAGCATATACAGAGTGGATACACTGGACAAAGGGTGATTAACATCTCAGGTTGATGAAGCAGAATGAATGAGACTTAGCACATGAATCAGGACCACATGCACTTTACAACTTATGAATTATTTATTTCTGAAATTGTTCACTAAATATTTTCAGAGCATGGTTGCTGCAGGTAACCAAAAGCAGAAGAAAGCAAAGAAACATAGGTAATGGGAAAATGACTAAACTCCAGCTTTGATTTTGAATTACATTTGTAATTATTCTTGCTAGTTCCATTACCACATTCAGAAAAGTTCCAGTTATCTTTACCTTATCATTTCTACCTCTATTGTTCATCAAGTTTATCCCGACTGTCAATGAGCATGAAAATGTGGGTTTATTTCTCATGCCTAGCACACCAGGGCAGCATCGATACAAAAGTGAAACTTCACTGCTAAGTTTCAGCATCATTCCTAAAATCTGAGCTTCACCTAAGAGTTAGGCTCGAGAAAGACCACATGGCCTGATTTTACTGTTGTTCACACTGGAATTTTCCCAGGCTGTTGTTCTATACTGTTTTCTCTTCTAGCCTCAGTCCTGTCGGATGCCACCTTGCCAAACTGAACTTCCGCCACTCTTCCTGTCCCTTGAACATGCCTACCTGGACCTACCTTTCAGAAGTTTAGATCAAGTTTTTACATTTTCCTGAAACCTCTTTTCTCCAAAAGCTCTTCTTTTGGCTGGCTTACTACCATTGATTTGCTGGTCTTGCAGCTGTAAAGCAACAACTTATTGGGTTTTCTTAGAACTTTTCAGTGCCCCACATTTTCTTGCTTTTGTTTACTCTCTCTCTCTCTCTCTCTCTCTCTCTCTCTATATATATATATATATATATTATATATATATATATATATATATGAATATTCAGGAATCTGTTAACTCTTTCATGGCTGAAATCCTTAAAATTTTCACATTGTCCTAGAAGACAGTGTTCCTTTATTAAACAGTTCTAAAAAGAAAATTATTTGGCCTTACTACATGAAATTATGCACACACATACTTTGTAAGTTCATATTCATAACTCCATGATACAATTATTAGACTTTTAATACAAAGATTATAGATTACATTTACCTCCTGCAATTATACTTTCTTATAAAAATGAAGTTATATTTAATGTGTTTTAATATAAGATCAATGCCAGGATCATTCATATGAATGGTATTTGTGTGCCCTTTGAAGAGTTAGATTAAACTCAGTGTCTGTCTCTCTGACTCTTGACAGGCTTGCACTATGTTGTCTAAGTTGGCCTAGAACTCATGTTCTTCCTATCTCTGATACTCAAGTGCTTGAATTGTAGTGGTGAGCCATTGTGCCTGGCTTTGTTGGCATCTGTTACAAAAATTCAACAAACACCATCTCATATCTACTCCATTTCATCTATAACAAATTTAAAGGATATTTCAGATTTAAAAATATATATTTTTTCTTTATGTGTGTTTCCCAATATATGTATTTCCCTGAACACATCTTGCTTCCAAGACTTTTAAGGCAAATCACTTCAAACATAATAGTCAGAACATCTTAGTTTTCCAGAAATCTATCTACTCTTTTCTAGGCCAGAAAAACCATAATTAATTCACTTTCAGGATCAATGAATGTGAAGATTCACTTCCATAGAACAAATAACACACATGCAACAATAGACATGGATTGCAATCTGCAGTATTTGCATGACTGGCTCTATAAACGCCCTTCAATATCATATCTGTGGATAATTTGCTCTTACACAATGGCATATATAACACTTGTATACAACATATACACATCTGTTGTCTACTTTATTTTGCTTTATAATTTTGTGTCAGTACTTTGGCTTGAACACCAGGCCTTGAGCTCTTTCTCAGCTTTTATTGGCTAATAGCTGTTGCTCCACCATTTGGGCCACACCTCCATTTACAGCTATTTTGCTAATTAATTGGAGATAAGAATCTTAGGGAATTATCTGTCTGGAATAACTTCAATCCCAGATTCTCAGATCTTTACCCTTCTAATACCTATGATTATAGAGATGAGCCACAGGTGTCACCTTTTCCTATATACTTTAAATTGTCTTTAGATTACTCATGAAACTATACATGATGTAAATGTCAGGTGGTGTTAAAGGACATGAAAGGTCAAATGTAACTTCAGTATGTTCTTAAACTCTACCAATTTACTAATCCATATTAAGTGAATAAGATAATTTTGTTGTCTTGTGTTTTTCTTAAGTGTTTACATTTGTATTGTTCTATTTTTAAGCAGACTGTAGATCTTTAAGAAAGAATGAAGGATCAGACCCAAATTCATCTAAGCAATTCATTTTTTAAAATACTTCTGTCTTAGAAAAGTCAGTAAATCATAGCATAACCTTGGAAACAAAGTTCCAAAAGCCAGATAAACGATTTTCCTACCTTTATTTACTTTTATTGATTGTCATGATTAACTACAAAGTTATAGTCCCAAAGGTCTAGGAGGTAAAAACTCTCAAAGATCTCCTTAATGTAATATAGTTCCAATATTTAAGGTTCAATATTAGTTTTTTGAGTTTGGAGCTAACAGATTTTGCTAAGTTCTTTCTCAAAGTGCTTAGTGACATGGACTTTTAGCAACATAGTGACAAATCTTTATTATTTTGGATGCTGATACAATGAATCCAGTAAGTCTTCTCCCAAAACTAGCTAGCACATATTCTTTCATGACAAACATGTGTACATCATTGATAAAGGTACAAATCTGTCTTGCATTAGACTTGACTAATTTCATTATGTGGACCTCAAGTGAAATTATATTACATGATGGATTTTCCCAGCTTGATGGAATTGTACCTTATATACTAATTTTCTACTCTATGTTTTAATGTGTGTTATCTTTAAAGTTCATATAGATTTAACAAATGATATTTAACTTGCTATAATTTTATGCTTCTTAAAACTTTGAAAAAATCATTTCTAGGTTAGCAAAATAGCGCAATCAAAACCTTTATTTTTTCATCAGACTCAAATAATAAACCAAATGAATAGGGAACATGGCAAGGAAAGATTTAGCATGAAACATTATTTCTCAAAAGATAATGCTAAGAATATTATGAAAATGTGCATAATGGCAGAAAGTCAATGCATTTACCTTTGAAAATCAGAGGTATTCATTACCTTCAAGCTTCAGTCTAGGACCTTAGGCTTGGGGTAGATGCTTGCCACAAGACAGAGGATCTTCTGGCTTTGTAATGAAAGAAAATGGAAGAATCTCTGGAAGGAAAACATGTCATTTCTTTCTCAAGGCATATCTATTCCATAGTGTAGGTGGAACACATTAATAATTCTTTCATTGCCAGAGTATAGAACATGTCCTAAATAAAATAGTCAAAATAAATGCAGAGTCCAAAATAAGAATGGAATATTTAGTCATAATTCATTTAGTGAAAGTTGAATATGTGTCTTCTTTAGTTAGAGATTTGCAGTCACCATGTTCATATTGTATTTAGCCAGGAACTTTTCCCTCACTCACCTCTAGGGCAGAATTTCGAGATGTGACATTCTCTTATGGCCATAGAATAAGAACAACAGAGGAACAGTTTCAAGACCAGAGTATGCATTCTGCATTGTCTGGAACCTCAATAAATACCATACATAAATGAACATAGCAAATCCCAACAGAGCATATGCATGACAAAATTAATTCATTTATCAGAGACAGGTACAATTTTGAATATGCATTTTCCCAGAAGGGAGCAGAGGACAACAGAGGCCACCAGCAGCTGTCAAACCTGTGAGAGTCGAACAGTGAACTACAGAATTCATGTAGTGCAAGAGTTACGAATGAAAAATAAATGCTTTATCCAAAAAAGCCAGTTGGTGGCCTAACAGATATTTTCATGTTTATATATCGAATGATAAAAACCAGCTTGCATGAGGGTCATAGTATATCTACCTCGAAGTTATATCACACATACTATAAGCAATTTACAGAATTTGTCGGGTTTGCATATACAGGAATTGCTCAATGACTTAAAATACATTGAAATATAGAACACTCAAAATGTAATGATATAAACCTCCCAGGATTGACAGGGATTGGCCGTAATCAGAACTTGCCACCATCGAACAAGAACAGTACTCAAAAAAAAAAAAAAAAAAAAGAAAAAAAATAATCCAAGAAAAAGGGAGTTTTTGTGTTCTCTTTTTGTATGAAGCACTTTCTTTGATTATTCCTTATGTAAAGTAGTGTTCTCCTTATTGATGAGCAGTGCTGATAATTTTGTTCTTGCCTCCAGATGGGATTTTTCTTTGATGGTAGTTTATGCTCTCTAGGCTTTTGATCTCCATTTGGTTCCTCCAGACAATGGTTCCCTTAGTAGGAACTCTGTGGTATCCATAGTGGAAATTTATTTATGCCGGTGACTTTCAGGCCAATCCCTGAACAGTCAGTCAGATGATGATTCCGTTTGCAGAAAGGAAACAAAAAATAAATCTTGCTATTAAAAAATGTCCCTAACACTTCACACTAACTTCTCTTGAAATAAAATATCAGTGATTTGCCAAAGAAAACATTATCAACAAAGCGTGTGATAGCTTCTTCCTTTATGCTTCCGGAAGCAGATGCTCCTTGTGTAGGTAACTAGAGTACAGAGGGTGCAGAATGGTGCTTGGAGTTTAGGGTCAACTTTGCTGTCCGCTCCGTAGATTTTACAGGCGATTTGCTCTTTGCTTTAAGAAGAGAAAGTGATATTGGAAAAAAGTCAGCACTTTAGATTAAAGCAAAGCACCCTTCACAAAGCCACAAACAAGAAGCAGGACAGAAAGTCCATGGCTTGTAGCTATCCTCGCACCTGCGGAAGAAGTTATAAGATATTCGCTCATCTTGAAGATTTCCAATGCTCCTTATTAGGCTGTTTTAAACACATACATATATATATATTTAATTAGCTTGCCAGCTTGGCTCTGGTGCTCATGAATGTCTTGGCATGCACTGTAAATAACAACACATACAAAGTATTTCAGTCCCAGGAAGCTGGTGGTGTTTGCTTTCAAACAATGCCATCCCATAGTTGGGAACTCGGAAAGGAACAAACCCAGATGCTTTTCCTCAAAGAATCCTTGAGAGTCAACCCCTATAACCATATAGATCATGCCCTATTCAGTGGTTTCTATATTGGTACCTAAACACCACAGGCCCTGCAATCAGCATAAAATCTGAGGAAACCCTGAGACTTCAGACTTCTCAGAGATGTGGAAAGTGTTTGAGGTGGGTAAGTATAGGTATGTCTCACCATGTCCTTTCAGTGTGAGATTTTTCTCAGCATTTCGTCCTTCAGATCTCAGGACGAATTGGTGCCATTAAGAATTGGAAATTCTTGGAAGAGCTCCAAGACTATTGAAAAGGGGGATTAAATGGTATTTGTCCATTTCTTTTGCTTCATCTATGTATTCAGCTTATAGCTATGAATGACATATTTAGTACCTTATTAGGAAAATTACTAAAAATGTGATGAAGCCCAAGACATTTTTCTTTCTCCTGTTTTTTTTTTCTTTTTAAATTGGAGATTGGTTATATAGATTTGAAAGAAAATAAAGATGGGAAAAGTCAATTGTGTCAATATTTCAACCAAACTATATTTGGCTTCATAGTGAAAACAATAACAAAAATAGCAGCAGAACCATAGTTGCTCATAGTTGCTCACTCCTGTAATCCCAGTGCTCAGAAGGCTGAGAAAGGCAGATCACAAGTTTTAGGGCAGCCTGGGCTTTCCTAGTGAGACCCTGTGCCAAACAAATCAAATTTGAAGTGCTGAGACAGAATATTTATCAATCAAAAAGCCACTATATAGTAAATAATTGGGGCTTTACAATGGGCATTTATTTAGTGGATTCACATGGCTATTTTCTGGTAAATTTCTATGGGTTGTATCGTTGGTTTGTCTTATTGGTAAGTGAGCTGTTTATGTAACACAGTATTTCTTCCTGGAGTCCTAAGGACTGGAGACTTTGAAGCCAGTGAGAATCTCTAAGGATTCTCCCATATTCAAGCTGGTGACAAGCTTCAGATACACAAATACCCTTCTGTCCACATGCAGCAATCATGCAAAGAAAACAAAACATGACCTATTCAGAACAATTAGCTATCTATAACTGTATTCGTGTTAGGTTTTGAAGAGGGTTTCTTTGGTAAGGATTCATTTGATTTGGTGTAAAAATAAACACAAAAACACAGTGACAAAGAAATTTTTGCATGGCTCCCTAAATAGCCATGGAAGTTAGCTTAATACAAAATGTGTAGCAAGGAAGTTAAAAAACAATGCTGAAGGCAGCAACGCTCGGTCAGATATATTTTGTGAAATGGTAGTTTCCTTCCCATTGTGAGCATAGTAGATGAGCTCTAATTGGCTGTAATTGCATCGTGTTTTATCTTGTCTCTTTCCTAGTTAATTGGTCAACATTTCTTAGGACATAAACCTTGTAGTATATTAAGGAAGCAAGTACTTCCATTTGGCCCAACATTTCCCGTCATATGTCTAGTATGTGCAAGTTAAAGCATATTTGACAGTATGTGTTACACTGTTGTGAGTATTTTAAGGTCACTGAAAGTTTGAGCAGCATTGAGAAATACAGTCAACCATTACAACATAATACGCCCTCCAAGATTACAATCTTTAATCCATCCTAGCATGCATCTACTAGCATTTTAAATAAATGTAATCTATTCTGTAAGACAATTATAATTTTTTGTAACTAATCATAAATTGTAAAGCTACTCTATCTCCCCACCAAATCACCAGAGCTTTTTCACGTCTTTCAGTTTTGTATTTGTGTCTTGAGGGAAGAGTCATATTTCTTCCTCATTGAAGTCTCCAAAACTTTTAGACAACAGTGAGATCTCACAACCTAAAATGCTATAATTTACCCTTTAACAAATAATTACCATTACCATTGTCACTCAGATTTGTATTATTTACATACAATGTTACTGCTTACCAAATGTCCTATGATTTATTAAATAGAGATAATAAAATTCTTTTTTGTGTGAAGAGAAAACTTAGGCACTCCTCATGCTCGAATCTCATTTTATACTCGTAGAAACATTTCATTTTCGTGAGATCATTAGAGGCAAGATTGCTACGAGGCGTCCTGAGTTCTAATTTCTCCCGTTGCCACACAAATTGGAGATCCCAAAGAACATACTGATTTCTGCTTTCTAAAATGTCGTAACTGTGTAATTTCATATTAGGAAGTCAGACCTTGCCATCGAGTAGGTTAACCTGTTTGATTTTTATCTGGTTTCACTTATTCTAAGTCAGGGACATATAGACAATCTACTACTCCCCTAATCATCCATTTAAGCAACCACTGTTCTCTGATAACCTTAAATCCATTTGTGCCATCTGTCCAAGGGGTGGGCTTTCTCTTCTGTGAATGCCACAAGTATATTTTGGGTGTCTCCTCTTGGGGCCTTGACCTGGATTATTTTCTTTGTACTTTGTTAACATTATGTTTTATCTCATCAATTACACAATCAGCTCATGAAAAGCAAAGACTGCATTTTCATAAGATCTTTTAAAACTAATTTATCAAAAACAAGGCTTTGAGTGTTTTAATCCCCTTCCCCTGCCCCCACAGAAAGTACCCTGTGAAGATAAAAGGGAGATGCAATTATCTTGAGTAGCTGGGGGAAATGGGCAGAGAGCTTGCCTACAGGGAGAGTAACCAAAAGACTTTCCATAGACTTAGAAGATCACGATATGATGTTCCTCAGCGTGTCATGAATCATGATGATGCTTGCTTGATTTTGTGTGTTTGACTTTCTTGTGTGTCATTGGAATATTCTGCCTGCCTTGGGCAAGGCAGAGGAGATACTTTCTCCATTGTGTAAAGGGAAGAGTCTAAGAAGTCTTAGAAGTGTGAGTAGGGTAGAATCTCAACTCCTCCTTCCATGACTGGAGATAGTATCACTTCCTCTGCTGTGTAAACAAGTAGGCATGTCTCAGGAGGGTGAATAATAAAAATCTGACCAAACAACAATTGAAAAAAGCCTCTAAGATGCGATCTCCACTGCCATCATTACTTCAAAAAATAACACAAATTTTGCTTTCATTTTCTTTTTTTTGGTCGGTTGTGGCACTTGTCCCTGAGCTCTTTTGGTCAAGACTAGCGGATCTACCACTTTGAGCTACAGCTCCACTTCTAGTTTTTGAGTGGTTAATTGAAAATAAGAATCTCAAGAGGACTTTTCTACCCAGGGTTGGCTTCAAAATGCAATCCTCAGATTTCAGCCTCCTGAGTAGCTAGGATTACAGGCGTGAGCCACTGGCGCCCACCTACTTACTTCTTAGTCAGGAGGCTTCCAAGGGTGTAACCACTTTGCACAACTAACTTAGAGCTTATCAAAATGAAAACCACAAAGCTGGAATATGTGTAATCAGGGAAGGAGTGTGGGGAGGAGGTAGACACTTGGAGAGAGGAAGGGTGAATGGGTACAGTCATCACATTCAATTGTAGATATGTGAAAATGGAACCAGGTACATTGACCTAAACTTCCCAGACTTGAAAGTCTGCCACAACAGTTCCTAGAACTTCCCTCCTTCTGCTCCTTGCCCCTCTCCTCGCCTGTTGGATTTCAGCCTTAGCTCTCTTTCAGTACTTCTCATTTCAGAGTTCCACCTGTGCTGCCAGTTAGCTTTAGGCAGGAAGACAGTGCATGTACCGAGCAATCTTTCTTCCCTTGTCTTTCTCACATTATCTCTGGAATGTCTAAATCTGCTATGCACAGGCATTATGCAAGAGATACTCGGTGTACATCATCTTAGCTCCCTCAACCACCCTGGAGAGAAATTTTTCACATCAAGAATCTGTAAGACAGGAAGTCATACACCCAGCCTGCATGGAAAACACGGAATGGAGCAAAGACATAGAAATGACACAGCGTGGAAGCATGGACCTGCTTCTTTCTGAAGTGCAAAGCAACAGTGCTGTTCAACTTCCTCCTGTTAAGTTTGTTTGTTTGTTTGCTCGGAATGTATACAAATATTTGCAGAGAAATATGTGTTGGATAAAAGGTGCCTCAGGGAAAAACTTTACAGAAAATTTAACTTTTTGCCAATTCTGAGCTGAATAAATACTGGATATGAAGCCGAGTTTTCCTAAGAGCTAATAAATTAATGAAGTTTGTTTTGCTCCCCATAATGTACCAAATGCTTAATTATATAACAACATCTTGAACTTTTCCAATTATAGATTTTTACAGCTTACCAACTGTGCTGAAGACATTTAAATATTTGACTAATACCTAGCTCCATTATTGTTCCAACTTGCCCTCTTCTTTCTAAGAATTTCTCTTGTCCAAGCTTTGAATTGAGTCTGATAGCTAGCCTGGGACCAAGAAAGGTTGCTGGCGATTCACTAATAGCATCATGAGTTATGAGATGGGGAGTCTGCAAAGCAAACTTGGTAATTAGGAAAACTCAGTAAAGATCATGAGTATTTAACCCAAATACTCTACCTGAACAGTTTATCTCCTGTCAATTTTACTTGCAGTCACTTTCTATTGGCTTTGAATACTTTCTGATGCATCCATTTCCTATGTGAGCTCAACTTTACTTGGGTTAGATATGGCAACTACTACTGGACGTCAGGTGACTCACATGTGTATTTCAAGTTAATCAGGAGGCTGAGATCTGATGATCACAGTCCAAGTGAGCCATAGCAGAAAAGACCATAAGATTCTTATCACCAATTAAACACTAAAGCTGAAAGTGGAGATATGGCTCAAGTAGTAGAGAGCAAGCCCTAAGCAAAACCACCAAAGGACAGGGAAATACACAAGAACCATGCTTTCGACATGCCTCTTGCAAAACCTTTCTCTTTCTTATTATCTGAGCACCCAGTGAAATCAAAGGGAACAAGGAAAACAAAAAAAAAGAAAGAAAGAAAGCAATTTCCCTCCCCTTGTGGCACTGCGTTCTGATTTCAGAAGCTTTGTTTTATAAAAGTGAATGTGTCCATGACTATCACATGGACAAGCTTATATAAGCACACCCTTGCAATACCAAAGCAAATAGTCTGATCACTTTGTGATGAGGTTCAGCATCTGAAGAACAACCCACCACCCATTACCTCTCCTGTAGCAGACAGACCTCTCCCGCAACCCCTTTTTTATTACCCATGTCTGCTCTTAGAAATGAAAATAACTGTGTGAGAACATCCGAGCTAGCTTTTAATGTATTTTTTATTCAGGTTTGCACATTCTAATCACCATAGCAATGGGAAAGGTCAAATAGTAGCATGATTTTACCATATAATTTTTTTCAGAAGAATATCTTTTCATTAGAATTCTTAAGGCCCAGTGCCAATTTCTTCCAGAAATCTTTTCTTTCTTTTAAAGAAATGTGCTTTATTTTGACCTAATGTATAAATCACTGAGGCCCAGCATTTGGGCAACAGCTGCTTAAATTTCTTGTCTTGCTTACCTTTGGTTAGCAAATTCATAGGTCTGTTTTAGTTCCAGGACCTTTTTATTGTAGCTGAGGGACAAAGTCTAGTTGTTCATAACACCAGATCTAAATGATGCTATAAATAACAAGATACCTCACCACAGAAATTTCCAGACTTTCTTTTTGTCTACCAGATCCCCTACATTTTTTCAAGATAGCTACTCATGGCAGTTCCTCCAGAAAAGACCCAAAGAAAATGGCTATCTTCTCCTTCTAAGACGACAGAGAATGCTAACTCAGCATATCCCACCTGGATAAAAACCTGATCTTGCATAGACAATGTGATAATTATAATAGAAGCAGCTTGTAGTTTGTAATCTTTCTTGTTTCTTTTCATCCATCAATGACCCCATGAGGCTGAAATAATCCTTTGTATTGCTAGGGAACTACAGCTGAGAGTGTTTATAGACGTTATTTGGCTTTACTCTTCAGGTGGGTAATTCAGCTGAGATTCCACCCTTGGTTATCTTGGACTCTAGAACTATGGTGCTACAAATTAATTTTGTCATAATTTCACCTGGAAAATTTTTGTAAATGAAAATAATGCCTTCTCAACTCCGTTAAAAATATATATGGTAAAACTGGACGTCAGGTGACTCACATGTGTATTTCAAGTTAATCAGGAGGCTGAGATCTGATGATCACAGTCCAAGTGAGCCATAGCAGAAAAGACCATAAGATTCTTATCACCAATTAAACACTAAAGCTGAAAGTGGAGATATGGCTCAAGTAGTAGAGAGCAAGCCCTAAGCAAAACCACCAAAGGACAGCACACTGTCCTTAAGCTCAAGTCAGCACACACACACACACACACACACACACAAACTATATACATATATACAATATACATACATATTTATATATGCATATGTATATATAATGAATGGCTTTAATAAAATAAAAAGGAGAATATGATTTGGTGGGAAATAGTATTTCTTTCTTTTTTTCCTTTTTTCATTTTATGTCTGTCGAGGGGCTTGAACTCTGGGCCTGGGCGCTGTCCCTCAATTCTTCAGATCATAGGCAAGCACTCTACCACTTGAGCCACAGCACCACTTCTGGTTTCCTGCTGGTTATAAGAGTCTCTTGGATTTTCCATGCCCGGGCTGGGTTTGAATCGTGATCCTCAGATCTCAGTCTCCTGAGCAGCTAGGATTATAGGCGTAAGCCACCAGCACCCAGCTAAACAGTATTTCATAGGAGGAAATTTTCATTGTACATACATTTACTGTTTTAATTTACAAGTAAGAATGGTTTATAATTAGTACTAGATGTACTGGGCATGTAATAAATCTGGTGAAAATACTTCAAACTGTTTAATTAATTTATACATGTTGTCTTTATATGCGCTATCACTGTGAATTAGCAAACTCCTTATTCATAATGTAAAGGTCAATATTAATCTAGACTTTTTTAATAATTAAACTCCACATTACACCAGCTACTTGTGGCTTACTTTTTTAATCCTAGCTACTCAGGAGGCTGAGATATGAGTATCACAGTTTCAAGGCAATCTGAGCAAGAAAGTTCGTGAGACTTTTAGTTCCAATTGACCATGATTAAGTAGAGCTGTGGCTCAAGTGGTAGCATGCTATACTTAAGCAAAAAAGCTAAGGGACAGTGCCCAGGCCCTGAATTCAAGCCCCAGGACTGGCTGACACCTCTCACCCCCTCCACATTAGGAATTGTACATATGTCATTTGCTGCACTTACAATTTTCAAAACAGCAAACATCACGAAGGACTTAAATACATTAAGGTGACCTATGAAATGAAGAAAATGACAAAGGTTTTAATCGAGGTAGGATGAAGTCCCTGCAGGAATTGTGCACTTAGCCCACTTTTCTCAGGGAGCAGGTTGTTTGCCTGTATAAGGAAGTTTGTACAGAGTGCACCATAACTAGAACTATTTAATATTACATAAAGCTGACAGAGAGATGTATTGTAATAACTCCAATGCTGAGGAAGTAGGAGTCTGTTTTGCTGAGTATTTGAGATATTGTTAGAATATTGCTCCCTAATTGGCGAAATAAAAAAAAAAATCTCTTCTCACCCCACTCTTTCTCATATTGTCATAGATTTCTATCTCCAAGGCCCACAGAGGAAATTCTTCATTAAAATAAAAAAATATCAGATTTAAAAACATTTAGCAACTGAAGAATTGAATCTTCATAAATATTTAGCACTATATATAAACCATAGCATATATTTTAGTCCCTAAGCATTTATTTATTTAATATTTATGTAAATATTATTTATTTACACGTTAAGCATAGCATTTGGTACTGTAATAACATCAAAATAGCAAAACACATTCCTATTTCCGAACAATTTATAGTTATTCTTAGGTGGTTTGGAGCAAAATGAGATTTTTAAGTTTTGCAGTTGTTTTGTACTTAATAGTTGTGATTCTACTACTTGTGCTCCATGCATAGCATTTCTCAAATTAACTATTTACAATGCTAGAAATGAAAAAAATGCTTTTTAACCCTATTATTTTGTATAATCAAATAAATTAAAATATTTTACAACTGGCCAAAGAAGGTGGTGCTCAGGATGTGTGTGCCATATACAGCATCCAAACAAATAAGAGCAGATTTGATCTGATTACGTGAACTCCTTCAGTGCATAGTAGCTAATATTAGTATTTTGAATTTTGGGGTTTCTGACTACATTATTTAATTTTCATTAAAACTTTTGTGACTTCCAAGAACTGGTGGTTCATCCTTGTAATCCTGGCTATTCAGGAGGCAGATATCTGAGAACTGCAGTTTAAAGCCAGCCTAAAGAGAAAAGTCTGTGAGACTCTTAGCTCTAACCACTTTGGAGCTGTGGTAGAGACTAGCTGGCACACTATCCTTGAGAAGAAAAGCTCAGAAACAGCATGCAGGAAATGTTTGTGATGAAAGACAAGATTCTGTAATAATTCTCACTTTCTTTTATATTTTATAAACAACTATAGTTCTCTACTTTATAAAAAGAGAACTAATAATGCTTGGGTTTTAGAATTTGCTTTATTTCAAGAATGTGGTTAAGTAAGAGTTCACCTACAATGGATCTGTTTTAAATTTTTCTCCCAGAGTCCTTGCCCAAGCAATTGAGTAAATAAAAATGTCCATTATTTTTAAGCCTTCCTGTATATTGATTTTTTTGATATTTGCACTGATGATGCATTGTTCATTATTTTAATATTACTGAGTTGTGGGCTTTGTGAGTCATAAAACTGAGAAGATAAATGATTATATACTATATTTATGAATGCTATATGTACTTGGCTTATGTAATCAATATAAATCATCAAGATTACTCTTATCTGCTTAGAAAAGCAAAAAGAATAATTGATGGCCAGATTCTCCACTCAACACCCAGAAAAAATATATATAAAAATTTATATTTAATGTCATATATATGTTTATGACATTCTATTTATAATATTCCTAATTTCATTCTACAAGCATTCTTCATAAGGCTATTTTCAATCGTTCTTTATGTATACATGTATATATTTATGTGAACATGTATATATAAATAACTTGTATATACTTCAAACTTTGTTATGCACTCTGTAATTACACACCATTATTTTGGCTTGCTTCTTTTTATTGTTGAGATGCTTGCCTGTCATTTTTAGGACTGAATATTTTAAATGTTAAATGATTGTTTTATGTTAACAAATGAATGTTATTGTTTGTAAAGGGTATACATACAAAATTGTGGATATGTTAAAGAATAATTAATTTCTAACTTTAATATATTTTTAATATCTAACTTTATATACCATTCTTATTTTCAAAATTTGTGGTGTGTGTGTGTGTGTGTGTGTGTGCATGTGTGTGTGCGTGTGTGTGCGTGTGCGCGCGCATGTGTGTGTGCGTATGTCTGTGTGTGTGTGTGCGTGTGTGTGTGTGTGTGTGTGTGTGTGTGTGTGTGTGTGTATGTGTATGTGAAAGTCCTGGAGCCTGACCTCAGAGCATGGATGTGATTCTTGAACTTTTTTTGTTCAAGGTTAGTGCTCAAACACTTGAGCCACAGCTCCACATGAGTCTTTTTTTTTTTTTTTTTTTGGTGGTTGATTAGAGATAAAAGTCTCATGGACTTTCTTGCCCTGACTGGCTTTGAACTCTGATCCTTCGAACTCTATCCCCTAGGATTGCAGATGTACATCACCAGCTCCCTGGCTTTTCTAGTTATTTTTCTATAACAATAGTACAAGTTGATGTAAAGTTTTGTTGGTCTGTATTTTCTCTTACAGGTTTTGTATTTTATATGCATGTTATATTAAGTCTCTCCTAATGTCATTAAACATGGTTTTTGAAAACATAGTTCTACATGCTGTAAATAGTCAGTGTATATAACATACAGTGCACTGTGTAGTTTTATGAAAAAAATTCTGTGGGACTCAGGTCTCATCATTGTAATTTTCTCCCACAACTATAATTTCAGGGACTTGTGGGTTAATAAAGCCCCATGAATGACTTTTGCTGCCAAATTCTCCTTGTAAAAGTTCATAACAGCTCAATGCAGGTGAAAATGTAACAAGATGACTGACTTACTGTGACCCTGATGATACTTGTAGTCTTAGATAGTATTTACCAAGATGACAAATTTTAGAACTACTAAGGATTTTAACTGAGCCTGAATCAATCACAAAAATACTTATGTGAAATCTGACAATACTGTGTATTCTGAACACAAATCATATTTTGTTATATATTCAAACCTAAACTTCCTCAATAAGTTGTCTGGAAGATCTTCATATTTATACTTCTTGCTAATACCTTTTTACAAAATGCTTATGCCTTTTATATTTTTTCTTTTTGCTGCTACTGGAGATTCTATACTATGTATGTGATTTTTTGTTTTTCTATTTGGATATTGCTGTGATAGATAGAGAACTGATTTAAATGTGTACATTTATTTTGTTTTTATATCACACGGCCACTTTTATTTCCCCTAAATCATTTGGAGTGGAATATAAAATCACTTCATCTTGAATATCAATAAACTTATTTTCCTAAGGCAGACACAAATACTTCCTTAAATTTCCTTAAAATTCCTTAAATTTTACTTTCATTAAATTTAACTGAACAATATTTTAAATTACTTATAGGAAAATTTTGTTTATTTATTTATTTACTTACTTAGTTAATGCCAGTACTGGTATTTAAACTCAGGTCTTAGGTGCTGTCCCTTAGCTTAATGCTGGTGTTCTACAACTTGAAACACACCTCTACTTCTGTCTCTTTGCTCATTCTTTGGAGCTAAGACCTTCAGAGCTCTTTTGCCTGGTCTGGCTTTGAACCATAAGCCTTAGATCTCAGCCTCCTGAGTAGCTAACATTATAGGCATGAGCCACCAGTACCTGGGGGAAAACTTACTTTCATTTATAATATTAAACTTTCCAAGTCTCAGGTACTTAGTTTTATGATAATATTCCTATATTTGATTTTTAAAATTCTGTTTTGCTCTTTAATTGGAGTTCATTTGGATATATATATATATATATATATATATATATATATATATATATATATATGGTAAATGGCAACGATTTTTCTTTTCTTTCTTTTAGTTAAATAAAAAATTCTTTTCCATAATTTTTTCACTTATAACTCATCAAGTATTATATTAATTCTTTATTTTTATAACTGTTCTTTTATTATCCTCTTAAATAATGGCTATTTAATAATATATTTCTTATCTAACAAGTAAAGAACAAGAGAATAAGAATTGCCTAGCTAACTCAAATGCTAGTTTATTCTGCTAGATGTTTAGAATCTATTATTTCACTTCTGGATTAATATGCTCCTTAGGAGATAAGTATTACCATATTAACTTTATAAAGTAGGGCTCCCTTAAGGTTCATATAATTTGTGGGTAACTCATTCAAAGTGACAAGAGGCCAGTTATGAATCTAAGGACTGAATCTGTACCTCTCTGGTATCATCGACCATAATGTGTGTTTGTCTCTGTGTGTGTGTGTGTGTGTGTGTGTGTGTGTGTGTGTGTGTGTGTGTGAGAGAGAGAGAGAGAGAGAGAGAGAGAGAGAGAGAGAGAGAGAGAGACAGAGACAGAGACAGAGACAGAGAGACAGAGAGACAGAGAGACAGAGAGAGACAGACAGAGAGAGAGACAGAGAGACAGAGAGAGAGACAGAGACAGAGAGACAGAGAGACAGAGAGAGAGAGAGAGAGAGAGAGAGAGAGAGAGAGAGAGAGAGAGAGAGAGAGAGAGAGAGAGAGAGAGAGAGAGAGAGAGAGAGAGAGAGAGAGAGAGAGAGATGGTCTTGAGGCTTGAGATTTGGGCCTGGGCGCTATCCCTGAGCTTTGTACTCAAGGATACCACTTTACCACTTGAGCCACAGCTCCACTCTTCCTCCTCTTCCTCCCCCTCCCCCAGCCCTCTCCCTCCTCCTCTTCCTCGTCCTCCTCCTTCTCTTCTTCCTGCTTCTCCTCCTCTTCTCCTCCTCCTCCTCCTTCTTTTCCTCCTCTTCCCCCAGCTTCTTTGTTTGATTGGAGATAAGAGTCTCATGGACTTTTATTACTTGGGCTGGCTTCAAACTGCAATCCTCAGATCTCAACCTCCTGAGTAGCTAGGATTGCATGTGTGAGCTACCAGCGCCCAGCAACACTGTAACTTTCTGTTGTTGAGATTTACTCTCATAGTGTTTTTCTTTTTAAGCCTTCTGAAGTCTGTATATTTTCTATGTATTTATAATTATTTTGTGACTTAGACAAAGCCCAGAAGATTTTTTTTGAAAGCTTTAATTCAATTTTAATAATAGAGTTCACATAATCCTGTTTTCACGTTCATGTTGCCTGTTTGGTTGAATTATTTAAGATCTTTAGAAATATTTATTTACTTTTTTATTTATTTTGTACCAGAACTGAGGCTTGAGCCCTAAACTCTCACTCAGCATTTTTTTTTTTTACTTATTTTTTGGCACTCTACAACTTCAGGCATGCCTCCAGTTTGGTTCTAATTGTATTTTGCAGTAAGTATACATACTAGATGCAGCACTGGTCAAAGACAACTAGTGATTGATTCAGTGTTGTTATACAGAGGAAAGACAATGGTATTGTAAATAAAGGAGAAAAAATAAGAAATTGTAAGACATAAGCCAGAGTAAAATCAAATCTTCCTCTAAATTTTCACCATTCCATGTCAAACAAAGAAATATCTTTATTGTGGAAGCCTTCTCACTTCCTATCATATAAAGTTATATTATTTTTCCATATCTGTTACCAAGGCCAATCATTGCTCCTGTTTCTCCCTCAACCTTGCCCCCCCCATTGTGTTTTTTCTATCAAGAGAGACATAATCCCTATAACTTTTATTATGGCATAATTGTTCTAATTTCATAATTAGTTATGGATTTCTTCCAGTATCTAATTTGCTTGTTTTGTTAGTCCCAAGGCTTGAACTCGGCCTGGGCACTGTTCCCTGAGCTCTTTTTGCTTAAGGCTAGTGCTCTACCACTTTGAAACACAGCTCTACTTCCAGTTTTCGGGTGGTTAATTGGAGATAAGAGTCTCATGGACTTTCCTGCAGAGGATGGCTTTAAATTACATTCCTCAGATCATAGCCTTCTGTGTAGTTAGGGTTTCAGGCCTGAGCTACCAGCACCTGGCTCTTGTACCTAATTTATAAATTGAATTTTATCATTCGTATGTAGATAGAGGGGGATAAATCAGTAGTTGTCTTTAGGGTTCAAGCAGCCACTGGGGAGTCTCAGGATAGGTTGAGTAACTGTACTCTCACCATTTAATTGCCATTAGTAATACTATCTAAGCACCTTAAATGGTAGTCATATTAATAAAGTAACTAATTACCAGTTATTAAGGATTTTATTAAGTGTCAAGCTTAAAATCAATATCATTTCAAGTATGAGTCTTGGAACTCTGAGAATTGTATTGGGACTCACATGTAAGAAGTAAGGAAACAGATCCATCTGTGGGTGCTGGAGCAGAGATGAGAACTATCCTCCCCATCATACTGCATATGACGGAGCTGATAGCCTAGTCAAGGCTCTACAGAGCATCTGCCATCTTCCTTATGCCCTTTCAAAGCTTGGGCAAGCAGTAATTATCAATCCCTCAGGGGCATAAAGGGTCCTGGGGCTGGGGCGGGAGACTGGATTGGGAGGGAGGAGCTCCTGCCTTTCTGTCTCCTTTAGGATGTGTGTTACTTTGACCAATCAGGAGACAACTTTCTGATAATCTCTTAACCCTTTGGTTATATATCCAGGAGTCCATTCCCATCACAGCCTCTCAAAATCACAAGGGCTGTGACGCCATCAGAGACAGGTGCTTAAGACATTGGCAAAACCTGTTTTGTATTTTTTTCTGTTATCGATAACCAAGTGAACCATCACATGGCCAACTTTGAATCAAAAAGTCTGTGCAGCCAACAGATGAGCTTGGATGTTACAGGCCCAGCCAAGGAAATGAGCTTCAGTGAGGAGAGTTAAACAGGGCTTGCTGGAGAACTTAACAAGTATGGACTCTGACTCTCCATAACTCTGGTTCAGATATGACCGTGACAAATTCCTTGACCAGTGTTGTCAAAATCATTGCCTCAAATGTATTTCTTACTGTACTCATAGGCACTTGGTTTGCATAGTGGCCGTTTAACTGATGAGATTACAATGATCAAATTAATTTAACCTGTGTAAGCAGCCAAGTGGGATCATTTAAACCAAAATCAACATGAAGGTCTAAATTACACGATGAGCTCTCTACCTCAGCACAGTGCCCATTTATTAATATATTAAGCAGAAGTATCAACATTTTGTAAGAGACTCAGCCCTTCACTATCTCTCTCTTCCCTGAATTCTGTTTGCAGATTGTTCCTGCAGAATCTGGCCACGTATGGACAGCTGCCATGTTTATGGGAAGCAGAGGCGCTCCAGTGAGCTCTGAGCTTCTTCAGGTTCGTATCATGGAGAAAACACAATAATCATGTTTTGGCATACTGAGAGTCAGCCTTCCTGCTGAGTGACTGAAGGTTCTACACATGAAACCTTAAAATGGCAACTTTAACCATGCCAGCTTTCTCACAAAGACCAGCTATTAGTCACAAAGCCTCACTTTGCAAACGTCTACCTCAATCCTCAAAAACATACTAGCCAATCTCTAAAAGAATACTTTGGAGCAACACACACCCACACCCACACACATTACACGCCATACATACACACACACCATATATACATAGTGAAGAATAATTCTTTGTGTCTTAAACAACAATAAAAGAGACAAAAATGTTAATGCTAGTGATTCCTACAATTTATGAACATAGAATGCTTATTTCTGGTCCTTCAATATCTGACAGTGGATGCTAAATGTAGTGGTTGTCTGAGAATACTTCATAGGCTTCCTGTAAATTCTAGCATGGCATTTTGTACTATTCATTTCTTGGGAAACACTTTTGGGATTTTTTTTTATCAGGTTTGCAATTGCGGCAAAGTTATCTGTTTATGAAAGCAGAATGATAAGAAAAAGAATATAGCTGAGGGCTGGAAGCTCTCACTTGTAATCCTATCTACTCAGGAGGCTAAGATCTCACAATTGCTGTTCAAAGCCAGCCCAGAAAGAAAAGCCCATCTCCAATTTACCAGCAAAAGTCATGTTGCAGATATGACTCAAGAGATAGAACACCAAGAGCCGTGAACAAGCAAGCTGAGCAAGAGTGAAAGGCTGTTGTTTTCAAGCCCTGGTACTCCCCCCACACAAAGAAACAAAGAAATATATAAAGAAGAATATAAATTGTTCTTCTCTCTTTTTCTTTGTCCTTCAGATAAGATTTCCATTTGACCTATGCATTTAGATTTCTCTTCGATTCTTGCAAGTATAAATATCAGTATCTGTAGGCAAGTTACAGTTAGGATAGTCCTTATCCTGGCTTGTCTGAAACTGAGGAATTTCCTGGAATGTAGGATTTAAGGCACTAAGAGTGAGAATTACAGCCAGGCACTCTCGTGGCTCATGCCTGTAATCTTAGCTGTTCAGGAGGCTGAGATCTGATACGTGTGGTTCAAAACCAGCCTAGGCAAGAAAGTCTGTGAGAATCTTATCTCCAATTTAAACAAAACAAAAAGCTAGAGTGGAGCTGTGAGCTTTGAGCAGAAAAGCTAAGGGACAGCATGCAAGTCCTGAGTTTAAGCCCTAGGACAGGCACAAACAAACAAATGATGATGATGATGATGATGATGATGATGATGATGATGATGATGATGATGACCAGGACGACAACAACAACAAACCACCCTAAAGCGGCAATCACTACAATGCAGGGCACAACATGGACTTTTAGGAAGCAAGAATAAATTGCTGCAGGAAACTTGGATGGGGAACAGCTTCACAAACAATTTGCATTTGAGTAGAATTCAACATGGGAAAAGACTCAGAGGAACAGCGTTTATAGAGTTGCAGAAGCAAGGCATTACCTAAAACTACTCAGGAAATAGCAAGCAAGAAGAATCAGTGTGAACACAATAAACTCTAAAGAAACAAGAAATTCAACTAGAGAATTTGTGGTGTTGTTTGGAAACAGTAATTATATTATAGATGGGCTAATGTGAAATGTTACTTATATTGGAATTGAAACTGAAAGAATACTAAGAGCTATTATAAAAAAAAAAGCAAACAGGATTTATGTCAAGAATAAAGCCAGTGCCAGGGAGAAAAAGATGTGTGGGTTTTTTTGTTTGTTTGTTTTCTTAAGGATGCTTTGGGGAAAAAAAAAATCACCAGACCGAATGGCTAATTCAGCAGGGCAACTGACAGAGAAGGAAAGGAGATAAGAAGAATTTCAAGGTTTCCACAGGAACTGTAATTAAAAGTTTGAGAACCGAAGAAGGAGGGTGTTTCTGTTTTTGGTGAAAAAGCTAGAGCGATAAATTCAACTTTGAATATCTGCATTTTCTGTGCCTGATCTATTGTTATGAAACAAGCACTAATACCCAGTACCTATCGATGAAAGGTAATTATTTTGACCCACACAATTCTGTGCTGTTTGGGCTGAGCTGAACAGTAATCACTGGAGATAGAACAGAGCTGAACTAGATGCAGGTTGGAAAAAACTCCAAAGTGATCCCCATTCTCCTACCTACAGCATTGGCAGGGTCTTTACTCAGGAAATTACTTTAAGATAGTTACAATTCTGTGCTCGCTTCGGCAGCACATATACTAAAATGGGAATGATACAGAGATTAGCATGGCCCCTGCTCAAGGATGACACGCAAATTCGTGAAGCGTTCCATATTTTTTTGGTATGTCCCTCCCCCATGGAATAACCCTTGTTTTCACTGTATTTGATGTTGCTATAATTTGGGGAGGAAAAGGAAAAAACAAATTGTTTAAATAGGGATACAGGTGGACCCATTGCAACAATGAGATGGACAAAATGCTATGCTGGAAAATGAATTACAACTTTGGGGTGGGGAGGGTAGTCGTGGAGATGGGAGGGCAGGGATGGTAGGGGAAAAACAAAGGAGGAGGCAACAATGCTTGATAAGAAATTACTTAATACCATGCTTATGTAACTGTAAGCTCTCTGTATGGTATTTTGACAATTAAAAAAATAATAATAAAAGATAGTTATAATTCTTGTATGGGCGTCTAACTTTCTGAAAGCTCATGGCAGAAGCCGCCAGCTTCCGTGAATGACAGCATTAGCACAGCATCATGTCCTCATACCTTGTTGGCCAAAGTAGTCCCAAAATAGCCTAAGCTGCAGGGGAAGGATATCAGTATCTTAAGAGGTGGAGTGTCAACAATTGTATGGCCATCTTTAACCTTCCACAGGACTTGCAGGAAGAATAGGTGGGGCTGTTGAGGGGGAAAATAATAAATGGTAGTCTGCCGCCCCAAAAAGAAGTCAGTAAAAATAGATAGGTGAACTAGAAAATCTCCTAAGGAAAAGTGAGGCATTAAAACTATAGGAAAAATAGTATTAGTGAATCAAGAATGAGAAAAGAATGATATTGATATTAAATAGGAATTGAGAACTAGGCGCCGGTGTCTTACATCTATCATCCTAGCTAGTCAGCAGACTGAGATCTGGAAGATCTTGTTTGAAACCATCCTGGAGGAGAAGTCCTTGTTACTAATTAATCAGCAAAAAGAAAGAACAGCAACAAAAACAACTGGGATGGAGGTATGGCTCAGTAATAGGGCACAAACTATGAGCAAGCAAGTACAAGGCCCAGAGTCAAACTCAAGTTCTAGCTAAAAGTGAAAATTAAAAAAAAAATAAAGAGGGGAATTTAAGAAAGGCAACAGGGACATGGTAAGAGGCAATAACAGGCAATCAGCTTAAGTAGACAAAAGAGACAAGAAGGCTAATGCCAAACATAGTGTTCAAGGAAAATACTGTCTTGTATCAGGGGGTATGGGAAATGGGAATTTAGTAGACTCCAGTGACTTGAAGGAGAACATTTGCCTTGGACAAACCAGAGAGAAATGTCGTGAGACTGGGACACAAAGAAGGAGCAACAGAACACCATGTGGCCTCTCCTGGGGGAGGAGGGGACACACACACCCTGATGTCTGACTCAACCAGGATGGAGATGGAGAACGCATTATGTAACCATGCTCTCAGCATTGTTAGCTTGTTTCTGAGTAGAAGAAAAGCCAAAGAGCAGAGGAAAATTGTAGCAGAGGTCTATGCAGGAGAAATATAGCTTCTGAAACAACTGGGGATCTTCAATGAGAGAGAAAGAAACAAGTAGGAAATATTTGGGGGCTGTCACTGAAGGTCTCCAAGCTCACTGTGCAAAGTCAACTAACTCATCTCATACTGGTAGACACCCTGGGACTTCCTACATCCAGCTGAACTCATGACTATAAAGATTCTTCCTTCTCCTTGTCTCATCCAATCCAAGAAGCTAGAATTGGGGATTCCTACTCCCCAGAACATGTACAGAACATTTCTTTAGCTTCTATTTCCATGTCTGGCTTTTTCACATATCCTTTTTATTTTATTTTCCACAGAGAAAGAATAATACCTTTATTTGTCCTACAAATGTATAGCCATGGTCATATAAAAGATAAAATTACATTTGCAATACATTAATTTTATCTTGCCATATAAAGTATGATGCTTCATAATACCTCATATTTGTGTAGTACTTTAGGTCTCCAAGAAGTTTGTGTATTATCTCCCTGTATTAAGGCTATGGAATAATACAGTTTGTGGATCATTTTAAATGAATTTTACTTTACTTGTTTTGTGTTTCCTTTAAATGTTGGTATATAGCTAAAATATAAATGTTGGTATATAGCTAAAATATGGTTTATGATATCATTATGGTAAAATGTGTCAGAAACACACACTTATACACACACATGTATTTTTAATTTTGCAAGATCGAGTTATTCAACCTTTACTACATTTCTGTAGCTCTGAATTCCCAGAAGAGAATGTAAACTGAGTGGTCTCTTTAGGATAACTATTTGTACAGATCTAAAACTCACTGAATTTTATTTTTGGCTTTATTGCATGCAATTTACTTTTTCTCTTATATATTTTTTCAAATCATTACTCCTTCAGAAGAGCATCCAGGCCGTAGTTCAAGCACCATGACAAAAAAAATAAACGAAACAAGCAGAAACAACAACAACAACAACAACAAACCCCACACTTCTTTGTCTTTCTAAGCTTTCAGTATTTGCTAATAAAAACAAGGGAGGAATCAAGGTGTATCTGGAGATAGTTCAAAAACTTGGGAACAAGAAACTTATGAAAGCCAAGTTTTATTTATTTCTGCTTTACTATTTTTCTATTTTATTTTGGTTGTAATTATTGGTTACAAAGTGGAAGTAGAAGGAAATAGAAGTGTTTTTAAAAGTTAAAAAGTTATCATTATTTTCCATTTATGAAGGAATGTATAAAGATAAATGAAATAGTTCCATGAAGGAGGAGACATTCGCATGCATATTATTGGACAAAAAATGTGAAAAAAGAACATGAGCCATATTAAATGATAGTTTAATCTTTCTTGTGACAATATAGGTCATAGGTGATCTATTTGTTTTAGAGGAGATATTTTAATTAATTTTATGGCAATTTGAAAATTCTATGTGAAGTTATTTTCAGCTAATATTTTTCTTTGCTAGGCAAGTAAATTACTTGACAGGAAAATAGTATGAGTTTAGAATCGAGTGTGTTAGTCTTAATAGTCAACTATGTGAAAAATATGATGAAAAGAAAAAGCCAAGTAGATCACTTTTTTTTTTTTTTTTTGTCGGTCATGGGGCTTGAACTCTGGGCCCGGGAGCTGTCCCTACGCTCTTCAGCTCAAGGCGAGTGCTCAAGGTGAGCACTCTACTGCTTGAGACACAACGCCACTTCCCTAGATCACTTTTTAATGACGCAGTATTATAATGTGAGCTGGTCACAGATTATATCTGTAATCCTACCTACAGGAGGTTGAGATCTGGAAAATCACAGTTCAAAGCCAGCCTGGGCAGAAAAGTCCATGAGTTAACTAGACAAAAACTAGGTGCGGAGAGTGAAAGCCATGAAGAAGAACGCTGAACATATTAATTTTTATATCCACACCATGTCTTGCTTCTAATAGAATTACAAAAGTATGATTTACAGAATTCACAAACATTTTGTCTTCTCACAAACTAAAAATATAAACCCCTGGAAGAAAATAAGTATCTTCCATTTTTCTGTCTCTGGGTCTCACATATAAGCTCCTAACAGGTTGGAGAATGAAGAAATGAATGAATAAATGAAGCATGGGCATCAAAATAAGTTTATTTGAATATAATATGGAAACTTGTAAAGCAAAATTATAAAGCAGGATCTTAGTATGGAAGTGAATGTAATATATAACTAGAAAGCCAGATATGAATATTATAATGAATGTAGTGTGAAGATATAAAGCAAAATATGGGTATCTATTAAATATAATATATAAATGTTTATCCCAGGTACTGTATTATATGTGATAATTTGCAAGCAGAGAATGAATAACTGCTTCTGAAAGAGAGTTTTCAGAGTTTTGATTAAGGGAGACAAAATGTTTTACAGTATCCACTGGTGGAAAGGAAAATATTAAATATTTTGAGATATTCCAAATTATTAATTGTTCTGAGCATGCTAAGTTTCAGTGCAAAAGATTTTTTAAAGGATTTCCATGAGAAAGCATTCCTTTTCTCCTTTGACTGTAAAATCTAGAAAGAAAACAGTGTTGTCCATAGAGCAAAGCTAGCTGGGAGATAGAAACCAAGTAATAACTTGTGGTTGAAAATTATTTGAGGATTTCTAGAGTTTATCATTGAAATCCATTCTCTAAAAAATATGTTAAAATGCAATATACTTTTATACTACATTGTTTAATCGCATAGGTAAAGAAAACATTTTAGAAACAAAATGTTTCATTCTATGATTAGATTCTTTCATTTGGAATAGGTCCGCTCTTCGATTTTATTCCACAGAAAGGATTTATGTTCTCTAGCTTAGAATATTCAATGCAGGCTAATAATTTCACTTCTATGATTTGGAGTCCTAACTAATTAGGTAGTAAATTCTTGGTGGAGGCCACTCTATAATTCTTCATGTAGCTTCTAGCTGCTTTTATTATTTTGTAGCATGAAAAAGAGATACAGAAGATTTCAAGACATCAAATCCTTATCCAACAGTGGTTACAGAATTGTAATGGAGGTAGGAATGACTATATATAACTTTACAAACAATAAAATCATTGCTAGCTCTGGTGTTTTTTTTTTTAATTTGTGGAAAAAGGAGGTGATAACAAGGAAAATAAGACAAAATCTGCTGGGTGTTGGTTGACTCATGCCTATAACCTTAGCTACTCAGGAGGCTGAGATCTGAAGATCATGGTTCAAAGCCACCCTGGGCAGGAAAGTCCCTGAGACTTTTATTTCCAATTACCCACCAAGAAACCAGAAATAGAACTGTGGCTCAAGTAGCAGAGTGCTAGACTTGAGCAGTAAAAGCTAAGGGAGAGCACTTAGGACCACTCTTCATAAAAACCAGACCAAAATTTAAAGAAAAAAGGAAGGAGAAGAGAAAAGAAAAAACAAGAAACAAGCAAACTGGACTTGTGAGAGGCTCAGACTGAGACATTGCCAGGTCCAAGGCAGGATGGTGAACTGCCGGTCCACATTAAAGTTAATGCAAGCTCTTGGGGACCACATCCAGCACCCTGTCAAACCTACAAATCACACCCTTTAGAGGAAAAAGCATAAAGAATTAATCTATGTTGACAAACATTAGTTTATTTTATTTAGGTATTCATTTTTTTTTGCCATGCTTGGATTAAACTGAATGCCTCAGCAAACTGAAGGAAATGCTGTAACAGTGAATTCTACCCAGAGTCGTGACATACACTTTAGAAAAGCTTTGTCCATGAGCAAGAATGTAAAGACATATATGTCTATGTATAAATGTATACATTCCATATATATCAAATAAATATTGATTAGGATGATTTTTGAGATGTATACGTATGGGTTTGGGGGTGGATGACTGGTTGGATGGATAAGCCGGTATAACCCAGTGAGATGGTCAATTTTTTTAATAGCTGAAGACACTCTGAATATCTGCAAAATAATCTTCTGTTACCAACAGTAGTATCTGTATAATTCTTCAATGATGTACTAGTACAAAAGGCAAAACTTAAAGGATCGTGAGTTATATGCTTTCACACTTCCTTTAGCCTATAACCTTTTAAATCTGTTTGTAAGAAAATCAGGACATCCATAGGGCCCCATAGAAGACTGCTGGTTCCAAGCAGCCTTTATCGCACATCAAGGTTAAAACGTCAGTGAGCTCCCATTGGCCAAGTGACTGTATAAATCAATGCCGCCAAGGAGACCTGCTTTAACTTGCACAGCTGATCTAGGAAATGTGTGACTTAGGTTCCAAATCGAAGTCCCCGGCACATCAACAGGAGTTGCTTTATCTCTGCACCACTCCCTGCCTTTCATCCCTTCTCACTTCCTCTCAGCATCCTCATTAATTTCATCACAGGCAGCTGAAGTTCCTGCTCCAAAATTAAAAGCCCTTGGAGAATAGTCCTGCTTTAAAGTGATGGGTTGCTAAAAATGTGCATGATGTGGTGGTGACTCTTTCATTTCCATTTTGATTAAGTAAAAGGCTCTTAATTTAGGTCATTATTGATACATAAATCTGCAGAGAGAATGAACATGCATTTATAATGTAACCAACATCACATGATTTATTGTTCTTATAATGTATAAATACCGAAAGAACAAAAGAGTCCAGCTCTTAGATCTCCTGAGTGAGAAGCACTTGCCAGGGACTAATGGGGCAAACACATCCTCTGAGCGGGCCAGCCTTGCGCTCTGCATGGCTCGGGTCTCCTTATTTCATCTTAAAAGCCATCAAATGCAAACGTGTCTACTCTATTTCACTGAACTTTCTGTGGAGAGTTTGTGAGTGACCAAACGAAAGGCTCAAAATGGCTTTCCATACCTGATTGTGGACTTTGTTTGGGGATTTTGGCTACCGCTTGAGGGCTGGAGGTGGAGTGCGTTCGTTGGTTGGCAGAGCTGTGGGTGCGGCTGGGGATTGCTGCGGACACGTTCTTGCGAGGTTTCATATCTTGCAGCCACATGGGCGAGGCTTCAAAGGCCTGCATCCTCCGAGCATGGCTGTTGGCATTCACTTTCAGGTAGGCCTGGGCCTTGTGTTCTTGCAGCTCCCCGTAATTGGCGTCAGTCACCCTGCATTCATATAAACCTTCATCCTTTTTCCTCACTTTTGAAATCTGAAGCTTGTGGGAGATGTCATTGCCTTGGACTTTCACTGTCTGGAAAATTGCAGGGAAAAAAGAATAAAATGCTACATCAAATCATTGTGTTCCCCTTGTTTATCTTGAGCTTGCTACTGTTGGAAAGTCAAAGGGGTTTTTGGTGTCATGGACACTGTCAAGGTCTTTCTATATCTTTAATGTCAGATATGAAGGTCTTATTTATCTTACTCCTTATATTACATTCAATCTATGGGGATAATGAGATCAATTCAGCAAGTGCCAAGCAACCAGGCAGTCAGTGTTTCCCAGATCCCAGTAATAACCCTTTCTTGTCATGAGATTGGCCTCTGCCTGGTTAACTCAGCTGAATGTACCGGCCAGGCCCATTGTACAACTGATAGAGAATTTTCTTCACTGGAGGCTATAAATGAATCCCTCCCTCAAATGTGAGAGATCACATTATTTTATTAGTCTTAACAGATTAGATAGGGGTCTTCTTTATCTTTACATTGAGATGACTACTAAAGGTACAGTTAAGATAGAATTGGATATTAGCATTTTCCTTCTCAAACTTGTGTGTGTGTGTGTGTGTGTGTGCACACGCACGTGTGTGCGTGCATGTGCACAAGTATTGGGGCTTGAATTCAAAGGACTTTCATCCTCATTTGGCTTTTTCTCTCAAGGATAGTGCTCTACCACTTGAGACATGCCTCCTGTCTGGGTTTTAGCTGATTACTTGGAGGTTAGAATCTCACTGATTTTTCTGCCTAGGCTAACTTTGAAACAGGATCCTCATATCTCAGTCTCCAGAGTAATTAGGATTATAGGCCTGAGCCACCAACTTCTTGTTTCCTTTTTAGACTTTTGATGCAGCCGATCTGTAGTTATTAAATGGCAGGGCTCAGGTACAGATAATTCTATAGCTGAATTCTTACAGCTCAGAGCATTTACCCCAAGCTATCACAGGAATTTGGGACAGCCTCATTTGATTTTTCAAAATTGAAGTTGATTTTTTAATTTCTTCCAATAATTTGAATCCCAGATTTATGACAAGATACTTATCTAATATGTAATGAGTATACAATGTAATATATATGTATCATCACAACAGATTTATCTCATATGCTATTATTGACAGAAAGATAGATTTCATTAGACATTCAGAACTTATAGATTTGGTTGAATTTGAAAGAGAAAACCAGTGAAGTATGAGGCAGAAATGTACTTATTTTTATACTTATTCTGACAAGAGTTTCAAATGGCCATATATGATTACAAATACCTGAGAAGCATTCATTGATTTTTTTTTACATATAGAGATGTGTATAGGTGTGTAACAAACAGGCTCTAAGATTTGGACCACCTCCATAATTATTTATGTGGATGCAGAATTACACATAAATCTACTAATGCTATGCTAGAGGTCAAGTCAACATATTGTCTAGGTTAACACTCCTGTAAAGTTTAAGGTAATCAGAGTACTTCTGATATTATTACCTCATTTTACAGTAGATTGAAGCTTAGAAGGTTTGAGCCAGTGATTCTCAACACTGACTGTACATTTGAGTCATATGATAGTTGTTAAAAAATCATTTCTGCTCAGCTTAATGCAGAGATATTTGAATCTTCATATGAAAGGGGTATGACCTTATTGGTATCTTATAAAAAGTTCCTCAGGAGCTCTAAGTTAATAATTAGGAAATATGTTCAAGATTACTCAGTGGGCACACTGGAGATGAACTATATTCTGTCTCAGTTTGTATGCAGAACTGTTTTAATCTTGCTGCATTTTAGAAATCATGCCACAGCTCATGTGTTAGAACTTCTGTACATCATATGTCTGTGGTTTCATAGGTCTGTCACTGGGCAGACCTATGATAGACATGGGCAGAATGTAAACATTGACTATTCAACCAGCAATGTGTCCAACTATATGTGCATGCAAAAAAACAATGAAGTACTTATGGAAAGCAGTTATTTGACTTTACCAGTATAATGTTGGATAAAAATGACCATATCTGATACAAGAAAAATTCAAAATGAGATATCTTGAAAAGCTGGTGATTTGGTGAGTTATAAATAGGAGTTTCTGGCTTGTATTTTTATCTTTTTTGAAACTTCTTCCTTGTTGAGATTACACATTCAAAGCAGATTTTGATTCTGTGTACAGTGTGTTTTTACACTTTTAGTTATGGAATCCCAATTTTATATGTTTGTACTCTTATGTTAGTATAAGAGTTTCAATATAAATTTCCTTTTGGAATGTAGACAGATGTCAGATTTTTAAATTTCTATGACCAAATATAAATAACATATTCATGTTCGACAGATTTCCTCCTTTTGCATTATATAATTATTTATTTTATTTCCAGGAGTTAAAATACCTTTACTAATCAAGATTATTAATATAAAATGACTCTACCTGGCTTCATTTAAGGTATAGTAATAAAACATTGTGTCCCTCATTTTACAAAAAAAAATTTACTAAACGTCATAGCCAAAGGTAGAACTACATTTTAATATTTCCAGTAAGTCAACTGCTTTTCCTAAAGGATTTGGATGTGTGGTTACTTTCATCTTTTTGTAATTTTGAATATCAGCATTAGAAACACATTAATTGCACTGTGAATGACACCTAAAATTGAACCCCTTTATTGAATCACAGTTTCAAAATCCAGTTACTGCTTATGTTTTCCTTCGTAGGAATTTTTGTATACTGCTATTCGGCTTCCTATTAAATAATAATTATTTCCATAATGCTGAATGGATCTCAACATTGCAATTGGTTACTCATGTTTATGTGACGGGTTCAAAAACAAGAGGAGAATCATACAACCTCCTAGGATAGCAAAAATATGTCTCTAGCCCCCTTAGAGACCTATTTACACGCTTAAAATGTAATTTTATGTATTGGACTCTCCATTTCCTTCCATTTTTAATGTATCTAACGAAGTAAGCAAAAGACAGCCGGGTGTCCCCTCGCATTTGCAAAATTGCCCTCTTCAGGGAAAATAAATTCAAAGGCGTTGACCCCTAAAATCCCCTGGCTATTAATGGGCGCTCACTGGAGCATGTGCCCTGGCCCCTGGCCAGTCCCTGTGACACTCACACTGATCTTGGTCCCTTCGTTGTCCGGGTCTCTGTCGGGTAAGAGCTCCACCTGCGGGACAAGGATGCAAATGCTTAAGTTCTCCGGCAGCCCGGGAGTCCCTGGCGCGTGGCACCTCAGCGTTCAGCCTGCCAGGCAAGACCCAGCCTTTGTTGGGGTGACACTGACATAGGAATCAGAAAGAGAACGAACGCGACCTCATCCACCTCGAATCCGTTGGTACTGTCTTAGGCCTTGCTGTCTCCTGTTCCCTCACGCACACCCCGCACCTCCTCCCCAATTCCTGTAGTCTCTGTGCCTGGCACCCCAGCACCCCAGCCGAGATGGGGCTGGGTGTTTCCAGTCTTCCTTCTAGTCCGATCAGGACTGCGAGTTGCAGCAAGGGTAGGGACAGACAGAGGCAAAGGTGGGTGGGGCGGGAGTGTGGGTGAAAGTTTTCACCAGCCAATTTCTGTCTTTTTGTGGGGGCTCTTGAACGGACTTTTCCTCTTCTCTCTATGTTACACCAGGCTCTTGCTCCAAATGTCTCCGCTGTGTGTCCTCACCCTCTCCCGCTCAGCTTCACCCATTTCCCTTCTCCTGTCCCCACCTCCTCTTCTCTCTCCCTTCCCATTTCCAGTCCTGTCTACAGCCTCTTGTCTCTCTTCTCTTCCCCTCGGCTCTCTTTTTCTCCCCCTTTTCTTCCCTCCCTTCTTTCCTTTCCCTCCCCATATCTCCTCTCTCCCCCCTCCTCTTCTAATTTTCTTTTCTCCCCCTTCCCTTCTCCTCTCCTCTCTCTTCCTCTCCTTTCCCCTGCTTTTCCCTTTGCCTTCATCTCTACTATTCTCTTCCCTCCTCTTCCTTCTCCCTCTTTCCTACATTCTCCTTTCCCCAATCCACCCCAACTCCCCTATTCAAGGGTAAGATCCAAAGGGCTGGCCTAGAAGAGAGATAGAGGGGCAGGGTGGGGACACCTGGAAGCTTCCCTTCCCCCACCCTGCTGTCTGTGAAAGTAGTGCCATCCTGGACATCTTAATGATAATCAATACTAGTAGTGGAGCAAGAGACTATGCCCAGAGGGAACCAAGAAAAGCCCAAAGGGTTGACTTTCCTGGTGGTTTTGGCTTACTGTCCCCAGGACAAATCCAGGCTCACTCTTTAATATCCCTGGGTGTTGCTCATTATCGATGAGCCAAGGGGCTTCCCTAGGGGGCTCACAGGGCAGTATCTTGGGCAGTGGTCCTTGATTGGACACCCAGAGCACTGAAGATCGAGTGGGACAGGCCTAGGGGCCCTGTAGACTATTGGGCTGCACTACCTGTGCTCCGGCTGCCTCAGTCCCAGGCTCTAGGTCCTCGGGTCCTCCCAGGAACCACCACTGGATCTCCAGGTACACCGAGGCTGAGCCGCTCTGGAATGCGCACGACATCTCCACATTCTGCCCCTCGGTTGCCGTCACGTTCCTCGGAAACTCAGTAAATTTTGCTGCAAAACAAAAGTGCATGCTTTTGGCACATCTGCATCCCTCTCGACAATGTCGGACTTAAAAGGAAAACACAAAACCAAACAAAATGCAGAAATAAACTAGCAACAACAACCCCTGGATGATATTCTTGATTGTTTGGGCTTCCCCCTCCCTTTCTTTGCATTTTGCTTGTCTTATTTTTGGTATCATGCCTGAATCACTTTGTTGATGATCAAGTCCAGATAATGGAAAGGTTAACAAGCTTGCCAATAACTCTCTTGGCCAAAGCTGCCCAGAGTTAGATCCAAACACCTTTTGTCAGATTGCAGTATTCTGCAAAACTTACTGGGGGAGATTCAGTGAGGTTCAATTTAGACCATCTGTCACGTTGATATAGGAGGACAGCTTCTTGCCTCTAAGTCGCTAAACAATCTATGACTAACTGGAGGGTTTGTGTTGCAGAGTGGATTATGATTATCTGTCAAAATGCACATTCCTGATTTATCAAAAACAGTGGTTAGCCACTATGTTCCCCAAACAGTTGCGAAACAAATTGCACACTTGGTGAGCTAAACATACCTACAAATATGCATGTATGTATGTGTATGCATGTTTAACTCATATGTTCCCATGATACTATTGTGTACTGAATTGTCATCTATCTTGGGATGTAACACAATCTTATGCCCAGATTCAGTTCGGATTAAAGATGATCTAAAAGTCACCCCCAGAGAATTTGCGAATTTGTTTCATTACCAACCTTACCATTGTTAGTTTGTAAGATTCCCTTACATTTATGGTAAACAGAAAAACTCACAAAAATAAAATGTCCCCGTTTTCCTTGCAGGCATTTCGTGAATCAGGAATACTCTTATCCGTCTAACAACACGGTTGGGTTGTGCGTATCTTGCCTCAGGGATACTTTGCAAAGGGCTAATGGTTCCCTAAAAGGATGTGGAGGAGAGAGCTGGGGGCACTGCAGGCATGATTTGGGGCGGAGGCGCAGCTGCTGGAGCTTCTTAAAGATAGCTGCCATCAGTATCTCTTTAGAATTTTATGACAACTAGCCTCCGGGGTTGAAGAGGGGCGGGAGCGGAGACACTGTGCTGGTGCTGTACGGAAATGGGAGCGATGAGGAGGGCCAGTCTGATCTGCAAAGGACTCTTGTGCTCACACTGAAAGGCGGAGCAGGGCGTTTGTGCCGCCGAACGAAGTGATGCAGTTTTCTGGCATCTGGGATGTGATCTGTTCGTGGTGCTGAAGAGGTCACTGCAGCCTGCGAGGTCCCAAACAACTGGGGTCCGGGTTCAGCAGGCGCCCCCTCCCCCACTGCTTGTAATGAATGCAAGTGCAATCTTTTTAGAGGTCCTTAGATAAACACACATGCAAACGAAGACAGGGACCCGGGCAAAGGAAGACCCCAGAGCCCATTCTGCCTGCATGGGAAACGAGGACTGTCAGCGGAACCCCCTCCCCCTTATACCCAGCTTTGTGTTCGCGATGATTATGTATGCACGAGCGGTTACTCTGTGCTTGCACACACACACACACACACACACACACACACACACACACCTGTGTTGGTGATCACTGAGGAACTCAACTCCTGGCCAAGCACTGACTGGCAATGAGAAATTGAGATGGAGATTTTCCCCTCAACCCTAGCTCTTTTACAATTAAATAAACTTTAAAAGGGAAATTAAAAAAAAAAAGCCAAACAGAACCCTATTCATACAGCCTCATCCCACTGTCACTTGCTGGGAACCGGCTCTACCCCTGCCTGTCCGTTCCTTGGGTGACACACACACACACACACACACACACACACACACACACACACACACCCCACAAGCAAATGTACATTCTTTTTTTTTTTCCTAGTGAGCACAGACTTACCTTGAGAAGAAAGCCCTTGTTGTACATATAGGACGGAAAAGAAAACAAATCCAACATACGCCAAAAAGATCCCCATCATTCCAAAAAAGAAAAGGGAGTTACATCAGGGTAACAGCCCCAAAGCACACCCCTCAAAGAAAGAAAGAAAAAGATCCCCCCCCCTCAAAAAACAACCCCCTCCCACAAAACCCCACGATCCAACAGCAACGGCCAGACGTGTGTATCCGAGGGGGAGTCTCAGAGCCCCGGGCGCCCCGAAGCACGCATCCTGCGGCCGGCTGGCGGGACCAACAGCGCTGGCTCGGGGAGCGGAGGGGGAAGGCGCGCGGCGCGGAGGCTCCGGGGCAGCGCGGGGAGGCTGAGCCTGGCGCCGGCGGCCGCGCGTCGGGGCTGGGATCGGGAAGTGTCTCCGCCGCGCGGCGGGCGCTGCAGCCTGGGCTGCCTGCCGCGGGTCCCACGTCAGCCCGCCCGCTCCTCACTGCCCGCCCCAACGCCGCCGCCGCCGCCGCGGAGCCGGCTCGGCGAGTGGGGAGTGGGCCAGAGGGCGGCGCGGGGACTGCGCCGCCTGGACTCGCCACGCGCCACCGCAACTTTTCCCAGCGATGGCTGCGGTGGGGCCTTTTAACTCTCTGCGCGCCGGGCTCCTCTGCACCTGCGGGGCGCTCAGGCTGGCCGCCTTCCCGGAGGGAGGTCCCCGCCCCCACCTCGGCGGGGGTGGGGTGGGGTGGGGAGGAGGGCGAGAGGGGATGCTAGGACCCCCCCTCCACCACCTTCCCTCCCCACACACCCCCACACCCCAGCCCTGCTGTCCAGGCACGGTGCACACACAGGGACCTCTCCCACACGTGCGTCTGGCCCCCAGCGAGCGCATCCTGGCGGGCTCCATGGGGCGCTTGGAGGACTCGACACAGGTTGTGTATACAGGGCTGGGCGAGACCGATTTTCAGGAGGAAGTTGAGGCACGGAGGGCTGGCAGGGGGTGTGGGGGGAAGGAAAGAAATGGGATGGGGCGGCAGAGATGGCTTTGGGAAGGGGCCACGAGCAACAGCCGTTTGGGGAACATGTCGCTTAACCAGTTATTAACTGCGCTAACTAGAAGATCACAGGCTGTTATTTTGCAGAGAGAGAGAGAGAGAGAGAGACCTGATCGCGGGGCTGCCTCCAGTGGAGGAGTCTTTCTTGCAGACAACCCTGGTTCTCCAACCCGGAGAAGGGAAGAGGCAAAAAGTAGGAAAAAAAAAAAAGAGTCACGAATGGAGGGAATTTTTCAGAAAAAAAAAAAAGCCCACCCTACATTTGCACTGCGGCTTTTTATTGATGTGCTTCCCATCCTTGGGAGCAGAGGAGGGACTTTATCTATTTTTGTTTTGCTCAGTTTATTTCTTTTTGCATAACAATAATTACGTAATGTTCCCCAGGAATATATGAATAAGAAGCATTTAGACGCGCGCGCGCGCACACACACACACATGCACACACAGAGTAAGTTTTAGAATCTGGAACAAATCTAGTTGTCTTGCTCTCATGAAACCTGAGATAGGCATTCTTTTTTTCTTACTTTCTTTTTTTTTTTTGACTTTTTTAAAAAACTAAGACACTAAACAACTGTAGACAATACACTAAAGACTGTTTCTCCTTGGCAGATTTAATCACTAGTCAAAGAATTGAAAGCTTTTCAGCAATGTTAAAAGCATTTTCCATAAACATAGTGTTATATTTAAATTTTTTCCCTTATTATCTCAATGTAACTATGTCTTGAATGGTCGATCCTAGTTGAAAATATGAGTTAGTCTTAACGGTGCTACCAGGACTCCAATACAGTATGTGAATTTTCATTCTATAGATAATGTGTAATTGGTTAATGCATTTCCCAGCCAGGAAAAAAAAAATAATCATCTCAGCTGGATTTTTAACCACTTATCTTCCACTGCTGAATGCTGCAATAAGATTGTCAGAAAACACTCAATGACTTCATAACAGTACAATTTATTTCCTGAATACATATTTGTTTCCCACCATGGGTAGAGCAGAGAAAATAACCGCTTTGGAGACAAGTCCATGGGGAATATTTTCACATTTTACAATATTGTGCATATTTAGGCAAACTAGACTCCACATCATACAAAAACAGTTTTGAAGTTTGCCATTCCCAGAGGTCACTGTAACAAAAACTCTCTTGGAAAAGGAGTTCACTACATAGAGATACAATCTAATTCAAAATACTTGTACTGTTATCACTAACTATATATCGTTTAGAACACAAACCACACATTACAGGGATTATAGGTATTATAGATATCCTTAGTCCTAAATGTTATGCTTATCAGAGTATGTTAAAAAATTACATTCAACTTAAACATGAGTATGGCCCATCATGAAAACACTCAGACTTGACCTAGACTTATCAGTTTTTAGAAGAGTTTTCACTATGAAGAAAAAGCATCTTCTAAACAAGAGAAGATCTGAATTAACTTGGCAAAGCAATTCAATGATCTTAAATGGGGGAATCTGAGGACTGGAACCATAAAAGTAAAATAAAAATGAGTTTAAAAATGTAAAAAGGAAGTGTGAGAAACTATACAAGTATTTCAAACAAAAGTTCTAAGTATTCAAAGCAGGAAAGAAGAAAGAGAAGAAAGAAGGAAGAAAGAAAAGTAGGAATTGAAGAAACATTTTGTTCTTAGGAAATTACTTGATAGGTTAGTCTTGTAAAGTTATGTCAAAATAATTTGTTTAAAAAAAAATATCTGTTACATCTTCCCAAAAGCTGGATAGTGCCTGAAATCACATTTGCATTACATAACATTTGACTATGAAAGACAAAATATTCCTATATTAACAGTTTGAAATAAGAAAATTTAATTTAATATAAATGTATCCAGTATGTCAATTGGTACTGACATAGACAAAGTAGCATTATTTTGAAGTATTTGTAAAACACTATTTTGTTCTACTTTGGAGGTAAATTACTAGGAAAAATGACTTGCCTGAGTCCAGATAAAATGATTACTGATTCTAATCTTACAAAAATAACTGCAGTTCAATTCTTTGAGAAGTACCCATTTATGAACTATCTTCCAAAAATAAAATCTTACTATGTCACTTAAAAAAAAATCATCTTCTTGGGCTGGGAAGGTGGCTCAGTGGTAGAGCGCTCGCCTTCCATGCTTGAAGCCCTGGGTTCGATTCCTCAGCACCACATAAGCAGAAAAAAAAAGCCGGAAGTGCTGCTGTGGCTCAAATGGTAGAGCGCTAGCCTTGAGCTGAAGAGCATGAGGGACAGTGCCCAGGCCCAGAGTTCAGGCCCCACGACTGGACCCTCCCCCCCAAAAAATTCATCTTCTTGTTCTGCATATAGCTTCTGGTTATTTCAATCAACACAGTTGTTTTTTCTTCTAAACTATGGTCGTTTCTCAGACATAATTCAATCTATTTGAATCCTTCAATTATTTTCCTTTCAGCATCTTGACTACATTTATTCACTTTCTGGATATTTAAACTCTCTTAACTTTCTCTCTCAAACATCCTTTGTGAGATGTGCAGATTTTCACATAAGCTTTCAGAGTTATTGATCCATCAAGAATTCAATAGGAAAGGAAGATTTTTAAAGTTTTCTCTCTGAACTATTTCTTTTTCCTGCTAGGATGAATGTGGGTACATTTCCCATCCTTTTTTTTTTTTACATTTCCCATCTTTAACATGAGTGAACCACCGTAATCACTCTCAAAGGCTCAGAAAAGGGTGACTTCAAAATTTTTCTAAATTGAGGCTCAGTTGCTAAATATAAACCTATTTTTTCTGAATGGGTGAAAGACACAAAGATACATTTCCTTTTTTGTGTGGATCAGTTGTTTCTCTTTATATATATATATATATATATATATACATATATATATATTATAATGATGATGTGCAGAAGGATTACAGTTATGTAAGTTAGGTAATAACTCTTTGGACATTTTTTTAAATTTAATTTTATTGTAAAGATGCTGTACAGAGGGGTTACAGTTACATGATAAGGTAATGAGAACATTTTTTGAGCCTTGTTATCCCCTCCTGTTTTTCTCCTACTATCCCTCCCCTCCCCCATCCTCCCAACTCTTTCCCCCACCTCCCAAGTTGTAAAATTCATTTCCAACATAGTGTCTTGTGAGTATCATTGTTGCAATGTGTCATCTGTGACCTTGTTTCAGGATTTTGTTATTCCCCTTCCCCTCCCCAAATTAGATAAAAGTATATACAAGATACAGGGTACCAAACTCACATACAGTGATAACAGGGGATATACATAGGGAGAAGAACATATAAAAGAAACAAAAAAGATCACATAGTTCATTAAAAATAACAACAAAGAAAGACATATTGTGTCCATATCTTGGGATTCATTTTGCTTAACATCATCTTTTTTTTTTTTTTATTGTGAGAATACCTTACAGAGAAGTTACAATTACATGAGCAAGATAACGAGTACATTACTTATCAAGCATTTTTGCCTCCTCGTTTCCCCTTCCCAGCTTAGCATCATCTTATATGGTCATATGTGTACATAGCTTTTGAGCTTTTCTGCTCATCTGATAAGCTTATCCTAGACATATACTAATTTCTAGTTAGACAGTGTCACTCCTTCCCTCACTTTCTCTCACTTTTCCCCTCCATCGCCCACCCTCAACAGGTCTCTAGGCATTTACATAGTGAAACCAAAGGAGGAGACTGATTCTTAGGAGATGAACACAAAGCCAGAATGCCTGTGTGGATCTCATCATACAAAATAATATTTATTAAAATGAACTCCAGGAAATGGAAACAAGGTTGGTTTTTGTTCTGTTTGTTCATTTATATATCTTTGGAAGTGTAAGGAGAGGCACAGAAATGGAGGGACAAAGAGTGGAAAAAATGCAGCAATGGTACTCACTGGACACAGTGGAAAAGGATATATTTTTCTTTACAGATAGTCTTTAGACAATGTCAACATCTACCTACAGAATGGGAAAGATGGTCATTGTGGATGCAGAAATGTTTATATTACCATTTTTCCCTCCTCAGCTTAGAGAACTATGTTATATTCTTCCATCCATGCCCCAAGAGGGATATCTTTCTGTGTTTTGAACACATTCTGTGGAGATAATCAAAACCACATAAGAAAGAATATTTCAGGGCACAATTTATGTCTTGGTTAATTTATTCCTTTCACTTGGGAAAATAAATGAGAACATTACAAACTCCCAATGTTGAAGTAAAATAAAAATTCCAGAGAAATTTTATTTTAATGGAAGAAAATGAGTGGAATAGAAAATTGGTCATATTATTTTTTATTTTATGTTTTGGGGGGGTCCGGTCGTGGGGACTGAACTCTGGGCCTGGGAGCTGTCCCTCAGCTCTTCAGCTCAAGGCTAGCACTCTACCACTTGAGCCACAGCGCCACTTCCAGCTTTTTTCTTTATGCTTATGTGGTGCTGAGGGACCAAACCCAGGGCCTCAGGCAGGCAAGGCAAGCACTCTACCACTGAGCCACCCCCATCATATTATTTTTTAAAACAGTAAATGATCTTAAACCAGGTGCTGATGGCTCATACCTGTATTCCTAGCTACTGAGAAGGCTGAGATCCAAGGATCATGGTTCAAAGCCAGCCTGGGCAGGAAAGTCCATGAGATTCTTACCCCTAATTACTACCAAAAGCCAGAAGTGCCTCTGTGGCTCCAGTAGTAGAATGCTAGCCTCGCATAAAACAAAAATTCAGGGACAGCATCCAGGCAATGAGGTCAAACCCTAGGACTGGCACACATAAAAATGGGCTTTTAAATTTTGTTTTCAAATGAAATATAGAAGCCAGTGCGTGTCATGTTTATGTTTTCTCTTCATATCTCAATTTCACAGAGATGATAAAGCCAAGAATACATGGTAATGACAAAAGAAGCAGGGAATTTCCCTTTCCATTATGGTGGACAATGTATTCACAAAATGAGCCCATTTCAGAAAAGCTGTCGAGTCTACTAAGCATTAACCCAAATCATTCAGATTAACTATGATTGAAACAAATCGATTGCCATTTATGTCACAATAGCAAATTAATTCGTTATTTCTTTCAGATCCTAAGATAAATAATGTTTAGAATGGAGGTCAGATGATTAAGTATTTTAAGGGAAGTACACAAAACTTGTTCATGGCTTTAATTCTGTAAAGTGAAATGTGAAAATGCCCATACAAAAAAAGATAATTTCATTGAAATTCTTTCTGAGACACTGGTAACCAATAACATGGATTCTCAAACTCTTAGATAGTCTTTGACTTTCCTCAATACAGCTTCTTGATGTCTTATATCTTGAGATTTGTAAAGTTAACCATTTATGCTGGGAGAATAACTGGTGATATTATTGGTGAATCAGTGTGGCTATCTACCTCAGTCCTTGGGTCTCAACTGAGAAGAATTCAGACAAGATGTGGAAGTGACAGGAAAGATTATTAAAATGACACTTTAGTTAATTCTTTAGCCACCTTCAGAATATTGACATGAATGTTAAGGGGAGAGAGAGAGAGAGAGAGAGAGAGAGAGAGAGAGAGAGAGAGAGAGAGAGAGAGAGAGAGAGAGAGAGAGAGAGAGAGAGAGAGTTTGGGGGGCAGGGGAAAGAGGTATATATAGTTACATAGACCTAGCTACAAGTGTGTGGTAGTTAGCTGTAATCTCAGTTCTGGTTCTTATCACTTGAAGGGAACAATCTAGTTCCTGTAAGATGATTCTTCCTGCTCCAGGGTGAAACCTTATCTTTATTGGTGGCTGGTGTCCTTTGTAGATGGTCTGCTCTACAAGACTGCTAATCCTTAAGGGGTACTTCTAGTCACTTGTTAGAAGATGCTATTGGTCAGACCAGTCTTTCCAGGAACCCAAGGTGACTGCACAGTCATTGGAGAAAGAATGGCATAGACAAATACAAGATGAGGGTGAAATACCAAGATTTTCTCTTGCTTTTAGTTAATTCAGGACAGCAAAAAGAGTAAATACCTGTTACAGTAGCTATCTGTTACTTCAAATAGACTGAAATTGAATTGTTTCTATGGTAGGAACAAGAGCTTTAGCCTATGAATAATTATGAGTTTGAATAGTATTGAGATTGCCTGTGCGGAATTCCTAACCCCAGGTCTTGTCCACAGGACTGATGCCCCCTGTGAGTTGGGAAGTTTTAATGACAATACAAGGCTATTAAATTGTGGTGTTTCCCTCAGAGGTCTAGGGATCTCATCCTTTGTTTTAGGTTTCCGTAGCATTTCCCATTGCTCCTGGCAAACTGCTACTACCAGTCAAAGCAATCAAACTTCTTGTTTTCTGGAGTCAGGTTCTCCATTTGCAGTCCAGATTGTCTTCAAACACCAGATCTTCCAGTCTCAGCCTCCCAAATGCTGAGATTACAGACAGACCTGGCCCACTATGTCAGATCCATGATCAATTAAAGTCAAATGGCTATACGGACTCTTAAGTGCCTGTTGCATGGTCAGCTATACAGTTAATTTTAATCTTCCAGATGGCATGTATCCCTTTATCTTTTCTTTTTATACATGACTGAAATGTAAATTACTTAGATCTGGCTTTTATGCTTGGGAACTCTTTGGAACTTTGTAATTGAAGTTCATGAAGTTAGAAGTCAAATTATTCATGAGGTCTTGTTATGTCATCTTAAAACTGTAATGTCTGGCCTAGAGGTGACCTTCTGAACAAACAGAAGCTTCACATTTTCTGTAAAAGTTAATGTCACAAATTTGCTCAGATGTCTGCTACAAATTCATGGACCTACCCATTCACTATTTTCCCTTTTACAAGGAATGTAAATGGGCTTATAGCCAAATACAGTAAGTATCTGCTAATTTTTACATTAACAAAAAGTTAACAGCATCTACTTAAAAGATATCTAGATGCTATCAAGAAAGAAAATCTGGAGATTTGGATCTTTGATCTCAGGGAAGTTTCCTCTTGCTTCCAAATTTCCAACTTCTGCTGCCATAAATTTCAGGTTTTGTGATATTTATTAATGTCACTATATGTTTTGTAGAGAATTAGCTATAACTGCCTTCTACATTTATTTTTAGGCAATAGAAAATTATATAAAGAGTGATAATACAATAAAAACCCAGTAACTTTATCATTTCTGAGCTTATCCATGGTTTGATGCTTATATTTACAATTTGAATGAAAACAAATAACAATATTAATAATGGTTTTGAAAAGTCTTTCAAGAAAAAAGAAAAATTTAAACAAATAACCAGCTTTACTTTTTTAATTTTTGGTAAGTCATGGGGCTTGAACTCTGGGCCTGAGCATGGTCCCTCAGCCTTCAGCTCAGGCTAATGCTCTGCCACTTGAACCACAGCCACTTCTGGTTTTCTGGTGATT
The DNA here is from genome assembly GCF_024711535.1 of Dipodomys merriami. Lineage (NCBI taxonomy): Eukaryota > Metazoa > Chordata > Mammalia > Rodentia > Heteromyidae > Dipodomys > Dipodomys merriami. Next base: position 1,249,792 of record NW_027206068.1, read on the forward strand.
TATTGGAGATAAGAGTTTCATGGCCTTTCCTTCCCCAGGCTGGCTTTGAACCTTGATCCTCAGACCTCAGCCCTTCTGAGTAGCTAGGATTACAGGTGTGAGCCATCAGCACCTGGATTTATTTTTGTTTTTAATGTTACTGGAGGTTGAATGCAGGTCCTGAAACTTTTTTTTTTTAGGTGGTGGTGGTACGGCTTGATCGCTGGGGCTAGGCACTCTCCCAGTGCTCTTCAGCTCAAGGCAAGAGATCTATCACTAGAGCCACAGCACCACTTCTGGTTTTCTGGTGGTTAATTGGAGATAAGAGTCTCATGGACTTTCCTGGACTGGCTGGCTTTGAACCACGTTCCTCAGATCTCAGCCTCCTGAATAGCTAGAATTACAGGTATGAGCCTGGGAGGCCCTGATACTTTTAGGCAAGTGCTCTAATATCTTCAATTCTTACTCTTACATTTTTTAATATGTAGGTTTCCTAATTAAATGTTTCCCCCCCCATCTCTCTCTGTCTCTGTCTCTCTCTTTCTTCTGCAGACCTGGGTTTAAGTTTCCTTTCAGTATTTATTATCTTCTGTTAAGTGGCTAAAATTGTTCAGACCTTATCGAGTTTCTTGTAAGTAGGCATCTCTTTCATACTTAAACTTTATGATCTTGCTGTGGGAACAATGAGATAACGCATATAAATGTCTTATCAGTGTAGGATAAACAAAGTGCAAAATAAAAGCTGACACTTTATTTTTTTCTCTTTCTATTATATTTGACTGCATGAATCTGAGGTTTCAGAAAATTCAGATGGAACAATGAAAAGAAACATCTCTTAACACTTTATAATTATTTTTTTTTCAGGAGAGATGTATAGGAATATTGGGCTTCTCCAGGGATGAACTAAGTTAAATTGTAATTGGTTGGTCTGACGTAAGAAAGGGGAAACTGGGATTAATATAAAACAGGAAGACTAAATAAAACTATACTTGGGTCTTGAGTATGAATGAATGTGAAGGGCTTAGGCAAAAAATCTAGCCTTGTGTCTGATTTAACCTTGTGTAGAACAGAATCATTGGGAAATGGGTGCTTGTATAACTATGGAACTAATGGAGGTCCCACTGACCCATAAGTAAACTAAACCAAGTGTGCCACTTAAGTATCTACTAAATGATTATGTGTAGAAGACTTCACTGAATTAGTCTGATCATAGTAGGAAAAGTTCAGTGGCCTAGATTAGAAATCCTTCTTGTCATTGAGTTTCATCAAATTCCAAGATTTAGAGAAGCCTCCTAGAAACCATAGATTGGTTATAAACATGCAGACCCAAGCAGAATGGTGCTGTTTCATGTCAACTGTACCTCCATGATTTTTTGAAATCAATTATTCAAAATAAACAACTTCAAAATGACATTTTCTTTCTTTTTAATTTAGTTTTCTTGTCAAGGTGATATACAAGGGGTTACAGTTACAAAAGTAAGGTAATAAGTACATTTCTTGTCAAATTTGTTATCCCTTTCCTCATTTTTTCCCACTTTCCCTCCTTCCAACACATCCCCCTCCCAAGTTGTACAGATCATTTCCAACATATTATCTTGTGAATATCACTGTTGCATTGGTCCCCCCTTGTCCTTTGTCTCACCATTCTGTTGTTCCCCTTCCCTTCCCTAATTCAGATAAAAGTATATACAATACCAGGGTACTAAAAGCAAATACAGAGACAACAGGGGATATACCATGGGGGAAGAACATACAAAAGAAACAAAAAAAATCACATAGTACATTAAAAACAACAACAAAGCAAAACTTTTTGTGTCCATATCTTGGAGTTCCTTTTGCTTAGCATCATCTTATATGGTCATATGTACATAGCTATTGAGTTATTCTGCTCATCTGCTACGATTAACCTAGATGTATGCTATTTATTGCAAATAAGGAAACCATGGGACCTATGTTCTTTGGATCTGGCTTACTTCACTAAATATGATATTTTCCAATATCATAAATATCAAAATATCACTAAAAATGATATTTTCCAAGTCTTTTCTGTATATGTAGTTTAATTATATCCACTTACCCCTCTCTGACTCCTGCTGTTGGTTGCAGTTGCTCCTTTTCCCCAAAGAGTCCCAGATTTGCTTTCTTGTCTGTATGTAAAATTCTAGGTACAACTTATGAGAGAAAACGTATCCTATTTGATTTTCTGACTGGTTTATTTCCTTCAGACAATGATCTTCAACTCTATTCATTTCCCTAAAAATGGTATAATTTTGTTCATAGGGCTGAATAAAATTTCCTTGTTTATACATATGACATTTTCTTTATCCATTTATCTGATGATTAGGTTCTAAGTTGACTCCATGACTTGATGGTTTTGAATAGTGCCACAGAAAATCTACCATAATTATTGGTACAAACTTATGACTTCCAGTGTCCTTCTTTGAATAATGATAATGAGTCTAAGGGCTTCTTATTCCTTTCATTAAAATACTCATCCAAAGATTGTGACTGGGGAACTTGTAAAGTAGAAGATAAAAAATAATTTTAGACTTCTTTAAATGATCAGGATTTATTTGTGAGGTTATTTGAGGTTGGATGAGAGAAGATTTTAATCCCAAGTCAGAGTGTTCTAAATTCAGAGAATAGGAGTCAACTCACTCTTTGGAGAGACCCACAGGTCCTATGGGAGTAGCCACTGATGGCTGGGTTGAATCATCAATTAGTCTTGGTAATTGCTAAGCAGGAACAAAAATACTTTATTAGACTTAAGGAAACATGAGTACATGAATCTTCTTTTTGGAAAATTGCATTGTGGTTTAAGGGACAAAAACAAAAAAAGACAAAGGATGTACTGTATTTGGAAGCCCGATTACTAATTATCCAAATTATTATGCTCATCCTTACAGTCTACGTAGAATAATGTGTGTGTGTGTGTGTGTGTATATATGTGTGTGTGTGTTTGGATGTGTATGCAACAAAGAATTTCAGAGATGTGGTGGAAGGTGAGAGGAGAAAACATAGGATAAGGGAAAAAAATTGCAACTGATCCTCATTCTCTTGTAATATCCAGCCTGAGAACTTTACTGGCTCATAGGCTCTGGATAGATTTGCTCCTTATGCAAGATGTACAATGATCTAATGAAGGATTTGGTACTTTATCACCGAATCTTTTACCTATGACCTGACCCACACCTTAGATGGATGATGTTTTCAAATCTCACAACACAGATTGGTGATTTATTTTCTTTACACAAAACTCCCCTGCTTTAGCTATCCATGTCATTGTCTCATCATGGACTTGACCATTTCCTATAAGTGTAACCCTGTGGAAATGATATACTTGAACAAACATGTTTTACCAAAGCACTTTGTCCTTTTAGTGATTTTTGTTCTTCTATGTCTGAGACATTAGTCAGTCAACTGTTTCACAAACTCAATCCTACTTTCTCTTCTGATATTTCCACATATATTATTTTTGCTCCTTTCTTTTTGTCTTCCTCCTATATAGATTTTGTGTGCACTCACTTTGATCTATTTTGGCCACATTGCATATGTCAAGGAGCTCTATTGCCTAGGTGAGGAGTTTGTAAAAGTTCTATAGATATTTATATATTCAGAAGCAAAGAAAACAACACCAAGGAGGATCTACAGACCCATCAGACCCCAAATCCCATTGTGAGTTGATATTCCTCAGTGTTTATCCTGTAACTGTGCTGACATTTTAAGACCCCATGCAGTGGTATATCAGGGAACATTCTGAAGAGGACCCACATACTTTTCCAATCAGGAAGTTTTATGGTAGATTAAAGACAATGTATTGGAAAAACATAAAGAACTGACATTTGAGTTCTGAACTAGAATTAGTTCAAAACAAAACTAAATACACACACACACAGCACAGGGCCTTGAGAAGATATTCATATGTCTATAAGAACAGGCTGAAGTCTAGCTACCATGTGGAGTTCAACACTTGATTTAACATAATTTTAACATATTCTAATTAGAAATATATTTGGCATAGGACTTTGAAATGATGACAGTATGTGAAAGTTATTTCTTATCTAATTGTGTCTTGTATGCAAGTTATTTCTTATCTAATTGTGTCTGAGAATAGGATGAGAAGGGTTTTTTTTGTATGTGTGTGTGTATGCAATGATGACTGGCATCTGTTTATGAAAGCAAAAGTTTTGTTGTTATTTTCCTACTTGTATAGATTGGTATTATCTCAGAAAAAAAAATCATTTATTTACTTTCTAAGATCATTGTAACCTATCTTTGTACTCTGACCAGAGATGGATCCTTCTCTCTCTCTCTTTCTTTCTTTCTTTCTTTCTTTCTTTCTTTCTTTCTTTCTTTCTTTCTTTCTTTCTTTCTTTCCTTCCTTCCTTTCCTTCCTTCCTTCCTTCCTTCCTTTCTTTCTTTCCTTTCTTTCTTTCTTTCTTTCTTTCTTTCTTTCTTTCTTTCTTTCTTTCTTTCTTTCTTTCTTTCTTTCTTTCTTTCTTTCTTTCTTTCTCTCTTTTTTTCTTTCCCTCCCTCCCTCCCTCCTTCCTTCCTTTCTTTCTTTCTTTCTTTCTTTCTTTCTTTCTTTCTTTCTTTCTTTCTTTCTTTCTTTCTTTCTTTCTTTCTCTTTCTCTCTTTCTCTCTCTCTTTCTTTCTGTTCTCTTTCTCTTCTCTTTCTCTCTCTTTTCTTTCTCTTTCTTTCTTTCTCTCTCTTTCTCTCTCTTTCTTTCCCTGCCTTCCTCCCTTCCTCCCTCCCTCCCTCCCTCCCTCCCTTCCTCCCTCCCTTCCTTCCTTCCTTCCTTCCTTCCTTCCTTCCTTCCTTCCTTCCTTCTTTTTTTCTTTCTCTCTCTCTTTCTTTCTTTCTTTCTTTCTCTCTTTCTCTCTTTCTTTCTTACTCTTTTCTTTCTCTCTTTCTCTCTCTCTTTTCTTTCTCTTTCTTTTTTCTCTCTCTTTCTTTCTCTCTCTCTTTCTTTCTCCTTCCTTCCTTCCTTCCTTCCTTCCTTTCTTTCTTCCTTCCTTCCTTCCTTTCTTTCTTTCTTTCTTTCTTTCTTTCTTTCTTTCTTTCTTTCTTTCTTTCTTTCTTTCTTTCTTTCTTTCTTTCTTTCTTTCTTTCTTTCTTTCTTTCTTTCTTTCTTTCTTCTTTCCTCTCCCCCCCTTCTCTCTATTTGTTGGTTGTGAGGCTTGAACTCCAGGCCTGAGAGCTGTCTCAGAGCTCTTTTCGCTCACTTTGAGCCACAGCACCTCTTCTGGCTTTTGAAATGTTGATTAGAGATAAAAGCCTTGTGGGGAACTTTTCAGGTCCAGCTGGCTTTGAACCCTAATTCTCAAATCTCAGCTTCCTGAGTAGCTAGAATTACAGGCATCAGCAACCAACACCCAGCTTGACCAGAGGTCTTTGCATGGTAAGTTTCTGATTGCCACTGTATTCTTTTGGCTTATATTGCCTTTCTGTAGTTAGTAAAGTACTGTCACCAAGTCAGCATCCTCATCAGAATAGGAGCCTCTTACTAGTGGGAGCTGGTTTCATGGAAATGGTAGCATTTCTTTGTAATACTTCCTTCCTTCCTTCCTTCCTTCCTTCCTTCTTTCCTTCCTTCCTTCCTTCCTTCCTTCCTTCCTTCCTTCCTTCCTTCCTTCCTTCCTTCCTTCCTTCCTTTCTTTCTTTCTTTCTTTCTTTCTTTCTTTCTTTCTTTCTTTCTTTCTTTCTTTCTTTCTTTCTCTCTCTCTCCCTCCCTCCCTCCTTCTCTCTCTCCCTCTCTCTCCCTCTTTCTTTCTTTCTTTCTTTCTTTCTTTCTTTCTTTCTTTCTTTCTTTCTTTCTTTCTTTCTTTCTTTCTTTCTTTCTTTCTTTCTCTCTCTCTCTCTTCTCTCTCTCTTTCTTTCTCTCTTTCTTTCTTTTTCTTTGGTTGGTTGTGAGGCTTGAATTTCTGGGCCTGGGCACTGTCCTTGAGCTCTTCAGTTCAAGACAGGTGCTCTACAACTGGAACCACAGCACCACTTCCGGTTTTTCTGGTGGTTGATTGGAGATAAAAGGTCTCATGGATGTTCCTGCCTGGGCTGGCTTTGAACAACAATCCTCAGATCTCAGCCTCATGAGTAGCTAGGATTACCAGCATGAGTCACCAGCACTTTGCTATAATATTTCTTAATGACTTGTAGAATTAGGATGTCTTCTGAGCCCTCTTGGGATATAGAGAGAGCAATAATGAGTTTGCATAAAATCTTACAACATGTCTTTGCTTATCTTTTTATTCTTTGATTATTATCATTTTATTTCCACTGTTGAAATTTATTATTTTGAAATCACTAAGTGTTGGCTATGTTCAAAGCCAAGTTTTTTGTTTTGTTTTGTTGTTGTTGTTTTTCTTTTTCATTGGCCTTGGGGCTTGAACTGTGGTCCTGGACACTGTCCCAGAGTTTCTTTTGTGGTCTACCATTTGAGCCACAGCACCACTTCCAGATTTTTCTGAGTAGTTTATTGGAGATAAAGTCTCATGGACTTTCCTGCTAGGGCTGGATTTCAATTGCAATCTGCAGATCTCAGCCTATTGAGCAGCTAGGATTATAGGCTCGAGCCACTAGTGCCTGGCAGAATCCAAGTTTAAGTCATCCAGCCAAGCAAACTTTTAGAGCCAATTTCAGCATTTAGTACTAGCAAATATTGAATCTGAAATTTCATTTGGTGAGACTCTTTGAGAAATTTATAAAACTGCAACCAAATTAAATATCTATTTGTAATTATTTAAAAACTCACTGGCAAACAACTATTCTAAGAGAATGTCCTTAATATTATAAAGAACAATGATGAAATGGCAAAATATTGATATCTGTTTCAGAGTATGTGAGCTAGAAAATCAGTTAGACAACCTGTACATTTACTATTGTACTGGAGGTAATATCTAATGTTTTAAATAAAAAAGTAAATATGAACAAAAAGGTTGAAATAGTACTTTATATAATCTACTTATCTAATCACAAAGAATATAGCAAGAAAGGAGGAAGGGAACAGAGGAGCTATAAAAAAGCATAAAACCATGAACAAAATTGTAATAGTAATTCTTACATACCAATCATTACTTCTGCTACAAATAGATAGAAGTCTTCTGTCTAGCAGCATACTACCTATAAAGACTCATTTTGGCACTTGAAGCCAAAACTTGTCAAGATGCCAAGAAAATTATTCTACAGTGACCAAAGGTTAATGACCAAAGGAACTATTATTGATGTAGATCTACATACATAAGAGTATTTAAATATATACTGCAAACACTAATAGAAATAAAAGGAGAAATAGAAAATAATTACTGCTCAGTAATGGCTGACAAGTTAATTCCCCACTGTGCACAATGTATATATCATCATGACAGAAAACAATAAAGAAATAGTAGATTTGAATAATAGCAATACAGACAAAATGGGTCTAGATAGATAATGAGTCAGCCAAAAATAGATTCAATAGACACACACAGAACATTTTATCTAACAGTTATAGAATAAACTTTATTTCCAAGTGCATACAAGTATTTTCTAGGCCAGGGTATATATTATGTCCCAAAACAAATCCTTAAAATTTTAAATGGAAATCAAATGTCTTTTCTGACTATACTTAGAAATACATGAGAAGAGGAAAATTTAAAAACCCACAAGTTTGTGGAAATTAAATGCTGTCATGAATAATATAAAAGTTTAAAGAGAAATAAAATGGTAAATAAAAATCTCAGCTGATGAGTTATGCCTATAATCCTGGCTACTCAGGAGGCTGAAATCCAGAGGATGGCATTTTGAAACCAGTCTGGGCAGACAAGTTCACAAGACTCTACAATCAAAATAATCAAGAAAGAGCTGTGGTAGAGGTATGGTTCAAGTGGTCATGTTCTAGACAAGCAATCACGTCCAGAAAATTCAAGTCCGTGAGTTCAAACTCTAATATTAGCAAAAACACACACACACACACACACAACAACAACAACAACAACAACAACAACAACAATAACAACAAAACAAACCAGAACAACAACAAACAAAAAGAAAGTAAAAATAAAATGGAGATAATAAACTGCACATAAAATTTATGGAAATTAAGCAAACCAGTTCTTAAGAGAGACATTAAGAAAAAAGTCTCAAGTAAACAACCTAGCCGTATACCTCAAGGGGCTAAAAGAAGAGCAAACAAAACAAACATCGGAAAAAATATAGGGTAATGAAGTAAGAAAAATAGAGCTGAACCAGGTTCAGTTGGCTCATGCCTGTAATCCTAGTTACTAAGGAGGCTGAGATCTAAGGATCAGGGTTCAAAGCCAGCCCAGGCAGGAATGTCTGTGAGACTTTGTTTCTCCAATTAGTCACCTGAAAATTGGAAGTGGCACTATGGTCCAAGTGATGGAGTGCTTGCCTTGAGCTGAAGCGCTCAGGGGCAGAGCCCAGGCCCAGAGTTCAGGCCCCATGACTGACAAAAAGAAAAAAAAAGAACTGAAAAACTTAGCTAAAATAATGTAAAAAGACAGAAGAATTAAATAAATGATAAATGATAAATGAAAGACCACTTCAACTGGTACTAAAGAAATATAAAGTATTTCATAAGTTATTATAAGATACTCTTATGAATAATTTTATTTTATTATTTTATTATTTTTTTTTGGGGGGGGGTCCAGTCATGGGGCCTGAACTCTGGGCCTGGGCACTGTTCCTCAGCTCTTCAGCTCAAGGCTAGCACTCTACCACTTGAGCCACAGCGCCACTTCTGGCTTTTTTCTTTTTGGTTATGTGGTGCTGAGGAATCGAACCCAGGGCCTCATGCATGCGAGGCAAGCACTCTACCACTGAGCCACCTTCCCAACCCATATGAATAATTTTATACCAGCAATTAGTTTACTTAAAAGGAATGGAAAACCTCTAAGAAACATCCATCCTAACAAATCTAAATTATAAATAAAAAACCTGAATAGTCCAATAAGAATTAAGGAAACTGAACACTAATCAAATACTTCCCAGCAATGGAAAACACCAAGATATGAATGTTTTGCTAGTAGATTTTGCCAAACTTTAAAAGAATTCATTACAATTTTTTCACCAACACTTCTAAAAACTGAAGGGAAGGAAACATTTCTAAATTCATTTTATACAAAAAGGGTTCAATGTCCTAAAGGGGGAGGAGGAGCTACCAAAATGAATAAAAAGCATGGGAAATGGGTTTTTCTCTGGGAGTCAAGTATAATTTTACACTAACAGAGTGATAATAAAGATCATGTGATCATTCTAATAGATGCAGTAAAAATATGTGGCAAGATTCAACATCTTTTTATGATTAAACTCTCAACACAGTAAAAACCGAAGACAATAAGCTACCACTAACATTTTACCTAATAATGAAAGTCACAAACTTTTCTTCTAAGAAAAAATAAAGATCTCTACAATTAATGCTCTGTTTAATTTTGTGCTGGGAGTCTTCTCCAGGGAACGTAAGCAAGAAAAAGAAATAAAGAGTGGGGTGCTGGTGGCTCAAGCCTGTAATACTAAACCCCTCAGGAGGCTGAGATCTGAAGATGATGATATGAAGCCAACCCCAAAGGAAACTCCCTGAGACTCTTATATCCAATTAAACACCAAAAAGGCTGGATGTGGAGCTGCGGCTCAAGTGGCAGAGTGCTAACTTTAAGCAAAAGGAACTCAAGGACAGTGTGCTGGCCCAGAGCTCAAGTACCAGGACTGGCAAAAAAAAAAAAAAAAAAAAAAAAGGAAAAGAAAGTCATCAAAGTGGTAAGAAGGAAGTAATTTTGTCTTTATAGATAACAGGACTTCACATGTAAAAATTCTTACCTTCTATTAACAAGTGTTAAAAGTACCAAATGAATTTGGTATAGCATACAAAAATCAGATATATTACTATCTGTGCAAAATGTCTAAAACATTTAAGAAAAGAATTCTATTCACGAGAGCTTCAAAATGAATAAGATCACTAGGAAAAAATGTAACCAGAAAACTAAATATTCTGTACTCAGAATACTACAAAATATTGAGGAATGAAGTTGAAGACAATGCAAGAAAATGGAAAGATATTGCATGTTTCGGGATTAAAGCATCAGCATAATTGTTATTCAATTAATACACTACCCTAGAAAATCCACTGATGTATTTGAATCTCGTTCAGATTCCAATGAAATATTTCACTGAAACAAAAATAGGTCTAAAATTTGTATGGAGCCAGAAAAGATCCAGAACAGCTAAAAAATTTTGAATAGGTGACACTGTTCAGAAAGAAATGTATTCATTACCTGACTTATGTAACCGTAAACTTTCTTTATATCACCTTTACACTAGCAATTAAAAAAAGATCATAGAAAAAAAAGATCAAAGTTGGAGGAGTTATCACAGTAACTGATTTCCAAATATATTATCATATGTTCATAACCAAAGCAGGAAGATAACTAGCATCAAAACAGATATGCAGATCAGTAATGGACCAGGAACCACGGAAATAGGTTCTTGCATAGACTGATGAATCATCTGCAATAACTGTGCCGAGAATATGCAATGGACAGGCATAGTTTCTTTTTTTTTATTGTGAAATACTGTACAGAGGGGTTACAATTACATGGGCAAGATAATGAGTACATTTCTTATCAAGCATTGTAGCCTCCTCCTTTGTTTCCCCTTCCCATCCATTCCTCCCCCCGCCCCCACCCAACCCTCCTCCCCCATCAAAGTTGTAAAGTTTGTTTTCAACATAACGACTTGTACATCTCATTTCTGCAATGGGTCCACCTGTATCCCTATTTAAACGAGTTGTTTTTTCCCTTCCCCTCCACAAATTATAACAACAGCAAATACAGTGAAAGCAGGGGTTATACCATGGGGGGGAAGGACATACAAAGCAACAAAGAAATAATCTTATATATGTGTTAGAAACAATTGCATGAAAGAAAAAAAATTTGAATACTTATCTTAGAGTTCATTTCCCTAACATCAACTTATCTGACCTTTTCTGCTTGTCTCAGACATATACTAGTAATTGCAAATAAGGGAAACCATGGGACCTATGTTTCTTTGGGCCTGGCTTACTTAACAAATGGGGCAATGTCATTCTTTCTGATGGAGGCATAGAATTCCATTGTGTATATATACCACATTTTCTTGATCCATTCATCTACTGAGGGGCATCTGGGTTGGTTCCGTATCTTAGCTATGGTAAATGAGGCTGTAATAAACACAGTTGTGCTGGTAGCTTTAGTGTGGTCTTGTTTGTGAACATTTGGGTAAATGCCCGAAAGTGGGACTGCTGGGTCATAGTTCCCCAACTGACATGTACATGCAGAGATTAACATTGTATCCTTGTAATACTTAGCCACAATATTATCATCAATGAATCTATATGATCATTTGATATTAATGCATTCACTCGGTGTCCAGTTTTCAACCATTAGGTTTGTGTTCCTTTTCTTGGGTTTTAAGTCAGTTATGTATAGCAGGGCTGGATAACATTATAAAATGCAATGTTGGAGCTGCTTTAACAGTTATAGGATAATTTAAACATGTAAGCAATTTAAATAATTTGAATATCACAATGCATTTCCCAGAGAGTTAATGACAAACAGAGGTACTACATAATTCTCTTCTTGCTCTATCTTTGTGTTTAAAATTTGTTTTTGGTAACAACTTCTGTGATCTTGCCACTGGAGTTCTAGAAATACTTTAATTGTGTTGAAGAATATGTGGGTGTAATGAGAGTTTGATAGTGCAATGGGGAAAAGTTTAAAAACAACATTTTACTCCTTTTGAAGTGAGCTTTATTGTGAGCTTCCACTGACTTTTAGACTAAAATAACTACAAAAGTAATGAGGATAACAAAATTATTAAATAGAGATTAGGACTGATTCAAAAACAAAACAAAACATGCTGAACAAACTTCTCAAACTCCAAATTCCTAGATTTTAATTACACAAATTGCCTTGTATCATAATTTTATAATGTTATGAAATTCATTTTCTAATTTATATTTATAATTAAAATGTGACATACAGAAGATATTCAAACTTGGCACAAGCTTGTTTTCTGGACAATGGCAATATGTACCCACGATCTGATGTGTTGATGTTTGACAAGAGAATCATGTCTGAGCACAGGCCCTTATAATAGGGCTTGTTTAATACAACACAATATAAACAGAATAAAATGATCTCTCTAAAGCACAGCCTTTCTATAAATATGTACATATTATTTGACAATATGATGGCAGCAAATTGAATTGAGAAGGAATGAAGATGACTTTTGATGTTCAAAAGGACTTGTATTAATAAAATGCTTTAGAATCTTCTTTTACTAAACAATTGCTTTAAAAGGTATTATTTGTATCATTATTGTTATTATGTGGTGTTGTGGATTGAACCTAGGGCCTTGTGTATGCTAGGCAAGTACTTTAGTACTGACCCACATTCCAGTCAAAGTACAGTCATGTACTTTGAGCCATATAGAAAAGAATGGTTCCAAAAGCTATGTTACCTAGTGACACCAGTGATGTATCAGTTTATGGATGTCTAGTCTGCGGAATTCACACAATGATACCATCTCTTAGTGACACACTTCTCCTGATTATACTTTTTGAGTGATGCATGACTGTGCTCATTTGTGGTAGTCTGTAGCAAGCAAAGACTTAATATTGTGCTATTATAGACTATAGGAAAAAGAAAATTTTAAATCAAGTAGATAAAAAATAACCCCAAAATAGGTAAGAAAAATGGAATAAAGTACCACAGAATTAAGAAATCAACTAGGAATCAAATCGCCAAAGAGTTGACTCAAAACAAAATGCATCATTAGTTCTAATAATTTGAAATGGATTAAAAATTCGAATTCGAAGACAAAGATTGTCATCATAGACTTAAAAAAAATGAACATTCAACCCTTTCTCTCTAAGCGACACATTTTAGATATAAGGACATGAATGAGTTTAAATAGAAGGAATGGAAAAAATGTAAAGTAGATCTCCATTGTTTATAGCTTTTCCTTTTGGTCAAATGTATTTGTGAGGCCCAAATTACACTCTCAGCTTTTAATCAGTTATTCTGGAACTTAGGTTGAAAATTTGAGTCTCCTAATGTACTGATTCCCAATGTACTGAGGTTGAACAAGGCCACCTTCTGTCTTCTAGTTTCTATTTTCATGATGTAGAAGAGCGATGTTTGTCCTTTTTTTATTTTAACAATGTAGTTAGTGTCATTTTTTTCTGTCACACTTTTGTTGTTGATTTTTCTGTTTAAAATATAGCCCTGAGGCACTGTCTCTGGAGCAGAGGGGGATTGTGACAAGTATTACAGAGAACAAGCATTTTCTGTCATCTAGGCAAGAGTCACAGGGCTGTTCTTTGAGTTGAGTGTTACTTTACCCACATTGTATACTAAGAACATATCTTTGAGTGGAAACACACACCAAGCAAGGTTGTGTGTTGATCAGCTGATGAAAATGTCATGAGTAGCTCATGCAAACCTAATTCTCTATGTCCTCTGTCACAACTTGTATTTGCAAATTCACCATTTATGGCAATTCACCAACTTTCGAGAGAAAAATATCTGTAAGTAATGAGAATCAACTAAATCAAGAAAATGCTGACTGGGTTGGGAAGGTGTCTCCTTGCATGCATGAGGCCCTGGGTTAGACCTCAGCACCACATAAGCAGAAAAAGCTAGAAGTGCTGCCATGGCTCAAGTGGTAGAGCACTATCCTTGAGCTGAAGAGCTGAGGGACAGTGCCCAGGCCCTGAGTTCAGTCCCCACAACTGACAAACAAACAAAACCGAAAAAAATCAAACTGGAATAAAGCCTAAAAATAAATGAATAGAGGGAGAGTGCCCAGGCTCTGAGTTCAGTCCCCACAACTGACAAACAAACAAACAAAACCAAAAAAATCAAACTGGAATAAAGCCTAAAAATAAATGAATAGAAAGGAGGTATAAAATGAAGAAACTCAACCAGAAAGGAAAAGCTTGTCACTATTGCTAAGATTCACAAATCCATAAATCCATAGTAAAACTGTCACAGAAAACAATAACAAAATGGAAAATCGGAAAGTAAATGCAAATCAACAAGGTCACTAATGAACCAGGTTTATTACCATAGAACCTAGAGATACTAAAGAGACAGGAAGGGGACAATATACTTAATTTCCAGATAAACTGGACACAATGGAATGTGAAAACAAATTCTGTGAAAGTGTATTTATAAATAAGTAGATTCTGAAGACATTTTTATGCCTCAAGGTTTTCACTGATTTTTTCTCCTTTTAATGTAAAATTTCAAGAAAAGTTCATATCAATTTCGCACGATCTTTTTTTTCTAGAAAATGCAAATGTACACTTTTATCTTTTTTTTATGAGCAGGATCTTGATATAAAACCTTGCAAGAGAGGGTCATCACAAATCATCACTGTCAGAAACAGGACAATCATACTATACAAACCATAGCAAAAATGATTCAATGAAATAGGAAAAAGCATGAGGTTAGATTTACTAATATGGAGTAAGTATGATTTGAAATAACAATATTAATTATATTTTTAAAGGAGATCAACATATGATCGTCTTGGTAGATACAGAAAACTTAGGCCATCATGATCTGATCTGTCACCTAAGTGCAGATCGTGCTACCAAAGACTTAACAGCTAATATTATACTTGGTGACAAAATGCTAAGCATTTCCTTAACCTTATCAACATAACATAAAACACATATTTACTTAAGGTTTTCATTGTCTATTTCATGTGCATTTTTCTGTTTTTTTTCAAGGTTTAAAATGATCATATCATTGAATTATTTATCTTGATTACTGACACTTTTCTTATCGTTCTTCCTATATTTTGTGCTCAGGGTAGTATTTCATTTGGCTGACCTTGCTCCTGGATTTGCCATCAGGGACATATGAATTAAAATTATAATGAGATGTTACCTCACCTCACTAGGGTGATGAAATTAAGCATTGTAAATGTCAAGTGCTGCCTTGAAGCATAGCAGTGGGAATTCTCCAGCCAGGTCATTAGGTGTACAACATGGTACAAGCTGGGAAACAAAGCAATCAGCATCACTAAAGCAAGAAATGCCTTGCTTTGTGAGTCACTTAGAGGATATAGGAACTCAGGTAAGTAAATACGTCCGTCAAAAGACTTGAATAATAATACCCACACTAACCTTATTCCTAAGACTCTCAAGTAGAAAACAAATTCCAAATGTTTATTGTGGACAAATGGCAGTATATTCATGGAATACTGTATAGTAGAAAGTGCAAACTCAGCCAAGCAGAATGGCACCTGTCTGTAATCTTATAATCCAGGAGGCTGAGACAAGAGGATTTTGAGTTTGAAACTAGTCCAGGTGGCATAATGAAACCCTGTTTTAAACAATATCAACAAAACAAAGCAACCTGTTGGCATATGAAAAAAATGTATGGATGAATTACATTGCTCTAATAATAAGTTCAAAGGTTTGGACATAATATTGATTATAGTAACACTTTATGATGATAGAACTCAAAGCTTGTAACCATTGTACCTTTCACAAACTGCATTTATTCTTATGTCTTTGGGAAGTCATTAGATGGCTAGATCTTATTTTCTTCTCTTTCACTATGTTTTTCTCTTTAACCTCTCTTTCCACTCTGATTCCATCATACACCATGTACTATTCACCAATAAAGACATGGGAGTTGTTTGGGTGATTTTATTTTGTACTTTTTTTTTCTTGGGGCTTGAACTCGGTGTCTGGACAATGTCTCTGAGCTCTTTTGAGCTACAGTTCTACTTATGGTTTTCTGGTGGTTAATTGGAAATAAGAGTCTCATAGACTTTCTTGTTCATGCTGGCTTTGAATTGCAATCCTCAGATCTCAGCTTCCTGAGTAGTTAGTATTACAGGCATGAACCACCATCGCCTGGCTGGGTGATTCTTCTTAATTAGTAGTTATTATATTATCCTTGAGACTATGTACATCAACTGTGATTGTATATGCTGCATTCTTCAGCCTGAGGTTGAAGCATGTGTCTGGGGCAAGGTGATCCACACCCCAAATTCAGTGGTGAGAAATTATGTCATGGTGAAGATTCTACCTAGCCCTGTCTAAGCATCATGCACACTCCCAATGAAAGAGCATAGGAGGTTAAAAGCTGCACAAAGATTCTGCCTCAGATACCTACATCCCAATGAAGAAATAAACATGAAAAACTAGACATGGTGACTCATTCAAAAATGTACAAAATCATACTGGTATTCTAGAAATGAAAAACTCCAAAAAGCAAATAAAAATCACCGAATTGAAGTCTGCAGTAACACAGATGAACTTTTCTTCTCTCTCATTCTGTACAAAAATTAAATGAAGATAAAACAAACATCGTAATGTTGTAGCAGAAACTCTGAAACTACTTCAGGAAAACGAAGAGAAAACACATGTGGATACAGGCATATGAATTAGTTTCTGAGTAAACCTGTAATTGCTCTGGTAAAAAGAGCAAGAATTGACTTAAATACATTTAAACCGTAAGTGAAATACGATTGTCTTTAGTTATATACAGTCCCAGCTGACCTAAAAAAACGTTCACTGTTACTTTTCTCCTCCACAGATTGATTTTTTTTTTCTAGAATGGTGTTCTGGCTAATGAATGCAAAATATAGATAGAAAAGGATCTGAAGTTATTTGATTACGGGTATTCTTTGTACTGACCATGGAATATAAGTTAATTGTGTTATGAATATATAGATATTTACATGCATTTCTATGATGATTAGACATTCCTTTTACTCAGATTTTGATGCATTCAAAGAGGGTATTTTTAAATGGCTCAAGTTGTATCATTACTCAAATTATTTTGCTGTTATTTTTCTTTAGCAAACACTAGAAAATGACAGAGATGATTTCCATAGGAAAAAATACATTCTTAATAAATGTAGAAAATCACAAACAATAAGGTAGCTAAACATATGCATATCATGTTTTATAAGAGTTTGAAAATTCAATGGCTGAGCTTTTGAATCTACTCATTTGATTGATTTCTAAATTCCTTCCTTATGCAGTCAATTAAAACAGGAATTTTTTTTTTAAAAAGATGAACGTAACTTGATTTTACTTCATCCCAATATTTTCCTGGCTGGTATTTCTAAGAATCTGTATCATTCTGAATCTAATACAATTTCCTTAAATGTTTTCTTTTATTCCTTAAAGATAATTGAAATATTTCCAATATTTTTATGAAACATACTTACATAGGAAATGTATTCTGATTTCAATAACTTTCTTGTGATATCCAGCACATTCACTTTAATAGTTTCATTCCACACAAGTCTCCAACCCATTATCCCAGTCATCTATTTTCCTCATTTTTTATCCAGTTTACATCTTATGATCTATATTATAATCAGCTTTATATTTATCCAATATTCCTTGTCTGACAAATTGAGATTTCTACTGATATAAACAGTTACATTTCAAGTTACCATAAAGTAGTTGGCTTTAAACAAGAACACTATTTTTTTAACAGTTCTGGATGTTCAGAATTTAAAAATCAAGTTGTTTATCAGATCTTCTTCCTCTGAAGACTCTAGGAGATGGTTGCATCTTTTCTAGCTTTTAGTTGTTTGCTGATAGCCTTTGGTAAATCTTTCCTGGATTTCAGATTACTTTTCTCTCACTAGAAAAGTACCTGAGATAATTTACTGATGAAAAGGAAAAGGTTTATTTTGGCTCATAGTTTTGGAGTTTCAGTCCAGATCACATTGCTTCTCTTGCTTTGGGTGTATATTGAGACAATAGACCATGGCAGGCAGGCTGATGTGGTGAAAGAAAATCACTCATCTTATGGATAAGAAGCAGAGAGAGAGAAGGAGAGCAGGGTCCTACAACCTCCTTCTAAAGAGTGCCTGTCATGACAAAAGATCCCCTATTAGGCCTTCTGAAAGACCCATCATCTTTCCAGTGTCACCCTAGGGAACAAACTTTTAGCAAATGGGCCTCAAATGGACATGCAAGGTCTAAAATTGTAATTCTTGGGTTAGTGTTCCTATGTTATCTATGTTACTATTAAACTTTCACCCTAAATTGTTTTTGTTAAGTAAACAATAGGTTGCATTGCCAATTCTGTGGTTGTTCATCAGACTAGATTGTATCCTATCTCTTAAAAAGTTCTGTCATGGTTGTTGGTTGCCATACTATTCTAACAGCCCTTCTTTCACATGGCTCTGTGACATTAAGCTTCACTCAGTATCTTTTGGGATTCCCTAGGGCAAATATTGCCAAACATTTCCTTAGCTAGTAGCATAAGTGGCTCATGCCTGCAATCCTAGCTACTCAGGAGGCTGAGATCTAAGGATCTTGGTTTGAAATCATGTCAGGCAGGAAAGTCCAATTAACCACCCCAAAAAAGTAGAAGTTGAGAGTAGGTTCAAGTAGACAGCTAGACTTGAGTGGAATAAAGATAAGGGAGAGTAGCCAGGCCCCGAGTTTAAGCACTAATAGCAGGACAAAAAATAAATAAGTAGCCCTGGTTTATACATGTGACCTTAGATTCTATTCACATTTGTCAAGGATGTTGTCATGTTTTCAAACATGAGTAGTTTTATTTGACACATGTTTGAAGTGGTTTGCTATGCCTCATTATCTACCCCATTTTGTGTTATAATTGTATGCAGTCACTTACAAGATACCTAAGCAATACAATTTTTTCCTTTCATCTTACAATTAAATCAAAAGTGATAATCCTGCCTTACCTTTTGCCTGTCTAGTGTAACTAATGCCTTTTAAAGACTGCCTGCTAGTTGCGCAATGGTAAAGCCAGATGCTTTAAGATAGAAGTGGTTAGAGATAGTGGTCTTGAGTGACCACCATCGGTGTTGCAACTGCTAGCTGCCTCATATATTATCCAGGGACCGCACCTCAGCCAGAGCAGTGCCTGAAGCTGCCAGGTAACCAGAAGTCAATATCCCTTTGAAGACTCATCATTTTTGAAATTTGTGAAGGGGAAATAGAAAGGGGGGTTTCTTTCAATATAGTTAGAGAGCAGTGTGACCACTTAATACAGAAGCATTTCTTTTATTGCAGGATATAAACTTAACAATTATTCAATGCTTCTTTCTTCTGATTTCTAATCCCTTACTGTATCCTTTGAGACAGCAAAAAGCTTTTTAAAAAATTATGCTCAAAGGAAAATCATGGGTCTCAGAGAAGCTGGTAATGATCTGTAATGTCCATGCAATACGTTTTGGTCTTCACTGAGTATACATGTTGCAGTGATATTGGTTACATGAAAACAAGAAGGCCAAATTCTTTAGAAGTTATTCGTTAAAATTAGTGCTGTTTTTATTTTATAAGTTGGAAGCTGTCTTAAGACACTGTAGGGAAAGATAATGATTTCAAAAGTAATGGCTACAAATGTGTAGTTGCTGATCTTTTAGAAAAATATCACTGCCACAATTTTGTAGAATAAGTTTCAGAGGTTTATTTGACTTCATGAATATTACTAATAATAATTATCTTGCTTTGGCCACTTGAAAACTTCGGATTATCAATACACAGTAAACTTTGTAAAAATACTTTCCCACACTTTGGTGTTTAGAAGTATTTTCTTTTTCCAAAGTCCAATAACTTTCCAAGTGCCATATTTTTTTTCGATATTACAATTTCCAATACCACCTACATAATGTTGACGTTCATGCCTATGATTCTCAATCTCTATTCTGAATTCTATTAGTTACTAGCTTTATCCTAATTTAAATGACGTAGAATCTCCCCATATTCAAGAAAACCTCACCTTGATTCTTGGTTTCTTTCTCCCAGCATGCTCTAGTCCCAGCCTTCCCTTTGTCAGCAAACATTGGCAGTGTGCACACTGTCACTCATGCTGGAGACCTTGATGTCATCCCTTAACTACTCTCTTCTGTACCTAAGCAGCAACCAATCCATAAAGAAAATAATGAGGGCTGGAGGGCTGTGCTTTGAATACATCCCAAATATAATTTCTTGTTGCTTTCTCCTTTGCTCCATCATAATGGTTCAAATTATCATCATCTTTCTTCTGGATTATTAAACTATCCTCTTACTTTTCACGTCCATCCCTCCCTGTTTTTTTTCTTTTTTTAAGAACCTGGTTAATGGGGCTGGGGGTTTAGCCCAGAGGAAGGGCGCCCACCCGGCGTGCGCAAGGCCCTGGGTTCGGTCCTCAGCCCTGGAGAAAAAAAAAAAAAAGAACCTGGTTAATTCACATTGTCACTTACAGAACATATATGGCAAAATTCGCAGCTTCTTTTCTATAGATTTTTGTTTGACTATGATACTGGTGGTTTATTAAGATTTGCAATCTTATTCATTTTCTTTTACTTCCTGTAGCTATTATTTCATAATACAAATGTCTTCATGAGATCATTAAATAAGGATATTACTCTTTTTAGATTAGTCCCTAAGATAAATTATTTATTAGAATTTGTACTAAATTGCATTGAAGAATGATATTTTTGTGCGTTTTTTATTGTAAAAATGCTGTACAGAGAGGTTACAGTTCCATGAACAATGTAATGAGTACATTTCCCATTGAGCATTTTTTCCTCCTCCTTTGTTTTCCCCCTCCCATCCCTTCCTTCCAACCTCCACAACTACACCTCCCCCAGCCCTGTCTCGTAAAATTTGTAAAGTTTTCATCATACTGTCTTGTACATCTCATTGTTACAATGGGTCAACCTGTATCCTTATTTAAGCATTTTGTTTTTTCCCCTTCCTCTCCCTGAATTAGAGAAGTGTATATACAAGATGCAGGGCACCGACATCAAATACAGTGAAAACAAGGGTTATACCATGGGGGAGGAACATACAAAGAAACAAAAAAGTCACACGGTACATTATAAATATGTTAGAAACAATAGCAGAAAAGAAAGCTATTTGTGTCCCTATCTTGGGGTTCATTTTGCTTAACCTCATCTTATATGGTCATATGGACATAGCTTTTGGCCTTTTCTGCTTGTCCTATACATGTACTAATTATTGCAAATAAGGGAAACCATGGGACCTATGTTTCTTTGGGCCTGGTTTACTTCATTTAATATAATTTTTTCTAAGTCTTTCCATTCTTAACAAATGTGGCAATGTTATTCTTTCTAATGGAGGCATAGAATTCCATTGTGTGTGTGCGTGTGTGTGTGTGTGTGTGTGTGTGTGTACATATATATATATATATTTCTTGATCCAAGGATGATCTTATAACTAAATATAACATAAAATATGGTTATGCAGAAGCCAGTGGCTGGTGCCTTTAACCTTAGCTACTCAGGAGGTTGGGAACAGAGAATCATTTTTCAAAGACAACCCAGGCAGAAAAGTCAGTGAGATTCTGGTCTTCAGTTAACCAACAAAAACCTGGAAGTGGGCATAACTCAAGTGGCAGAGTTCCAGTTATGAGTACTAAACTGGGCTAGAGTTCTGAGATAGGCACTGAGTTCAAACCCTGCATTTGGGAATAAAAAGGAGAGAAGGAACAAAGAAAAGGGGCTGGGAATGTGGCTTAGTGGTAGAGTGCTTGCCTAGTATGCATGAAGCCCTGAGTTTGATTCCTCAGTACCACAAAAACAGAAAAAGCCAGAAGTTGAACAGTGGCTTAAGTGGTATAGTGTTAGCCTTGAGCAAAAGCAGCTCAGGCCCTAGGTTCAAGCCCCTGGACTGGCATAAAAAGAGAAGAGAGGGAAGAAATTGGAAGGAAGGAAGGAAGGAAGGAAGGAAGGACAGACGGAAGGAAGGAAGGAATGAATAGAATAAAAAGTGTGAGGTTTGGAAGGGAAAGATCAGAACACAGATGAAGTTAATAACAGATTTTTGTAAGGTTGCTGTAGATGAATTTGATGAATTTGTTGGATGTTTTAGGTCTGCATAAAAATGCTAGAAATTATTAAGAATAAAATATTTAAAATAACAATAGAACACAGGAGTTACTAAAGCTTGATGTATATATGAGACATGCAGAGTTCTAACAAGTATAAAAGCAGGATATGAGTAAAGGAATATTCCTTGCGTATGGATTTGTTAAATGAATACAATAGACACCAGTCCATCCACATAAAATCATTCAGTTTTAACAAGTGCCTAGCTGATTTGGAAGTGGTTTCCCACAATTCACCTTGAGAGATATTCTTCTAGTATTACCTGATCAAAACATACTCAGAGATTAGTCATGTCATCTCCTTGTTCTGGACTAATATTCACACAAATCAAGGACAGAAGGAGGGTTATTTAGACAAAGACTAGCTCTTGGATTACAGGCTCTCCCTGGAAAGAAGATCCAAATAGTAGCTCCTACAGAATGAAGGACAGCAAAACAACAGCCAAGTGCATAACCCATGTCTGAGAAATAAGTTAGATTTGGGAAGACTCCTTCCTAAATACCACAGAAATTCTCGTTATTAAAGCTTGTCTCAAAGGAGAATTTGTATTTGAAAAGCACTGCTTTCCTCAGTTTTATTTTTGGTTAAAATATTTAAGGATAAACCAATATAGAAAGTAATCTAATGCAAAATACTTTTATAGTTAAATAATGAATCACTAATTTAACACTTTCATCCCAACAAAATATTTTAATAGACTATAAATATTTTAATAGACTGTACCACTGCCCATCACATCTGTTCTCATCATCTCCCTTAGAGAGTGATATTTATTAGGTTCAGCAAACTTACATTGACATATCACAAACCCAAAGCCCATACTTCATGACAGGATCCCCTCTTGGACATGCCAAAGGAAGAGAAGCCAAGAGGCTAGCTATCAAGGAGACTTTCAATATCTGCAATATTGAGCAAGAATGGCAGAGATGTAAGGCTACTTGTTTCCTATCCTCAAAATCCTGGTTTTGTCAATTAGGTAAGTGAAGACTCATTTTTCACTTACAACTCACATCAAACTAGCTGATAGGTATGGTATGTTAAATGACAGCCGGGGAGTTCATGATGAGAACTGCATTTGTCAGGCTGTACAGAAAGTCTGACTGGACACATAAGGGTGTTTATTAAATAGGTCAATTAAATGGAAGCGAAGTTGTAATAGACCATGGGAAAGGGCTGCGCTTGTAAGACCTATCTGTGTCTGCCACAGGCACTCATGGGTCAGCATCTCTGTGGAGATGTCCTCTCCCTCCTGGAAGCATGCACAGGTGAGCAGGGGGACTCAGCACCACCTATGATGATCTCATCTATGTACATGGTATTTTTATGTCAATATACCTTGCTCAAAGTGGTTAGGTATGTATGTATTGCACTGTAGTTACACTGTACTCAGGGTTTTGGAGATTAGCATCTGGTCATAGTCTCTGGGTCAGGGTGTTACTGAAATGAATCTAGGCATACATGCATGGATGACCAATGCTATCTGTGGTAGGGAGACTTTACTATCCCTGAGAAGACTTTATTTCATTTTCGTGCAAATGAGGCACTAGGGCATTGCAGCTGCCGCTTCCACCTACTAAAAGTGCAAACAAAATTACTTAATTCCAAGAATGTTCATCTTCTCTTAAAAAATGTATGTTATAGACATTTTGATTGAACTCCTGTAGAAGTCCGAGTTTAAACCTGATGTGTTTCCATTTTGTTTAGACTAATTCAACACAGGAACACTGGAGAGAATGTCATTGGTATCAAAACAGGAACGGAGATTCACAGTCTCTGAGAAATCTAGCCCTGCTCTGAAGTACATTTTTAAAAGAGTGAGTGTGTAAACAATATTCCATCATTGTACATCCAGACAAGTGTGAGGAGTACATGGCTAAGCAAATGTCTCCAAGTTCTCATATTTATAAAAGGAAGCCAAGAAGTTCTGTTTTTGTAAAACTTCGATAATATATGCATATAAGATGTAGCTAGGAGCAAGTTGTACAATCTGAAATGAAATCCGTGTCTCTTTAATCATTTCAGGCTCTGAAGTTATAAAACATAATTCACAGTATATGTAGCAAAATGTGAAGTAGGACAAATCTAAACATAGACACTATAAGATACAGCAATTTCTTATTTATTAAAGATACTTATGAATCTTGGGTAAGAGTATTGACTCCTCATAGTAAGCATATTTCTCATAGTGAAGACAGCAGAACATTCTCTCAGAGTGAGCATTCCTGAGGGTGAGAAGCTCACAGAATAGGAGCATCACCAAAGTCATGGCCACCAATTCTGTCTCAAACAAGACAGTATCTTCATTGCTAGATCTCACACGAGCAGCTTGAATCTTGCAAGACTTTTCCATTTCTCTTTCGTTTTTTTGCTACTAGGAAGACAAATAGTATCAAATACTATAAAGAGAATGGAGGTAAATTTGAGCAAGTCTAGAACATGGGGTGAAATAATTATTTCTAATGAGTAGTGCATGTTTGTATTTCTTAGAGTTCCTTATCTAGTAGGACCAACTTCATAGAATTATTGGTGGGAACAAATTTGGTGATTTTTGAGATGTACATGCAATGAAATGGTTGAGAAAAAAACATTAGATGAATTTTGAGACTGAGTACACACAATTTTCACATTCTTTCTTGACTTAAGTATTTTTCCTTTCTCTTTTTAATTTCCATCCTATTCTCGGAGAGTAACACAACAGCAAATCCCTATGCTACATTATGTAACCATTCGCCTGAGATAATTCCTTACAAGGCCTGTTTTGTTCTCTTGAAGTTATCTATTATTGCAGACATTTAGGAAAACTCAGAAACTCAAATGCATTCTTTGGGAAGAAAAACCTGTGCAGAAACTAATAAATGGCAAGCAATGGGGTTCTATCTAGCATACAGCCTTCATTGCAAACTTGTAGTTAACATCCCATCTTTGTAAAGGTTCGATTTTTTCTACTTGCTTCTTTGTTACCAACTGTGACACTAATAAGGCTTAATTTCTCTTCACAATTCTTATAGACGTATTTCTGGGCCAACTGAAAAAATCTTGTGAGACTGGAGGAGTTAATTAGGGTTGGCAAACTTTTCACTGAAGCATTGCAAATTAGTTACTTGAGCTATTTCATATTTCAAAGTAGGATCTAATTTTAATACAAATTAAACTGTAGCAACATTTTCAATGTCTTTCGAAAGGCTGCAACAGCACTGGGATACTCTCTGGTCCAGCCAAGGCAACCTGTTGTCGGTGGCCTTAAAGAGGATACTTCCAATAGAAATGGTATGTGGAAAGATTTTTCTGTTCTTAGCAATGGTCGTCATCTTGCAAGCACGAAACAGTTGTGAACTGGGTGAAGGTGATGCTTTATGCACCAGGCTTGGAAGTAGCTCTAACTGCCCCATTGCCTTTCTCTGCTTGATGGGCAATCACCCAGAGCCCCTCATTTGTCACTGACTGGTGCCAGGCCCTCTTTAGCCAGGGCCTTGAAGCAGCCTCAGGATGACAGCAGTGATTGAGAGCGGCTGCAAACTCAGGTGCTGAGCAAGCACTTTCTGAAAATCTCAGGCTCTGCTAAGTCACCTGTCCAGAAAAAAGTGATCTTGCTAAGGGAGACTGACAGTGTGAAAACTGGACATAAATCACTGGCAGGACACTTCTGATTACACAGAGCTGGGCACACAGAATCAGGCTGACAGGGAAGAGGGGAGCAAAAAGTTGGTGAAAGTCTTTGGGGCAAAGTCCGACTCTAGTGCTGATTTTGAAGTTTCAGTGTGCTACATTGCACCAATTATTATTATTTTTTATAATTATTAATTTTTAGTTGTACAGAAGGATTTCAGTTCAACATGGGAATTTATGAGTACAGCACACCTCGATTTGCATCTTACATCATTCTCCCCCTCTCTCCCAATTGTACCCATCCCCTCAATTTTCCTAGTTACATTTTCACACATACACATTGATTATTATGAATGCATCCTCCCACCCTTCCTCTCCCCGTTCACCTTCCCCTTGACTCTTTGACTTCATCCTTCTCTCCCTTTAACATCTCAAGTTCCATCTTCCTGATATTTACTTATTTTTCTATACTGTAAATTAGTTGTTCAAAGGGGTTACATACCATATGTTAGTTAATAGGTATTAACTATGTATGGCCCTGTATATGTGTACATACATTTGTTCATAATATATGCATACATATGTATATATGTATATATATTTATATTAGGTTTAACTTCCACATATTAGAGAAATCATCAGATCTGGAGGCTTATTATTTTTATTTAAGATTTTATTAACATATTAATTGTACAAAGTGGGGTTCATTGTGAATTTTCCATCCATCCATACAATGTACCTGGATCATATTCACCCCTCCACCTGTCTCCCTTTAAAATGGTTTCAACAGGCTTTCATTTTCTAACATATATATTATTTTCATAGATGCATATAAGGTACAATATTCATTTTCATTCATTCACCAGTATATATTACTAGAAAATACTATATAGTGCTCTATATCATTAAGTTTTATTTTTTGCTTGTGCTATTTGAAGTTTATGGTGCACCTTAATTGTCCACTTAGCTAATTATATGTTATAGTGATATATTTCTCTTAAATATTTGTTTACTGTAATTTTTTAACTGTATTTCTGTCTTTTCTTTTTTGGTACAGGGGATTGAACCCAGGATGTTGCATTTGCTAGGCAAGTGCTTTGCCACTGAGCTATATCCCAGCCCATGTTTATTGTAATTTTTTGACAATGCTGAGGTTTGAACTAAGGGTTTCAGACTTTCTTTCTTTCTTTCTTTTTTTTTTTTGAGGGGGGGTGGTCCGGACGTGGGCCTGAATTCTGGGCCTGGGCGCTGTCCCTCAGCAATTCAGCTCAAGGCTAGCGCTCTACCACTTGAGCCACAGAGCCACTTCCGGCTTTTGTTCCTGCTTATGTGGTGCTGAGGAATTGAACCCAGGGCCTCATGCATGCAAGGCAAGTGCTCTACCACTGAGCCACCTTCTCAACCCAGATTTCAGACTTTCTAAGTAGACAAACTACCATGCTTTCAGCCCTGAGTTTTCTTTTTCTGGTCAGTTGGATATGACCATAATCCTCCAGATTTCAGCCTATGAGTACCTAGGATAACAGGCTTGAGCCACTCAGACCCTGGCTTAGATTACAATTTTTAAAGTATAACAGTCAGGTATTTTTACTGGTGTTTTACTTAGGATTATACATCTATGTTAATAAGCAATACGAAATTTGTGTGTGTGTGTGTGTGTATGTGCATGTGCTATTCCTGTTGTGTTCTACCATAAATGCTGACACTCTTTAAATTGAAAACCACATTAACAACAAAGCTAGAGGAATATTACAAACTATAAAACATGTTTTTCTAATTTGGGGAGGGGAAGGGAAATAACAAAATGCTGAAACAAGGATACAGGTTGACCGATTGTAAGAATGAGAGGGTAACAATGCTCAATAGGAAATGTACTTATTACCTTCCTCATGTACCTATAACCCCTCTGTACAGTATCTTTACAATAAAAATATTAAAAAATCCCACATATTTGATAGCACTGGTTCCTTCGAGGTTTTTATTTCTTCCTTGGGCCAATATTTTTTCCTTTCCTTTTGCTCTTCTCTGGAAGTAGGGACAACTTGAATATTGAGTGTAAATGAAGTATCCATGTACAATTTTCTGACTCTAGATAATGAAGAAATTTCTCTAAATGCTACAGTGAAATCAGTGTTAATTTATCTTATTACAGTGAATGTGGTCTCACTGTCATAATATATTTTATTCCATTGTATTGCCACTATAATTAAAGAGACCT
Organism: Dipodomys merriami; assembly: GCF_024711535.1. NCBI lineage: Eukaryota > Metazoa > Chordata > Mammalia > Rodentia > Heteromyidae > Dipodomys > Dipodomys merriami. The sequence goes on from NW_027206068.1 coordinate 1,277,481, forward strand.
TCTAGGTGACCTCTTATGGTAAGCATTCCATTTAAAAAATGTGTTTCATTGTTTTCTATGATGGAGGGCCATTTTGGGTTTACAAAGCTGATGGCACTCAAGAAACCAGCAGTTTTACTGAAGTTGTATTGTTACCTATTTTGCTACCTTGTGAGAGTAAAGATTAGTTTTCAACTGACATATCCTCAACTGACTGTGAATAGGAATTGGATTTTAGTTAACAGTGCCACCCCCACTGGCCCTGCTCCAGTCCAGTTCATCATCATCTTTTACATGAGCCTTCCTGACAGTTCCTTAAGAGGTCTTCTGTCTCGTATCCTACTCTGTTCCAATTAACTGTCAAAATTCCTAATGAGAAAAATTTCAGAAGTGCAAATATGGTCATATCATTTCTCTACTTTTAGACTTAATATCCCCTCATTGCCCTTGAAACAATCTCTAACTTTCCTTAGGTACCAGAGCACTGACAGCTTTTCAACATCTGGCTTTCCCCCATATCTATCTCTGTCTTCCACCCATCCTGGGGCCTATTCTCCAGCCTGTACCTCTGTGGACTCACAGGTACCTGGCTTTACGGTGTCCCTTCTCCCCATATCATCCTGATCTTCCTATGCAGAGGGTATTTCTGAAGCTTGCATTACTCCTTCTGACCCTTTAGGCTCTAGCTGTTGCAGTTCTTCTTTTCTGGCTAAGAGCTTAGGTTCTTTAACTACTTGTTCTCACAGTGTCATTTTTTTGTGTGCTGTCTAAAAACACCAAATTTCCATAATTCTACTTTACATGTATACCTGGAGTATTGTGATTGCATTTGACCACCCTTCCTCTCCATTTATCTATCTATTCCCCTAACCTTACCCCTCCCCCAACACCACAAGTTTCAGGTTTCTGCTATTCATTTTGTTAAAATATAAGGTCATTGTTGAATGAGTTACACCATTGGAATCCTCCCTTGCATCCACCATACTTTAGTTAATAGGTTTGTGTATATATGCATACAACCCTGTATAGGGTTACATATATATATATATATATGCATATTTGTAATTTAGATCTATCTTTCACGTATAGGAGAAAATGTGCCTTTGGTCTCTCTGAGACTGACTTCCAATTACTCAGATGATAAATACTAAATAGAAGGAAAAAATAATGGCAATTTTCAAAATAAAAATGGGAATATTTAGGTAATATATAGATGATACTCAACTATATATGGTATCTGAGAAATGTGACTTAAAATCCTACCAGCTGCCAGTCATTGACTTCAGTGAGATGGTGGTGAGAAGTGCCATTGAGGACTGAGGACGGGGAGGAAGAGAAAGCCACTCATTTTCTGGTGAGGGTAGAGGCTAGTGCCAATTCCATAACAGGCAGTTTGAGGAAGCTCACATACTTTAGCTTAGCAATTCCAATTTTCTTCTTTCTTTCTTTCTTTCCTTCTTTCCTTCTTTCTTTCTTTCTTTCTTTCTTTCTTTCTTTCTTTCTTTCTTTCTTTCCTTCCTTCCTTCCTTCCTTCCTTCCTTCCTTCCTTCCTTCCTTCCTTCCTTCCTTCTTTCTTTCTTTCTTTCTTTCTTTCTTTCTTTCTTTCTTTCTTTCTTTCTTTCTTTCTTTCTTTCTTTCCCCCTCTCTGTATATACCAGTATTGGGGGTTACACTCAGATCCTGGGCACTGTCCCTCAGCTTTTTCCATTTGAGTCATAGCTCCACTTCTGGCTTTTTTTGTTGGTTCATTGGAGATAGAAGTCTCACAATCTTTGCTTCTCTGGCTGGTTTTGAACTGCTGTCCTCAGATCTCAGCCTCCTGAGTAGCTAGGATTATAGGCATGAACCACTGGTATCTGGACCAATTCTGTTTCTTTATATTGAGTACATAATTTATGACAATTAATTTGTGCATGCAAATGGACACAATTTTATGTTTTTTAATGCCAAGTTCAAAGCATATATTGCTAAACCAACCAACAAACAAAAATCAAACTTACATTTAGGTGCATAGAAAATAAGTTATGAGCTGAATGCGGTGGCTCACTTCTATAATTGTAGCTTCTTGGAAGTTGGAGATTAGCAGGATTGTGGATTGAGGCCAGTTCTAGAAAACAGTTTGTAAGACTTCACCTCAACAAATGAAAAATTAGGTGTGGTGTCTGCATATCAGCTTGTGGGATTGTGGTTCAGGCTAGCTAGGCATAAAGGTGAGAAGACTTTAACTGAAAACTAACTGAATCAAAGAAGGCTGTGACTATGGGCTAAAGTGGCAGAAAGCCTGCCTTGTAGGTACAAGGTCCTGAGTTCAATCCAACTTCTAAGAGAGAGAAGGAGAGAAACAGAGAAAGAAACAGAGAAAGACAAAGAGAAAGATGAATGAGAAGATAAACATTAATTTTTAGCACCATTTGATTGCAATGTCTGGAATTTCTTTCATTCCTTGTCCATGGAAAAGAACCAGGTAGGGTCCAAAGATGTTACTTTTTCTAGATTTATTTCCAGAATCTGATCATTTTACTTCTTTTTTAGTAAGTTTTTTTAATTGTGAAAATACTGTACAGAGGGGTTACAATCACATGAGCAAGGTAATGAGTACATTTCTTCAACAGTGCTTGTTGCCTCCTCCTTTATTTTCATTGTTACAATGGGTCAAACTGTATCCCTATTTAAACAATTTGTTTTTTCCCTTCCACTCCCCAAATTATACCAACATCAAATACAGTGAAAATAGGGGATATTCTGTGGGGGAGAGACATATAAAGCAACAAAAAAATCATGTAGTACCTTTTAAATATGTTAGAAATAATAGCAAGAAAGAAAGAACCACTTGTGTCCTTACCTTGGGGTTCATTTTGCTTGACATCATCTTATCTGACCTTTTCTGCTTGTCTCAGACATATACTAGTTATTGCAAATAAGGGAAACCATGAGACCTATGTTTCTTTGCACCTGGCTTACTTCACTTAATATAATTTTTCCAAGTCTTTCCATTTCCTAATAAATGGGGCAATGTCATTCTTTCTGATGGAGGCATAGAATTCTGATCACACAATGAAATTCTATGATCATTTTACTTCTTCCAAGCTTTTCTTATTTGCTGTTGGCTAGTAGAATCTTTATTCTAGTCTATAGCATGTATTTACTATTTAGCACTTATGGGACATCCAAGAATTAAAGATCCCTAATGTCTCTGAGCTTTATTAGCTTGTTCTCCTGTATACCCATAGTCTGGAAGCAAAGGAGGAAAAAATTGTGGTGAGAAAGTAGCCACCATAACTACAAAGTAAATGCAGGAATTAAGCTAAGAAGGGGTTAATCATCCAACCTAGTAGTCAGAACTGGTTACATAATTGGAGCTCTTTAAGGAACTTCTGGTGGTTCACAAATGTGCTAGGTAGGTGTTTGTCTCTTTACAAGTTCTTAGGACAAACAGAATGGATGGTGTGTGTAGGTATGGTTTCAAGGAGGTCAGCCATGTTGGAGGCCTTATTGAATGTCAGGAATATGTCAGGGCTGCTATGTCCAGGAAGAAAGCCTTGACTTGGTACCAGTGAGTTGTCACACAGGAAAATCCCCAATCTCTTACATCAGCTGCAGTTATATCACACTTATTTGAACCACCACCTGGACATTGTCAGCATTTGATTTTATTTTCTTTTATAACAGTGAGAAAATAGACTATGAGGTACACATCAAGTGGCTTCTTTTAGCTCCTTTATGATCTCTACATTACAATTGGAAAAGTTAAGTGTATTAAAAACATAAACTGTTTATCTCCTGAACCCCAGTATCCAAGAGGCATATGTTTGTACATAAAGTTCAGGGATAGTAAAATGAAAGAATATGCAGCCACCATTCAAGTGAAGAAATTGAGGGGAAAATGTTTCTATTTACAAACAGTACTACAACTAATTCTTGTTTTTACAGAAAGAGAGTAGGTTGGTAAAGAAGCTACAGAAAATCAGGAGTTAAGGTACTGAAGTCAAACTTGAAACTGTGTGAACTTCCAAGTGTGTGCTTCACTCCTGGGAAAGATGACAAGGATGGGACTAGACCTCAGATTAATGATCTTTCTAAAAATAGGGGTCTGGAAGGTGCATTAAGCTTGCTTAAAAAAAATGGAAGGGTATATTCACAATCATGGATGCAAACTCACACACACATTCTATTTTTCATCTATCTTGCTTCATATATCTATACATATATTGTAAAAGTTGGTGGCCTTTACACTTACTTATTATATATATAAAAGCAAAAGGATGAAGAACTGCCTTTAATTCCATCTCACAGAGAGAACATTGCAAACACTTTATTCTGCTGCATCTTTCTTGTAGCATTTAACTTGTTATCTGTCATCTTATATATTTAAGTTCTTATCTTTGGAATCTCTCCACCAACCATCAGGATATATGTTTCCTAAAAGTATGGTCTTTTGTTCTCAGATGTAAGCCCAGAGCCTAAAATAGTGCAGTGGTAGGAGCTCAATGAATATTCATGATTCTGATGATAAAATTGGAAAATGAATTACATTTTTTTCTATTTGGCATGGTGCATATTTGAAAGTTTGGGGAAAACTCTAGTGGCAATAGGAAATGCTTCTGATGTATAAAAAACATGGAGAGAAGAAGAAAGACCGTTGGTCCAACCTCAACATGGAAAGAAACAGAGCAATGTATGTGGAAAAAGTTTTCCCTTGGTAAGGGAGCATTTGGAGTTTTATTTTTTTTTCTTTTGTGTGCATTTTTACACTATTTCCCACCCCCCACAATGAACACATAGAATAAACAGAACAAATAAGTGAATTATTTATAGGAAAGATATTCATCTGTTGGCTGAGGACATTTAGAGAGGGGCATGTGTCCATCAATATGAATGAAGCTTAGTTTTACAAAAGAAAGCTCCAATCAAGGCTGTTTGACCTAATCACAGGGAATTGATGAAGATGCAGCCCAATCAAGCCATCAGTGAATCACGGAGAGGATTTATAAACTGGTCTAATCACAATCAATTGTGTGACGACAATCTAAAGGAAGTTGGATGGAAGTTTCTGGGATTGTTATTCTTTAGATTCTATTAAATAATAGAAAAAGAAAGTAGTTAGAAAAAGCTGTTTCTTGTTCTCAAACAAAAGCATCTAATACTATTTGGAAGACTATGAAAGATAAAGGAGTTAGTGAGTAATATTTGATCACTATGCCTTAAATAAAGACTTGCCCAGGTGATAAATCTATTGCAGCTCAGTTGGCATAGCCAAGAAGGGGCTGAATTTTATTTCATAGGTGATAGGAAATCATTTAATAGTGTTGAACAGAAGATAAGAAGTAGATTCTCCTATAAATCATCTGATAATTAATTTAGCATTTTCCTTACCACTATAGACAAATATATATATATATATATATATATATATATATATATATGTGTATGTATTAATCCAACAGGCAGGCACACACACATATTACTCTATTCTTTTAATTTCTATATAATTACTTATGGTCATTTATCTTTGATTCAGTTAAAATATTTAAAATACCTAATTGAGGTAAAGTAAATAAAATTCCTAATTTGATAATTTACTGGGGCTAATAATACTTTTAATCTATTGCTTTTCTTAATGTGTTTCTGGTTTAACTCTATCTTAGAGATGGAAGTGACTTATTTATTATCTCTCTTATGCCCATTTAAAAAAGAATCTCTTCCTCATATCCCTGGGCATTAATTGTTCAACAAAATTTATTCCATGTTTACAGAATAAATAAGTTCTTACTTTTTTATTGTAAAGATATTGTACAGAGGGATTACAGTTACAGGAGTAAGGTAATAGTACATTTCCAATTGAGTAGTTACCCCCCTCCTTTGTTTTTCCCCTACTATCCCTTCCCACTCACCTCACCAACTCCTCCTCCTTACCCCGAAGTTTTAAAGTTTGTTTTCAACATAGTGTAGGTCTCATTGTTATAATGGGTCAACCTGTGTCATTGTTTCAGCATTTTGTTATTTCCCTTCCCCTCCCCAAATTAGAAAAATGTATATACAAGATGCAGGACACCAAAATCAAATCCAGTGACAACAGGGGTTACACCATAGGGGGAAGAACATACAAAAGAAACCCAAACCCCACATAGTACATTAAAATAACAGCAACAAAGAAAGAACCTCTTGTGTCCATATCTTGGGGTTCATTTTGCTTAGCATCATCTTATAGGGTTATATATATTTGCAATATCTAGTATACATCTAGGATAATCCTATCAGAAAAGCAGAAAAGGTTAAAATTCCTTATTTTTTTTTAATTGAGGCACCAGTTGCTTCTCATATTTAAGAAAGCAAACAGGATATAGAAAAGAAAGAACATTTGTTCTTGGAATATTATCTTACCCAACAGCACATTTTGTCTATAACTTGCCTTTCTGGAAGTCCCAGCTCCTTCAGAGGTCAGCAACTCCTGAAGAGCCTGAGGAAAATCATGGCCAAGTGCATAACATAAGATGCCTTCACAGTCTTGGTCTTCTTCACAAAGACAACAATCTTCTACTGGCACTTTGGCCTGACTTGCCAGGTTCATAATTACTTTGATAATGAGTAAATCTGGGAGAAAAGGTGAAGAAAGTCATATTAAATTAGGATCTTAATTTTCCTGAATCACCTCCCACGTTAGAGTCAAATGAGAACTGTTGATGAAGCATTTTAATTGTGATATTCATTTATTTATTCAAGTGTTCATCAAATTCTTTAATGAGGGATGGAGGGCTACAAGTATTTTGTACTTTCAACTGTTTTGGGAATTCTGAGTGAGAGTCTATGGAAGAAAGATACTTTTATTTTTTTTAGTAAGCTGAAAAGTTTCATGTAAACATTTAAGTACTATAATATATGCTACATACAAGGCTCTATTCTAAAATACTTACGCTGAATACAAGGTTCAACTAAAAAATTGCAAGTTATTCTTTCCATTTATTTAGTTCTTCTTTGGAATTTTCACCTATATTTACATAAATGTAATCATAATATACCATCTGCAAAATGAGAATTAGCAATTTTTAAGAAATAGTATGGTATAGTTAGAATTAAATTATACATAAAACCATACATATTGAACAAAAATAACACTTTTTTCATTTCTTATTTCTCTCCTGGGTATAAATCTCGATAGCAACGAAGTAGGCAGCACAGATTTCCAGAGTCTATACTTCATTAATAATCACATTTTTCCTTGATTATTTTTAAATTCCAACCTCATTTTGTAGTCCAATTAAAACTTTTAAACTTGAAAATACAAGCAATAATATTAATTAGTTGATTTCTAGGGGTAGAATGAATCATAGGTTGACAAAATTATGCATCTTATTGATTGAAAGTGGTTAAACTTCAATTTTCAAGGAAAAGGTAGCCTATTTTTTCTTTTAGTTTCTAGACACGTCAGCCAAAGGTCTAATTTCCAGCACATCTCCCTGTATCAAGTCCTGAAAGGCAGGAAGATTTTAGAGAGAACACGTTTTTATTATAAGGATTGTCCAAACACAGAATGACATTTGTTGCAAGGGCATAAGCTGCTACTTGGCAGATATTCTTCAGTGTTATAGAAAAATATGAACATGCTTTAGTGCTTGGAGAGTTGGATTTCATTGCCTCTAAGCTCTTTTTTATCAGGCAATAAATATTGAAATGCTGTAGAGAAATGATGGGGGCTGGATATTGGCATCTAAACCAGCTTCAACTGGTATCTGAGAAATAATGAACCCTTTTGCAAGGAGAAATGAGGGTCAAGGATGTAAGCCTGGATTGATCCAAAGTGCCTTCCTTGCTCTCTCTGTTGATACTGAACTCTTTGCAGTGACATGTACAAGTGGAGCCCAGAGACTGGCTCAGAAGAGCTTTGAGAAGCAGCTTGGAGATGCTACTGAAATGTTTAGAGTGGCAGGCAAGAGACCCAGTAGGGAAGAAAAGATAGAGTCATTCAGGACCTGCAAACACCCTGAGCTCCTAGGTCTCTGATCAATAGCCCCTGCACAGTTAGTAATAGGAAGAACAGCTGGAACTCATGTGCAATATTTTTGCCCCAGGAAACAACAGAAAAGAGAACAGGACTTTTGCAAGGGGAAATGTGGCAATGTGTTATCAAACAGAGCAATGGGGTCCAACTCAACTGGAACAACAAGAAAGACACTGGGACTGTGCAGGTGAAGAAAGCAGATCAAAACACAAGCAATAGTGTCTGCCTGTCTCGGTAATCTGTAAGCCTTCGACAGTTATCAGTGAGCTATTTTTCTCTGCAATAATATTGCTGAGTTTTAGCACCAACCCTGGATGTGGCAGCACCAACTGTCATATCAGTTAAAACATAAAATACTCAAGTATTGTCTGTCTGACTTTCCAGAGAGTTCTCAGGACTAGAAAAGGACTACTCGGGCTTTCTATATGAGGGAAAGCACAGAATTATAGCCCCTAGATGTATTTCTACAGGGAAATAATAGGGGATAAAATAGAGGGTTCTGGAGGAAGTTGCCATCACTAGCAGTGGTTCTCAGATCCTAATAAGCATGAGAAGAGTTTATAATTCCATTTCCCACGCTTTATCCTAGTGATTTTGATTCAGTAGGTGAGGATATGATGCATAAATGCCACTCTTGTTAGTCCTTAGGACTTTGAAGACCCAGTATCACTATCACTATCATCTACTGGGTTTGTTAAATGTCTGCTGTTCATTGTCCATGATTTCTGACTTAAAGTAGTTGGGCTGGAGTATTTGCCTGTCTTTGGGGGTTTTAATGCTGCTGGATAGTGAATTGTAATATGAGAACTTCTGACCTTGGGGAATGATGCGTTGGATAGCTGGGGGTCTTCACAGCAGCCCAACTCCAAAGCCAGTACTTGTGCTCAGAGCACAGATGTGAGCAAGAATGCGAGGTGACTGGGGGCAGCCACCAGGTAACAACAGGATGGGTGTTTTCATGAAATGATTCACATTCATGCAGTTGGGTCTTGACAGGGGAAAATTAATTAGATGGACATTCAAGCCATCTTCTCTCAGATCTTCTGACAGATCTGCCAGCATGATGGAAATGGGACTCTTGCCTGATCCAGTTCCCCTGGGATGCAGGGCAGACTCATGGGAGAACTCCCTTCCTGGTAGGGCCCCAGAGACTCCACTCTTACTCAGCAGGGAGCAAGAAAATGCCCTGGGAAGTACTTACCTCAACAGCTCAGGCCCGCTGGGCCCAAGGACCTGAAGACCCCAGCAAAGGAATCTATTCAATGCTTCCTTAGGTCGCTGTTTTGTCTCCTGCTCACCCGCACTTAGAGTACTTCCAAGACCCCGGATGTGAGAGAAAATAAAAATAACAATGATTGGCATCTTAGTTCAACAACTTCTCATTAGTATACGACCCAAGGCTTGCCATTCATTTTTCATTATTTATTTTTTTAACTCATCTTCTATAGAGACTTCATGTGCATAATTAACCTCTTTCTTGGGATCTGGAATTTGACAGCACAAATGGATTGTTGGAACTGGTATATGGCTTTGTACTCCATAAGGGCCCAAACACAGACACAGACACACAGACACAGACACACAGACACAGACACACAGACACAGACACACAGACACACAGACACACAGACACACAGACACACACACACACACACACACACACACACACACACACACGCCATACCACACAAGAACTTGATTCCAGCTGGAGCAGGAACCTTGTCCCTAGGTCATATGGTATTGTAGATGGACCTTATGCCCTCCTACATTCTAAGCATGTTCTTTATCACTGAGTCACACAACACCCATGTTTTCTGGATTAAAAAAAATGTTATTCTTCTTTGATCCCTAGAATCAATCTTCCTTCTCATTTCGGTCAAGATCAGGGTGGACATATGAGAAACAGCTATTCTATTTGCACTTCTACTGAAAGGGAGAAATTAGGAGGCTCATTTTGCTGAAGGATCTTTATTAGAATCTGCATGTATAACCTGCATTTAAATTGGTGGTATCAAACTTTATACTTTCTTAAAGTTTAGTAACTTGAAATCACAGAAAATGGAGAGATTCTAAATGCAATAACACTTATTAATGGAGAGGTAATTGGATCCAGGACACTCAAAGATGCTTATCAACTAGGCTAGAATCTCATTAATTCAGTTCTTTCACATGGAGGGAAAAAACCCTACAGGGCTCTTAATTATTAATATGTTCAAACATTATTTTCCCTAAATTAGTCATTATTGAGAGAAAATCTACATAAAATTAAAAAAGTGTGTAAAAATACTCAAACCTTTATAAGAAGGTTTCTTTACTTCTAAAGATAGACATTAAATTTACATATTGAAACTCATCTGTCTAAGTTCTAAACAATGAGTTCTGTGTTTTCACAAGTTACCTGATTTTATCCATTAGCCATTTCACACATTTTACTTCTAAAAATGCATTTTATATAAGAATTTATGAAAACTGCTTTTTAAGTTACCTTCTAAAGTGTCCTCGAGTTTTTTTTCCTTACAGTGGTTTCTCTTTTATCTGAAACTCATTTCTTCGCTTGCCAGCACACAGAAGGAACTCATACTTTTCTGCTTGTTAACTTTACTGCCCTGATGTAAGACCTCGCCAATCTTGAATATACTCTATGCAGAAATGTAAGGCATCATGGAATGCTTTCTCTCACCACACTTCAAAATGATTCAGTTCAATACATTGTCCCAACCTGGGAGATCTTCTACCTGATTCCATGCCTTGCCATGTCTACTTGAAGCTATTCAGTCTTTCTGATGTCTCTTCACCTGCCATTGGTGAGTTTTCATTTTCTTTTCTGCTTCTATGAGCATTGGATTTACTCCCTAGTTTGCTTCTAACATGACATGATACCTCACCCAAGAAAATTTTATGATAATACCAAATTCTTTAGTGAGATATACAGTCCTCTGTCATGAGCCCATTTTAGGAGTTTTCTTTTGCCTTTCTTTCCTGATTATCTTTGGTCTTGGTATGACTTTACATATAAAGAGGCTATTTAAAGTGGCCTATTGTGCATATTATCTTTTCTGGAATCTGGAATATGGCAGTTGGCACAGGTGGGCTGGTGTATGTCTTTCTACTTGAGAGGAGACTCCTGACATATTACCATAGGGTCCTGCTTCCATCCTCTTCAACACCCAAGGCAGCAACGTTCTCTCTCAGTCATGTGCACCATTTCTATTTTTAGTGAATGACCGATCTGTCTGCTTTTCCCAATCACAAATGGCTATCCAAATTTTGCATGTGATTTCCCATTTCTAATGCCTGTCTCTAACTTGCAAATTCTTTATCATTTTTCAATCAGAAATACTATCACCTCCTCTCAGAGGCTTTTCTAATCTCCTCCCAGGAATGAGCCTCAAGCTTCTCTGGGATAAATTCATTCTAGGGAAAGAAGTGAGAAACAACATCTAATACTCCCATCACAAGTGTACGCAATGTATTTAAATGTCTCCAGTCCTATTTTCTTCACATAACTTTATGTTGTCAGTGTATACTATGACCAATAAATTTGAGCAGCTGGCTAAATGAATGAATGAAGGAGTGGTAACAGGAAAAGAGAGCATAGACACAGGTAATCCTGTTCATTCTTCATATTGAGAATATTGCCCATTCTAAATAATGTGACCTAAGAAGGAAGTATATAAATTAGAGAACATATAAAGAGATGGGGATTGAAACTTTTCAATTAGGAGAAGTATAAGATACTGAGCATGGCTTATACTGGACCAAGAAAACCATCTTCACATACTTGAATAAGGTGGCCAAATGAAAAAAAGTGTGCATTTTTGTATAGCCAAAAGGATGAAAATACAGATAGGCTAAAGCTACAGACAGAAGTGATTCATTTTCTTATGTGTGCCATTCTTCAGAATAGTATTGTGCAAGGTTACTAGAACATGTCTGTCATCTCAAGTCACTAATCACTCTCCAAAGATAGCATTTGTTGCCAGGTGCCAGTTGTTCATGCCTGTAATCCCAGCTACTAAAGAAGTTGAGATTGGAGAATTGAGGTTTGAATCCATCCTGGCCAGGAAAGTCTATGAGACTCACATCTCCAATCAACTATCAGAAAAGATGGAGGTAGAGCTGTACTTCCAGTGGTACAGTGCTAGCCTTGAGCAAAATAGCTCAGGAACAGTGCCCAGGTTCTGAGTTCAAACCCCAGGAATAACACACGAGCATATGTTACTAAAAACAAAACTTACAATAGCAAAAGGGTATCATGGTCTCCAGACCTTGTCTAACATGCCTTGCTAGGATAGTTAAAAAATTCATTCAGCCTTGTGGTAAGATTTTTATTTTAAAGATGCATACAAAGCTATCAAAATATATTAATATTAAACATTGATCTTACAATTTATCTTCCCCCCTTTGAAACCATGTGTAGGGTACAACTTACCAAACTATACTTTTGGGAGATTATGTTCTGCTTAAACTTAATATGAAAGTCTGGTCTTCCTAATAATTAAAATTTGAATTTTAAATTAGAAATTGCTTTCATCAATCAGTTTCATATGACTTTGTTTAGCATGAGCAAACATCTGGGAATCTTATCAACACGGAGACACTGATGAACTTAATTTTATGGTTGGTGAAAAAAAGAGGGCAACCGTGAAGGATTGGCCAAATAGATGATGCTATGGTACCAAGGATGGTCAGGCAGTAGGGGGTAGCATGGTGTCCAAGGCAGAAGGAATTCTTTCTTTTTTGTTCATCTTTATATAGAAATATGTAAATTTATACTTCTCCAATAAATCAATGTGGATGAGAGGGAAATGACAAATTGCAAAGGTACCATCCAAGGAGCTGTCCTAGCCCAGGCTCCACCATGGGAAGTGTCAATACTTTATTGGCTTCTCATGCAGCAGAGGGAGGGTCAGCATATGGGAGCTGCTAACACAGTTATCAAAGAAAAATGAAAATACATTTCATTGATAATTGTGATGGTCTGGATGTACCCTCTCAAATGAAGAATTTTTTTTTATTATTTTATTATCTTTAAGTAGCTGTACAAAGGGGTTATATGTCAGCATATCAGCTTGTAAGTACAATGCATCTGGATCAATATCACCTTTTCATTATTCTCTCCCAGCTCTCTCAACCCCACCCACCCTTCAACATTAATCTTGATTGCCAGTGTCATGGTGAGTTTAAACAAACATGAAGTCTAATGGATTAAGATGTCATTGAGCTACAACAATGTATATTAATGGAATCTAAAACTACAGAAGCTTTTCCTGTTTTGTTTCCTCAGTAGTGACAACATATCACTCATTCATACTTAGACTAACTTAGACTAACATCAACAGAAACTCCTTAGGCTGGTGGAATTTTGTACAAGAGGGAAACTTCCTATATTATAGTTCAACTCATCAAGGGACTAGTGTTTCTTTGGGTTTGGCTTACTTCACTTAATATGATTTTTTCCAACTCCTTCCATTTCCTTATAAAGGGGGAAGTGACATTCTTTCCCTGATGGAAGCATAGGATTCCACTGTGTGTGTATGTGTGTGTGTGTGTGTGTGTGTGTGTGTGTGTGTGTGTATCATATTTTCTTGATCCATTCATCTATTGAAGGGCATCTACATTGGTTCCATATCTTAGCCATGGTGAATAATGCTGCAATAAACATAGTTGTATTGGTAGCTTTAGTATGGTCTTGCTTATGGTCATTTGGGTAAATGCCCAAAGTGGGATTCCTGGGTCATAGGGGAGCTCTATGTGTAGTCTTTTGAGGAACCTCCATACTGGTTTCCAGAGTGGTTGAACAAGTTTACACTCCCACCAACAGTGAAGTAGGATTTGCTTTTGGCCACATCCCCTCCAGCATCTGTTGTTATTAGAGTTCTTGATTATAGCCATTCTAACTTGGGTGAGGTGAAATCTCAATGTTGTTTTGATTTGCATTTCTTTCTTTCTTTCTTTTTTTTTGTCGGTCATGGGGCTTGAAATCTGGGCCTGGGCGCTGTCCCTCAACTCTTCAGCTGAAAGCGAGCACTCTACCACTTGAGCTACAGCGCCACTTCTGATTTTCTAGTGGTTTATTGGAGATAGGAGTCTCACGGTCTTTCTTGCCCAGGCTGGCTTTGAACCGCGATCCTCAGATCTCAGCCTCCTGAATAGCTAGGATTACAGGCGTGAGCCACCAGCGCCCAGCTGATTTGCATTTCTTTTATGGATATAGAAGTTGAGCATTTCTTCATGTGTCTATTGGCCATTTTTATTTCCTCTTCAGAGAAGTCTCTCTTTAAGTCTTTAGCCCACATAGTCCATGGTTTTCCTTATTTGCAATAATTAGTATATATAGGATAATCTTAGCAGAACAGCAGAATAGCTCAAATGACCATATAAGATAATGCTAAGCAAAATGAACTCCAAGACATGGACACAAGAGGTTTTGCTTTGTTGTTGTTTTTAATATACTATGTGATTTCTTGTTTCTTTTGTATGTTTTGCCCCCTATGGTATATGCCCTATTGTCACTGTATTCAATTTTGGTACCCTAGTATATGTGTTTACCTGAATTAGGGAAGGGAAGGGGAACAACAGAATGGTGAGACAAAGGACAAGGGGGGAACCAATGCAATAATGATATATACAGGAAAATATGTTGGAAATGATCTGTATAGTTTGGGGGGTGTGGAGGGAGGGAAAGTAGGAGAAAAATGAGGGAGTGGGTAACAATTTAACAAGAAATATACTTATTACCTTACTTATGTAACTGTAACCTCTCTCTACATCACCTTGACAAAAAAATAAAGAGAAAAAAATAAATTTCATCTCACCAATTTGGAAAAGAGATTTCCACTTCTAGCATTACTATAAAAATATATTGAGATCTCCAATAAACGCCTCAAAAAAAAAAAGCCTGAAGTGGCACTGTGGCTCATGTGGTACAGTGCTCGCCTTGAGCAAAAGAAGCTTAGGGACAACTTCCAGGCCCAGAGTTTAAGTCCCAAGAAGAAGGAAAGAAACAAAAACGATTCTAGAAGTGTGGAGAGTTAATTCAGTCTTATTCTTTCTGGACACTGGCTTTTAGTTTTAGATACCACAAAGTCCTGAAGACATAGTAGAAGACTTTTTCATGTTATATAGTCAAACACGATGACATTAAGCAGGGTTCCTAAAAAAAAAAAAGGACCATTGAAGCAACCTACCTACTAGAACAAACAGAATGAAAGTTTTTTTTTTAAAAAGAAGGAACACTAATTAAAGATGTGAAGGGATGTGAGGGGCAAAGGGAGGAGATCAGACACATATCTAAAATAGATAACAACAAAGGAGGGGGTAACAATGCTTGACAAGAAATGTACTCATTACCTTACTCATGTAACTGTAGCTCCTCTGTACAGCATCTTTACAATAAAATAAAATTAAAACCAAAACTCCAAAAAAAACCCAAATTAAAATAGATGTAACAGCTAAGAATTTCCCCAAATTCTTAGAAGATATAACACCTCATATCAGGGAAACCAACAGCAAAAAAAGAAAGAAAGAAAGAAAGAAAGAAAGAAAGAAAGAAAGAAAGGAAGGAAGGAAGGAAGGAAGGAAGGAAGGAAGGAAGGAAGGAAGTATTTTTAAGGTGAATTCCAGCCAGAGCTCTTAAAGAGCAGAAGTAATGCTAACATTACCTTAATAATATTTCATTAATGTCTAGTTAATATAAAGTTAGTCAAAGCTGTATATCTATCATCATGTACCACACTGGAAAGTTTATATCAATGATGAGCCATGTGTATGATAGTGATTCATCTATGATGGTGGTTTCATAATATTATATTACCCAGCAATGTCATAGTCCTGTTAGGTTGGGTAAGCACACTTGATATTGCTTGCACAATGGCAGCATTGACTAATGAGGTGTTTATCATAATGTGTCCCCTCTGCTACATGTGATGCCTTACAGCAACAATAAAAGTTAGAACAGTAGAGGAATAGCAGAGTCCAGTGGGAAGTAAAGTAAACCTTAAGATTCCAGCCCGGTGATTAATTGAAAGGTATGTGGAGAATTCAGTGGAAACATGATGGGTATCAGGACAGGCTCCAGGAGGAGACACTCTTTGAGTTGCAACTTGGAAGATGAACTAGAGTTCACACATGAAAAAGCTCAGGCATGTCACTCCCGTGGAGCAGCATGAGTGGTTAATCACATGCTGGGAGCTAATCACGTTAAAGGGCTGAGAAACATGGGACTACTAACATCCTAGGAATTTTATGATGGAGAATAGAGGAATAAAATGATAAGAAGTAAGGCTGGGTTGCTTCATAAGTATTAAGTAATGAAGCATTTTGGTGACAGAGTTTTAGATTTTCACAGGTAAGAAATGGTGATGGGTAATGATCACAAACAAGGCCAAACTAAAGCTACCAGCACAACTATGCTTATTGAATATTATTCACCATAGCTAAGATATAGAATCAATCCAGATGTCCCTCAATAGATGAATGGATCAAAAATACACACACACACACACACACACACACACACACACACACACACACACACACACACACACACACACACACTGGAATTCTATGCCTCAATTAGAAAGAACGACACCACCTCATTTGTTAGGAAATGGAAAGACTTGGAGAAAAATATATTAAGTGAAGTAAGCCAGACCCAAAGAAACATCGGTCCCATGGTTTCCCTTTTTTTTTTATACAATAATTAGGTATATGTTTCAGATAATCTTAGCAGATGAGCAAAATAGCTCATTAGTTATATAGATATGACCATATAAGATGACGCTAAGTGAAATGAACTCCAAAGAATGGGCACCAGGGATTTTTCTTTTTTGCTGTAGTTGTGTTTAATGTACTATGTGATTTTTTATATGTTCTTCCCCCTATGGTATATCCCCTGTTGTCACTGTATTTGATTTTGGTACCCTGGTATTACATATACTTTTATTTGAATTAGGGAAGGGAAGGGGAGCAACAGAATGGTGAGACAAAGGACAAGAGCAACAGCAATATACACAAAGACAATATGTTGGAAATGATCTGGACAACTTCAGGTTTCACTTGCATGTATATTGGACACTTAGTGCTCATCCCTTACATAAATTATCAAGTGAAATGTGATCTCAGTTTTCTTACTACCACAGAGTCAGAGGTGCCATTTCTGAATCTACAGGTGCGGTGGAGTTTTCACACATTTAACTCCCACAATCCTCACAACATTTTTAAGATTAGGCTCTAGGATTCCCACTTTGCAGACAAGGGTTGAGAATAAGCAATTGCAATATTAGTGATTCAGCAGGCTTTTAGCCTTTATCTGCCCCTGCAGAGTGTTTCCAGCACAATCTTTTCTAGTATATGCATGCTACAAAGTGTGCGCGAGGGTGCACAATAGTTAACAAAAAACAGTTATAATCTGTGCTGTACCATTTTTCCATACTCCAGTTTTTTAATTACATTTTTTCTGTTTCTTTTTCCTTCTTGAGTTCACATTTAGGTCATTTAAAAAACAGCAGTTAGAGTTCTGTACCTTCTGTACAAGCAGATGTTGGCATCATATCTAGATGGGAAATTATTACTTCATTGGATTTCCAGATTCATTATGTGGGGACTTAGTTATTAGGTATTGCTTTTACCTAAATGATTCTTTTCCTTGTCATTGAGAACATTTTGTGTACATAAGAATTAAATCATTTTCACTATTTAATTTGCAGGAAATTTCATTAAAAGAAGAAAGCCAATATGACCCCCGAGGCAAGATTCATGGCAGGCTTAAAGGTACAGTGTTACAGGACAAACAAGGGGAACCTCACAACTCTTTTTGGCCATTGTAATGCACCCACATCAACATACACACATAGACAAACACACTGAAATTTATTTTGTGTCACAGGCTTCTATCCTGAGCTTAAAAAGCAAGCATGGTAAGTATTTTAAAAATCTTTATTTTTTTGATATTCAAATTCTACTTTGAATTAACTTTTTGCTTTTTGAATTAACTTTTACTTTTTTCACAAGTAAAATTAGAAATCTCAGTTTCCACGGTTCAACATATAACTATTGTATGTTTTATAATTCCCAAGACACCAAAATGGCTTTTCAAAACATGAACAAACCAAATTGCCTATTAAATTTCACTTCAAGCCCCTTTTCTTGTGTTTATTTGTATCATGATTTCCTTTGAGTATGCAAAAAAAATTTACCAAGGGCAGGGACTTTTATGATACCAGAAGGAAATAGATCTGGGGCTATGCAATAAGGAAATGACAAACTATTTTGTGTTCTAGTATTGCTACAGTTTTACAATCCTCTAGTCTCTCATTATGTCAAAATGCATATGCAGGAACTATTTCTCATCTCTGTCCAATCATATGCCCACTCTGTGCTGCTTCAACAATCAAAAAACCAAAGAAATAAAATCCAGATACTTCACTGATATGGTGGCATGGCTATTTGGATCCCATTTCTATCATTTTATGAATTTGTAAGTCCCTACAGATTCTAAATAATATAATTTACAAGCATTTTAGAATACAGAATCCAAGTTCATCTCTGTTCCTGTGGAATAGGAGACTTGTTGTGTTTTCTGTATTATTGAATTCTCAAAGCTACTATTCTATAAAAATGCAAAACAAATTTAAAGTTGGTGCCTATTTCCACTTCAAATTACTTCTTCTGTGTTATTCTTACTGAGCTGGTTTTTCTGAAGAGTTAAAGTGAAGGGATAAAGGAGTTAGAATGAAAGAATAGAAAATAAAGAAGTTAGGAGGAAGGACAGATGGAAGGAGTGAGTGGATGCAGGGGGATGGAAAAAAAGGAACAATGGAAAGAGAAGAGGGATAGAAGGAAGCAAGAAGAGAGGGAGAAATAGAGGGAAAGAGGTAAGGAGAGAAAGGGAAAGAAGGAAAGAAAAAGGAAAGAAGGATGAAGATCGAAGAATCTCTCTATTCAGTTTTTCATATTTTTGCATCAGTGAAATTAGTATGTGCCTCATAACTGATGGGTCTTACAAAACCTTTAGTCACAGTGTACTTATTGATTCAACATTTGCAATTATTCTTTTTCTCTGGTGACAGAAGAAGTCAGATACTTCGTTATCAGTCAGCAGTGTGTGTGTGTGTGTGTGTGTGTGTGTGTGTGTCTGTGTGTCTGTGTGTGTCTGTGTGTGTCTGTGTGTCTGTGTGTGTGCTGGTCCTGGGGCTTGAGATTATGGCCTGGGCACTGTCCTTGAGCTTTTGTGGTCAAAGCTAGTGTTCTACAGTTTGAGCTACAACTCCACTTCTATGTTTTTGCAGTTAATTGGAGGTAAAGAGCCTCACAGACTTTCCTGCCCCAGGTGGCTTCAAACTACAATCCTCAAATCTCAGCCTCCTGAGTAACTAGGATTACAGAGGTGAGCAGCTGGCACCAGCAATATATTTTAAGAACCATCAGAGGAATGGGTCCCAATTGGTATTCATTAAGATCAAGAAAATAAGAGCATTACATCTTGCAGAAATGGGCTTAACAATCCCCTAAAATGATAGTGTTTGATGAGCATACTCTCAATGGCACAAAGAAAAGTATTATGTAGAATTTTGAGGTCATCACAAATATTATTTGAAATATTATTCAGAATTGACAGCTAAAGATGCATTAATGAATTGATTTGCTTAAGTTTCATGAGTACGTATAAGGGTATAGGATACACACTCTGAACAGGAAGTCTGAATAATTAAAAGAATGTAGTAAACCTCCACAACGTTGTATTATTTGCAGGAAAATGGGTGAAAAATGAAGTAAAGTGAAATAAGTCAAGATCAGAAAATCGAGTGTTGCATATTTTCTCTCATGTGGACTCTAGTAAGAAAGGGCATGAAAGGTAATCAGTGGAATAGGACAAGGGAGGTTCGGGGAGTATGTAAACATGATCAACTATATGAAAACATCATGATAATACCCTCTATTTTGTACAATTCGTATGCTGTAATAAAATGTTGTTACATTGTAAGTTATAAATAGACTTCATGTTTCATTTGATTGGCAGTTTCTCTTGGTCATGCATAATTTAATGTTGCATTTTATTTATTTATTTTTTCTTTCTTTTTTTATTGTGAAAATACCATACAGAGGGGTTACAATGACTTTATTTTATTTTAACATAATAATAATGAAGCTTAATTTACTGAAATTTAATAGTTTCATGAAGTAGTTGTATAAAGATATTATAATTCTATATGTCAGTTATGAGAACAATACTTCTTGGTCAATGTCACCCCTTTCTTCATTCTTCCCTATTCCTACCCCTTCCCCATCCTGAAGTTACATAGTTCATCTTTTACATAACATGCATTGAATATAATGACTGTATTTGCTCAACCTTCCTCCCTACATTCATATGCTTCCCCACTGACCCTCCACAACATGTTTCTACTTCCTGGTATTCATTTTGATAAACTGTATATTAGTTGTTCATTCAGAGAAGTTACACCTTTGGATTTCTGCCCAAAGTATACCATCCTTTAGTCAGTCAGTGTATAGATGGATAAAGCCCTGTGCATTTTATCATGTATATTTGTATTTTAGAACCAACTTCCACATATGAGAGAAAACATACATTGTTTTTCTGAGCCTGGCTAACTTCACTTCACCTGTTTCTTTCTAGGTAAATCTATTTTCCTGCAACTGACATTATTCTTTCTAATGGATGAGTAAAGTTCCATTGTGAATATGTATCATTTTCTTGATCCACTAATCCATTCTAGAACATCTGGGCTCCTTGTGTAACTTGGCCATCATGAATAGTGCATCAGTTAACATGGATGCCCTAGTGTCTATCCTGACTTGTAATGTTCTGTGTAGATGCCAAAATGGTATTGCAGGATCATAGGGTAGCTCTATTTTTAGTTTTATTGGCCTTTAATTTTAAAAGGAAACAAAAATGAAGCTAAAGGAATTTTTTGTTTCAAATAAATTATTTTCAAATGTTTAAATGGAAAGGAAAAGCAGAACAGAAATCATTAATATTTACTTGGTATGGTCAAACATAAAACTATGTTAACATTTTAAAATAAAACTCCATCTTTGAATATAAATACTTAAGACTTTTTGTAAGAAACCTGGATTTGTTAGTCTAAACTCTTATGTCAGAGGTAAAAAGCTCCAAACTGTCAGTTGTTCAGCCTGAATCTTATGTCTGGAAAACCCATTAACTTCCTGAGCTTTCCCCAGATTGCTGGTACAGTACTGGGGCTTGAACTCCAAGCTTGGGTACTCTCCTTAGCATTTTCAATCAATGCTAATGTTTCACCTCTTGAGCTACATCCCCATTTCTGCCTTGTTTTGTTTTGTTTTGTTTTTATGGTTAATTGGAGACAAAAGTCTCATGGACTTCCCTATCTGGACTGGCTTTCAATCTTGACCTCGTATCTCAGCCTTCTGAATAGCTAGGATTATAGATGTGAGCTGCTGGTGCTTGGCTATACTCTGTTTTGGACAAGGTTTTCTTTCTTCTAGTGATGCTCATGATTTCTGCTCCTTTTCTGTTGTCTGTGGATTTTTAAGAAGCTCCCTGCTTACCCCAGATCATGCTTCTAATAACAAAACCTTTATTAAAGATGTATGCCCACAGCCCTCTCACTATGTCCTTACCTGGATTTGAGCCCCACAGCTATTATTTTGTTTCCTGACTATTGTAAAGATCTATACTCTGACAGCCTAAATCAACAACACAATCTTTAGTCTTTCTAAATACAGATTGGAGAAAACAGTGCCAGACTGCTCCAAGGTATTTCCTTCATCTGTCTAGTCATATCTAGACAAATATTAAACATGTGAAATTGATTTTGTCCTGTATCTTGGAAATTTCTCAGTGGTGACTGATTCCATGTTTGTGATCTTTCAAATCTGTGCATTGAATTCTGTCCCACAATGTTTAGTAGGACTTTCATTGTAGTAATTAAAGCTAAACGAGGGCAGAGTAGGGTGCTGATGCAATGTGGTTAGTGTCTGTAGGTGAAGAGTAGAGAATACCCAATCACCATCAATAGTTTGATATTTTCATTAATAGTAGAAACACTTTACCTTATTTTCTGATTTATCATTTTATGCATTCCCTCTTTGATTTATAGCTTAAATTATAGTTTAAAAATGTACAATAGAACTCATTTTCTCTTTTCTATTTCATGTATATATTAACAAATGTGTTATTTGAAAACAGTTACTGTAAAAAGGAACATAGATTAGGACATCAACAGTTTAGAGGCCCAGATAGTTTTGAATTTGTAATCATATTTAACATTTTTATAGCACACATCTAAATGACATGTATTTGCTAAACATGCAGCATAATTATCATCTAATCTTTGTAAAAATTGAGATAAAGAATAATCATGGTGATTTCATATTTGAGGAAACTGATTGGGAAATGTTCAATAACTTACCTATGTGAACAGAAATTTCACTCAAGAGATCATCAGTGTTTCTTGATGGACCTTTCATTCTCTCTTGAAGCTTTTCTCTCTTTCTCTGAAAAATTCCATTACATCAGTTGCATCATAAAAATATATAATACTCATGTTTAGAAAAAAATGAAATGGAACATATGTCTTTTATCTCTGTGTATATATATGCATATATACATATATATGTAATCCAACACAAAGTTGTGTTGGATGAAATCATGTGTCTTAAATTTTCAAATAATAAGAAAGTTTCCTATATTTTAAATTATTTTCATAAGCATAATTTGTAAAGACTAAATATGTATTATATCTTTAATAAGTTATTTCATTCATTTAAATACTTTAATATTGTAATCAGTGGTATCTTTGCATATGCATTTTTTTGAAATCTCAAAGTTTTATTTAGTTTTACTTTGTAGAAATGACATTTCTACGTCAGATATATTTCCAATTAATTTGAGGTTTTATGGAGGACTTGAGCCTGAGAGAAATGCACTACCTACTTTGATTTATGGAGATTCTCTCAATAAATCCAGAAAAAAGTTATGGAGCTCCACAGAGCAATTAAATAGAATAACCCAGAGTCATGCTAGGGTAGAACTAAGACACAGAATAAGATACAACCCTTAGTTCCATAAAACTCAGAAAATTAGCATGGCAACTATGCTAGACCCAAGAGCCAGGAGTGAGAGACAGGAAATGCTGGCTGTGTCCTGGATATGTCAGCACAATGACTAGCCTCTGTCCACCGTGGGAATGAGTTTGCCCTTGAATGAGAATCGCTGAAAACTTGTGTGAGACCCAATAGTCCATAGCACTGGCCACAGGACATTGACAGTCACATGTGACCCATTTGAGAAGTGCAGGTGTGCAGGGTGGGAGGCTCTGGGGAGCTCAGGGATCCCCTTTGAAAGAGGAGAAGGCACTTGGGAAGGTTTGCTCATAAGACAAGCCAAATTAGTTTCCTTAAAAGAAAATGAATCTAGGTGCCAGTGGCTTGTAGCTTCGCAGGAGGTTGAGATCTGAGAATGATGGTTGGAAGCCACATTTGGAAGACACAGATCAAGAGGCTCTTATCTCCAACTAATTTGCAAAAAGAAGGAAATGAGGCATGATTCAAGTGGGAGAGTGCCGGCCTTGAGTAAAAAAAGTCAGGTAGACCGAGGCCCTGAATTCAATCCGTGGCACTGGCACAAAAAGCAGATGAAAAAAGGATGGAAGAACGGAAATAAGAAGAAAGCAGAACACTTTAAAAACAGAAAACTGTATAATTTATTACACCCCAGTGAGTTTTAGATCTAATTTTATATCAGAGAAAACAATGCACCATTTGTCTTTCTGAGCTTGGCTTATTTCACGTAAAATGATTTGTTCTAGCTCCATTCACTTCCTTTCAAATGGCATTATTTTATTCTTCTAATGGCTGTGTAAAATTCCATTGTGTATAGGTACCACATCGTTGGAACCACTTATCTATTGTGGGCATCTGGGTTGTTTCTATAGCTTGGCAGTGAACATGTCTATTCAGATGTCTTTATCATATCCTGGCTCATGATGTTCAGGGTAGATGCCTAGGAGTGATATGACTGTGTTGGAGGGAAGGTCTGTGATTAGTTTTTGAGGAACTTCCAGACTGCTGTCTAGAGTGGTTGTACAAGATTACATTCCCACCAATAGTGCAGTAGGGTTCCTTTCCCCCCATATCCCTGCCTATATTTGTTCTTGTTTTAATTAAAATGTTGGCTAGTCTAACGGGGGTGAGATGGAATCTCAGAATTGTTTTGATTTGCTTTTCATTTATGGCCAGGAATAATGAGCCTTTCCTCATGTGTTTATCATTCTTCTCTCTTCTTCTTAGAAGTCTCTCCTTAGCTCCTTTGGCATTTTAGCGATTGGTTTATTATGTTTGGGAGGGGCTCCTTGTATATACTAGATATAAGGACTTTGTCTGATGTTTTGCTGTAAAGATCTTCTCCCCTTCTGTTGCTTGTCTATGACATTCCCACATAATGCTACCAAAAGAGGATACAAAGGTGCTATGTATAAGTGCTTCTTCAAATTTATATAGAATAATAGTGTATCAAAAGAAACCCCAAGATATGGAGACAAAACCCCCTCTCTTTTTCTGTTTTCTTTATTTTATTACATCTTAATTCTTTTAGTTTTTAGTTTTTGATTCATTCTGTTTTTTTCCCCTTATATATGGTATTCCAGTGTTCATCTTCAGAAGGATTGGGGGGAGGGTACAGAACTCGAGGGAAAAGGAGGAAAAAGTGCAGCCGTGGAGCTCAGGAGACACAGATGAGTGTGAACTATACAACTTGTGGGTGGAGACAGGAGGGAGGGATTGGGAGAGAGGAGGGAACAGAAGATGCTGTATTCATGTAATGTGGTTGTAATCCTTCTGAACATCATCTCTATAATAACAATAAAGTAAATTAATAAAACAAACCCCAGCAACCTGACTCCATTTCTTGAAGACAACTTATCTTCCATAGAGGCAGAAGGGGGCGCTCCTGACCTGAGTAACTGGGGCAGCTCTGTAACCTCCATGTTTGTGCCAGGCCTTCAATATCATGAAAAGATCACCATGAACAGCACAAAAAGGAACTCAAAAGTATGATAACTGAAAAGAATGAAAAAAAGAGAGCCGTAAAATGGAGAAAGGCTGCAACATACAAACTAAAACTAAATCAAATATAATTAAATAAATTAAATCAAATATAATTAAATAATGAAAAAAGAGCATCATGTCTCTGAAATTGCCAAGAAGAGAACTAGGAAGATCTGAAAGTTGAATCAGCCCAATTCTTCTTACTAATTCCCAAAGCAGAAAAAAAAATTATCTATTTTTGTTGTTGTTGTTGGTTGTGGGACCTGAACTCGGCCTGAGCACTGTCCCTTAGCTCTTCAACTCAAGGCTAGCACTCTACCACTTGAGCCACAGCACCACTTCTGGCTTTTTTTCTGCTTATGTGGTGCTGAGGAATTGAACCCAGGGCTTCATGCATGCAAGGCAAGCACTCTACCACTGAACCACCTTCCCAGTAAAGATCATCTTGATGACAATAACTCAACTGTAAAAAACTCAGAATATGGCAAAGGTTCTAAAAAGGGAACAAAGGATAGGAATCTTAGGAGTTGAGAGAGTTGAAATACAAAGAAAAGAACAAAGAAGCAAATAACATTTGGTAGAAAGTTCATGACAGATATAGAACACAGGGGAAAATTGTTTAAAATAGATGGTGAAGAAGAAATATAAAACAATGAGACTGAAGTAATGTTGAGAACTAAAACTCAAGGAAAATGTTGTAAAACCTCAGAAAAGACTCAAGAGTATACAAAAACCCCACAACATACTCTAAGAAATTGATCCAGAACGGTCAGCTCTGAAAAACAAGCCAACTAATGTTTTGTGCATAACAATAAAAGAAAAAAAAAGCCTTGGGAAATCCAGGCAAGAAAGACAATTTCTGCAAAAGAAAACAAAATGAAGCTCTAGTCTCAAACAAACATCAGTGGAACAATATTTTTAAGCAACTTAGGGAAGAAAAATGCAAGTCTAGAAATGTTTTCTTGTTAACTTTATTTATTTATTTTTACATTTCTTAAGGATAATTTAAGTATACAAGAACTGGGAGAAGATTTTCTAAAGATACCTTCCCAGAGGATTATACTAGAAATTATGCTTTTTCTTATTTATCTGTGATGAATGAAAAAAAACTGACTCTAAGAAATGGCAGAGAGAGTTGAAAAATGTGTAATTGTAAACCAAAGAGTTGAAGAAATTGGAGTGGGCTAAAAAATAATATACTCATGATATTAAGTTAGTAATTGTCTTAATATTGAAGCTTAAAACACAGTAGAATGGAATGAGTTTATTGAGTGGGTGGGAGCTTGGAGTCAAATAATGTTTCAGCTTGGGGAAGTCAAACACAAACTTCCAAAAAGAAAAAGGACCACAAGTGGATGCATAAATTAAGTAGCACAAGTGTACTGTTTAGGCAAAAATTTATTCTAAAGGTAAACCAAAACATCCCTAAAATTCCATCTCACTTGAGTCAGAATGTCCATCAGCAAGAACACAAAAACAAATACTGTCTAGGATCTGAAGAAGAGACACCCCTATACACCATTGGTGGGAATGAAAACTAGTGCCATTTTATAGAAATCCATCTGAAGATTCTTTAAATAAACAAACAAAAAAGAAAGAATTCCTAAGGAATGCCTAAAGAATTCAGTGGACATCAACCACTGAATGGAAAAGAAAATGTAGCATATATATAAAGATGGAGTATTGTTCAGCTGTCAAAGGAATAAAATTATGGCTACACACTACTGGCTCACACTGGCTGAGATCTGATGTTTTACAGTTAGAAGCCAGCTCTGGAAGGAAAATCTGTGAGACTCTTATCTCTAATTAACCACCAGAAAACCAGAAGTAGAACTCTGACTCAAAGTGGTAGCATGTTAGCCTTCAGCAGAGAAGCCCAGGGACAACACATCCAAGTTCAAGCCCCATGACTGGGAACTCCTGCCCCCCACCACCCCTGCCCTTAAAGAGAACAAAATTATGCTTTTGTGAGAAAAATGGGACTAGAGAGCATCATTGCAAGTAAAATAAGACAGATTGAGAAAGTAAAATATTGCCTATTTTTTCTAATATGTGGCATCAAGTTTTTTAAGAATGTTTGACAGGAATATAAAATAGGCTTTGGGAAGTGTGCAGGTGTGGCTGGGGAGGGCAGTTACAGGGGAATACATGAGATGGGGATAGTGTTGAGAAATATTGTCTACACACACACATACACACACACACACACACACACACACACACACACACACACACACACACACACACACACACACACACACACACACACACACACACACACACACACACACACACACCCCAAAGCCTGCTGAATTGTTCCAAGGGGGAATGACAGGAAGTGATAGAGGGCATGGGTTTGATGGGTTCTATGTAGATATGGAAACATCATCATGAAACTCCTTGGTTCCACTAATATATCCTAATAAAAAGGGGGGAAATATCATGCTCTGGTGGACACCACAAGCATAATAAAGAAGATAAAAAAAGAGAAAGCTTGTAGGCAACATTTAACAATTAGTATCCACCAATTGAATTGGATACTGATTCTTTCAGTGGTAAAGTAGGATATCCTAGGAAAATGTGTCACAAAATATTTTCAACCTCATCCTGTCACTCTTTTTGTTGTTGTTGTTATTGGTAGTGGTGGTGGTGGTGGTGGTCATGGTGCTTGAATTCAGGGCTTGGGCTCTGTTCTTCAGCTTTTTTCCTTAAGGGTAACACTCTATGCCATAGCTCTATTTTCAGTTTTTGAGGGGCTAAGATTAGTCTTACAGGAACTTATCTGCTTGGGCTGGATTTTAACCTTGATTCTCAGATCTCAGCCTCCTGTATTGCTAGAATTATAGACATGAGCCACTGGTGCCTGCCTATCTTTTTTTTTTTAACTGTTATTACAAAGGTGATATACAGAATGGTTACAGTCAGGTATCGACTACATTTATTTTTGGATAATGTCACCCCTTTCTTCATTCTTTCCCAGTTTATCCCTCCTGTCCCTAACCACAAGTTTTATAGTTCATTTTCAACTTAGTAGCACTGCTGCATTTGTTCATACATTGTCCCTCCATTTCTGTGCCTCTCTTCTCCTCCCAAAAACAGATAAAGAAACAAACAAGACAAAAATAAAATAAAACAAGAACAACAGCAAAGGAAAAAAAAACCTCTTGTTTCCATTCCCTGGAATTTATTTTGATGAATATTAATTTATATGATCAGAAGCACATAGGCATTGAGCCTTTCTGTTCTTCTCCTAAGAGAATCCTCCTTTGGTCTCAATGTTTGTGAATCCCTAGAGTCTTGTATTTTTTATTATGTCCTGGTGTATTTTAGATCTACCCTTCTTTATAAGAGAGAAAGTATACACCATTAGTGTTTCTGAGCTTGGCATACCTCTCTTAACATAATTTGTTCAAGTTCCATCCATTTCCCTGCAAATGACATATTATTCTTTCTGATGGCTCTCCAAAATCCCATTGGGTATGGGTACTACATTTTTTTGGATCCATTCATCTATTATAGGGCATCTGGGCTGTTTGCATAACTTGGCCATAGTGCGGCAGTAATGAACATGGATATAAAACTGGCTTTATGGTATCCTGGCTTATAGTATTCTGGGTAGATGCCCAGGAGTGGTATGGTTGGTCCTAGGGAAGACCCGTCTTTCATTTCTTGAGTAACCTCCAGATTGCTGTCAGAGTGGTTGTACTAGTTTACAATCCCTACAGTAAGATAGGGTTCCTTTTCCCATATCCCCACCAACTTTTGTTGTTCAAATTCATGATGTTGACCAATTTAACTGGAGTAAAATGGAATCTCAGAGTTGTTTTGATTTGCATTTCCTTTGTGGCCAAGGATGATGAGCATTTCCTTACGTGCTGCTTTACCACTTTTTCGTCTTCTCTTGTGAAGTCTCTCCTTGGCTCCTTTGCCCACTTATTGGTTGGTTTATTAGTTTGGGAGGGGTTAGTTTCTAGAACTCCTTGTGTATTTTGGGTATTAGGGCTTTGTCAGATGTATTGCTGGTAATGACTTTCTCCCAGACTTGTTGGCTGTCTTTCTAGTTTCCTATGTACTTTGTGGTGCAGAATACTTTTATTTTGATATAATACCATTTGTCAAGTCTCTCTCCTATCTGCTGTGCCCCTGGGACTGAGCAAAAAGTTTCTGACTATGCCTATCAGTTCCAGGGTTTCTCCTACTCTCTCTTACAGCAATTTCAGAGTTTCAGCCTGATGTTAAGGTCTTTGATCCACTTCGAGTTGGTATTTGTGCATGGTGACAAACAGGGATCTAATTTTAGTTTTCTGCATATGGATTCCCAGTTTACCTAACACCAATTATTGAAGAGGCTATCTTTTTTTCCAATGTATATCTGTGGCTCCCTCATTAAATATCAGATAACTAAGTA
Organism: Dipodomys merriami; assembly: GCF_024711535.1. Lineage (NCBI taxonomy): Eukaryota > Metazoa > Chordata > Mammalia > Rodentia > Heteromyidae > Dipodomys > Dipodomys merriami. Next base: position 1,306,916 of record NW_027206068.1, read on the forward strand.
TTTGGTTTTCCAGATCTTCTCATCTGTTCCATTGATATTTGGGTCTATTTTTGTGTCAATACCAAGCTGTTTTGTTATCATAGCTTTGTAGTAGACCTTTAGTTCTGGGATTGCAATAGCACAGGATTACATTTTTTTTTTTTTGCCTAGAATTACTTTAGCTATTTGATGTCTTTTTTTGTTCCATATACATTTTTGGAATGTTTTCTCTATCTTAGTAAAGCTTTGCATTGGGATTTTGATGGGGATTACCATTAAGTTTGTGGATCATTTTTTAACAGTATGGACATTTTTGCAATATCAATTCTACCTATCTATGAACATGGAAGCTCATTCCACTGCATTCTATCACTTCTGAAACAAACATGACTGACAACTGAACAATGCTGATGCCTGCTCTTGGTGCCACCTCCAGGATTGCACAGATGATTGTTCAAAGCAGACAGGCACAAAGGGAGAAGGCTGGATATGTGGTGCAAGCACAGATGTTACCATAGTAACTCATGTTTTGACTGAGATGCTGTCTTCATGATGTGTTCCTTGTTCTTGCTGTTCCTGTTTTCTGCTCCTTATCAATCTCCCTTCTTGTTTGTTACTGTAGAGTATTAGTATTTGTCATCATACTACTCCCTAGACCAACCGGAAGAGTGACTGACATCTGGATACTGTTATTTGAAGTATTTTATGCTGAATTAGTAGTATTATATGTTCCGTTAAGGTATATAACACTGTTGTATTGTGTCAATAACCTTGTGTTTCAAAACCAGACTTGATTGTTTCTTTCTTCTTCTTCTAACCAAAAAGAAAGGAAATATATTCTATAAGAGGTTTCCCATATTAAAATTCTTAACCAAAAGCCAAAATTCACCCTAAAAATTTTCCCAGCTTATATTTAGGCCCCATTCAAAGGAATTCAGTTTTAAGTAATCGTTACTGAAATTAATATTACCTTTTATTTTATTTTATTTATTTTTTTATCGGTTGTACGGCTTGAACTCTGGGCTTGGGCGCTGTCCCTCAGCTCTTCAGTTCAAGGTGAGTGCTCTACTGCTTGAGCCACAGCGCCACTTCTGGATTTTCTAGTGGTTCATTGGAGATAAGAGTCTCACGGAGTTTCCTGCCCGGGCTGGCTTTGAACAATGATCTCAGCCTCCTGAATAGCTAGAATTACAGGCGTAAGCCACCTGCCCCTGGCTAATATTGCCTTTTAATATTTTCTTTTTGTTATATAAATGACATTAATGAAGTATTTTCTCTAATCATTTTAAATTTTAATTATTTTGGTGGTACTGGGATTTGAATGGAAAGGAATGTGACTTTCTAGGCAGATAATTTGCCACTTGACCCATGACCACAGCTAGGCTTTTTTTGGGATAAATTTTGGTACATCTTTCCTGGGGCAGCCTCAGTCCAGGTTTCTCTTATTTCTGCCTTCCATTTAGCTCTGGTAATAGGCATGTGCTACTGGACTCAGCCTGTATTTTCTATTTTAATTTCTTTTTTTCAACAATTTGTTTAATTTTTTTCGTAGTTGTATTTTTTTTGTCGTAACAACTCTGTAATATTTTTGTGGTATCATACATTGAACTTGAGGTCTTATGATTGTTCGGCTTGCTTGCTAGGCTGGTGGGCTCCCACTTGAACCATCCCCCAGTCCTGATTTTTGCTGGGTCTGTTGGAGATGGAATCTAGTATTCTCTTCTGCCCTGGCTAGCCTCAAACTACCAGCCTTTGATCTTAGACTCTTGAGTGGCTAGCTAGGATTACAAACATGATCCACCAGCATTCTGCTTCTGTGTATTAAAATATAATATTTTTGACAATACTGGAGCTTTTGAACTTATAGCCTCATGCTTGCTATGCAAACATTATACTTTTTTGTTTTGCTTTTAGGTTATTTTTAGATAGTATTGCATGCAAAAACCTGGGAGGATTTTGGTCCCAGGTGAAGACATAAATATGGGACCATGTCTAGAAAATAAACTAAAGGAGAAAGGATTGGAGCATGCTTAAGTATAGATTGTCTCCTAAATATAAGGCCTGGAGTTGAAATCTCAAGTATCATGAGATATAAATAAAGTAGTTCTGAAAGAGAAATATGTAATTGAGAGCTTAAATTAAAAAATGGAAAACTTTCAAATCAATAATCTATGTTCCCATTTCAAGATATTAGAAGACCAAAATAAACCGAAAGAAAGCAGAAGAAAGGAAAAAGAAAAATAAAAGCAAAAATCAATGAGATTTAAAACCAAAAACATCAAAGAAAATCAAAGGAACAAAGAACTAGTCTTAAATAACCATTAATAAAATCCACAAAACTCTAGTGAGACAAACAAGAAAAGAACAAAGAAACACATTATCAATGACAGAAACAAAATAAGGTTTTTATTATAGGCATTTCAGAAATTCAAAGGATAATAAGAATTTTCTGGGACTAACTCTGAGCTCCTAAGTTTAAAGACTGAAGAAAAGGACAATTTTTAAATCACACACTGTCCTCAGCTTTTATTTCATTGTGTAATAAGTCATTTGAATAACTTTATCTCCATGGAATTAATTTAATTTCCAACTTTTAAATTCCTTCTCAGACTCTCTAGGCCCAGATGGTTTTACTAGAGAATTCCACCCAATATTTACAGATGAATTAATACCAACATCTTGTACTCAACATCTTCCGGAAGATACAAGAAGAGAAAGCATGTCGAAGTTCAAGCAGTATTCACTGATATCCCAACCAAGAAAAGATAGCACAACACAGAAAAAAATGGATGACTGGTGTTTCTCATGAATATGGATAAAAACCAGACCTTTTAGTTTCAAAATAATAAACATTGATGCCAAACATTAGCAAATAGAATTCAATAATGCATCAAGAGAGTTAGATGATATAGGGAAGTGCCTAAGGCTTGGTTAATATTAAAAAAACCAGCCAAATCAACATTGGTTATAGCAAGTTTATTCCAATGGATGCAGAAAGACCTTTGTCACAATCCAATGACTCATGAAAAAATTATGCAGAAGCTTTGGTATTGGTGAGTCATGCTATCTAGCTATTCAAAAAGGTGGGATCTGAGGATTAAAGTCAGTCTGGGCAGACAAATCTGAGAGACTGTTATCTTTAATGAGGTAGAAAAATACCAGAATGGAGGCATGGCTCACATGGTAGAATGGCAGGCATGAATGAAAAAAACACATTCTTGAGTTCAAGTCCTCATAGTAAATGATTCCAAACCCAAACCCAAATAGAACCACATATGACAACAAAAACAAAAATTTGCAGAAAACTGGCATAAGGGAACCTTTCTTCAGCTGTCATTACACTTAATAATGACACTGGGAGAAAGACAGGAAAGCCAGCTCTCTCTACATTATTTTCTCTGTAAGTATAACATTTAACCAATGTAATTGACTAAATAAAAAGAAAATTAAAGTAGTTATATCAGAAAGAATAGCATAAAACTGTCCATACAGGAACATGAGCCAAAAAAAAACTTCCAAGGAATCTATCTAAACAAATGAACAAAACTTTATGAAACTATTTGGTGAATTGTGACAATTGCAGTATTGACATCATAGTCAATGGGTGATGAACACATGGAAACTCAAAACAAAGATATAACCCAATTACCACCACTCAAAAAATGAAACATTTCTGTGTGTGTCTAACAATCACGTTCTTGGTTTGATCCAGACTAGCCCAGGTAGAGATAGGGAGATGCCATTTCAGACAGAAAATACAGGACTAGATTCAAGTGGTAGAATCTGTATATAGAAGGTCTTGGGTTCAATCATCAGCACTTCAGAAAGGGGTAAAATAAAAATAAAAGTGAGGGGTGAAGATATTGAAGTAATGATGCCGATCAAGACACATTGTACATAAACATAAACAATTCTAAACAACAATTTGTCTCCAGATTCCAGAAGTTTCTAATTTTTACAATGTTAAAAGGGCAAAAAATTCAAAATATAACCTAAAAATTAAGGAAGATGAGGGAAGGGTTGGGCTGAAAGGGGTAGGTGGGAATGTTGAAAGGGGAGACATCAGACAAGGTGCACTATATTCATAAACTGCTTAGGTGAATGGAAACACCTATGTACAACTACTTAAAGATAATACAAATATTTTTTTAAAAAGAAAAGGTTACATTGAAGAACAGCATCTTCAGGAGGGATCTGAAGTAGACATCTTCAGGTATTCTGCAATATCTCCAATGATATTCGAGAGCATATATAAGAAATCTGGAGAACTTGGAGCTAAATTGTTGAATAATAGCTACAGAAGAGCTGATTATCCTGTCTGAACTTGACCCACAGTGGGTCACAGCACAGACCAGTGCCATAGACCAGTCACCAGCATCCCCAATTTAACAGGAGACTCACATTTGAATCCATGCCACCAAATACAAAATGACAGTTACAGGATCTATGCTCAGCTCCATTTTTTTAAGAAAAAATTTATTTTATTGTAAAGATGCTATACAGAGGGGTTACAGTTACATGAGGAAGGTAATGAGTACATTTCTTGTAGAACATTGTTACCTCCTCCTTTGTTTTTCTCCTACTATCCCTTCCCCCTCCATCTCCCCCCATCCTGAAGTTGTAAAGTTCATTTCCAACATAGTGTCTTGTGAGTATCATAAGTAGATTGTGAAGTAGCTTCTCTATGAGGGAATCTATATCTATTCTAAGGTTCTTTTTTTTAAAATAAACCTATATTAACAAAAGATTAGTCTTTCTTCTTGCTTTTACAGTGAGATGAAAAACACTTAACACTCATTGAGAAAGAGGTAGAGAATGTGGCCTGAACTTTGACTAATTCTGAGGGAGGCCATAGGGAGCTAAAACAAACAGACCAACTTGCTTAGCATTGGCTCTATGTGTTGTCCTGTTCCCTTCTGCACAGAGAAAAGGTCTCCTGAAATGATGATACACCTTGACTCTTGGTTCTTGTTGGCTCAGAATGGCTCCAGAGAGGAACATATCCAAAGATGAGAATTTCCTGTAAAGTTCTTCATCCTTATAGAGTTATAGTAAAAAAAAGCTGAGAGAGGTCTTCTAATATCAGTAAGGTCAAAGTTTAAAAAGAAAGGAAATAAATAGGAAACCTTGTAATGACATCATTTTCCTCTGAGGCTTTCTTTTCTCACATAGCTTTACTTTTCTATCATTTCCATGGACTTTTCAGGTCTAAATGTCAGGTATCAGAATTTAAAGTGCAACACTTTGCCTTACTTATGTGAGTTTCTGTCCCCCAGAGTCTCAAGCCTAAATTTCAGGTTCTATTTTTATAGCCCTTACGGTGGAGAGCGATGTGGATCATATTAATTGTAGCCAGTAGAAAAGTTTCTTATACTAAAAGCTTTGCACGGCTTGAAGGAAGGTAGAACCTGACTAACAATAAGACTCAACGTTAGGAAAAGATTTCCTCCACTAAGTGAGCCAACCATTACATCTCAGAGCCATGTGGTTCCTGCCCTGAGCCCAGGAGTTCTTCTAGGAGTGCCTTTCTCTACCTGCCTTTCTAGTCTTACCTCACAGCTCCCTGAAATCCAGTCATGTCACTAGTCCTGAAGGCTGATTTCTCTTTTCTTGCAAAAAGTAAGAGAATTTTAAGCAATAGTTCTCTAATGGCGATGACAAGATGAGTTTTTAGACTCCCCTCTTTCTTGTGATATCATCTGGAGCATCATTTATTCAGAGAAAATGTTTCTAACCTAGATTCCACAGCCACAATTCAGCTTAAGACCATTTTCTCTTTTCCATGACTTGATATATTTTGAGCTTCTTTAGAGTTATTATATGATTATCAGCATCATGAGTTGATGAATAGGTTATCTCCAGGGTGTTTAGACACTTTTAGAATTTTTTTGGTCAAACTTTCTGCCTCAGCTCATGCCATAGTCAGATATTAAAAACATAATTGCCAAATTGATGAATAAAATGATATTTTTTCTCTTTATCAAATTCCATTCCTTAAATAAACATACACACATACAAAAATCCAACAATAAAGAAGTTGTTAATACATACCATACATTAATCACCATTGAACAAATTGAGAAACAATCCTTGCTTTGGAGCAGTACCTACTTTGTAACACTTTAGATAATACCTCATCCCCCCCCCCATATCCTATAGTGAAATTATGACTTTATCTGGTCTCTTCAAAACATTTAAATATGCTTTCTTCACTAAAAATTTCTCGGTGCACAAGAATAAAATCATAGCTCAGTGGTGGAGTGCCTACCCTGTCCTTCTATTAGACTATGAGGGACATTTTTACAAGGCTCTTGACTGTGTGTGTGTGTGTGTGTGTGTGTGTGTGTGTGTGTGTGTGTGTGTGTGTGTGTAATGTGTGCAGAAGAGCCTGTAGGTAGACTTAAACTTCTGTTAGGTCCGTAATCTCCAGGGTCCTATTTTACTCTTGCTAGCCCAGTCTTGTGATCCACTACAAATTTCAGATGAATTTTTACTAAAGTTCACCAGTGTCAAGCCCAGGTGAAACAATGCTCACACCTCAACTTTCTTGAGAGCTTGCCTTTCCCTAGATTATAGGTTATGTGGTTACCTTGTGATCTCAGCTTGCTGGCATGGCAAAGAAAAGTTACTTTTCAGATTTTAGAGCTTACTATTTTGATTTTGTAAAGATGGAAGGGTCTTCTTTTTACGTTTCTATATTCATAACAGAAACTCTTAGGTAATGTTAGATCATATATTATTATTATTATTATTATTGAATCACATTGTATATCTATTAAATATAAAGTAAAAAAATATGTCTTTGGTAGGCTAAACAACAGAAGTGAGTACTTCAAAGAGGTGGGGTAGGATCCACGGGACAGGGATAGACAAATGAAGAGAAGTGGCGAAGAATGAAGTCAAAATTTCAATGTGTGTCCTACAAAATTAAGAGGAGAGGAGGTGGGTAGGAGAGAGATGGCGAGAATGTTGAAAGGGGTGACATTGATGAAGATGCATTGTATTCATAAAGTGCTTTTTTAAATGGCAACTCATTTGTAAAACTACTTAAATAAAATAAGAAGGAAAACCAAAATGAGAAATGGAAATAAAAATCTTAATAATCTTTCAGAGACACAGAAATCATTAATATTGCAATATACTCTTAGAAAACATTTTATAAGGAGACTTCAAAAATCAAGATAAATACATTTCTAAAACATATGCATTTTCTGGTTGTCAAATTTGAATTTTCTTGGTTTCTTTATCAGTTTTTTTCCTGTTGGATGTGCATTCTGTGCACATCATTTAAAAATCATCATTATAAACACCATATCCATTTATTTCATTATCTTCTATTTAGTAATTACATTTTTCATTTTGTTCAGCTGTAGGAAAAATTAGTACGGCTTGTTGTTTCGCATTAACCTGATCTTTACAAATAAGGGGTTATTATCTTCTTATAAAGATAATGCTCATTATTGTAGCCTAATGCCCATTGTTGAGAATATGTGATTTTATATCTGAAATGTTAGCTAAACTTTTCTATACATATTTTTTAGAAGATATTACATAGTCATGTATATAGCCTGAAAGCATTTTATGGAAGCGTAAAGACATCACCCTAAATTCAACTATTTTTCCAATAACAGTCTTAAGTATTATTTTTATTCTTCTTCTTTTTTTTTGTCAGTTGTGGGGCTTGAACTGTGGACCTGGGCGCTGTCCCTCAGCTCTTCAGCTCAAGGCTAGCATTCTACCTCTTGAGCCACAGTGCCACTTCCTTGTTATACTTTTAAGATTCAAATTGGATCATGATTTCACACTCTGACAAAAAACTATCTCATGGATGAGTAAATTCTCTACCTCTTCTGTAGTTAGAGCATTCCTGGGACCATTACCATACATCTGTATACCATTAGAACCCTTGCTATGGTTTTCAGTTTTACTATTGATTGGGGTAAGTTCCTGTTATTGATTGATCAGAAGCTACCAAAATGGGAGGCAGTAGATGGGTCACTCTGTGCTCCAGGGAGGGATTCTTGGCCTTGGCCATTTCCTTTCTTGTTTTCTGCAGTTATCTTGTCATTGCTAGCTTTCTGTAACTACTATATTCCTTGTCTGGGGTCAACTCCTAGTGTACTATTTCCATTCTGATTTGTTTGTGTTTCTGGGGAAGAGCTTCTCTACCAATAGAAAGATATTGCCAGGAAAAGCCCGCCTCTTTCTGCAAGTGTTGTCCTTGATGACTCAATAAAGCTGAATGTTGATATATAAACAAAGTTCTCCATATAATGGACACTAGTTAATGGCAATGTCACTGTGCTATGGTAAAAATGTTGCTGACTCTGTCAACATTCGTGTTGAACCTTAATTCCCAATGTAAAATACCAAAAGTGGGAGCTTTTGAATAGTGGCTAAATGAAGAAGCCTCTCACCTTCTGAATAGGTTAGCCCCCTTATCTCAAGGGTTTTACCAGCAGCCAGATAGACAATATAACCAAAAATAACAAAGGTAGCAAATTTATTGTTACACAGAGAATAAATAAGGGCACTCTGAACTAGATGGAACTCCATTTTAACACTGTTATATGGAAAAAGAAAAGGAATAAAAATACCGCAAAGAAACATAAACAGTTGAACTTTATTTCTCTCCCTCACCCAGGCACCATCCTTTTTTAGATCCTTTACACAGCTGTGTGGGTAGTGCCCCAGGCTCTCTTGGGTGGCAGACAGGTTTGAAGCCCAACTCTGCATTGTATCTAGTTCTACTTCGGGGTAGCAGGGTGCCATGGTGGTGTTCTGTTGTTTTTGGTTAGTAGGGTGACTACCTCCACACAGGGAAAAAAGCCCTGGAGGACAGAGTGGCCTGAGGGACACACCAGGCTGTTGCTCTGCCAGCCTGAGGGGCTTGAGTGGCATGGGGCAGGAAGTCACATAAGGCAGCCTTCTAGAAAAATCAACAGGAGAATGTACCTCCAGTGGGAGAATGAACACAAGGCATCATCTTGGAAGCAGACTCTCAATAGAACAGGCACCAACTTTTCTGGAACCTTGAATTCCCCAGCCTCTACAGTTATGAGAAATAATTTTCAATTGCTTCTAAGTTTCTCAGCAGGATATTTTGGGTCTTTTCCTTTCCATAGTACAACGTTCAAATGCAGCTCGAGTTAAAATTGTCCTTATTCACTCCCAAGAGCAACAAATTTACTATCTTTGTTATTTTTAGTTATATTAGCTACCTGACTGCTGGTAAAGCATTACTTACTTTAAAAAATATAAAGTCTATCTCCTTACTCTGCTGTTTCAGTAGCTTCACAATCTTGACCTTTATGAACAGATGTTAGACCACTTCGCTAACCTTGTTGTTAGAAAAGAATTCCCTTCCTTTCTCTTTCCCAGGTATAGTGGCTCCTTGAACTTAATTTGTAGTCTATCAACAGGAAATCTGAGCTGATATTTCTGGTCCTTCAGAAGAACAGAATCTATTCCTCTTCCATACTTAAAAATAATAAGTATTATGGACTCATATTTCTGATTTCTACATTGCTAGAGACATTTTTGTATTTCAGTTATTTCTTGAGAAGAGGGGCTTAACTACTTAAGAAAATGCTTCTATTACTTAATCCCAGAAATTTGGCAATCACTGTGGCAGGCATAGAAATGGTGTCCTAAAGACATCTATGTCTTAATTCCTAGAACTTCAGATAATATTGCCCTATATGACAATGATGATTTTGTGAATGTAATTAAGGATCAGTGTGTGTATGTGTGTGTGTGTGTGTGTGTGTGTGTGTGTGTGTGTGTGTGTGTGTGTGTGTGTGTGTGTGTGTCCACACTGGTTCATGCTGGTCCTAGGGCCTGACCTTACCATTTTCACTCAATGCTAGCACTCTACAACTTGAGCCACAGGTCTACTTGCAGCCTTTTTTGGTGATTAATTGTAGATAAGCGTGTTGTGGACTTTCTTTCCCAGACTAGCTTTGAATCTTGATCCTCAGATCTGAGCCTTCTGAGCAACTAGGATTACAGGTGTGAGCAACTGGCACAGCATAATTAGGGGTCTTGAAGTGGGGCATGTATTCTCAATGATCTGGTGGATTCAGTGTTATAAAAAAAGGCCTTAGTAAGGCAGGAGGCTGGGGAGACCTGACAGAAGAAGCTGTCCAAGTGATGGAAAAAAAATCAGGAGTTAAGCAATGTGAGTAGCTTCTAGAAGTTAAGAAATGGAAAGATGCTGGATTTCAATAACTCATACTTATAATCTTCGCTGTTCAGAAGGCTGAGATCTGAATATTGCAGTTTGAAGCCAACTCTTATTTTCAACTAACCAGGAAAAATCCAGCCAGGAGTTTAGCTGTAGCTCAAGTAATAGAGAGCCAAGGCTTGAGCAAGAAAAGCTAAGGGACCACACCTAGGCTCTGTGTTCAAGCCCTACTATTAGTTAAGGAAAAAAAGTTAAAATAGTTATTTTTCCTATATCTTCTAGTAGGAATGTCAAACCACTTGATTTTTAGCTGAGTGGAACCCATTTAAGAATTTTGACCTCCTGAATTATAGTAAATTTGGCTTGTGTGTAGGCACTAAGTTTGCAGAAATTTGTTGTAGCAGCAGGGAAAACTTAGTGCAATTATCTGGAAGGTTGTAAATTATGTTAGAGTATTAACCAAAACAAACATACTTGCAGCTGTTTTTTTTTTCAGGAAGGAAAGAAAATAACTCAAGTTTGTATAATGTTGTTTTGCCCACATGTATCCAAACTGTTTTCAATTTGTGCCCTGGTTTTCTAATAAGTTAAGAGCACTACATCTCAATCTACTAGTTCTTTTAATATGTCTTCCTTTGCAAATCCTTATCACCAAAATTTGACAGACTGTGTGTTCTTTGTGCCCCTACCCTAAATTGGGTTTTTGAATGAACATGATCCAGGATCTATATCTGCCCCCCCACTCAATTTGAACATCAGCAAGTATATAAATATTCCTGTTACCATATTTCCTCTCCCAGATGAAGATGCCCTTAAATAGCATCTTGTAATTAAATTGATCCTGACTCTGTCTTATTTCACCTGCCACTGAAATTGAGAATTCTTGCCAACTCTCTGTGCTTTTGTTTTGGTATATCCATGAATACTGAGTTGACACATAAACTCCATGTCAGTTTCCTCCTTCTCACTTTTGTATCATTTTGCACTGTTTTATATCATCTATGACATTTCTAAGTGCATCCTGAAAAGGTTTTGTGATCTTGATGCTGTTTTAGTTTTAGCAGAATGCATTTTGTCTGTGGAGTTTTGTACTCTGAACACATGTATCCTCTTAGTTTGGATATTTTTTTCTTTTGGGTAATTTGAACTCATGGCCTCACATTTACTGTACTGGTACAATCCCACTGAGTCATGCCCCAGCTTTGTTTTTCACTAGTTTTAGGATAGCATTTTGCATCCTGCTGGAGCATGCACCTACTGGGCATCTTCTTGTCTTAGGCCTCTGTCATAGCTGAGATCATAGGCACATGCCACCATACGAAGCCTCTATCCATGAAAATGGAGTCTCAAAGAGTTTTTTCAGCTCTGGTTGATCTGGTGGTATAATTTCCCCAAATCTCAGCCTTTCACTGTGCCCAGATAGGTGTGGAGAAAAATTTTCTTTCTGGGGTTAGCATGAATCAGTATCCTGTCAGCCTCAGCTTCCCAAGTAGTTAGGACTATAGACACAAGCAGAGAGCCCCAAACTTATTGTCTGGATCTTGAATGTCTCCCAACTGTCCACTTTTAAAAAGCTTTGTCTTTAAAAGAGTGGTATTGGGAGGTGGTGGAACCTTTAAAAGATGCAGCCTACTGGGAAGTGGTTAGGCTATTGTAAGGGGTTGAGGTACACTAGTTTCCTCCTCTTTCTCTCTTCATTTTCTATGAAGTGTGTTTTGCTTTGTCGCAGATTCTTGCGATGATGTGCTGCCCTGCCCCAAAGCAATTGGTCCAGTTACAGACGAGTATCTCCAAATCTATAAGCCAAACAATCTTCTTCTTTTTATAAGTTATCTCAGATATTTCTTATAGTAACAGAAGGCTGGTAGCACATATGTGAAGATATCTTCAACTCAGGAGTTTAATTTTATATATATATTTTTTTTCTGCCTGAACTATCACTCCCCACCACCATTTTTTTCATTTATTCCTTTATACTTCTAATTCCTGGATAAAGTCTCTCATTAATATTCAAATTGCTTTAGGCTCCTTAGTTACATTGTCCTTTCTTATCCTATATCTTTCCTTTGAGACACTTATCCCAGTTGTAATTAGCCAATTATTTGATTTCACTACTTGCCTGTTCTATTTGTTAAAGACGGGCACTGAATCTGCCCTTGTCTTTTATTTGCCAGCAATTAGCAGAGTACCTGCCACCAGAAGCATCTCACAATGCAGATTATATATTCTCTTTTGCTCCTTCTGTCATTCAAACTGTATGTTGCCATAGGGAACACTTATGACATTTATTACTAAAACATTGTGCTTTAAGATTTCTTTTCATTTCATGGTCTCACATTCCTCTTTTAATTGTGTCATCACGATATCCCATTATATTAGCCATTAAGCAATATTCTATTTCTATAATTATAATATGAAATGACACAAGAAGTTCAAAAACAGGCAAAAGCCTACTTTTGAAAGATTTATGGGGAATGCATGAGCTCCTATAGATTTAAAACAATTTTAATTCATTTTTCTCCAGAAATAATTGTTTTATTTTCTATACTTATGAAAATAATACATAGAATTTTATTTATTTATTTATTTATTTATTTATTTATTTATTTATTTATTTATTTATTTATTGTCAGTTGTGGGGCCTGAACTCTGGCCCTGGGAGCTGTCCCTCAGCTATTCAGCTCAAGGCTAGTGCTCTACCACTTGGACCACAGTGCCATTTCTGACTTTTTCTGTGTATGTGGTGCTAAGGAATCAGACCCAAGACCTCATGCATGCAAGGCAAGCACTCTATCACTGAGCCACATTCCCAGCCCCAGAATTTTTTTTACCATATGAAATTATTATACACAACAAAATCATTTTATTTTAACAATGAGTTCAGCTGGGAACCAGTAGTTTGCATCTTTAATTCTAGCTAATAAGTAGGCTGAGATCTAAGGATTGTAGCCTGTGCAGACAAATCTTGGAGATTTTCATCTCCAATTCAGCAGCAAAAAGGTAGAAATAGATGTGTGACTCAGGTTGTTATTGTGCCAGCCTTGAACAAAAATCCAAGCAAGAGTAAAAGATTGAGTTCAAGCCCCAGTACAGATACACACACACACACACACACACACACACTGAATTGAAGTGAGCACATCCACCAATTTTCCCTCTGCAGGCAATTGTGTCATTATACAATTGGTTCTGGGTTGCAAGCTGTTTTGCCTTCTGCTGTAATATTTTGCATAGCAATAATACTGCTATAATATTTTCACTAAACCTTAGGTGTTATTTCATTCAAATATTTTTCTAATTAAGTTCTTGCTTTCTAAAATCATGTTTAGCATTTAGAAATAAGTTGAAAGCACACAAGATTAGCTAATTTTAATATAACATCATCTTTAAATAGATTATGATATCTTTTGTTGTCATACAAAGAAATCTCAAAGGCTGCTTCTTCACGAGAAACTTGGCAAACAAGTAAACAATAGTCTTCAAAAAACTTCCTAAAAGAACGTCTTCCCAGATCTGAGGCATGCTTTGGTAGAGATGAAAGTGAATTTTCCTTGCCAACATTTCCATTGTTTAATTTGTCTTCTAGTTAGAATGTACATCCTTTTATTTAATCCACCCTTTCTGTAGCACACATTTTCTATTTCTCTTATATAATAATAATAATAATAATAATAACAGTAATAGTAGCCATCTTTCTTTGTAATCTACATTAATGCTAGTTTGGGGAAATTTTTATCATAAAAGCTGGCCATTATTTTTCCATCCAGTGGAAATCATTCTAAGTTTCTTTCCAAACTTGAAATATGATCATATAGTTTATTTCATTCCATTTCATACATAGCTTGAAAAGACAGATTACATTCCTAATGATTTATGTATATTCATATGGCAATTTCCTTCATACTCAAGATGTAATTTATGGCATCTGATTGAAGGGCACCTTCACTTGGTTACACCTCAGGCAGAACAAGGTGGATATTTGCTACTTTCTCATGAGTTGGACCACCTCCTGATACTCAGATATAAAGATCTAAATTCAAGTATCTCAATTATTTATTTATGAAAAGCTAAGTTGAGCTTATTATATAATGGATGTCAATAAGATATATCTTCAATGCTTTTGATAAGTGTTTCTATACCTTTATGATATCACTAATGCTAATGGCTTTCTTATTTAGATGCACTTTGTCTGAAAAACTATTTATTGAGGAAAATATTGGGAGAGAATGAGGGAAGTGGTCTCAAAAGAAATGTACTCATTACCTGACTTATGTAACTGTACATCACCTTTATAATAGCAATGAAAAAGAAAAAGAAAAACAATGTGCTACCCAAGCAGAAGAAAAAAATAGTAAAATGGGAAAAGGGAAAGTAAAAGATCTTCTGTATTGCACTTAATTATGGCTCTCATGTGAGTTTGAAAGAGATTTTTTTAAATTGGTGCCATAATTTGATTCACGTTTCAAGCATGTTCATGGAATTCTTCTATGGCGTTATGATCAACTATTGCCATGTGTAATGTGGTTTTAAAAACAGCAAGTTAAAAAAAAAACAAACCCAAACTACTATTCCTGGATAAAGGACTCTGAACGTTCACAGAAATACATATTGGAAAATGTATTCACAAACTTGCCATCAATTATAGAAATGATTCCCAAGAGATGTAACAGCATGCTCTCCTTCTAGTCATAGTGGTTTCCATTAACATAGTACTGGCTCTCAAACCACCGAATTGTAATCAGTTAGCTCCAGTATTAACCTCAATATCAAGCAAAGGATAGCTTGCATAAATCAACAAGTTCCAAATTACATTTATGTACAAATTCTATTAATTTAACCGGCAGTTAGAATGTAGTATTTCTTTTCTTTTCTCTCTTTCTGGGCATGTAAAGTGTATGTCTACTTCTTCTTAAGTAAATTTCTAGCAGTGCTCCCTAAAAGTTTTCTTTTGGAAGAACCAAGCATGACCTCCCAGCATTGTCTGAACTACTTTCTACCTTTTCAGTCTTCTACTCTTCTCTTCCTGCAATTGATTGGACAAGGAAAGAAGCTGAGTTCCTCCTCAGAATCAGCCATCTTGGGTACCCATCTCTGTACTTCACCTAGCTTTCCACCGATTCTTCTGCTGAGTTGGAATTAGTATCAGTTTTGTGATAGGATCAGAAACAAAAATATATGAATGACTTTTGAAGGGGCATAGTTTTCACTATTTTGAAATTTTTAAGTAATTAACATCAAAAAGGAAATTCCCATGACATATTTGGAAACCAATATCATTATTGAGGTTAATAAAACAGGTGAAATCCATTTTGCTACATAAAAGTGACAAGGAATTTCAACGTATCTCCTCTGATCTACACTCAGATGTTCCAGTGCAGAGCAAAAATCTTCCCAAACTTCTGTTTAACCTAATTTTGTGTTGAAAAACATTTTGCGGGAAATGATAAAGTTCTGTGTTGATTTCTTTTGTGCTGTGGAGTGGGTGGGGAGCTGGTGGATCAAATCGATGTCAATCTAGTGGCTATGTACTTTAGACAGGAGCTCCAGTCATGAGTTTCACTCAAATCCTCTTTTTCCAAGTATATGGATATGCTTGGCACAAATAATGAAGCTATGCAATGTAGATAAGCTCTTGTTCAGATATTTACTAAATGTAAGATGTAGGACAACCTGGAAATGTAGAGGCCTTCCTTCCTTCCTTCCTTCCTTCCTTCCTTCCTTCCTTCCTTCCTTCCTTCCTTCCTTCCTTCCTTCCTTCCTTCTTCTTTCTTTCTTTCTTTCTTTCTTTCTTTCTTTCTTTCTTTCTTTCTTTCTCTTTCTCCCTTTCTTCCTTTCTTTCTCCCTTTCTCCCTTTCTTTCTTCCTTCCTTCCTTCCTTCCTTCCTTCCTTCCTTCCTTCTTTCCTTCCTTCCTTTCTTTCTTTCTTTTTCTTTATATATATATTTTATTGTAAAGATAGTGTACAGAGGGTTACAGTTACATGAGTAAGGTAATGAGTACATTTCCTATAGAGCATTGTTACCTCATCCTTTGTTTTTCCCCTACCATCCCTTCCCTCCTCACCTCCCAACTCCTCCATAACCCCCAACCCCCACCTTGAAGTTATAAACTTTGTTTTCAACATAGTATATTGTATATGTTTCAGCATTTTGTTATTTCCCTTCCCCTCCCCAAGTTAGAAAAATGTATATACAAGATACAGGGCACCAAAATCAAATACATTGAAAACAGGGGTTATACCATGGGGGAAGAATATACAAAAGAAACAAAAAAAATCACCTAGAACATTAAAAACAACAACAACAAAGATAAAACCTCTTGTGTCCCTATCTCGGGTTCATTTTGCTTAGCATCATCTTATAGGGTCATAATAACATAGCTTTTGACCTTTTCTGCTTGTTCTAAACATATACTGGTTATTGCAAATAAGGGAAACCGTGGGACCTATGTTTCTTTGGGCCTGGCTTACTTCACTTAATATAACTTTTTCAAGTCTTTCTATTTCCTAACAAATGGGGGCAGTGTCATTCTTTCCATGGAGGATAGAATTCATATATATATATATATGTATATAAATATATATTCTCCATATCTTAGCTATGGTAAATAATGCTGCAATAAACATAGTTGTGCTGGTAGCTGTCGTATGGCCTTGTTTGTGATTGTTTGGGTAAATGCATAAAGGTGGGATTGTTGAGTCATAGGGGAACTCTATGCTGAGTCTTTTGAGGAATCTCCACACTGCTTTCCAAAGTGGTTGAACAAGTTTATACTCCCACCAACAATGCAGTAGGGTTCCCTTCTGGCCACATCCCTTTCAGCACCTGTTGTTATTAGATTTCTTGATTATAGCCATTCTAACTGGGGTGAGGTGGTATCCCAATGCTGGTTTGATTTGCATTTCTTTTATGGCTAGAGAAGTTAACATTTCTTCATGTTTCTATTGGCCTTTCTTATTTCCTCTTCAGAGAAGTCTCTCTTTACGTCTTTAGCCCACTTATTAATCGGACAGTGGTTTCTTTGAGGGATTTGTTGTTGAGGGATTAAATTTTTTGAGTTCTAAGTATATTTTTGATATGAGACCCTTGTCCATTGTATGGCTAGTGAAGATCTCCCAGTCCGTGGGCTTTCTATTGATCTTGCTAGCTATGTCCTTTTCCATGGAGAATCTGAAGTTTCATGCAATCCCATTTGTCCAACCTTTCTTTGATTTGTTGTGTTTCTTAAGAAATTTTTGGCATGTGCCAAGGAGCCCTAGAGTTTCTCCTATTCCTTCCTTGAATGTTTTCAGGGTGTCTGCTTTGACTTTGAGGCCTTTGATCAATTTGGAGTTGATTCTGGTACAGGGTGATTGATAAGGATCTAGCTTTAGTTTTCTACAAGTGTTTAACCAATTTTGCCAGCACCATTTACTGAAGAGGCTGTCTTTCTTCCATTCTAATTTTGTAGCTTCCTCCTCGAAGATTAGGTGGCCATAGGTCTGTGGGGTCATTTCTGGATCTTCAGTTCTATTCATTGATCCTCAGGTCTGTTCTTTTGCCAGTACCAAGCTGTTTTGATTACTATGGCTTTGTAGTAGAGCTTGAGATTTGGTATTGATATTCCTCCAGCACTGTTCTTTCTGCTGAGGATTGCTTGTATTATTCAGGGGTCTTTTATTGTTCCATATGAATTTTTGCATTGCTTCTTCTATTTCATTGAAGAATGATGTTGGGATATTGATAGGTATCGCATTGAATTTGTAGATAGCCTTTGGATATTTCTCTTTCTTTCTTTCTTTCTTTTTTTCTTTCTTCCTTCCTTCCTTCCTTCCTTCCTTCCTTCCTTCCTTCCTTCCTTCCTTCCTTCCTTCCTTCCTTCCTTTCTTTCTTTCTTTCTTTCTTTCTTTCTTTCTTTCTTTCTTTCTTTCTTTCTTTCCTTCCTAATTCCTTCCTTCCTTCCTTCCTTCCATCCTTTCTTTCTTTCTTTCTTTCTTTCTTTCTTTCTTTCTTTCTTTCTTTCTTTCTTTCTTTCTTTCTTTCTTTCTTTCTTTCTTCCTTCCTTCCTTCCTTCCTTCCTTCCTTCCTTCCTTCCTTTCTTTCTTTCCCGATCCTGGGTCTTGAACTCAAGGCCTAGATGCTGTAGTATAACTTTTTTTTTTGCTCAAAGCTAGTGCTCTAACCACAGCTCTACTTCCAGCTTTACGGTGATTAGTTGGAGCTAAGAATTTAAAAAAGTTAGCATGGCTTTCTGGGAGTTCAGATTGTATAGCTGAAAGTTATGTTGTTCTTTCATTTACTTAACATCTCTGACAGTTTGTTTATGTTAAAAAGGGAAAGACAATTCTATTGACCACAGAGAGCTGATTGAGCAATACAACAAGTTATTTTGCTGAAATAAACATGGAAGTAACTGATGCAGAACACTAAGGAGTAACTTTAGTAACAGCAACACATAGATCAGTGTTGTATCCTTATTTTCTCCACTCTTTGGCAAAAGGAATACACAAGAATGATCTCCAAGTGAACTTTGTTGTTGTTGTTGGTATTGTTTTGTCTTGTCCTGGCAATATATGTGTGTGTGTGTGTGTGTGTGTGTGTGTGTGTGTGTGTGTGTGTGTGTGTTTAACAAAGAAAAATGTGTATTTCAGTTGTAATGTGATATGGAGAATAAAATATGAAATCATTTAAAATAAAACGAAATATAGTAAATCGATATTCCAATCTGGGCGGACTTTGAAATGCATTCCTTAGATCTCAGCCTTGTGAGTAGCCATGATTATGAGTGTTAGTTACCTACATCAAGCAAAGAATAGTTTGTGTTATTGTTGTTTGTTTTATAAATTATATAGTCCAGGCACTAGGGGCTTATGTTTGTAGAGCTAGCTGTTTAGAAGGTTGAGACCTAAAGGATCACAACTGGAGGCCATTCAGGAAGGAAAAGTCTGTGATGCTCCATCTCCCAACTAAACCAGGATAAAAGTAGGACTAAGTTTTGACTGAAGTGGTAGAGTACCAGCTCTGCAACCAAGCAGAGCAAGTAAAGTGAGATAGCCAGCATAAGGCCTGGAGCCTGAGTACCCCCATTATTTTTTAAAATTTATTTAATGGCTTGTAAAAGTTTAATGGTTGTCTAGCTCAGTTTATGGCTTTCTTAAAGTTTCAGCACAGAAAAATGATTTTGAGTATCTTTAGTTGTAAACATGACATGTATAGACTTTCTGAACTCAGCGAAGTGTGTAAGTAATAGGGCAATAAATTACTGCTAAGTAGTTGGATTAAAAAAACATGCACCAACAAAACTACACACAGCACTGATGTATCCTACTGTGATCTTTTCTTTTCCCTTTTCTTTCTTTTATATTTTTTGAATAATATATGTGCAATCATTCTCCCAAGGACTATCACAGCTTGAATGGAAATAATCGCTTTAATTTGTATGGGGAGAAAAAAAATCACCCTCATTTGTGCTGATAAAATGCAACTCATGGCAGCTCCAATCCTGTGGTTTTAATGTGATTCAAAAGCTGTCTTCAATAAAGGAATGTATTAAAGATGCTAAAAGCTGATGCTGGTTGTTGTTGTTTTTTTTTGTAAAGTTTTGGAACAGTTTAGCTGATGGGGGAAGATGTGCACTAGATTTTTCTGATAAATGATTTTCCATTAATTGAAATTTATTTCCAGATCTTGCAACTTTATCCAGTGAAGGCTTGTCATTCTGAGGAGTACCCATGGGCTTCTGGTATTAGCTTGTAGTAGATGTAATTGTAGCTTGCACAGACCTGGTATAAATAGCACAGAAAGTTGTCAGAGGACAGACAATGAAGGAGCTGGTTTGACGTGTGTGTGTGTGTGTGTGTGTGTGTGTGTGTGTGTGTGTATTTCTTGGTAGTTTACCTGACTTTAGACTGTTTCAAAGGACACTCAAAAACAGAAACTTTCAAGGGAATTTGTTTATGTAGCATTGCTGTTTCAAAGCTCTGGAACCATGGATTAAAACAAAGCTAGAATTTCAAGTTCTAAAAAGAATCCCAAGTGTATGGTCCTTCCTATTCTACAAGGAAATCTGTAAGGGTAGGTAGTAAGACCAGCTGGTTCCAGTAAGCTCAATAAATTCTACGCTAATGACCCTACTCCTCTTACACTTACATCCATCACCCCCACATTCCGCTCTCATTCTCTATGTCATTGCATAAGTGATTTACACTCATGGGCATATGTTGTTGATTCCTGGTCATGCCTATCAGAATGCCAATCCCACAGGGCAAGGATTCTTGTCTTTGTGTCCCTAATTGTTCTTGTGCATGCCATGTGGTTTTTGAATGAAGAATGAGTAGCAAGTTGATGTTGTTGTGGTTAAGGAATGTCCCAGAATTTTAATGTGTGTTTGGTGTCCAGAAATGATTAGTTGATTTGAAGTGGAAAAGGAACCCTTAGTGATAGGTGTGTTTCATTGCTGTGCCAGAAGAAAGGCATGACATTTGGAGGATTATGGCTTCTGGTTTGACATACTCCCCTGTACTAGACAACCAGAAAATCCTATTGATATAAAGTATCTTCCACCTCTTGGAAAGCCTACCCTCTTCTGATATTCCTTGGATAAATCCAGGAGGGAGATGCAACCTTTGGGGAGAAGAAATGAGAACCCTTAAACCCAAGATCATTGGCATATGAGAGATTCTAGCATACTAATGAACCTAAAGAAGGTATATTAGGATCCACTGATGTACAGAAAAATTGAACAGACATGTGCATCTTCAGCACCTAGTACTTACGATTGGCATCCGAAGGTAAGGGAATCCTGTGGGAATGATTTTTGGGGGGGTAGTGTCCGGAATGAATTTCACACACCATTTTGGTGTCTGGGAAAGTGAAGAATTTATTGGTGTGAGAAATGCACACATACATGAAATTTAAGATTTCAATCTTAGATTTGTATTTGTTATGTATTTTCCTCTTATTTTTCACTATATTATTTCTCTTTGCTTTATTCTGGACCTTAGTTGTGGACAAATTATGCAAGGTACATGGCTCACACTGTGAAAACAGCTCTCCTTTGATGTTATATTTTTTTATTTTTTCTGTTGGTCATGGGGCTAGAATTCTGGGCCTGAGTGCTGTCCCTCAGCCCTTTAGCTCAAGAATGATGCACTACTACTTGAAACACAGCACCACTTTCAGTTTTCTGGTGGAAAATTTGAGATAAGAGTCTTCATGGACTCTCTTGCCCAGGCTGGTTTTGAACCATGATCCTCTGATCTCAACCTCCTTGTTAGCTAGGATTACAGGTGTGATCCACCAGCACCTGACCTTTGATGTTATTCTTAAAAATTCTAATCAGACATGAAAATTCTAATCAGACTCATGTAACTGTAACCCCTCTGTACAGCATCTTTATTTTTATTTTTATTGTGAAAATACTGCACAGAGGGGTTACAATTACATGGGTAAGATAATGAGTACATTTCTTATCAAGCATTGTTGCTTCCTCCTTTGTTTCCCCTTCCCATCCCTTCCCATTTCCTCCCCTCCTCCCTCCCCCCACACCCCCCCCCACAAAGTTATAAAGTTCGTTTTTTGACATAACAATTTGTACATCTCATTGTTGCAATGGGTCCACCTATATCCCTAGTTAAATGATTTGTTTTTGCCCTTCCCCTCCACAAATTATACCAACGTCAAATACAGTGAAAGCAGGGGTTATACCATGGGGGAGGGACATACAAAGCAACAAAGAAATCATCTTATAAATATGTTAGAAACAATTGCATGAAAGAAAAAATATTTGAATAGTTACCTTGGGGTTCATTTCACCTAACATCAACTTACCTGATCTTTTCTACTTATCTCAGACATATACTAATTATTAAAAATAAGGGAAACCATGGGACCTATGTTTCTTTGGGCCTGGCTTACTTCACTTAATATAATTTTTCCAAGTTTTTCCATTTCCTAACAAATGGGGCAATGTCATTCTTTCTGATGGAGGCATAGAATTCCATTGTGTATATATAGCACATTTTCTTGATCCATTCATCTACTGAGGGGCATCTGGGTTGGTTCCAGATCTTAGCTATGGTAAATAATGCTGCAATAAACATAGTTGTGCTGGTAGCTTTAGTGTGGTCTTGTTTGTAAACATTTGGGTAAATGCCCAAAAGTGGGACTGCTGGGTCATAAGGGAGCTCTATGTGGAGTCTTTTGAGGAACCTCCATACTATTTCCAAAGTGGTTGAACAAGTTTACACTCCTACCAACAATGCAGTAAGGTTCCCTTCTGTCCACATCCCCTCCAGCATCTGTTGTTATTAGAGCTCTTTTTTTTTTTTTTTAAGTGACCATTCTTTGAGATTGCTTCTGAAAGATGTGTATTGCATTTGTAAACAAACTTCTTTGTTTTATTTTGGCTCATATGAAACCTGAGAAAATTATATTTTCTCCGCATGAATTTTTTTCAACTTTCTTCCAGTTTTTTATTTATTTATTTTTTTTTTCAACTTTCTTCCAGTTTTTTATTTTTTTATTGATTTTTTTGTGAACATACCGTACAGAGGGGTTACAATTACATGGGCAAGATAATGAGTACATTTCTTATCAAGCATTGCAGCCTCCTCCTTTGTTTAAACTTCACATCCCTTCCCAGCCTCCCCCCGCTCCCCACCCAATCTTCCCCCTCTGCCCCTTCCACCCCCTCCCCTCGCACCAAAGTTGTATAGTTCGTTTTCGACATGACAACTTGTACTTCTCATTGTTGCAATGAGTTCTTGATTCTAGCCATTCTAACTGGGGTGAGGTGGTATCTCAATGTTGTTTTGATTTGCATTTCTTTTATTGCTAGAGAGGTTGAGCATTTCTTCATGTCTATTGGCCATCCTTCTTTCCTCTTCAGAGAAGTTTCTCTTTAAGTCTTTAGCCCACTTATTTATTGGGCAGTTGTTTCTTTGAAGATTTGTTGTTGGGGAATTTAATTTTTTGAGTTCCAGGTATATTTTAGATATGAGACCCTTGTCCGTTGTATGGCTAGTGAAGATCTTCTCCCAATCCGTGGGCTTTCTATTGATCTTGCTAGCTATGTCCTTTGCCATGCAGAAGCTCTGCAATTTTATGCAATCCCATTTGTCCAACCTTTCTTTGATTTGTTGTGTTTCTGGGTCTCTATTAAGAAAATTTCGGCCTGTGCCAAGGAGACCTAAGGTTTCTCCTATTCCATCCTGTAATGTTTTCAGAGTGTCTGATTTGACTCCAAGGTCTTTGATCCATTTGGAGTTGATTCTGGTGCAGGGTAATATATAAGGATCTAGCTTTAGTTTTCTACAAGTAGTTAACCAATTTTGCCAGTGCCATTTACTGAAGAGGCTGTCTTTCTTCCATCCTGTTTTTTTAGCTCCCTTATCGAAGATTAGATGGCTATAGATTAGATGGCTATAGGTCTGTAGGTTAATTTCCATGTTTTCAATTCTATTCCATTGGTCCTGAGGTCTGTTCTTGTGCCAGTACCAAGCTGTTTTGATTACTATGGCTTTGTAGTAGAGTTTGAAATTTAGTATTGACATTCCTCCAGCACTGTTCTTTCTGTTAAGGGTCGGTTTTGCTATTCAGGGTCTTTTTTTTTTTTTGGGTCCGGTCGTGGGCCTGAACTCTGGACCTGGGCACTGTCCCTCAGCTCTTCAGCTCAAGGCTAGTGCTCTACCACTTGAGCCACAGCGCCACTTCCGGCTTTTTTCTTTTTGCTTATGTGGTGCTGAGGAATCGAACCCAGGGCCTCGAGCATGCAAGGCAAGTGCTCTACCACTGAGCCACCTTCCCAGCCCCTATTCAGGGTCTTTTTATTGTTCCATGTGAATTTTTGGATTGCCTCTTCTCTTTCCTTGAAGAATGAGTTTGGAATTTTGATAGGTATCGCATTGAATTTGTAGATAGCCTTGGGAAGTATTGCCATTTTCATGATGTTGATCTTTCCAATCCAGGAGCATGTGAGGTTTTGCCACTTTCTAAGTTCTGTGTTGATTTCCTTTTTCAAGATTTTAAAGTTTTCATCATAGAGGTCCTTCACTTCTTTGGTTAAGTTAATTCCTAGGTATTTTATTTTTTGTGGGGCTATTACCAATGGAGTTGCTTTTCCAATTTCAGCCACCAGCGTCTTTATAATAAAATAAAAATTAAAAAAAACCTGAATCAGTTCTTCCTTCTTTAAGGGTCATGAATCCCTGAATGTTTTCTTTTTTCATAGCCCCATAAGTTTTTAGAACATTATTTATGTTCTTAGCCTTTCTGAAGGATGAGAAATTTGAATAAGAAATTTGATACCTTCTAGGATGTGAAATTTCCTCTAGGAAAAGTCAGGAATCCAATGTCTGGATGTTCTCTTCTGAGAGCATCAACCTGGCTTCTCATTAGCTCTTTATGTTACATTACCCTACTTTCAGCTTTTTCAATAATTCTTGGGGATAAGTTTATAAAAACTCTCTCTTACTTATACTGCAACTCCTCTCCCTCCATTTGATATTGAACAACATTTATGGAAGAATAATCAGAAGCTAAAATGTGATTAATTTTTGAATGTCTTATTTAGACATGTAATATATGCATAAATTTAAATAGAGAATTTCCATTCAGACTGTTTGAGTAATACTGGATACATATGGTCCATCTGTTTTAATTAGCTATTAAACATAAAGCAATAATTTAATTTTTCTCATTGGATAATTCCTATGATCTTCCAAAGATGGAAAATAATAAACAGACACTATCTTGAGTATTAACATGTTTCGATATGGCCCAGGTCTTGATGATTGATACCTTCCTTTTCAAGGTACACAACATTTCCATCTATGCTAACAAGCTAAAAGTAGAAAGCAAGCTAAAATTAGAGAGAATTGAGAATGGACTACAGCATTCAGAGGAAACTGATTAGAGGCACACATTTGCCCTCACCTAGCAGAGAAAATCTTTCATTCCCTTCCATCATAGACACCACCGAGATTCAAATGAAACCCCTCAAGGAGTTTTAAAAAAAAGAGAGAGAAAGAAACAGAAATTGGTGACATGGTTCAAGTGGTATAGTGCAAGCCATGAACTAAAAAGTGAAAGCACTAGTTCAAGTTCCAGTACTTGTGAGGTGAAATGGGGGAGAAGAAACAGAGAGAAATACAGACACAGACACACACACATACACACACACAGGGATATACACAGAGATATACTAGTAAGAATTCATTGGGAAGAAAACTCTTTTCCATCTAAAATTATTGTTTGGGAGAATCCAAGTGTAAGCAAGCAAACACACATACTTTATATATGTATGTGTGAAAGGCTTTTCTTGAGATTAAAGAAGTTAATCAGGAACTACCTTTCATAAATAGAAAGTAAGCATGCATAATAGACACAATACCTGAGAATATGGAGGTTGAGATCTGAGGATCATGGTGCTAAGCCAGCCCAGGTAGAATAAGCTGTGAGACTCTTATGTCCAAACAACCACCAGAAAACTGGAAGTGGTGCTGTGGCTGAAGTGGTAGAGTGCTTGCCTAGAGCTGAAGAGCTCAGGGACAGCTCAGGCCCAGAGTTCAAGTCCCATGACTGCCAAATAAATTTATTAAGATTATTGCTTGTATTAAAAATTTGAAAATTACACACACCCATATACTTAATTTTGAAATAATATAATGCACTAAAACTATGCTAAAAGTTCACTTCTAATGAGCTCTTTCTCTCTCTTTCTCTTTCTTAATTTTTGGTAATTTCATATTACCAGTGCTTTTTACCATATTATGCAGTTACCATAAACATTTATAGACCATGAAACAGGTTCAAATGTTCTATAGCACAGTAGAGCAGTCATCATCAGTGATAATTAAAGTTAATTTTAACCTATCTAGTTGAATGAATTGTGAATGTTTCAATATAAAGAAATGATAAATGCTTGAGATGGAGTCTCATATTTTGCACCATAAATATATACAATGATTTTATTCACTAAAAACAATTTCAAATAACTTTGTATTTTTGTATTTTACTAACTTTATACATTCCTTTGAGAATATTTTCCTAATGAGAAAGAGGATTAAGTAAATTTTTCCATATGCAACAAAAAGACATATATATAGAAAATGTTTCTATTCTAAAACATATAAAGTAATGCTCTAATGTAGTAGTTTATCTTGTAATCAATTGCGCTATTTTTATTTTTCCTCAGGATTAAGAGAGTTTAATTCTAAGTAGATAGCTGATAAAAATTGCTGGTTTAATTATGGAATAGCTGAAATAAATCAAAGCCTTATTAATTTGGAGTCTGTTCATATAGCATTTGAGATCATTTAAAAGAGTCCTGTTTATGCCATTTAGAGATGAACCATTTGGGTGAGGAATTTAAATATAAATATGATTTTACACAGATATGCACTTTTCTAAGAAAAAGGAGTTAGTTGAATTTACATCACATTGCTGAACTAATTTTGGATGATTTTTTTCTGATTCAGTAGTTTGGATAGGTCCTGTGTTCTACTGCATTTTATTAACATAGTTCTTTTTTTATTGTGAAAATACTGTACAAAGGGGTTACAATTACATGGGCAAGATAATGAGTACATTTCTTATCAAGCATTGTAGCCTCCTCCTTTGTTTCTCCTTCCCATCCCATCCTCCCCCGCCCTCCCACCCAACCCTCCTCCCCCCACCCCTACCAAAGTTGTAAAGTTCATTTTCAACATAGGACTTGTACGTTTCATTGTTGCAATGGGTCCACCTGTATCCCTATTTAAACGATTTGTTTTTTCCCTTCCCCTCCACAAATTATAACAACATCAAATACAGTGAAAGCAGGGGTTATACCATGGGGGAGGGACATACAAAGCAACAAAGAAATAATCTTATAAATGTGTTAGAAACAATCGCATGGAAGAAAAAAAACATATGAATACATATCTTAGGGTTCATTTCCCTAACATCAACTTATCTGACCTTTTCTGCTTGACTCAGACATATACTAGTTATTGCAAATAAGGGAAACCATGGGACCTATGTTTCTTTGGGCCTGGCTTACTTCACTTCATATAATTTTTTCCAAGTCTTTCCATTTCCTAACAAATGGGGCAATGTCATTCTTTCTGATGGAGGCATAGAATTCCATTGTGTATATATAGCACATTTTCTTGATCCATTCATCTACTGATGGGCATCTGGGTTGGTTCCATATCTTAGCTATGGTAAATAAGGCTGCAATAAACATAGTCGTGCTGGTTAACATAGTTCTTTATCCCATTTATAAACAATAGAATAGTTCCTCTTTAAAATGGTCTGGAATTTATTCTTTGCTTTGTGTTACAGAAATTACCACACCACTGCTAATCCAAATGAAAATGCAAATCAGTCTTATATATGAATTAGATTTTGGAGTTAATCATCAGACCTAATGCAATGCCATAAGCAAAAACACATGGCTATACAATCACATAAAGTGTAAAAACCCAGCAGTACATTGATTTGTTGTTACATAGAGACCAAGATCAATCAATCAAAATATTAGCTGACCAAATTAATTAAGAACTCTGCTTCAGCTACACTTGCTTATAGGAACGAGGAAAGTAAGAGTAAACTCATGATGGGTTGAGGATGGCAACTTGCAGACTCCTCTTCAAATCCCTTTTAAGGTAAGTATTAAGAATTTATGTCGAAAACAAACTTTACAACTTTGGTGGGGGAGGGCGGGGAAGATTGGGTGGGGGGGCGGGGGGAGGATGGGAAGAGATGGGAAGGGGAAACAAAGGAGGATGCTACAATGCTTGATAAGAAATGTACTCATTGTCTTGCCCATGTAATTGTAACCCCTCTGTACAGTATTTTCACAATAAAAAAATAAAAATAAAAAATAAAAAAGAATTTTAAAGTTTCATGTTTCATGTTCATGAGATAGTCAGTTAACTATGTAAAACATGTACAACCATTGAAGGTTCTGGCCATGGAGAAGGTAGAAGGTAAGTAAAAAGCAATACCTATGCAAATTAAGCACAGAAAGAATAGTATTTGCGAGTATCATTGTCCACAAACGAAATCTTTAAAAACAGTTCTAGAAGAATAGTACCAAAAGGATTCAGAGTTTTAGCAGTACTGGAAATAAAATATGGGCACAAGAAAACACAGGTTTGGTTTGTTTCCCTATCTTTTTTGAAGTGTAAGTAACCAACAAAAATATATATTTAAAACATGCAATGAAACACTTTAAAGTTTATTTAAAATCTCTAACATATGCATTTGTTAAAGATACAGGTTAGAATAACTTATTCAACATTTATGTTTCAACACATTTAGAGTTTAATTAATTAGCTAATTCATGTTTGAACATAGGGTGTGGTAGATGCTAAGTAATTGCTCTATAAAGAGCCATACTTTTCAGTTTAAATATGGTGTTCTGATATATATATATGCATATATATATATTATAAAATTATTACCATGCTCAGCTAACATATGAATTCATTACAACATGTCTTACCTGATTTTGCATGTGTTTAGTGAAAACATTTAAAATGTACTTTCAGCAAATTTATACAATACACTATTATTAACTTCATCACCATGCTGTTGTGGATAAAGATATATAGACAATTAAATATATCCATCCTCTGTCACTGAAAAATTTGCAGCTTTGACCAATCTCATCTCATTTTTCTTGTCCTCAGTACCTGGCAAGCACCATTATATTCTGCTTATTATAAGTGTTAAACTCTTAGATTCCACATAAAAATGAGATCATGCCATAACTGCCATTCTGTGACTGGCTAATTTCACGGACATGTAATGTCCTCCATGTTTTTCTGTGGGCCTCACAAGACAGATCAACCCCATCATTACAGAGTGAATAATGTCCCAGTGCAGGTTTTCCTCCCCAAATCTCCTATGAACACTTAGTCTGACTTGCATCTTGACTATTGTGCAGTGTAGATGTCTCTTGAATGTATTAACCCCACTTTTTTTGGATATGTATCCTGAAGTAGAAATGTTGTATCCTATGGTAGTTATATTTTTGTGTTTGTTTATTTTTAAGTAATAAACTCTTTTTTTTGAATTTAAATTTTATTGTAATGGCAGTTACATAAGTCAGGTAATGAGTATATTTCTTTTTGAAGTGTTACCCTTCCCTAATTTTCTCCCAGTTTTCTCCCTCCCAATCTCTCTATTCCCCCAAGTTGTATAAAGTCATTTCCAATATATATTGTCTAGTGAATCTCACTGCTGAATGGGTTCACTCTTTGTCTTATCTTTTCTGTGTATTCTTTCCCCTCCCCAAATCAGGTAAACATATACAAGACAAAGGGTACACAATTAAAACAATGACAAAAAGAATAAACTAAAGGGGGGGAGAAAATAAAAAATAAACTAATTGCAAACAGTATAATAAAAAAAACCTCTTGTTTCCATTTCTTGGTGTTCATTTTGATAAGGGTCATTTTATATGATCATATGCACATAGCTATTGAGCCCTGTGATCCTCTCCTAAGAATATCCTCCTTTGATCTCACTGTGTGAACGTTTAGAGTGCTGTCTAATTAATCATGTCCAGGTGTAATTATTTGTCTTTTACTATCCATTGGATTTTCTTATAGATTTATAGGCACATTCTAATTATTACAAATGAGGGAAACCAAGCAGCCTGATTTATTAGGTCTGGCTTACTTGGCTTAATATAATTTTTTCCAAGTCTTTCCATTTTCTTACAAATGGGACAATGTTATTCTTTCTGATGGAAGCATAGAATTCCATTGTGTATATATTTACCACATTTTATTGATCCATTCATCCACTGAGGGGCATCCGGGTTGATTCCATATCTTAGCTATGGTGAACATGTTTCTTTGAAGAAGCAGAATACTGTTTGCATAATGTGTAAGCTAATTTATACTACAACCAATGTTGTACAAGTTTTCTAATTTCATCACATTGCAACCTATTAATTAATTAATTCATTAGTGATAATAACTGTAGATGTGAGACAATTTTTTTTATTCACCATAGCATATGTTAGGCAATATTTTCTTTTGTAGATTTTTTCACTTGTTAGTAATGTTTAATGTTACTACACACACACACACACACACACACACACACACACACACACACACACACACACACACACACACACACACACACACACACACATATATATGATTGCCATTTGTTTGTATTCTTTGTCAACAAGTCTACTGACATTTTGGTTATGTTTTTGCTTTATTTTAATTGGGATAGCTAGCTTTTTGCTGTTGACTTATTTGCAATCCTTGGAGATTTTGGTTACTAACCCTTTATCAGATCTGTTGTTTGCAAATGTTTTTTTCACACTATGAAGATTGTATCTTCCTTCTGCTGACTGTGCCTGTGCTGTGTAGAAGCCTTTTAGTTTGATGTAATACAATTTAACTATTTTTGCTTTCTTTGCTCATGTTTTGGCATCATAAAATTCTTGCCTGGACAAGGCCCAAATGCTGTCCTGCAGCCTTAATGAATTTGTTCATTCATCTAACAGATTTTGGTGGAGAATTTAGCGTCTTCCACATAAAATCATGTTAACTGTAAATAAGAAATTTCATGTCTTTTTCTTCTTGGGATGAATTTTCTTTCTTTCTCTTGCTTAATTTGCCTAGATGGAACTTGAAATTTCGTATTGAATAGACATGACAAGCTGCTGTTTTTGCCTTATTTCTGATTTAGAAGAAAAGACTTCAAATTTTTATCTTTAAACATTGCACTAGATGTGGATTGGTTCTATTTGTTGTTCACTTTATTGAGGTACATTTCTTCTAGTAATCATATGACCTTTATTTTTCATTTTGTTAATGTAGTGTATCACAATTTTTTATTTGTATACATTGAATCATCCTTGTCTGCCAAGGATCAATCCCACTTATCTATGGTATATATTCTTGTATTCTGTTTGCTGGAATTTTGCTGATCATTTCACATTTATGACCATCAACAATACTGGCTTATGATTCTATTTTCATGTAGTGGTTTTTATCTGACCTTGGCATTTAATAATGCTGGCCATGAAAAATATGTTTGAAGGTTTTCCATCCAATTAAATATTTTGAAAGAGTTTGAGATGGACTGGTATTAATTCTTGTGTAAGTGTTAGAGAAAATTCATCAGTAAAAGGATAGGTTATAGTAGGAGGAAAATGAAGGAAGAAGGGTTAACAATGCTCAACAAGAAATGTACTCATTACCTTACTCATGTAACTGTAACCCCTCTGTAAAGCATCTTTATAATAAAAAAAGAAAAAAGGAAGATAGGTTATGATTATTTCTTTGTTGGAAGGGTTTTGATAATTGATTTTACATCCTTAATAATTAAATTTTTTAGGATTGCTGTTATCATGATTCAGTCTTGGTGGGTCACATGTTTCTAGTAATATTTTATATCTTCTAAGCTAGTCATGTTTTTGACATATAGTGTTAGTAGCTGTTTTACAAGCCTAGCTATAGTATTAGTTGTAATGTTTCTTTCACTTCTAATTTTCTCTTATTTCTCATAGTATAGCTAAAGGATTTGTTTTGTTGGAAATGAATTTTATTTTCTTATTTCTCATAGTATAGCTAAATGATTTGTTCTGTTGGAAATGAATTTTCTTTTTCCCCAACGCCAAATAAGCACAAAATCTAAACTGACACTTTCCAAAGATACACAAATGGACATTTAGAATTAAATCTATACAGAATCATTATTTATTAAGAAAGTGCAAATTAAGTCACAATGAGATACTTCTATAAACATACTGCACATTAAGATGATTACAATTTTCTTCTGACCCTGAATTATGCTATATATGCTAGTCTCAAATTCACAATCTTTGCCATCCAGAATGCTAGGATTAAAGAGGAATACCACTATTCCCAGAAAGAATTAGTAGAATTAATAAAATACCAAATGTTAGCAAATCTTTATCAATCAAAAATATCTCATTCACTGTATGAATACAAAAATCATATAGACACTGTGAAAGTTCATGATAGTTTCTTACTTAGTGCCTAATATGTAATCCATTGCTCAGTTCATCAGGAGATTTTCTGGGCTGTTGTTAATCAGAAAAACTTTGTAGTATGACTAGAAAAATTACTAGAGGCAGCCATGTAAAAATGACATTTGTTTTGGGACTGGCACCACATTCTGGCAATATATCTTTAGATAAGGCAAATTACCCTTACTGAAATAATCTGTCATTGAGAGATTAAATGAAGAGACTTGTAAATACATAGACTAGTATGAATTGTTTAGCACCCATTACTATACGTTTAGAGAATGTCATTACAATCATAATAATCATTAACATTCTTCCTTTCTTCTTTTTTCCCTTGTCTTTAAGTAGTGGTACAAAGGATCTCAATTGAACAGGCCAATTTATGAGCCCAATGCATCTTGAACAATGTCACTCCTTCTATCGTTTTCCCCAATGTCAGAACCCTACCCTTATCCTCAAATTGCCTGGCTCCATTTTTCCTATGTACATTGAATATAATGACTTTATTTGCCCAGTATTCTCTCTATTCCTCCGACTTCCCCATATTTTTTATACTATTAATCTTTACCTGTTTTATCAAGATAGAAGAATGAATGAAAATTATTAAAGGACATGACAAATCGATGATGCTTTTTTTTTTTTTTTTGCCCATATGCTCTTTTCCTCATACCAAACACAGTGCTCTCAGGGCAAAAAAATGAATCAGTTCTGGGCAATCACATGGGCCAGTTTCTCTTTCTTCTCTTTAATGACTGCTATAAATATCTGATAATTTTTAAAATAGATATGGATCATGTTATTTAAAAAATAGGGTGATATGCTGAGTCGGTAGTATATTTGAAATCATCACTTTCCATTACTTCTAATCCTTGTGATCAATAATGGAATATGAACTAGCCACAAGATATTACAAATACAGATAATAATTAGGAGCAGTACCTTGTTGAAAAATATTGTTAGTTTCTTTCTTGTGCAATTTGATGGACTCTTAGGTCCACTTTTATATTTTTGCTATTTTTGGTGAATTTTTAGTGTAATGTATCCTGTTGTTTGACTTAAATATTGACACTATTTGTAATTGTATTTGTTTGGATGTAAAAATTGACTATTATCTTGTTTTGGAATTCTTTTCACTTACAAGATTATGTACATTAAGAGCTATATTTTAAATCTTTAATATTGTTCAGTAGATGTTTAAACTTGAAAGTTCATTATGTATTATATATCCAGTAAGTTCTCATCAGTGGGTAAAGTAGCCATTAAATTTAATTTTATATCATTTTCAATCATGCCCATTCCAGATGGACTAAAATGAATTCCATGGTCATTGTAATTTAGTTTAGGATTGTTTTATGAAATTTCCAGGATTGTTTGTTTGTATAGTATTTGTCCATAATTAAAATGTAGATAATTAGTGAAAATAGAGAGGTGACAGAGAGTTAAGAATCCCATTAGAGCTTCTGGCATGTTATAAATCACGAAGGAAAGAAAATGCTGAAAAACACCCACTTTAGCAGAATATTGATCTTTCCAATGCACTTCAGCCTCTCTATAAAGAGTTTTCTTACACATATAAATTAAGTATATTAGAAAGGGAAAGCAATCCTTGGTTCATTAAATTGGATTAGAAAGAGTTTTATAATTGTTTTTTTCCTACGCTTTAGTAGATATCCCCCCCCAATCATTCCTGATGACCAAAACAACTCTACAACAGTTTTACGATTCATTAGCCATGATAGTTAATTTCCATAAATTAACCAATCACTCAATTTTATGCCAATTGACAATTGTCCCTTAATTTTTAAAACTCTTTGTAAGTCAATGTATTTATTTGGGTATCTTCAGGTTGTTGCTTTAATTAAATTACAACAATTACGTCAACTATATTTGTTAGCCAAAAGCAATGTTCAACATAAAACATAAAGTTATAAAAAACTAGAATTTAAAATATTTTGCCAGGAACTTAAACTACTGTAATAATTCTCAACATCTTAAATTGGGATTATATTATATAATAAGTAAACATAACTCACCATTCATACTTAAAGAAGAATAAAAAACTGTAATGCATGCTTTCTTCTCTAGCTCAGATAAATATGTTTTCTTCCCCCAAAGAAAGATGGGGGCAGAAATAGGACAGGGATTATAGGCAAATTAAAGTAAAAGAAATGAGAGCAATAGGAGGAGCAAGAAGAAAGGGGAAAGGAAGTATTTGACTATTTCTTATCCAATTACAAGGAGTCACATAAAGAAAGAATGTAGATTAGAGTGTTTCAATACTCCTGAATCCTGTGTCTTTCTTTAAACCCTTTGCTACTGATAAGGACACACACACACACACACACACACACACACACACACACACACACACACACACACACACACACACACACACACACACACACACACACACACACACACACACACACACACACACACACACACACACACACACACACACACACCCTTACATCCTTCTGGTCTTCTTTTCCATGGTTTTATACACAGAATAATATTCTTTAACTCCTGCTTTGACTGTATTTGATGTTGGTATAATTTGTGGAGGGGAAGGGCAAAAACAAATCGTTTAACTAGGGATACAGGTGGACCCATTGCAACAATGAGATGTACAAGTCGTTATGTCGAAAAATGAACCTTATAACTTTGGTGGCGGGCGGGGGCGGGGAGAGACCGGGTGGGGGGAGTATGGGAAGGGATGGGAAGGGGAAACAAAGAGGAGGCAACAATGCTTGATAAGAAATGTACTCGTTATCTTGCCCATGTAATTGTAACTCCTCTGTACAGTGTTCTCACAATAAAATAAAAATTCACAATAAAATAAAAAAGTGTATGCCTATATAACATTTTATGTGGAGATTATATTTTCTCACAGACAGAATAAAATAGACCAAACTTTATATGCTCAATCAAAAATGAGATACAAAATATTAAATCCTGAGTGCATGTGGAATATATACCATCTTATGAATTATATTCAACTAGGAATCACTATACGCGGCTCGTTTAGTGGTGGCTCGTGCCTTTATTGCCAGCTATTTAGGCGGCAGAGATAAGAGAATTGCAATTCAAGACAAGCCCAGACAAAAAAGTTGGCAAGACCTTATTACAAAGAACGAGCCACTTAATGTGGGGCATGCCTATACTTCCAGCTATTTAGTAGTTACAGGTTAGATTATTATAATTTGAGACCAACCCATGTACAAAGCATGAGACCCTATTGAAAAAAAATAACTGAAGTACAAAGAGATAGGAGTATGGCTCAAGTGGAAGAATCATTATCTAACAGGTTTATAGACTTGAATTAAAAAAAAACTCTAGGATATCCAAAATTAAAGAATGGTTATACATTTATT
The DNA here is from genome assembly GCF_024711535.1 of Dipodomys merriami. Lineage (NCBI taxonomy): Eukaryota > Metazoa > Chordata > Mammalia > Rodentia > Heteromyidae > Dipodomys > Dipodomys merriami. The sequence goes on from NW_027206068.1 coordinate 1,342,441, forward strand.
ATTGATATTTATTCTCAGAGGCTATAGGATTTCTGAAATGTTGCTGCAATTTTATCTCTGACTTTCATAAACATCTTGTGAATTGATATATTAAATAGAAATGTGAGACAACTAGGAATTTGCAGTTTATATATTGACAAAGGCCATAGGCTAAACAGATTCCAGACAGGAGATAGTCAGTGACTCTAGTCATGATATTCTGTCTATGGCTTCTCCACATGTTACGTTCCTCATCTCTAGAGTTGAGAAAAGTTTTCCTGTAGTGTGTTTTTTGTGTTATGTTAAACGAAATATTTTCAAGTCCTTTGTACACTGTTACATGAATAAGTCCTTGCTACGTTTGTATTAATATAGTTAGTTCATGAAATGCTATACAATCATGCTTTAATTATTCTAGAAAACAAACTGCCTGATGGACTGGCTCTCCAATAGGTTCATTGGGATTGTTATCTGTATCTCTTCAAGATCAGGAGGGTTTTTTGGTGAGATTTATTAAGCCCAATTCTTGGTGTATATGCCAATTGTGCTTTAGTAGCTAGCAAGGTATAGCCATCCAAGGCATAATCATCATCGATCTTCAAATAACCATTGTCTGTCATCTACTCTTGAGACAGACTAGCCCAGGTGGTGTTGAAATATCACCACATATTTCTAAGATATTTGGACCTTGTTGCTTGGACATTATCATCTAAGTCCATATGTGAGATATGATTAAATTTCCTCCTTTAATTTCTTCTCATATCTCTAAATCACCACCAGAGCTTAGTTATTTGGTTCAAGCATCATGTAAAATGACATCTAGGTATTTTCAGTATGAATGTGATATTTAAACCTCAATCTAAATAATGAACTCATTTCATGTTTTCTCTTCAACATCTTTAGGGGTTCTCTATTTTTGGTATTTGAGCTCAATATCTCACATTTTCTTATATTTTGACACTTCCTGTGTCCTAGAGTTCAGTAGTATTTTTTTATCCTAAGTTGTCTTTTTTATGTTTTTATTGTAAAAACACTGTACAGAGGGGTTACAGTTACATGAACAAGGTGATGAGTACATTTCCTATCAAGCATTATTATCTCCTCCTTTGTTTTCTCCCACCATCCCTTCCCTCCCAACCTCCCCCAACTCTTCCCTCCCTCCCCCCTCCCGCCAAATTGTAAGGTTCATTTTCAACATAGTGTATTGTACATCTCATTATTACAATGGGTCAACCTGTACCCTTATTTCAGCATCTTGTTATTTCCCTCCCCCTGCCCAAATTAGAAAAATGTATATACAGTGAAAACAGGGGTTATACTTTGGGGGAAGAACATACAAAAGAAACAAAAAAATCATATTGAAAATGTTATACAATAAATCAGTTGATGTTGTCAATAAATTTTTCATGGACTAGTCTCAGCTAGATTGACTTGACTTGGTACAAGTGAGAGAAATTTTAATCATAAAGAATCTGTTTTCACATATAATTCTTGAGTTTTTACATGTTACTGAACTATTTTGGGTCTGGGGTGCAGCAACACAGTTCAAGTCATGCATTGAATACAGGGATGCTTTATTTTTCTGGTCACATATTCTGGTTAAATAAGATGATTCTTATTCTGTTACTATTAATTTATGGTATTATTGAAAGCATCTGTAAAGTTTTGACTAGTATCAATATGTATGCACTGTTACTGGAGAATTGTAGTCTTTGTCTTTTCCAAGTAAAAATATGTCATGCTTTAAGTTAGTGCAGTATTCTATAGGAATATAATATTGCTGAGGCTTTAAATGACAATTAAAAGTGACAAGATCAATTTTCTAAGAAGTGTTTTATATTGACAAACATGAGATAAAAATAGAGAAAGTAGAGTTCAAGCCCCACGACCGACAAAAAAAAGTTTAAATAAAGAGTAAAATATGTATACAAAATAAAAAAAATTTGCTTTAAAAAATAGAGAAAGTATAGTATATTATTTCCTAAGCCAGGTCAACTACATTCTGAAATTTTGGTGCATTTTTCTGCTTCCTTGTGAATCTTTATCATTATTTAGACATAAACTTTGTTTACTTTCCACTGATTATATTGATATGTTATACTGATTATGTTGCATTATTTAGTGATTAATATATGTATCTAAAGTATATTAATCTCCAACAATATTAAATTATTGCTATTAGTATTTAAACATTATAAACAATTGGCACAGCAATATAGTATGAGAAACTTTTTCATTTTTATCCATAAATGTAATATTCAATTAAGTCAAAAAGAATTTTTTAAGAAATTGAATTTTAAAAAGTCTATTCCTCAAAGCAATCCTTGCTTTAAAATACTTCTTTTCTACTTCAAACAATCCACACTTTGGCATTCTATACTGATCAAATGCCACCAGCAATTTCCCACATACACTTCATTTCACCATACATTTCATATACTCCTGAAATTCAATTTTACACTAATGCCATTTTTCTACTGTTATTTACGTTGCTTTCTTACATTTATCTTGCTCACTAGGTTTTTGACAGATTTCTACTTTATTGGTCAGACACAAAGTTGACGGAATTCTTTCCCCATGGACAGGTCTTAACATGTCAAGAAAACTTTGGAATATGAAAACTTAACCATGAAATACTGCAGTTAAAATAAAGTGAGACAGAAAAAAGCAGCCAGAAGATATCGTGAGCTTTTCATACAGATGATCTATTAGAGTACTTACGTGTTTCAAGAGGAAAACTGCTCATATAAAGAGAACATAATAGTCAAAACATTTAATAACATGGTTTGTAGACGATGCATTCTGAGATAGGACAGAGCAAAGGCTGAGTGGAAAGCAGCTATGTAATCTGTGGATATTACAAGAAGATAGAAATAGTCAATCATGAGGGTATAGCAAATAGAAATTTTCAAAAAAGACTGCTTTTTATAAGACTTGAGGATGTTCAATATTCATTTTCTTATGAATATTGAAATACAAAAATAACAAAATGATGAGAAAGAGGAAATTAGTAAATAAAAAGGCAGAATAAACCTTCAAGTGAAATATAAAAAAAAAATCAACTAAAAATGTACAGCCCCGGAAAAGGCCAGGATGATTTAAAGCAGGAGGAGGAAGTGGGCCAGGATGAAGAAGAGAAATTTTTTTAAATTTTGTCATAGTAATGTGTACTTTAGTAGGCAGAATTAGATATAGATATCTATGTAATAGTTCCTGGAATATTTGAATATATTATTTGATTAACATGGAAAATGAGAATTCACTGATATGATGAATTTATATAATATGAAGAAGTTGTAGTGGGCTATCTAGGTTGTACCAATGGAGTTTCATTATATCAAAAGAGTCCTTACCTGGGAAGGAAGAGTTAATGTCTGCTCACCACTGCTGTCTTTGACAATGAGAGGAAGAAGCCTTGAGTCAACTTACACAGCCTTTTCTAGAACTGGAAAACCAGTGCATACTAGAAAAAAAAAATCCCTGCTAACACCTTGATTTTTAGCTCACAGAAAGTCATTTTGGAGCTGTTAGATAAATAAATTTGTGTTGTTTTAAGCTACAAGTTTGTAGTAAATTTATTACAGCAGCTGGAGGAATCTAATAAAAATACCATTAGGAAGTCAGCATTAAATTCTCATTACAGATAAGAAAACTGACTCCTAAACGTGCCACACTATTTATTGTAAGTTACAATACAGAGTTAAGATGGAAATGCAGACCTTTCTTACTCTAAAATCTAATTGAATGCCATTATTTCAAATTGCCACTTCACTGTAGGCTTATAAGAAAAGAACCAGAAATGAAATAATTTTTACAATGAACATCTTGATATAAGCTGAAACTATTTAATGATTTTCTTGTCAAGTGTGAAGATATTTGTGTTTGTGAGCACTTACATACAATTGAAATGATTAGGCCTCAGCTTCTTAGTGGGTCTCTGTGCTCATAGCTATGACCTTTAGAAGTGATTCTCTGTTGTTTTCTTGTCCCCTTAAATGAGACAGTAAGTCGTTGAGGCTGGAATTGATTATTTACATAAGTGTTCTCCAAACGACCACGTGAAAGACTTGGGCTCCATTCTTCACTTGGAAATCCTGGAATATTAGAAAATGGGACCTAGTGAGAGGATGTTAGGTCATGTGGGGTGGGGGTACACATGCCTTGAGGTGGGTAATGGGACTCCACTTCCTCTCTCCTTGCTTCCCTGCATCATGGAGGTCAACCCTTACCTCCACTACCTACCGTGATGTGGCTATAGACCCAACTGATCTGGATTGAGACCTCTAAAATGATGATCTAAATAAGCCTTTTCTCTTAACATGCTGATTTATCTTGGGTATTTGTTACAGCAATGGAAAGCTGAGCTAACAGAAAATTGGCCCTGAGTAGTGGCAAATTTAAATGAAAGTAAACCTCAGAAGATGTGGAGGAATCTTTAAAAGTGATTTGGAGAAGCCTAATAAGGAAAGCCTAGAAGAACTTAGTGGACTCAGAAGGGCAGAATCTTCAGAAAGCCTAGAAGAACTTAGTGACTGACTCAGAAGGGCAGAATCTTCATAGAAATATAAAACAGGATAGATAATGCCGATGAAGTTTAAGATGGGAATGAAGACTTTACTAGGGATTGCACTGTGGTTTCTTCATGCTGCATGGTGATGAAAATTTGATTGCATTAGAAAATTCCGATCTTAAAGGTGATGGCCTAATTTGCCTTGTGTTTCAGTGACTTGAACCTGGACTTTTGAGAAATGCTTGATCTGTCAAGACATTGGGGATTTCTGGAGTAGACCAAATGAGTTCTGAGAAATGCTATCATTAGAGTTGGAATGCCTTCCAAGGCTCTGGGAGAAAGGCTGGGTTGCCAGTCTGTGGTGCTCCTGGGAAGTTGTGGAAACGTCTGGAGTAGAATCTTCTAGAAGGAAATGAAGTCATTGAGATTTTGCCCTCCTTCAAGAGAATATGGAGATCTCAGCCAGGCCCTGGCTCTCTCTTAGTTGTTAAGATGTGAATAAGCCTCCATCACTGCATGCTCCCGGCAAAATGGACTGTGTTAATATAGGATCAACTTAATGGGGCCCAAATAACTACAGACTGAAATGTTTGAAACTCATTAGTTTAAATAACATTCCTTTTTTAAAGTTGAAGTGTTTATTGTTCCCACAGTAATGGAAAGGTTATCAACTTATTATTGAGCCTTTTCACTTAAACTAACAATTTTATTTTGGTAATGCTGGGTTTGATCTTAGTGCCTCCTGCTTAATAGGCAGGTCCTGGACCACTTCAGATATAATATTAGCTGTTCTTTCTATTAAGTTATTTTTCAGACTTGGTGCATCCTCCCCCCACAATCCTCTCCATCTCTGCCTCCCAAGCAGCTGGGAATTTGGGCATGTGTCCATACCTCTGACACTTAAAATGGATTTTCTTTCCTGATATTAATATTGTCATATTATCATTATTATTTATTTTTAAAGTCCACATATTTTCCCAGCTTTTATCTTAGTTCTTTCTATATGGCATTATTGTTTTTTTCTTTTTTTATTGAAAAGGTGATGAGCTGGCGGGGTTACATTTACATAGGTAAGGTAATAAGTACATTTCTTTGTTTTGTTATATATGTTTTATTGTAAAGACACTATAGAGAGGGGTTATAATTACATGAGTAAGGTAATGAGTACATTTCCTATCCAGCATTGTTACCCCTCCTTTGTTTTTCCCTTACTATCCCTTCCCTCCCCACCTTCTCAAATCCCCCGCCTTCCCAGCAAAGTTGTAAAGTTTGTTTTCAACATAGTGTCTTGTAGGTCTCATTGTTACATTGGGTTAACCTGTATCTTTGTTTCAGCATTTTGTTATACACTTTCCCCTCCCAAAATTAGAGAAGTATATACACAAGATGCAGCCCAACAAAATGAAGGACAGTGAAAACAGGGGTTATAGCATGGAGGATGAACATAATCATATAATACATTAAAAGCAACAGCAACAAAGGAAAAAACCCTGTGTCCATATCTTGGGATTCATTTTGCTTAGCATCATCTTATCTGGTCATAAGTCATAGCTTTTGATCTTTTCTGCTCATCTGGTAGGATGTATACTAGTTATTGCAAATAAGGGAAACCATGGGACGTATGTTTCTTTGGGTCTGGCTTACTTCACTTAATATAATTTTTTCCAAGTCTTTCCATTTCCTAAATAATGGGGCAGTGTCATTTTTTCTGATGGAGGCATAGAGTTCCAGAATTCCATTATATATATATATATATATATATATATATATATCAATATATATATCAATATATATATCACATTTTCTTAATCCCTTCATCTACTGAGAGGGGCATCTGGGTTGGTTCCATATCTTAGCAATGGCAAATAATGCTGTGATAAACATAGTTGTGTTGGTAGCTTTAGTATGGCCTTGTTTGTGATCATTTGGATAAATGCCCAAAAGTGGGATTGCTGGGTCATAAGGGAGCTCTATGTGGAGTCTTTTGAGGAACCTCCATACTGCTTTCCAGAGGGGTTGCACAAGTTAAACTCCCACCCACAATGCGGTAAGGTTCCCTTCTGCCCACATCCTCTCCAGTATCTGTTGTTATTAGAGTTCTTGATTATAGCCATTCTAACTTGGCTGAGGTAGATTCTCAATGTTGTTTTGATTTGCATTTCTTTTATTGCTAAAGAAGTTGAGCATTAGGCTGGGAGGTTGGCTCAGTGGTAGAATGCTTGCCTCGGATGCATGAGGCCCTGGGTTCAAATGCTCAGCACCACAGAAACAGAAAAAAGCCAGAAGTGGCTCTATGGCTCAAGTGGTAAGGCACTAGCCTTGAGCTGAAGAGCTGAGGAACAGCGCCCAGGCCCAGAGTTCAGCCCTCATGACTGACAAAAAAAATATTAAGCATTTCTTCATGGGTCTATTGGCCATTGATATTTCTTCTTCAGAGAATTCTCTTCAAGTCTTTAGCCCACTTATTAATGGGGCGGTTGTTTCTTTAAGGATTTGTTGTTGGTGATTTAAAATTTTGAATTCTAAGTATATTTTAGATATGAAGCCCTTGTCTGTTGTATGTTTAGTGAAGATCTTCTCCCATTTATGGGCTTTCTATTGATCTTGCTGCTATATCCTTCGCCATACCGAATCTCTGAAGTTTCATGCAGTGCCATTTGTCCAACCTTTCTTTGATTTGTTGTGTTTCTGGGTCTTTATTCAGAAAATTTTGGCCTGTGCCAAGAAGCCCTAGAGTTTCTCCTATTCCTTCCTGTAATATTGTCAGGGTGTCTGCTTTTACTTCAAGGTCTTTGATCCATTTGGAGTTGATTCTGATGCAGGGTGATATGTAAGGTCTAGCTTTGTACAAGTGTTTAACCAATTTTGCCAGCATTTACTAAAAAGGCTTTTTTTCCATTCTATTTTTTTTAGCTCCCTCATTGAAGATTAGGTGGCTATAGATATGTGGGTTCATTTCTAGGTCTTCAGTTCTATTCCATTGGTCCTCAGGTCTGTTCTTGTGCCAGTACCAAGCTGTTTTGATTACTATGGCTTTGTAGTAGAGTTTGAAATTTGGTATTGATATTCCTCCAGCGCTGTTCTTTCTGCTAAGGATTGTTTTTGCTATTCAGGGGTTTTCATTGTTCTATATGAATTTTTGAATTGCTTCTTCTATTTCATTAAAGAATGAGGTTGGGGTATTGCTGGTTATTACATTGAATTTCTAGATAGCCTTTGGCAGTATTGCCATTTTCACAATGTTAATCCTTCTTATCCAGGAGCATTGGAGGTTTTCCCACTTCCTTACTTCTGCTTTAATTTCCTTTGTCAGGTTTTTAAAGTTTTCATCATAGAGGTCATTCATTTCTTTACTTAACTCCTATGGATTTTATGTTTTGTGGGGCAATTACAAAAGGAGTTGCTTTCCTGAATTCAGCCCTGCTCTTCTTGATAAACATACATTTGTTTTTAATCCCACTTCATCTCCCATTTACCTCTCCCACTTTACCCCCTGCCCCGGCCCCCAAAGTTGTAATGTTCATATCCAACATAGTGTCAAGTGAGTATCAATGTTGCTGTGGTTCATCCTTTGTACTGCTGTTTTGTGAATCTTTTTCACTTTCACATATTGCATTGTCCATTATGAAAACCACGAGGTACAAAAACCTAAGAGAAAGGAAGGAAGATAAAAAACAACAGGAGAGAAAAAAAGAATGAACTATCTACAGGGTCTAAATTGAACCTCTTGTTTCTATAAGTTGTACTTCATGTTAATATGTTTCATTATATAAAATCCTTTGCATTAAGCACTTGGGTTGTTGAGTTCTCCTGTTAAGAATATCATATTCATATTCTAGTTCTTACAAATTAGGGAAATCTTATGACCTGCTTTTCTTTGGGCCTGGCTTAATTCACTTAATATAATTTTTCCAAGTCTTTCCATTTCCTTATGAATGGAGCAATGTAATTCTTTCTGGTGGAAGCATAGAATTCCATTGTGTATATGTACCACATTTTCTTGATCCATTCATATACTGACAGCATTTGGTTGGTTCCATATCTTGGTTATGGTAAATAATGTTGCAATAAACATAGGGTGTACTTCTAAACATTTTAAACTTGATATTTTCAAAAATCCAGCCAACATCTCCTTCTCAATGTTCATAAACAAATTTGGTAGAGTAAAAACCCATGTGTGACACTATGTTGAAAATGAACTTTATAACTTTGGTGGGTAGGAGGGAGATAGCTGTGGAGGTGGGAGGGAAGGGATGGTAGGAGGAAAACAAAGGAGGCAACAATGCTCAATAGAAAATGTACTCATGACCTTGCTCATGTAACTGTAACCCCTCTGTACACCATTTTTACAATAAAAGAATAAACAAGGTGTGGATCAAACAAGTGGATCAAAAGTTCAATGACTTACACAAAATAGAAGTTTCCTTCTTTTAGGTAGACAGGTCTTGTTCCAAGGTCGTCCAAGGTCAGGTCTTAGTAATCTCTTAGTAATCTTTTTTTTTCCAAGTGTTACTTTCCAATTTGATCTTGACATCATTCTCAACAGTACATGGGTCTTAAGAAACTGACTTTTTCTATTTCTGTTGGTATAGTGATTTTTGAACTCAAGAATTTGTACTTGCTTGATTTGCTTGTTTGGCTGGAATTTTACCAGCTGAGCTATGCTTCTAGCCCAGGTTCTTGCCCATTATTTTGGAGATATAGTCTTGTGGACTCTTCTGTCTAGGTTGGCTTTAGATCATAATCTTCAGGATATCAGCCTTCTGAGTAGTTAGGATTAAAGGCAGGAGTCACTAGTGCCTGCATGGACGAGAGCCTAGTGACATGGCCATACTTAGAAGTATGTTCCTAGATAAGTGATAAAATTCGAGAAGCAATGAGTGGACTAGAAAACAGGTTCCTGCAGGCCATTGTGAATTTAGTGAATTTTATTCATTGTGAGTACATATTTATACCAATGTATATTATGTTCCTGCTTACCACCTTTTCTTTTTTTAAAATAAATTTTTATTGTGAAAATAACATACAGAGAGGTTACAATTACATGAGCAAGGTAATGAGTACATTTCTTATTTCTTATCAAGCATTGTTGTCTCCTCTTTTGTTTTTCTCCTGCTCTCCCATCTCTATGACTATACTCCCCCCCTCGCCCGTGCCCACCCCCCAAAGTTGTAAAGTTTGTTTTTCGACATAGCATCTTGTACATCTCATTGTTGCAATGGGTCCATCTGTATCCCTATTTAAACAATTTGTTTTGTCCCTTCCCCTCCCCAAATTATATCAACATCAAATACAATGAAAACAGGGTTATACTGTGGGGGAGGGACATACAAAGCAACAAAAAATCACCTTATAAATATGTTAGAAACAATATCAAGGAAGAAAAAAAACCACTTGTATCTTTTTCTTGGAGTTCATTTTGCCTAACATCATCTTATCTGACCTTTTCTGCTTGTCTTAGACATATACTAGTTATTGCAAATAAGGGAAACCATGGATCTATGTTTCTTTGGGTCTGGCTTACTTCACTTAATATAACTTTTTACAAGTCTTTCCATTTCCTAACAAATGGGGCAATGTCATTCTTTCTGATGGAGGCATAGAATTCCATTGTGTATATATATCACATTTTCTTGATCCATTCATCTACTGAGGAGCATCTGGGTTCTTTCCTTCCTTTACACAAACATTATTTCCTGCTCTTACTTATGTAACTGTAACCCCTCTGTACAGTATCTTTAAAATAAAATAAAATTAAAAAAACTGAAACTTGAAAAAAAGTTCTTTCTCTTCATTCACTTAGAATATATATGTATATATATTATGTATGTACTTTCAATAATTTCAATATATCAACATAATATTTAAATATAGTTACAATTTTTTAAATATAAGTAAGAAAACTTTAGTATATTTTATTCTATAGAATCTTTTAACTCTTGCTGAGCATGACAAATCATTTTGAAATTTTAAATTTACTGTTGAGAAAGCATAAAAAGATACTAGAATTTGTAGTCAATAATTATATAACTATCATTTAGAAGCTTCCTCTTTTCTTGAGTTTGCCATTTTTTTCTGAGCACAGCTTATTTCCCTTAGTTGATTTCTCAAGGAGAATTTCTCTTGTGTTAAATCATATTCATTTCTGTAAGTAGGAAATAGCACTGACTTTTATCTTACTCTTTAGTGATGGTTTAACTGGGTTTAAGATTTAGGTTGCTGGCTAGATATTATTTATCTATTGGCTTTCATATTACAAATGTGAAGGGAGCTATCATTCTAATTGATATGCATCTAAAGATTGTCAGTTGTTCATGATAAATTTGAGTTACTTGTTTTGTATATGTAGGTTCCAGTTCAGGGATGCTAGTTCATTTTAAATTTATGAAGTCCTGACTACTTTATATAAAGTTCTTATTTTATGTTTTTAAAATATTTTCTTTCTCTGTTCTTTCTTGTTTTTGCAACCATTATTATTGATGTATTGTGGTTATTAGGTATCTTCTCTGTGTTTCAAATGTTATCTCATATATTTCTATCTTTTGAAGCATTTTAATTGACAAATAATAGCTACACAGTTATGTAGTACAGTATAAGATTTAAAATAACTATGTAATGAATATTCATCAAATTTCTATTGCGTTCTCAGTGAATTCTTCAGTCCCAGCTTCAAAGACACTGGCTCTATATTTAATTGTGTTTGTTGAAAAATTTGCCCCTTTTACTGAATATCTTGTTTCCTTGATTATTGCTTTAAACATCTAGATGTCTAAAAAGATACTCTTAAGTAAGTTGGTGTAGTCTTACTTTGTGTATTTTTATTTTCTATATATGAGCATAATTTTAATTTTCATTGTGTCTTCCTTTATTTCATTTTATCCATACAATTCTAAATCCAGAGTGTTCAAAAGTGTTCAATTTAATTTCAAATATATTTATGTCTCCATGACTCATGATTCATTTTCTTGATGACTTCTCTTTTATTTATTTATTTTTAGTGCATGTCTATGTGCCAGTAGTGGGGCTTGAACTCAAGGCCTTGCAGTCTCACTGGTCTTTTTCACTCATGGCTGCCACTTTAGTATTTCAGCTATGCCTCCAGTTCCTTGAATATCCAGTTCCTTAAGCTATCTCTAATGCTTCATCCTCTTTTTCTTCCAACTACACATGCTTTTTCTTTCAACTAGAGTTTCTGTAACTTTTTCCAGCCATTACTGGTATCCTAGCTATGCCTGGTGAGTAAGTATCTTCTTGGTCAAAATTTTAGCTAAAAATTTTAGCTCAGGAATGATATGGGATTTCTTTTTCTTTTTTCCTCCAAAAGAAGGTAGGTGATAAAGTGGTCCCCTTTGGACTCCAGTTTCCAAATCCTGAAGCAAGTCTTTTTCTCCATTTCAGTTAATGCTTTTCATTTCCCTGGATAATAATTCAATTACGATGAATATGAGGAACAAGTAGAACTCTCATTCATTGATAGTGGAAATACAAGATGGCACAATGATCTTGGAAAACTTCCTCAGTTTAAGCCCAGGAAGGCATAAAAGACATATAGGTGGACAGACAGACAGAAAGAGACAGAGACAGAGGGAGACAGAGAGTGAGACCCAGAGAGACAGAGACAGAGACATAGAGACACAGAGACACACACAGAGAGATAGAGAGACAGAGACAGAGAGAGACACACAGAGACAGAGACACAGAGACACAGTGACACCGAGACATAGTGACACAGAGACACAGATAGAGACACAGAGAGAGACTTACACACACACAGAGAGAAGTTATTCAATGATCAGGTAGTTTTCACCCGTAATCTTTACTACTTGGTGACAACTCAAGACCAGCCTGTATAAAGCATTAGAGAGACTCTATCTCAAAGTATGAGCCAAATTTGGAGGTGCATACCTATAGTTTTCTGTACACATGAGTTAACTATAAGAGTATCACAGTCCCAAATCAGCCCCAGACACAAAGAGTGAGACTCTATTTGTAAAATAACTAAAAGCCCGAAAGGGCTAGGCTCACATGGCAAAGGGCATGCCTTAGCAGCCTGAGGTCCTGAGCCAAGACCCCAGTAGCACATACACACAAAAAGGACACAAAGGAGCTTCAAATAGACAATTTTAAATGAAAGTGCCAACTTGCATAAGACATGTACTTTAGGAATTGTAATATTTTCCATCCCATCTGTATACCATGGAGCAAGTAAAAGATTAATGAGTGTCAGAAGACAAGCAGCGAAAGAGGTATTTAGGGAGAGCACGGAACTTTTCGGTATATTAAATAGGTGAGATTCATTAGGTAGCTGATGAAGAAAACACCTCGTGCTATTCAGGCAGAAAAAGAAGTTTATTTACGGAAATGCTGCCCCTGCCATGCATAGTAGAGAAGCATGGCCGGAAGGGGGCCACCCACCCCCAGGCCAGGACGTATCTAGGCCAGGGACAGGAAGAGGTATGGCCAGCTGGGGGAAAGATGTGGCCACACTGGATCTAGATGTGACTTAAGGGTCTGGGACCTTCCTAAGGTCAAATGGGAGGCATGTGACCAGAGGTGGCCCAGGATGTGACCTAGCAGGAGGAGAAGGTGACTGCTTCCAGGTCTGCCAGTTACCTAAGTAACAGATACTGGGCAGAAACTTACTCAAGAGCTAAGGAAGTGTCTGCACAGGGCCTACATGGCCCCAGGCAGACCTTACAGGAGGTGTTCTGAGTTATATGAAAATGAAGGACACATATCATAAACATTTGCTGAAATTCATTGAATGCATGCTAGGCATGATCCCTAAAACCAAGTCTGGAATTTGGGTAAGAAGGTAAAGTTGGTCAAGTTTAGCAAATGCATCATTACAGTTTGAAAGTAAAAATGAGTAAGGTTATGTAGGTAAAGGAATAAGGGTTTATGGCCTATCTCTCTTTTCCTCTATTTTTTTCTGTGAACATAAAAATTGCTCTTAAAATCTTAAAATAAAACCCATAACATTGTCCCAGTGTAAGTTTCATGAATGTAACATAATGGGGAAAAATATTAAGATGTGATATGCAAATAGTTTTGGACAGCTGAATTTAAGAATATGCACTTTTAAAATATTAGAAACCAATTATTAATTTTGCATTATAGAGTTGTGAATGATGCTATTAAAAGTGAGACTTTTATGTATGTTTTCCATCTATTTTCAGAACTCTCCATCATTTTTATGTCTACATCGAAAGGTTGAACATATGTATGTGTGTTTATTGAAGTGTGTAAAATTAAAATAGCACTTTTCTCTGTGTAAATGTGTTCAATTCTGCAATAAATCAAAAGTATAGCTTAGAACTCATTTCCTTTTCTTGTATGGCCTAATGGGAAAATAGGATCTAAAGAACATAAGATTACATTTTCTTCCTACTCTACCAGATGGATACTCATTTGTAGAACAATGATGTGTTCTGAATAGAAAGAAGAAAATTCTAGTCAATGCAGAAAAGATTGGTACGTATTTTCAGTTTCCTCCATATCTAATTAGTAGGGCATTTATCTGATGGACAAACAATTGGTGTCTGGAAATAATTATAGACTACCCATGAATACTTGATTGAGTCTTCTTGTTCAAATTCTGAAGCAAAAATAAAAGTAAATGCAATTCCAACTATTTCTGTAATGGAATTCTAATGATTCTAGCAGCTGTCCTTCTCTAGCTTCAAGAGCAGAGCTGACCTATAATAGTAGTGCTAGAAAGTAAATGAGCTGAGGGACAAGGAAAGAATAAAATAAGGAGAGTGAAATTTTCTTTTAGCTTTAATCCAAATGTGAATTGATAACACCTTACAAAAATAGAAACCATGGTATTCAACTTGCTTCTCTTTAGAGGGTAAAATTAAAAAGAGCAAGCAGATCATGGCTAGGATAATTATAGTTGAAGGTAGACAAGGAGACAGCAAAAGAATGCTCTAAATTACACTTACATTTCATAATGACCGGTCAGTACAGTAAATATAAATATATACTGTAATTTATACTTATTTTCACAGATTCTTAAGATACATATAAATTTTTTGCCATTTAATAAAGCAATTTATGTATATAAAACATCTTGATCTGTATCATTTCTTCAACATTTTCACTCCATTTGATCCTCCTTTTACCTTATTTTTCTTAATTTTGTAGTATATACAATGAATTTTTTTAATTGTGAAAATACTATACAGAGCGGTTACAATTAGATAGGCAAGATAATGAGTACATTTCTTATCAAGCATTGCAGCCTTCCCATCCCATCTTCCCCCCCCCGTCCCCCTACCTAACCCTCCCCCCCCCAAAGTTGTAAAGTTCGTTTTCGACATAACTACTTGTACATCTCATTGTTGCAATGGGTCCACCTGTATCCCTATTTAAACGATTTGTTTTTGCCCTTCCCCTCCACAAATTATACCAACATCAAATACAGTGAAAGCAGGGGTTATACGATGGGGGAGGGACATACAAAGCAACAAAGAAATAATCTTATAAATGTGTTAGAAACAATCGGATGAAAGAAAAAAACACATTTGAATACATATCTATCTTAGGGTCTATTTCCCTAACATCACCTTATCTGACCTTTTCTGCTTGACTCAGACATATACTAGTTATTGCAAATAAGGGATTCCTGATTGCATTCTCCCTCCTCCCCTACTCATTCCCCTACCCATTTCTTCTTGGGCCTCCTCCTGTACCCATGCCTGGTATTTATTTTATCGGGCTTTGACTTCATTTTTTAAAAATAGAATTACACTATTTTCACTCTCCATAGCATCTATTATACTTCATTAATTAATTTGCAACTGGTTGCATACCATCCAGTGTATTTACTTATAGGTTTATAGGCATATTCTACCTGCCATAGATGAGGGAAACCATGAAACCTGTGTTTCTCTGGTTCTGTATTACTTAATATAATTTTTTTTCCAATATTGTGCATTTCCTTTTAAATGATACAATGTCATTCTTTCTGATGGATTAGTAGAATTCCATATTGTATACATACCAGATTTTCTTCATCCATTCATTCATTAAAGGACATCTGGGATGATTCCATAGTTTGGTTATGGTAAGTAGTGCTGCAATGAGTACAGTTGTGCTGGTGGCTTCACTGTAGCACTGTTTGTGCTCTGTTGGGTAATCTCCTAGGAATGGGAATGCCAGGTCATAGGGTAGTTCTTTGTTCAATATTTTCCACACAAGCTTTTTAGAGTGGTTGCCTAAGCTTATATTGCTTCTAACATTGTAATAGAGTTCTCTTTTGACTGAATCTTCACCAGTTTTTGTTTTTGTTTGTTTTCTTGATAATGGCCATTCTAACTGGGGTGAGGTAGGATATCAGTGTTGTTTTAATTTGTATTTTCTTTATAGCCAGAGATATATTGTCTTTTGGCCATTTTTACTTCTTCTTCTAAGAAGTTATTAGCCCATTTAGTAATTGGGTTGTTGTTTCTTTGAGGGCTTAATTTAAGTATATTTTGGCTATTAGGCCTTTGATGTATAGCTGATTAAAATCTTTCCCCATTCTGTGGGTTTTCTATTTAACTTGTTAGGTATGTTGTTTGCCTACAGAAACTTTAACATTTGACTCAATGCCATTTATTGTCTTTCTTTGATTGTCAAGTTTCTGGATCTTAATCTAGAAAGTATCAACCCGTTCCCAGGAGCTCTAGTCTTTTCCTTATCCCTTCCTGAAATAGTTTCATGTTTTCTGTTTTACATTGAGCTTTTTAATCCAATTGAATTGCTGCCCATGCAAGGTGATATATAAGGATATAGTTTAAGTTTTCTTTTTTTTTCTTCTCTCTCTCTCTCTCTTTTTTTTTTTTTTTTTGTTGCTTGTGGGGCTTGAACTCTGGGCCTGGGCACTGTCCCTCAGCTCTTCAGCTCAAAGCAAGTGCTCTACCACTTGAGCTACAGTGCCACTTCTGGTTTTCAGGTGGTTTATTGGAGATAGGAGTCTCATGGTCTTTCCTGCCTGGGCTGACTTTGAACCAATAGTTTCAGTTTTTACATATGAATATCCAGTTTTACCAGTACCATTTGTTGAAAAGGCTGTCTTTCTTCCAGCCTGTGTTTTGAACTCCCTTATCAAATCTTATATTATTGTTATTACAGATAATAGGTAATTTTATATATTCAGAAATATATAATGAATTGACTGAAGTATAATTCATTCTCTCTCCCCGAGTGCCACTGTAGTTGCTGTCAAATGGTTGTGTGATGTGTTATTCAAGTGTTTGTGGTGATGCTGGTGGGAACAATCCTACCGAACTGCCAGTAGTATAACAGTACATCAATTCAGTGACATAAAGCACATAGAAATTGATAATGAGATGCTAAATAACAATGTTACTGAATTACCTCTTTATCATCCTATACTTTTAGTCATTATTTTAGAATGTTCTTTCTATATAAAATATAATAATAGCTGGACACTAGTGGGTCATGCCTATAATCCTAGCTACTTAGGAAGATGAGATCAGAGGATCACAGTTTGAGGCCATCCTAGGCAGGAAAGTCCATGAGACTCTTATCTCCAAGTAGCCATCAGAAAACCAGAAGTGGCACTGTGGTAGAGAGATCACCTTGAGCAAAAAAAGCTCAGGGATAGCATCTTAGCTCCTGAGTCCAAGCCTGGTGATGGAAAAAGCAAACAAAAATAATATTGTAAAGCCAAATGTCATGTGAACCAGTAAGAAATGCCCATTTCTCTTGATTGAGTTAGGAGGATGCATTAAGGGCTTATAGTCAGATTTATGTAAGTACACACTAAATGCTTTTGTATCAGTAACATTGTCTAAGCCGTGTTTCACACAAGGATCCTCCATATTATATGTGTATAATTGAATATCTGTGTGTAAACATAGATATGTATGACTTTCCTTTCGCCATTAAAATATCAATTTGTCAATTTGTTGACAACAGTGAAATAATTATGAGGGTTTTTTTTTGTTATTCCAGTCTGATATAAATTTGAACTTGTTGGGTTTTTTTTTTTTTGAATGCTTATACTAAGTCTCCATCTCAAGGCTTTCTGGTCTTTCAGGAATTCACATCTGTAATTCTACCACTTGATCTACACCTCCAGTTCTTTATATTTTACATAATGCATCCATTTTGTAACATTTTGGAGAATAGATCTAAGATGACCTGAATCTCTCTGTTCCTGGGTTGTAATCTCCTCCTTCTTCTTCTCCCTCCCCCTCCTCCTCCTTCTTCCCCTCCACTTCCTCCTCTTCCTCCTCCCTCTCCTCCTCCTCCTCTTCCCCCTCCTTCCCTCCCTTCCCCCCTCCTCCTCCTCCTCCTCCTCCTCCTCCTCCTCCTCCTCCTCTTCTTCTTCTTCTTCTTCTTCTTCTTCTTCTTCTTCTTCTTCTTCTTCTTCTTCTTCTTCTTCTTCTTCTTCTTCTTCTTCTCCTTCTCCTTCTCCTTCTCCTTCTCCTTCTCCTTCTCCTTCTCCTTCTCCTTCTCCTTTCCTTCTCCTTCTCCTTCTCCTTCTCCTTCTCCTTCTCCTTCTCCTTCTCCTTCTCCTTCTCCTTCTCCTTCTCCTTCTCCTTCTCCTTCTCCTTCTCCTTCTCCTTCTCCTTCTCCTTCTCCTTCTTCTTCTTCTTCTTCTTCTTCTTCTTCTTCTCCTTCTCCTTCTTCTCCTTCTTCTCCTTCTCTCCTCCTTCTTCTTCTAAAAGGTACTGGATTTTGAACTCAGGGCCTACCTGATTGCTATGTAAGCACTCTATCACTGTAACCATCCATCATAATGCTTAGGAGACCAAGATAAACATCTTTCTTCTTTATCCTCAACAAGACTAAATTTATTCAACAGGTTACTTTTAAAATATGTTTCTAGTAAGCAGTATGCCATTATTCTTAAATCAAATATAATAGTCATAGTCTATTAGTGAAATTATTTGGAAAGTTTCACATAATAAAATTACTGAGAATTTGGTTTTATTCAGATCATTTTATATTTTCCATTTGAACTATTGCCTTTTGTTATTTTTTATTCCATCTACGAGATTAATAAAGAGATATTTTATGCAACACTTCCATTAGACTGTTAAAGCATTTATTAAAAAATGTTTCCTCTGTTAAAAATGTATTATAGATAGTTTTGAAATTCCTTGTTTGAAATTCAAATATCTAGTTCACTGTAGAAATTGTTTCTTGGAATATTTTTTAAACTTTTTTGACTTTTTTATTTGATAAAGAAGTGATGTAATTTTTCACTCAATGCCAGGTACTGTATAAGAAAAATTGGAGAGATTTTATAGTATCATCTCCTTTGAGCTAGAGTAAGGCATATATATATATATATATATTTGCCAGTCTTGGAACTTGAACTCAGTTAGGGCCTGAGTACTGTTCCCGAGCTATTTTTGAACAAGGCTAGCACTCTACCACTTGAGCCTTCTGGCTTTTTAGTGGTTAGTTAGAGATCAGAATTTCCTGGAAGCCAAATGCTGGTGGCTGTTGTCTGTAATCCTAGCTACTCAGGAGGCTGAGATCTAAGGGTTAAGGTTCTAATCCAGCTGGAGCAGAAAAGTCCGGGTGAGACTCTTATCTCCAGTTAACCAATTAACCAGAAGTGGCACTGTGGCTCAAGTGGTATTATTAGCCTTGAGTACAGAGTGGCTCAGGGACAGCGCACAGGCCCTTAGTTCAAGCCCCACAACTGACCAACAAAAGTAAAAATAGAAAAGAATCTCATGGGTTTTCCTGCCAAGGTTGGTCTTGAACTGTGATCCTCTGATCTCAGCTTCCTAATCTAGGTTTACAGACCTGAGTCACCAATGGTAGCAAATGAGCTCGTTTTTTAAATCTAATTATCTAGTTTCAAATTTCTCATGAATCTAGCATTCTCTGATGTTTTACTGTTCTAAGTTAATGCCCCTCAGGCTCTCTGAGGGAAAATTTCAGAGTTCTCTTGACTTAGGGAAAGATGTGGGTTAGGATTGAAGTCCTAGGGGACAAAATTTCATGTTCTTAGACCTGGGAATGTTAGAGTATTCTTTGGCTTCTTCTGCAAGCTCAACTCAGGATTTAGTGAATTAAGTGGGGAGTGCTCATGGTATTAGCAGAAGTGGAATTCTTTTGATGCTTCTCCTTAGGAGAATGCTAATCTCTCAGACATCTCCCTAACTCCTCCACTCTAGCCTTGTAAAATTGTACTTTCAGGTTTTTGTGTATTTCTGTGTTTTGCTCTAGGCCTAGTATAAGTAGATTCCCCCAAAAGAATGCTGGCTAGATCTTAGGTTTCTGTTGCTCAGGAATTTTGTATTATGAACTGCTTCAGCCTTCCCCAGGACTTTACTTGGCTTTGTCCCTCTGTGTTCCATGTGAGGTTAAAAGTTGTTTACAACAGGATGATTGGACCACCACAACTAAAAAGATCCATGTTCCAAATTCAAAAACAGCAGGAATAGAACTGTTGACACTGTGACTTGATTCATTTGTTCCCACAAAACAGTAACAAATTGGAGAAATCCTCCACAGTTTGTGTTCTGTAAAATGACTAACCCAAAGGGGACCTTTATTTTGATATAACACCTGCCTCAAAGACCATGTCTCATGATTCCCTTGTTAATTTGACCCCAGAAATGTCTAGTTCTTTTTGCCCTTTTCTAAGACATTCATACTAAGAATTGTTCTGTTTGGATAGAATCAAGGCATTTTCTCAGTTATCTAGTGCATTTTGTCTTCGACAATAGGAAAAAGATGATCTTATTAAAATTTTCATTTGAGACCTAAAAGAGTGCTATTCCATAGGATGAATGGATAGGTTAATATGCACAAAACAACCTAGTCCTTGTAAATAATAATAGACAAAAATGTTCTGGGAAGGAATTAGGTGGTAATCTGGAGAATGAAGGTAAAAAGGTTGGAGAACATGGTGTGAGGGGAAATAAAGATGCAGGAGTGGGAAATAATCAGCTGGGTTGTGCAGGGGCATTTATCAAGAAGTCTTGCTTCTACATGCTTGGAGTTCTGTATCAAGAATCATAATCATGTCAAAAAAAAGGTCAAACTCAAAAGTTGGCGCACTTCCAGAACTAAGGAAGCACTCTTTCAGATGCAAAGGTTTCTTACATGAGTAAGGTCATATGCCTTGGGATAAAAAAATAAGTTCATATCTAGAACCATCTCAGTGAAGTGCGTATGCTGCAAAAGAAAATTCTAAAGTCTTTTAGAATGGGAGATTTTGACAGGTTATTTAGAAAAGGACAAGGCACAAAGTAGTCTCAACACTGTGTCTAGGCTGTGTCTAATATCTTGAATATTATTGAGGAAAATGAATTTTTTCTTTACTTTTTTCTTTTTGTCGTAATGGGGTATGAACTCAGAGCCTGGGTGCTGTCTGTGAACTCCTTTTCTCAAGGATAGAACTCTATAACTGAACCACAGTTTTATGGCCAATACTCCCTTTTTTTTTTTTTTTTGTCAGTCGTAAGGCTTGAACTCTGGGCCTGGGCACTGTCTTTCAGCTCAAGGCAAGCACTTTACTTGAGCCACAGTGCCACTTCCTCTGAGCCATAGTTCTATTAGTAGCTTACTGGTGATTAACTGGAGTTAAGAGTTTATTTTTTTATTTTTATTTATTTTTTATTGTGAAAATACTGTACAGAGGGGTCACAATTACATGGGCAAGATAATGAGTACATTTCTTATCAAGCATTGTAGCTTCCTCCTTTGTTTCCCCTTCCCATCCCTTCCCAGCCTTTCCCCAGTCCCCAACCAATCCTCCTCCCTCCCACCAAAGTTGTAAAGTTCGTTTTTGACATGACAACTTGTACTTCTCATTATTGCCATGGGTCCACCTGTATACTTATTTAAACGACTTGTTTTTTTTCCTTCCCTTCCACAGATTATACTGACATCAAATACAGTGAAATCAGGAGTTATACTGTGGGGGAGGGACATACAAAGCAACAAAGAAATAATCTTATAAATGCGTTAGGTGTAGCGTAGAAAGTGAATGTAATCTTGATGAAATCACACAGAAAATAGATGGGAATGCAAAAGAAAGTAGAAGGATTGAATGGCAGATTTTAATTTTTGGAGGTGGGTACAAGGACCAGCCAAGGAACGGTGGCCAGGAAGACTAGAGAGCTGCTCCAGATACAAAGTGATGAAGGTGTTCCAAGGAAAAGGAATAGATATCAGCATCCAAGACACCTATGAGATAGACTGATTAAACTATGACAAAATTCCTCCATAGGAGACAACTGTAAAAGCTAGTAGGAACACAGACTTGACTTGAATAGAGTCTTGAAGGAAAGGGGAATGTGGATTTAGGTTCAGCTTTGCTAGCTGTGAGTCTTGAGTGACACTAGAACCCACCTAGGACAATCCCAACTTGGTGAAAGATCTTGACTTGAGTGTAAAACTTTAAAATACTACTGAGAACTTCCTGGGCAAAGCATGATACTGGGAAACTGTGCCACCTAAAGAGTGAAAGTAGTTTTAAACAAAGTTAAAAAAGAAAAAAGCAATAGACTGCTAAAAATATTTGCCATTAATAAAGAAGGGAAAAGATTTCAATTTCAACAAATATAATAGAATATAAAATGAATATAAAAACTTCAAATAATTTGAAAAAGCAATTTAAAGTTGGAAACCCAATTTAAGGGAGATGAAATTCAAATAACGCATACAAATATAAAGGAAAACATTTAATACACAAGAAACTATGGCAATGCAAATTAATGAAATTGGATACTTTTTTTATTCATTAGTTGAGAGAGAATGAAGACAATATAAAATATTCTAACTTTGGATGATAGGGAAAAGAATTTCTCTCCTCCAATGTAAGTGAGGAAACAGGTCAATATAAATATTTTGGGGCCAGTTTGGAAGTCTCTGTCAAATTCAGTTGACAAGACAAATTTTTGAACTTAATCCTGCACACACGATACTTTACGGCAGACTGAAAGATACACAGGAATATTTGTTGCAATGGTATGTGTGACAGGAAAAAAAGACAGTCTATAGCTTCACAGATAAATGTATGTATTATCATTTGGTATGCAAGTGTAAACAAAAGGAAAATCCTTTCCATAGAAAAGTAATATGGAACATCCCTCAAGCAAATATTAAGTATGAAAAAGAAGGCTATATACAGGCACGCACACCTGTCCTGAGGCTTATACTCAGGGATTGGTTGCTATCTCTTAGATTTATCACTTAAGGCTGGTATCTACCATAGGAGCCACAGCTCTACTATAGCTTTCTAGTGATTAACTGGAGATAAGAATCTCATGGACTTTTCTGCCCAGAATGCCTCTGAACCATGATCCTCAGATCTCTGCTTCATGCCTAGTTAGGACTATAGGCATAAACCACTGACTCCTGGTTTGATGAAAGCCATGTTTCATTTTTTTTAATTTTAAGAAGAAATAAAGAAGATAAGAAACAACTATAATTGTATGTGATGGAGTGTACCTAAACCAATTTGACATGAGTAAAAATATTAGATGTGGTGAGCAACACTTAAAAGATATAAAATTCTTTAGAAAAAAGAAAGTAAGAATATTGGTTAAGTTAAAGCATCTAAAAATATCACTATAAAGGATACGTCCCTTTTGTTTAGTATGCATCTTTTCATAATGTGTGCTTGCATATTTTAATATAACTAATTAGGCATATGTAAAACCTGATAGCTATGGTTATTTCTTGAATGCAATTTACTATTTTCATGTATTTTTGTAAACTTTGCATTTTTTTTCTCCCAAAGAGAAGCTATCACATTTTATAATAAACAGATGAATTGACTTCATCTAACTATTTTGTAAGATCTTCTTATATCCAGCCCTGGACAGCAGCCTTTGCATAGGGAATCATGTTTGTTCAGCCCTGATCTAGGGCAGATCAAAGGGTGCAGTAGAATGAACAGAAAGAGGATTTTCTTGTACTCACCTCTGCTAGTTTGGCCCTAGGTAAGTACATTCCTTGTATTTAGTTCCGTAAGAAGGCGTGCTGGGGAGGAAACCATGGCTTGGTTATCAACTTCACACAGCTCTTGAAAGAGGGATTTTTCGATTCTGAAGCTGGTTCCTTCCATTGTTTAAGCCTTCAGTCCTGATGCACTAAGGAGCAGGGGTTTCTCCTGTGCATTTGGCAGAGACTCTGATGCATGGTTAGAGGTCGGGTTACTTTGGAACCATGTAGAGCACCATCATTTTGAGTGATGACACTGTGTTTATGTTGAATCCTTAACCTCTAATTCCTCACAGCAGAACTGTTTTGGAAACACAGGTTTGTTTGTTTGTTTGTTTGTTTGTTTGTTTTTAAGGTTAGATCCTTATATTTCACACTGCACCAGAATCAACTCCAAATGGATCAAAGACCTCTAAGTAAAAGCAGATACCCTGAAAAAATTACAGGAAGGAGTAGGAGAAACCCTAGGCCTCCTTGGCACAAGCCTAAATTTTCTTAATAAAGACCCAGAAACATGACAAATCAAATAAAGATTGGACATATGGGATTGTATGATATTGCAGAGCTTCTGCATGGCAAAGGACTTAGCTAGTAAGATCAACAGAAAGCCCATGATTGGGAGAAGTTCTTCACAAGTCATACAACAGAACAAGGGTCTCATATCTAAAATATACTTAGAATTCAAAAGATTAAATCCCTCCCCCAAACAAATCCTCAAAGAAACAACTGCCCCATTAATAAGTGGGCTAAAGACTTAAAGAGAGACTTCTCTGAAGAGGAAATAAGAATGGCCAACAGACACATGAAGAAATGCTCAACTTCTCTGGCAATAAAAGAAATGCAAATCAAAACAATGTTGAGATTCCACTTTACACTAGTTAGAATGGTTATAATCAAGAAATCTAATACCAACAGATTCTGGAGAGGATGTGGCCAAAAGGAAACAGATCTCAGCCTCCTGAGTAGCTAGGATTATAGGCATAAGCCACTGGTACCTGGCTGTGTTTTTGAACTTAGCATTAATGTCTTCTTCACTTTTGTAATATTTCTTCACGGCTAATGAAAGGCAAAGAGAATAAAGAACAAAGAGGCACAGCTGGTGTCTGTGCTGTACCAGACTTGGCCAGAAATTGGGATCAATACCTTTATTCCCCCTTTGGTTCACATGTGTGTGACTGCCACCAGCTCTAATAATTGCATGTCCTCCTGATCTGTGTGGTATACCGCATTTGGTGTTGATAAACTCATTCACTCATCCAAACTCTACTTAGCTTTTTATTATGTGAACTTGATTTGGTTAGGTTTATAGGTCTCATGTTCAAAAAAATAAAACAACTCCCTCTTTTGTGATTTTCTTTCTTAGCAAGACCTATAAAATAACCGTAATCTTAGCCTAGTGTATTCAAAATACGCTGCTTGAAAATGTACTTAAATTCTAGAAAGCTTTATAAAAATTTAAATTACAATGCCACTGTCTTTTGTACTTGTCATTATCTTTCGGAGACTTGTCACTTCCATGGCAACACACACTGCATTTTACTTTGTGTTTAAAAATTATTTATGCTGAGCCATAAACTAGCTTTTTAAATGAATATGCAACAATGCCTTCCAAGTGGTGAAGTGTTCCAACCCTTGTCTTAAATCCTTCCCACACACAACTTCTAAATTCACTCTTTGAAGTTCAGTTCTGATCATGTCACTCTTATGCTCAAAAACCATCAATGACTCCCCACGGCTCAGCAAATAGGACATATTCCTTTTTTTTTTTTTTTCTGAATTCTGCTTGCTTTTCTTTGATAATCTGGCCTTGGTTTGCTTTCAGCACATTAGATACCCACCTCTTAACACCTATCAGTGAATGCCGTGCCTGTAAGCTACAGATGGTGTATTAAATGTAGTATAAACAATAATAGTATTATTACATAACAAAAACAACAAGAATGGTAGTGTGAGAATAAACCATTAATGACTATTGAATTAAAATTCTCAGGATCTCTGTGATCCCGGTTTACCCTCTTTGACATCCTTTTGGAATTTCTCTCACAATCCTGGGCTGTCTGCTTCTCTTTAAGTGGTCAGCTGCCGAAAAAGTTAGAAGAGAGAATTCCCATTTTATGTCAGCTATCAAAAACAAACAAACAAAAAAACTCTCCCAGACCTTCCAGCCAACATTCTTTAATCTACTTGGGGAAAAATGTATTTTACATCAACTACATATCTAGACTAGAATCTGCCTGGCCTGAGCAGGCTTAGCTCAGGGGAAGATCATGGCTTTCTGTAGAGGACATAATAATGGGGAGGAAGAAGCAAGGAAAACCTGAGCTGATTTGTTGTAGAAAGACAGAGACAGCTGTGTTGTCTACAACTAATTGTACCATACAGCCAAATAAACTTGCTCATTTTTAAGCCAAGACTGGGAATCTTGTATTATGTTCTGTTACTACAACTGCATGCAGGGACACTTACTTCTAAAAGAGCATTTGTGTGTGTGTGTGTGTGTGTGTGTGTGTGTGTGTGTGTGTGTGTGTGTGTGTGTGTGTGTGTTGTCCAAGTTGATTTGTCATAGTTGGGTATTTCTTCTTCCCTTTGAATGATATCAAGAATGCAGAGATGACCTGTCACACTTTTCCAAAGGCTGATTTTATTCATGATTTTCCTGCGCTAGAAATACTTTCCATTCAGGAAAAGCATCCATGCAGGTATAGGAAAGGACCAGAATAGGCCTTTCTTTCTAGTTACTTTTGAGCTCACAGACAGTTCCATACTGAAAAACACTTATTGTTCTCCAATTCTTGGTAGAACAAACCTAAGTCATTCACCTGCATTCTTGTTTATTCCTTGTCCTTGGAAGGCAGCTGCTTTTAAGTGTAAGTTGAATGTATCATGTTATTCAAATAATATTTTGAATATTTGATAGAAACAATATCTCTACTGATTTTGAGGGGCACCTCTGAGGTTAGATTATTTTTTAGTCACAAATAAATGAAGAATGAAAAAGTGTGACTAAAATTTTTTATAGAATTATAGTTTTCTTTATTTAAGAAATGTGTTACAATGAACATTCCAGTCTAATGTCTCCAGGCTTGTTCATTCATAAATGGTGAAGTATTGATTTATAAATACATTGGTGAAGAAAATATGCGTAGTTATACATACTTGATAAATAATGCTTGAATTATTTTGATGGGTACCTCACTGAAAGTGATTTATTTTTTGAGATTGTTTTTTGGATATATATTTGACATAGAAAATTACTCAAATAGAAGAAAAGTAACATCAGTCAGACAAACTCTTTGCATTATTTAATTAGAATTAATTATTTATCCATTATTTGACTTGAACTATAACCAGGATTTTATGCCAGCATTTTAGACGTTAAGGTTTTTTTCAGTGAGGAACAGATCCTAATGAATTTAATCTCTTGAATACTGTAATAAATAACTTTGTGTCCACATTATCTCCAATATACATAGTGTTAACAAGAGACATGTATAGCTGTAAATGTTTATATTAATTTAAAATGCTATGCAAAACACATCATTAAAATTATTATTCTATGTTACCATGAGTGATTGAAAATAGAACTATGTATTGCTTAATGTGAAGGGTGAATATAATATCCAGTTATTTACTTTGACTGCATGTCATTCATTTTCACAGATAATTATGTTATCTGCTTTCTTTAATTTCACACTTTTGACCCTAAGAAGTGGTATATTATCTAAAAACACTGCTAACTTAGCAAAAATTAATAACATAGTCTTTTAAGTACTATTTTCCAAAAGTAGTAGTACTTGTATCTTAGAAACAGAATTTATACATTTTATATTTTGATTTAAATCTATATCAATTTACAAAAATTTCTTTTGTTTTGTAAATAAGTAACCAATATGTAATACAAATAGCATGATAATTTTGGCAACCATCATTTGGTTACCACTCTAGAGAAAGCTGGTTTGAACTTCCTCTTATGTTTTATTTTCCTAATATTTCAGGCATACATCCAGTGATGACATGTAGTTTCTGAATGTTTGCTGAACTTTGAATTGGTCCAGAGAATTTATAGTATGTAAAGGTTTTTGATTCAGAAGAACCTCAGGAAATGAGTTTGTATGCAAGGTACTAAGTGTTCTAGAAAGTTCTTTGCCTTGGGATATATTCTTCCAGAAGTACACTGAAGTCTCTAGATGATAGATAGGCCTAAACTTGCCTTTTCTCATCCAAACACTCCAGGAGTCTTCCAGAGTCATGACACCAGTCCCTTTTTTCTGCAAATCTGTACAATGAGCTCACGATAAACCTTATTGGTGGATTAAAAAAAAAAAAACTTAGCATGCTGAGAACCACAGCCCCCCCCCCCCCCCACAAATCTAAAGGGAAAAGGAAAGAGGAAATCCATATAAATAATCTAAGAACCTATTGATATAACTTGGTAAGAGAAGAGATATTATAAAGTTACAGTTTTAGCAAGATGTTCTTACTTTCTGTGTCTAGTTAACTTTAGGAAACCTTATCTAAGTATAACTTTTTCAGAGCCTCTGTTGAGGTCCACTTTCAGCAGGTATTTTCTATAAAGAAAATGGCACACTATACGGTAAATACTTAAATAGAATCCCAGTAGGTCATCCTGTGCACCATGAAGAGACACTGTCATTTTGTCTACTTGGTCTTGGGGGGTATCCTGAATTATGGTCTTTTTGTCTATCTCCTTCCATCTTTGTCTTAAATCATAGTGTAGTTTCTGTTTACAAAGATTCCAGAGGTTCACAGAATCAGATGTAATTCATCAAAATTGTGTACTTTTGTGGCCTTTGGGGTGAGAGAGATTTAGATCTATATCATATTTAAAAACCATCTGGAGACTTTCCCAATATTAATGGACAAATGCTGCAACTCATCAAGAATCCACTCGTAAGTGAAATACTAGCTATAATTACCTTCTGGTTGTCAGCCAAGGGTCTGCACTTAATCTATATCTTTTGAGAATACTCCTGCCTCTGACGGAATATGAGTTGTCAACTGGGAAGCATAAATGATAGAGAAGTAGGAATAAACTTATCCAAAGTGGACTTTAAAACTGTATACTTTCAGTTAAATTTGGGATTTCTAGCTAAATACAGGCAGCTCAACTCTAAGCCTAGCAACTTAGATCCCATTAGCTGAAGCCATACTGGCCAGACAAATCCTTGAGCTCTATCTCTGATTAACCAGCAAAGAAAACAGAAATAAAAGTGTGTTTCACATACTACAGTGTCATCCATAAGTGAGAATAAAGCTCAAGTCTCTCAGTTTAAGCCCCAGAACTGGTGTACACACACACACACACACACACACACACACACACACACACACACACACACACACACACACACACAATTGGGATTTCTTATAGTCAGAGGCTCATAATTAATTATGAGATTACACTATATTATTATCTAATATACTTATCTAATATGGTATACTACTTATACCAATTTTGGAATTAGAATTTTTTATGATGAGTCTGGGAGTTCTATAAAAGCAGAGCATGCAAAAGCACACCTTTGTTCCCTATAGCTTCTTTATTACTTATGAAATATTTCATTAGAAATGTATGTAAGGATTAATGAAATATTTAACATAAAATGTTTTTTACAGCCTAGAGATTATGGTATATATCTTTTGACCTAGTATCTTAAATCCTTGAATAACTCCTACTTTTACAGTCATATTTTAAATACTTTATTAGATACTTTTATTATTATGCCAATGAAAATATTTTTAAATACTAATATTGCACTAAATTTTCTTAAATATATGTACTTGGACACTCCAGGGATTACTGGATGGTTTGGGGGCTGCTTTATTATAATTATTTAGTATGTAAATTACAATTATTTTAATATTATTTATATAATATGTAATATATTTAATTATATAGCATATGACTATTATAATTATTTATTAATTAAATTATTTTCTCTTCCCCTTTCCTAATGATAACACAGACATAAATGTATATCTAAATGTTAAGGTTTAATTACTTCCTTAGTTCATATATGAGAAATTACAAATTAATTGTATGTTCTTTCAGATTGTTCAAAGGAGACTTGATAATGCATTTAGTTGGCCACACCTTATAATGATAATTAATAACATTTTATACATAATAAAATGGTAGTCATTGAATTAATAGGATATTCTCTCAAGGGTCATTGATATAATAGTACATTTCTTTTCAATTATCTAGTTCCTTATAACCAATTCTTAGTTTTCTGATTACATAAAATTTGAAATGCTTTTTGTTGAGTAGAACAATTCTAATATATCTGATAATTCCCTAATGTTAGAAATAATTTGGAATTATCAATCTTTCTGAAACCAGGAACTCCATGTGAGGAAGTAAATAAATGACACTCTGAATATAAAAGAGATGAAAACAAGTCCTTAGCATTCCTTATAATTAAATGGTCCTGAAAGAGCACACTATTCATTGGTTAATATGATAAAGCAGAAGTAAGAAAGCTGATTTATCATCAACAAATTAATAACAAACACATTTTGTGTGGTATTTTGTGAAATAGGTTAGCAGAATAGCAATGATACTTAAGTATAAAAGAGAGAGAAAAAAGGAAAGAGAAAGAAGGAGAAAAAGGGAA